>NC_058127.1:19717456-20924956 GCF_914725855.1 Thunnus albacares | reverse complement strand
TCCTCCATATGCTGAACATACACACATGAGACTCCTTGAGAGAATGATGAAGACGCGCACTGCCACACACGTTACTTAACACAGACCCCTGTAAATCACAGCCTGTTATGGTTAAACTGGTAATGCGTCTCTAACCACAGCCTCTATACCTCATCCCCATGATTACCATAATAAATCCATAAGAGTGTGAAAAGCACTGGAGCCATTAGGATGGAAATGGCTTCAAACAATGGGTACGGTGCACGCATGGCCTTTTCCCAAAGAGCTGGCACTGCCACGGCCTGTCCAACATATTTTACAACTGTAATTACAATTGAGAGCTGCCGCCTCTACGGCAGATGCTGCTTCCCATGTTAGAGGTTTCCCATGTAATTATCATGATGAACTTGGCATACAGCTGTAATAAATATCACAGAACACACACACACACATAAATGCACTTGCACAGGCGGGAAAGACAGATACCAACCAGACATTGAAGTGCAGGAGGGTACACTGGTGAGGTGGACTTAGACACACACACAGACAATCTGAAGTGGGCTAAGAGTTAAGGTTTCATTTGAACTGTTGTCAGATAAAATACAATACAGTGTTTGGCTTTTAAATATGAAATTAGAAAGAGGAATAAACCAAAATATTTCTCAATCAAAGAACTGATGATGACAAAAAAGCAAAACCAGCAGTATGTCTTTAAAAAGGTTTTAACATAGTTTAATGACTTTCAATTTTTTTAAAGCCTATATGATTTCCAAACAAGGAAAAAAAAAGCTAAAATGACTTTATCCCCAAAAAACAAAAAAGGCAATATGGAAAAATCACTTAAAAAACAAAAATCCAAACTGACTTCCAGAAAAAGAAAAAAAAACTTCAACATGAATTCCTAGAAAGAGAAATAAAGTAAATGTAACACCTGAAAAAGGCAATAAGCTGGCCAATATTATTATTTACCATAATAGAACTTTTAATAATGAACAAATAATGAAACTGGACATTTAAAAACAAACACCTGCAAAAGAACATTGTGTTCATAGATAAATGGCCAACCCCACACACATTTGTGTGTGTGTGTGTTTACTGCTCAGTCACCTCATCTAAATTTAGAAGTATATTTTGAAATAGATCCAAAGGACTTCATCAAGTCCACAGAACCTCTGAAGAACCTTAAGTCATCAACACTAAAAACATAGCATCAACACTATAGAAGCCACACTTCCAAAATCCAATTTCTCTTTGGCTCATAATGTCAAAAAACATCACCATATGCACCACAGACACACTCATCGCACAAATCAAGTGTCATTGTCTCATTTAGCTTCAATGAATAATTTTGCAATTACATTTAACATGCAAACACACAAGACAAATTAGGCCGCACTGTGTTTCACTTGCCTTGGGGGAAGCACGAGGAGAGTAATGGCCCCCAGAATCGCAAATGAGGCGCCTCTTGACATTTTTATATCACGGTAAATCACTGTATGTATGAGCCAAGTTTGTCGTATGCTTGCAGATTACCATTATGTGTGTGTGTGTGAGTGTGTGTGTGTGCATGTCGACATGTGCTTCAACAAAGTCATCACCACAATCACAACACAAGCAATGTCATGCCTCTGGTCAGTGGTACAGATCTGTGTGTATTAAGCTGGAATTTACTCCATCTATTCCCTATACAAGCTCCTCTACCATAAATACAGGACACGCTGTGTGCAGCTACCAGGAAGATTGGCTGGGATGTTTCCCAGATTCAGATTAAGCCCTGAACTAGAAATTACAGGCAGTGGATGTTCTCTATTGAGGCTTTTGAGTTGAGGATTAATCTGTAGTCTGGCAAGTCAACCATCAAAATCCAGTTATCCACTACAGGCAGAAAATGGAGCAAAGAAGAAGAGAAGATGAACAGAGTACAGGAGGGAAAGAGGAAAAGTAGAAAACGGGAGATTTTAATTGGAAGGCCTTTAGGAACTCACCTGGTCTTTTTTCCATTTTTCTCCCTCGACTGCCACATAGTCGAACCTTCGATATTAATATGAGGATTTGCTTTTGGCAGAGTGACTTGTTGCTCTTCGGGCATGGCTTCCGCTTGCTGGCGATCTGTCGGTTTGCCTGGGGGTCCTTGACCTCCCTGCGCTGGCGAATTAGGGAGCTGGCGAGAGCAGCCATCTTCCCAGCGCTGACCCTGCCGCCGCCTCACCAGCCTCTGGCGGCTCGGTGGCGCCCAGGTGTCGGGGGGTACCGTGGGCCACCCCCCTGCCCGCTCACCCAGGGCGACGGAGCACCGCTGAGGGAGGGGTGTAGAGCGGAGGAGGGGGCTTCTGAGGATGGACCGAGGCGGTGGAGGGAAAGGCAGAAAAAGAGGGAGAGGGAGGGAATAAGAGGAGTAGGTGGAGGAAACGAGGGTGGATCCCTCAAAGGCCCACCCAAAACTGGAGACAAGTGAAGCTTGTCAGGGTTCGGATTGATGCACGTTTGCCTTTAAATGTCCTTCTGTTTGTTTGCTTTCTGGTTGCTAGTCAGATTCCGGTGAAGCCTTGATACGTCACTGCTCCTCTGTTGGGACAAGTCATATTGTTATCCACCCAAAAACTAGTGCGCTGTAGCTGCTGTCCCCTGATGCCTCTGTCCCAGTCCAAGTGTACCCTTACCCCCCTCCTGGAGCTCCTCCTGGAAGTTTGACTCAACCCTGTCCGAAAGGGTTCAACGACTGAACCATTCGCCGCATCATGAAACCAGACCCAAACAAAAAATCACATATAGTCCTGTCAACTTGCTCAGTCTTGCTGATCCGAAACCTGACCTTCTTCAGAGGGGGGGGGGGGGGGGGGGGGGGGGGGCGAAAAACGTCCGGATATCAACTCTCCAAAAATAACAGGAGTGACACTGTCGGGACACACTGCAGCTCCTTTTCTTTCGTCCCTCACCTGAAAAATTTCTACATCCGAAAAACACTGACAGAGCAAGAGAAGTAGAAGAAGAAGTAGAGACAATCCGACCTGAGGTATCAGCTCCGCAAGCTGGGACGAGGATGAGGGGATGCGGACGGACACCGCTGGACGGAGTGCTGCTTGTTTTCTCGCTGTCTTTCAAGCTCTCCTGGCATCACCCTTTGCGTTCACTCACACCCTGAGATAAGAAGGGAAAAAAGACAGAGGTTTGAGAAATCCAGCATTTCCCAGAAAACAGAGGTGACATTCATGAACGAGAGAGCGCGGGGATAGAGAGACAGACAGGGACACAGAAACAAAGAGGGAGGGAGGGAGGGAGCGCAGGGAGTCTATCTATCCCCCCTATCGGATCAGGCTCTCCAACTCTCTCGGCAGCGCGCTTCACCACAGCAGAGCGCAGCGCTGTGTCCTTCAGCCACGCATGCCGCCTCGCAGTTGGGAGAACGAGGGATGAATGAATGGAGGGAGACAGAGAGGGAGGGAGGGAGGAAGAGAAGAGGAGATAGGGTGAAAGGGGGAGGGGGGTGTGCTGGCAGGTAGTCGTGCCTTACGGTAGATGCTGTAATACCGCCCCTCATGCGAGAGTCTCCACTGGTGGGTGACAGTAGTCCGGTCGGGTTCTGTTGAGTCCAGCTGCACAGTGTGTGTGTCCGTGAGAGGGAGACAGGGGAAAAGTGTGTGTCTCCCGTGAGAGGCACCTCTTAGGCTTAGCGCACACGTGTGAGTGAGTATGTGCGTGTGTGTGTGTGTGTGTGTGTGTGTGAAGAAGCAGCACAGTTTGAAGGTGTACTGGTGTGAGGGTGTGTGACAGAGGCAGTATGTGTGTGAATGTGTGTGTGTGTGCGCAACTCTTGCTTGTCCCTGTTCACAGTGCATTACCGAGCGAGCGCTGGCAGCGTGCTTCACACGCTCTCTGTCTCTCCTTCTCTCTCTCTCTTTCACACACACACACACACACACAGACACACACACTCCCTCTCTCTCTCTCTCTCTCTCTCTCAAATCTATTTCCCTAAACCCTCCCCCTTGCTTTTTTCTCTCCCTCCCTCTTCTACTCCCCCTCTGTCACTCAGATCCCTCCTTCGAAGTCTGCGATTCAAAGTCTCCTCCTCCCCTGTTCTCTTCATCACTTCTCACTGTACCGGGACAGGCTGAGCCGGGCCGGGTCGGAGCTGGGGGTGCCCCCGCTCCCACCCCCCCCCCCCCCCACCCCCCCTATCCACTCCACCCCTCTACTCCTCCATCCCAGCCCACCATCTCTAATGTGATGTTGGCTTAAAGAGACAAACTAAGCGAGGTTGTCAGTGCTGCGCTCTCAGCTATGACAAGGACGTATAGATGCCGTGACACAGTCTGAGTCAGTCGGGACTTTGCGTCACTGCCGTCGCATCATCCATACATGCACTGTAAATGCGTCAGTCAGACGCACAAACACATTCTATCATATATACTGTGCGTACACAACAAAATAACACGGGGCAGGAAACAAGCACTCAGGTGATCAGATGGGTTTTAAAGAAGCATATAGTTTATGGCTAGGGATCACTATGCCCATCTGTCAGTTAGTCCACCACTTGCTGCTATATCTCAGCAACTATTGTATGGATCACAATGACATTTTGCACAGACATTCATGTTCACCATAGGATGAATCCTACTGACCTTGGTGATCCTTTGACTTGTCCTCTTGCGCCACCATGAGGACATTTGAATTTTAGTAAAATATCTCTAAGTTTTGGATACATTGCCATTAAATTTGATACAGATATTAATGATGCCCAGTGGATGAATTCTAATGATTTTAGTGACTTTTCAATTAGTGCCACCAGTCAATCAAAGTTTTCACTGGCCTGGCACAAAAGTTCATGGCCCCTAGACAACGCATTCTACTGATTGTACATCTCCTCATCAGTTTAAATATTTTTATTTGTCCAATACTTTGGCAGTTTATGACCAAATACCTACAAAAGTTGAAAGTCTCAATGGTTCAACTTCATTCACGCTGGTCTATACTGCAAATCAAGTCATCTTATTCTTAAAATGTAATACTGTTCATTGCAATTAGTGAACTATTAATACTACATACGCTGCTTTTAATGGATGTTAGCACGGTGTTAGTTCATGTAACATACTGTAATTGTGCTGCCATTTTGGCTGGGACTTTCTCGCACTATCGCAAAAAAAAAAAATACGATTTCAGTCTCAGGAGACCATCCTGGTTAAATTAAGGCAAGAATGAATGAAAAATAAATAAATAAAACACTACAGGAGCTTGAGCCAGCAATTGCAAGAGGCAATACCAGCATCAAATCTAGCCTGAAATTTAATCTTCTGAGAGTGCTGGTATTGCCCCTGACTTCAGTTGACATCTATTGGCCCCTGTTCAAATTCAGGTCAGTGAGGGTGAATTTATTTGTGCCCAGACTGAATAACAGTGGCAGCATGGGATGATTTTCATCACCCTTCGGCCAGAGATGTAGTGATATGGTGAAGCTAGTAGTGTATGTTTACAGTGTCAGTACAAGAAAGAGATGAACTCATTTTTATCATTTGCCATTTTTAGCTTTTTTAAGCTAAAAAAAATATAGGGAAATGAGCAAATATGTGTGTCTCATCATGCACATATTGCAACTTATTTTTGGTATCATGCATGCACTGGGTTTATTTATTGTATTCACAGATGCGTGTTGTTTGTACCTGATGTTCAATGAATGGCTCTGAATCGCTGCCTGATTTTCTCAGAGTTTTTCAGCGATTCGAATAGGTCTGGTGTTGTGCTTATTAACAGCAGTTTCACCTCTCGGAAAAACAGCTGAGCCAATCAGAGCTTTGTAGTCATGATGAAAGATAGGAACTTGATCCTTAGTGTGCCAGAGCCAGACAAAATGCAGCATAATATGGCAACAAAAATGAAGACAAAATGACAAAAATGGCTACCGTGAACACACTGTCGGACTGAATAATGAGGTTAGGTTAGGTTAAAACATCTCAAGCCAATCCTCCTGTTTGTTTTCTCCACAATTTGTCACCATCCTCTGTTTAGGCTAGCTTAAAGTAATAAGTGATTCTTAAATGATATTTGCAACACTGTACCTGACTGGTGAAGAATTACCAAGGGCAGTTTCAGTGATAAACTGCCTACACTGCTTAAAAAGGAAGGAATAATTGTTTGCGATACAAGGTTCACATTAAACCGTGATGACAGCAAAGCAATAGCACCTCAGCCCCTGGAGCAGTCAGCATTCCCCTGAGAAGGCAAATGTAAAATGATAGTGGGATTCTGTGATTGTAGGCAGACCTGCTACTGGTCTCTCCCTCTCCGTTTCTGCTGGCCTAGCAGGGAAAGAGAAGAGAAAACCCTGCAGGATTTCCCCTACACACACACACACACACACACAAACTGAGCACACTAAGTCACCTATCACTACCGTACTGCAGTTTCGTGAGCTGTTAAATAATGTAATTATCTCTCTCTCCCTGTCCTGTCCTGCATCCACTTACTGTACCAAGAAAACCCTCCCCAATCCACCCAAGGGCACCTCTCACCCCCAGCATCAAACCAAACACAGTTCAGAAGTTACCCCTCCATCTCCCTCTCTAACCCACCTCTTAAATTTACCAACTGGGCCAGCGGCGAGACAGACAGTCCAAAACAGTGAAGGGAAATCCTGGAGACTCAAAGGACACAGTTATAACAATCTAGGGGAGGATAGAAACTGGTACAAGGCAGGTTTATTGGGAAGCTAGGGAGGGAGAAGGGGGCTGTAGAGAAAACTGGTAGATTGCAATGAAGACATCACTTGGCGAAGACGAGCCAAAACATGGTACAGAGAGTGCCAAAGGGGAGAAAAGAGCCGCCAAGGAGACAGACAAGAACACCGGCCAAGACAGAAAGAGGTACAGTGATACAAAAAGTGACAGAGATGGTAAGGGATGGAAAAATATGCACTCAGTCAGTTTGTGTGTTTGTGTGTTCAAAAGTGTGTGTCCGTGCACTTGTGTGCCAGCTCACTGTCATCCATGGATAGCTGGACATGAATCTGTTTTCAGAGTGAGTCAGTTTCCATCGGCAAATGCCTCTGAGGGTGACACCATGATCAGGCCGTGCCAGCCACAGGGCAGCTACAGCATTGTTTTCCACCCTCCCCTAACTCCTCTCCATCCATCCCTCCACCCTCCCCTCCTCACCCAGACAGCCTGGCCCAGTTCTGTCTGCATGTATCTCTGAGTTCAGTCTAATTCAAAAGGTTCTTTATTGGTATTGTAGGGCGGAGTGTGAATACTATACTAACTATAGAAACACATGCAGCATTGACACAAAGATTCTGATCACATCACAAATATCACAAAGAACTTATATTTACCTTGAGTTAATGATATACCGATGAAGACAGCAGCTACATGAGTCTTGGTTTACACGGTTTCTTTTAAGTGGCAGCAGAGTTTTTGTTGATATTGTTGCACATTTTGGATTTCACCAGTCAATCAATGATGATATGGATGCTATTCTTATGGTGTGTTCAGACAGAAAGTGAAGCAATTGCATACAAAGTCAATGCAAAGACGTGAGTAGACAGGAATTCGCCCCATGCGACGTGAATGGACGTAAATACACTTCCGCGTGAGTTGAAAATGTTTAACTTGAGCAAAAAAATTCGCACATGTCACAGAGATTTATGAATGTACTTCATGAACCTACAGAGAGGAGAGGGGAAAAGGAGAGACTGGAGGGATATAACAGAAAGAACCTGGTGAGTTCTGAGTGCAGTCAGAGGCTGAACTGAACACAAACACATAAGACACACTCCCTCAGACACGGTCGGTGCCTTCCGTAATGTATCTTGGTTATTTGGGGGTGAATAAACACAAATGATCCAGCAGTCCAACTCGAACGAGTTAAGCAAGGCAAAAATTTGCTTCGTATTGTGTCTGAACACAGCTTTAGATCCTCACCATTACTGGGTCAGAAATGCAAAATTCCTCTGTTACCAAGCTAAAAAAACATGACAGTTAGCAAGTCAACTTGCTCAGAGAGCTTTTCCATCTCTTCAGTAAGTCTTTATTAAATAAAATGATGAACGAGACTGAGAACAAAGTATCACCAATTACTGTAGTTCACCAGCTAGCCCTTTGAGTAGCGTTAATCCTTATGTCACCAAGCTTCTAGCACAACAAATTTTGCGAGGACAAACATGAGCCTTACTGTGCCACTTTGTGATGTGACTGGACCTAAACAGTAAAGCCAGAGGAGAGGACATGCTGGTATCCTCTGTACAGACATACTGTCAGACATAGCATCAGTCTTAAGCTGTAAGCTAGCTACTTCTATTAGCCTCCGGTGTCCTTTGTCAGCCTCAGCTTAAGGGCAACTTACATTAGCATGATAGTATGTTCACATTGATGTTAACAAGAATGCTGATATTCAACAATTAACATTTAACAGTTGTGAATTTAGATGTTGGAAGTGGACATTTCTACCTGCTGAGATGAAAAGTGAGAGTCAAAGTCTCCATGAATGTCGACATCAAACTATATTGGACCATGTTGTTGGCCTGTCAGAAAGACGAGCAGATCAAACAACCAACCAGCACTGCCATCGCTAGTCAAAGTGGACTGAAAAATCAATCTCAGTTTCTTGCTCTTTATCCACCTTCCTTCCTCCTCACTGTCCGTCTATCTCTGTCATTTTCTCCGCTAAACGACGTGGCATGACCTTTGGCATAGAGAATACTGCCAAAGTATGTGAAACCATGTGGAGATGATTACAATTTGCTTTGAAATGTGTACTTATACAACATTGTGACTAACTAAAAAGTGTGCATCAAATATCATCTTTCTCTTTATGCCCCTTTGTGTCATCATCTTCCTCCCCTCCACATGTATCACTTCTTAATCTCTCCCCATCTCCTCCTCTTCATGTTACCCATCTAATTGTCTTTTCTCCTCCCACCGTCTCTCCTCATGTAACCCTCTTTATTTCTGTCTCTGACACTCTAGAGGTGACTGGTCTGGTTTGGCTCTCAGTCTAATCTCAGGCTCATTATGTAAAGGCATGTTGGCTCATTTGTTATTTCTGGCTCCAATAACCCTGATGTTTTTTTTTTTTCTCTTTCTCTCCTCCTACCACCATTCTGTTATCAGAGGACATAAATGATAGCAACATTGTCCCTCTTTGAGAAGGTTTCATATCTTCACTACTGGAGTAACATCAACATGTTTATTCTAAAATGAAATAAGTGACTCATACTTTTACCTGCAAGCCTACATATTTATTATAGATGTTTGCTAGCTGTTTTCCATGGCAAAATGGTGGCATTTAAAGTTTTTCCTCTCCCACTTTGTGTTTGCATGACTGATCATACAGTGAGTGTGTCGCTGTGGGCAGCTCACTGATTTTGTAAGATGGTAGTGCAGTGAAGACTGCAAAATGCCACAGTAGCAGCAAGAAAGAGAAGGGGTAAAATGCTTAATTTAATTTAAAATTTAATAAAAATAAAACTAGTTACTGTAAGCACTGTGGCAGCGGAGGTCAGTGCTGGGTGATGTTACAGCGACTGACAATATTTCCTAGAAGTATTTAAAAAAAGCTCTGCCATCTGAGAGTTGAAGGTTATGAGTTACTGTTGTATGTTGTCAGAAAATCCAACACAGAGGACAAACTTGCAAACAATGATGTAGTGTAAAGAGTAATGTGAATTTAGTTGTTTCTTGCATAAAAAGTTGCTCTTTGGCAATCAATGCTGACATTTCAAGCACAAAAGCCCTTGTTTTATGGTTGTCAGTACGTGTAAATATGTTTGTTATGAGCTCCGAGAGATTATCTTCAAAAAAAAAACAAAAAACTGAAAAGCACATTTGAGCCATTTTGGATAGGTTTGGCACACAAAAGGATGCCTAGGTACCCTTTTACATGTCAACCTGAAATTTGGTACACTCACAATAAGTATGGAAAACAAATAATGTTGGATATATAAGGAATTTTATAATTTATGTTTTTGTAGGTTCACTGTAAAACAAAAAAAAATCAAGTGCATTTTTAATGTTTTTATACATATTTAATATCCTATATTTCCATCAAGATAAATCAATTCAGTAATGTATGCTTATATATTTGAAGGTACAAGTTTCTTCTTCTACTTAAGCCATTAACCTTGGTTCTGTGATGTTTACATGAGAAGTTACAAACCATTAACTAGAGGTATGTAAAACTGGGCAGAAATAGGCCCAAAACTGTTACTGCAGAAGGGGGTTAATGACCATCGTGAGAGTGAAGGACGCTCAGTGTCACTAGATCTGACCTTGTAAGATGATTTATTCATGCATGAGACCAACATGTAAAATTATCATCACATTGAGATTCATGCCTTAAAGGTGCAGTGTGTAGAATTTAGTGGCATCTTGCGGAATGGACTTGGCAGAAATGGAATATAATATTCATAAGTTTGTTTTAATTAGTGTATAATCACCTGGAATGGAAAGAATCATTGTGTTTTTGTTACCTTTATATCTCCAGAGGAAGTGGGTCCTCTTCCATGGAGCCCACCATGTTGAACCGCCATGTTTCTACAGTAGCCCAGAACAGACAAACATACATTCATAGAAAACAAAGCTCATCATTTTTAGAATCTATCTTTTTCATCTTCCATATCAAACAGCTTTTGATTATATAATTACAGCACTTAGAAAAATAACAATAATAATAATGTTGATGTCACCAGTCCACATTCCATACATCCATGTATGGGTTGTCTGTTATCTCTCCTGTTTCATATCTGTTCCTACTGCAGAGCAATGCAGGCTGGAGGAGGGGTAGATGTGTGTGGATAGAAGAAATCATGAAGACAGAGGGAAGTGTGGCAGGCTGCAGCCTCGCGTGATATAGATTAGCAAGGGACAGACAATCTGCACTGATCTGAGGGAATGAGTACAGATACAGAAAGAGGCAAACTGAGCCAGAAACAGGGATATATATTTATATATGCATACAGAGAGAAGAAAGAAGCCCAACACTGATTCATTGATGTTGAGGGAGAAAGTAAAAGAGGGAATTTGGGGAGTTTTCTCAAAGAGAAAAACATGCTTGTATAGTATAGACAGAGCTATATAACATAGCTCAGGATTTGTCATCTCGACATCAGCAATTGCATGGAGGGAGCTGAGGGCGCTAATACATTATGACTTCATATTTCAGCCAACGTCCTGCCGAGACTTGGTGTCACAGATAAATATACTCAATAAAGATAGAAAACCAACACAGTGCATCTATAAAACCGCAAATGGAGCCACGCCAAAGCTGATACAAGAGGCTGAAAAGTGAATGTTTATCATTTGCGTCTTTTTACGAACTGTGTATGAGTTTGTGCCTGTCATTTTCTGCGAGTCTATTTGTGTGTGTGCGTAGGTGTTGCTCCATCTGTGTGTTACCCCCTGCTCACCTCTAAATCCCTCGATACAAATGTGGATTAGACGCTGGTAAATTGTGCCTCAGCGGCGCTGTGCTGCCTCAAATAATGCAATAATGCACCATCCCTCTGTGTCAGTCAGTGCCTGTTAACCGGCATCAGCCTGAGACAAATGACCCCAAATTGGGATTGATATGGAGGGTTTTTCTGTTAATGAACACATAATGCAGGTATCTGCTGCTCTGGCCTCCCTAGATGCTGCAAATAAAACTCTTGGTGGCAGCAAGTGACTCTGGACCAGAGTGCTAATGTGTGGTTAGCATGTTTTACTGGATTTTCTCAGTCTGGAGGTTGTGAGATGATTTGGGGAAAAGTTTATCTTATTTTGAATCCTTTCCCAAATCGTATTTTCTTGTAAAACAATGAATATTTGCAGTCAGTTGTCCCTGGGATTGCCGTAGTTTCATTCTGCTACAAACCAAAAATAATGCCATTTTAAAGATGCAAGAAGAAAGAGAGGAGGAATCCCTTAAACCATCCTATCAAGGTGTAGGAAAAATTGTCATTGTTACTTGTTTAGGTACCATTTTTTATTTCTGGTATATTAATATTATCAGCCTCTTTGCTGAGACTGTTTTTATGCCCAACAAAAATAAATGTGCTGTGAGGAGTACCTAAAGGAGATAAGATGCAAGGCCACAGGTTGTAAACCACAGACACTGACACATTTATGTCTTAACCGAAAACACATGAACAAGTTTCAGCTGCAAGTGAGGTGATATTTAACTGACCAACGGCAAGAGGCAACAGCCCTGAGAAGGATTTGTCTTGTAAGACAAGAGAAAAGACCCCTCAGAGCTAGGATGCACAACTTAGGTGTAATGCACATCTACTACTTCCTTTAACACTTATCCTACTTTCTGAGGGCTCTCATCAAACAGCTGTGTCTCATCCCATCTTAACCCCTAACTTGGTGTTATTTCTCATGGCTCATCAACCTCTTGTTTTAAGAGGAAATTCCACAAATGATTTAGTGACTCAGTGTCTGAAGTCTCTGTGATCCAAGGAGAATTCTTCATCGAGGACCACTGCGAGGTGGGAGACATCGGACACAACATCCTACTCAATTAAGATTGAGGGCAAGTTACTGTTTATGTAAACAGAGGACTTTTGCCTGTGTGCTAACACTGAAATATCAGTATTAGCACACTGATCAAGTGTGAAAAAGAAAGTCTATGAAGAATTGATTGTTACAAATTAGGAAACCTTTGATTCATTGTGTCATGAATAAAATAATATTTAGTCTTTGAGCCGACAACTTATGAGATATGTGAGGAATTTTTACCCTAATATCCCAAAATCATATAAAACACAATAACTGCACTGTAAAAAAAAAATATAATATATAATTATATATAATAATATAATTATAATGAGGAAAGTAAAATTCTGAGTGATAGCAGTGTCTTGTTTGCTAAACACTACCTTTCTGACATCACGTCACAAGGAAGTATGAATTCATGTGGCTTTATAAAAATCTGTTCAGAGTCAGTGTGTTTGTGAGTGTGAATCAATACGTGTGAATGGAAACCATCTTTAAAATTGTTATATAATACAATACTCCCAAATCCAAAATGACAATAAGAAAGTGTGCCAATTGCTGAGAAAAGCTGGATTTCCACACGTAACTAGTTCTGTGAAAATATCACGTTAAGTTGATGGCTAAATAATTTGGTGTTCTATCTTTCTGCTGACCCTGTCACATATTTCTGATTTCACATTTCCTGTCTTGATGACTGAGCAGTTTCAAAATGGCAACCAGGGATTCCAGACTGGTGCAATCTCTGGATCCACTGACAGGACCAGCAAAGGTGATGGCAGAGAAATGGGGTAATAGAGTTGTATATCAGACTACACTATTGCACACCGTCACAGAGGGAGCTTTCCTTATCACACTTAGCACAGAAAAGCTCACTGTAATCGGCAGATGTTCACATAAGCAGATGAGAAATATGTGAACACAAAGGATTGAAGCATGTGAAGCATCAGACAAACTGGGACTCATTTAGGAAATGGGAAAGAGAAGCAGGAAATAGAAAGGAAGCAGGAGTAGCGGGTTTGATCCCAAAACAGCAGGCACACTATGAGGGAGAAAAGGAAGAGGGTGAAAAGCCCATGGTTGTCTATTCTAATCCTGTCATACAACCTCATGCTGATCATGCTGCAGCACACGCTGCACGCAAACCCATTTTTTATGTCTTGAACTGAAAGACATTGTTCAAGATGTGCCCAACCCATCCAAGGAGGGAGGTGAGAAGTGCTGTTGGGCTTTTGATGATGTTGAGTGTGTACAAACCCACCTTGCCATGCAGGAGATTGAAGCTGTCTGCAGACATTGCTTAAAGCTGGACTGAATTGCCATTAAGCCTGATAACTGGACCAGCAGTGTTAACAGAGACGCTCAAGGCTTTACAACAAGGCTGAATTCTCTCAACTACCAGATGAAACAATCTTTCCCCAAATATATTGACTGGCCAAAGATTCTGACCTCAATACAAGATAAAGAGGAGTCCTGTCGTGATTTTCGTGCCAGACTGGAAAATATTTGTCACAATTTTCTGGCCTTGGACCGGACAATGAGGCTTACAACAGCCTTCCGAAGACTGTCTGGCTCAGCTGAAACATTACCAACAACAAGGCTCCATAGCTAAGCCAAACTTTGAACGTCATGCTTGTTGTGGTGAATATCAATGAGGGGGGGGCATGGATACTCTTGACAACCACAACTGCCTCAACAACAATGCAAGTGCTACAACTGCAGGCCGCCTGGGCATATGGCTCGCCACTGCCCAAATTAGCAACATGGAAAAGGATCCTTACTGTGTGTACCAGCCTGGACTTTCACCACAATAATATAATGAGGAGTAGATAGCAAGATAACAGTGAGCTAGTTGGAAGTGAATCTGATGATTTAAAAAATATAGTCGGCTAACACATATAGTCAATATGTACAGGGTACTGGTCTGTCATTTAGAAACACCCTATTAGATCTGTGGCACCTAAAACTGACACTCAAATGGTAGAAAAACACATCCACATCTAAAATGCATGAAGATGATAGATTTGAGTGACCATTATTCCCACCTCTATGCTCACACATCATATATAATCATGATTGCAACAGTTAATGTTACTTGCTTAGAAAAAAGTTTAAATTAACACCATGTAGCTCTGCAAAAGTGTGTTTATACTGTTTATAGTATTTAGAACATGATGAGTGTGTATTCATTATTTCCACTGATTATGCACTCATTAAGTATTATCTTGTGTATTGATATTGCTGAAGGTCACAATAGTTGAAGTGAAGGTTTCAAGTCCCATGACCCAACAATAAGAGGTTGCTAGCATTTGAAGGTTTTCTTCATTTGAATGTATTCTTGTGTGATTTCCCATTTTCTCATTGACACTAAACATATTTAGGTAACCTTATTATAAATCATTATTTTTACATGAGAGGCCTATTTGCTGTTTTTATGCCTAGAGAATTGTGTGTGTGTGTGTGTGTATGTAATTGGCTTATATGCACTGTGAGAAGTACAAGGGAGAGATTAGACTCAAGGCTACATGAAGGGGTAAACCACTATCTTAGCCGGCAGTACATTAAAATGTTTCAATTGCATGTGAGGTGATGTTTAAATGACGAATGGCAAGAGCTCTTTTGCTATAGTGTATAATGGGAGAAAGAAAAATAACTACTACTAAACTAACTGTTCCTGGCTACAGTGCAGAACTGTGACGTAATATACTTATTGTCTAATTTAATGTCTCATTACACCTTAATCTTTGACTTTCTTGAGGCTTGGCGGCCGATCAATGCTATGTTTTGAATAAAAAAAGCACTGAAAACATAGCATTGATTGAATAAAGTAGTTAGGATCTGAGATCTTTGGTTAAACAGTGGCAGCTCATTAGCATCATGTGCAAACACTTTCTTCAACTCAGCTCTTTTCCAGTTTAGCGCCTGATTCATCGAAATCACTCCAAGTCAAGTCACATAAGTAGTGAATATCCATCTGTTTTATATGAGCAACCCCCACTGCAGCAGAGCCAAAGGCCAAGAGATGAAGTGTCACAATCAGTTTGTCAGCACAAGTACAAAAGTATCAAGAGAGGTGATTCTCTGTCATGGAACTGCACTTACACCACTGAAAACATTGTTTAAAAAGCCTTACTGGACACTCCTGGCACCTGGTTTTCTGAGAAGTGGGGTCAAAGAGTTGTGACAAGAACTCAACCTCTCTGTGATTAACTCTTGACAACAGCCAATCATACAACCATTCAAGCAGTCAGCCAGTGGTCCAAACACCAGCCAACCATCCAACATCCAGCCAAACAGACAGTGAAGCTGCCCGCCATCCAAAAAGCCCACCAGCTCGCCAGGCAGAGCCAGATGCAGCAGGGCCTGTGGAGTCGTCCTGTAATCTTACCCAGAACAACACTTGTCAGCCACACAATGCCACCAGCACAATAATGCACCATTACTCCAATGTGCAGAGTAGAATTCAGACGAGAGGTGCAAAGGCCTTTAGGTTGGAGTTTTTTGCTTATTGTAAAAGCAAATAAAGCAAGTTAATAATGTACTTTGTCACTGTTTGTGTACAATTTATCCAGCCCATCTAACCTTTTCTCTCTAATTTGCGGCTCTGCAAAGAAGAGAACCCCTGTTTTCTCCACGTAAAGTGATAATGTCAGTGCAGTAAAGCATTCCTCTCCTCATTTCTCTGTCTGTAGAACAAGATAAAGAAGCCCATAGAAATACATTAATGATTCAATGATTCAACAAACTCTGCTGTACACAACTCAGGACCACAAACTGGAACCAAAATGGCAATTAAAGTGAGTGCAGGTGCTGTTAGCTTCAGTTAGGTGTGCAGCATGAGATGCAATACATCTAGCATTTGTTTTACTATTATATTGCCATCAGTCTTCCTAACTAAATAACACTGACATTTGAACTTGCAGCTTATTTTTCTTCTTTGCTGTAAAAATACAAGCTCTTATGAATAATGTAATTATTTAAAATGCAGTTTACAGCATTAGAGAAAATGTGAAATCATCCATTTAATCAAAACATGGATCTTTGCCCCTGTTAAAAAATGCAAACCCATTTAATAGCCTGATAGTAACTCAAGATATTTCAAATATTTATTGCCATCTACAGCAGCTTCAGCAATTACACACACATTTAAATAAAATGTCTGTGTTATACTTCTCTTGCCTCCAGTCAACATTGTGTACTGTTAAGAGCTTTATTAGGTTTGAAGTTTGGCAGGACTTGTTAGTTATTTTCTCGTCATAAATATTGCACTAGCCTCTGTCAACATTCATTTGAGCAAAGCCAGACCTTGGGACTGTTTCTGTGACACTGTTTATTTACTGAGAGATGAAGGTGTAACGACGCCTAGTCAAGGTTGTTTTTCCTGCCTGTGGCAAGTAGTAGCCTAGCAAGCTAAACAGCTATGAGGATTGTGAAAGATTATATGGGCCGGTTTCACAGACAGGGTTTAGATTAAGCCAGCAGTAGGCCTTAATGTATACTAGCTCAACGAGGACATTTAAGTAGCTTTCATGAACGTGGCTTAAATTTGGCTTAGTTAGTCAGATACTATGGAGTCTAGTAAGCCTAAATGAGAACACCTGGATTAAACCTCATTGGGTTAAGTATGAGCATATGCTGTTGGTCTAATGGCACTTACAAAAACCTGGAATGGAATAGAAAACACCATTACAAAAAACACTACAAAAACAAATTGTGTCAAACCATCCAGTTATTG
Source organism: Thunnus albacares (assembly GCF_914725855.1). Lineage (NCBI taxonomy): Eukaryota > Metazoa > Chordata > Actinopteri > Scombriformes > Scombridae > Thunnus > Thunnus albacares. The sequence goes on along the minus strand of NC_058127.1, from coordinate 20,907,781 downwards.
AAAGTAAAAACCATACTTCTGCTACTGAGTAAAAGAAAAAGAGTTGTTGGGCTGCAGTTTCCAGTGAATTCAATGCAAATGAAAATGTAACCATAAGAACAATATAACAACTTCAGGTGAGATTATTATCAGTAGTTCATATTTCTCATATTCATATTTTTGTGACATCACTGGATATTAAATGATATGTGCCTTTATAGACTCTCTGGAATAACCTTAAACTGGCTTTAAAGAGAGGGAATGGAGAGATCAGGAAAGAGTGATTTAATACTGGTGGTTGACCACCCAAAAAAGACAAAACTGATTTAATGAGTGACTTGCTGTCTGAAACCATGGACCACCAGCAACCTCTGGATAGTATAACAGACAATGACCATTTGGACAGTTAAGATAAAGAATTGAGCACAAATAGTAAATATACCAAAGAAAGTAAATTGGTTACTTCCTATGATAAATGTATTTCACTGTCTTTCAGTCTTTATTCTTCTTTCAATCTAAGGACCATCTGAGTTTATTTGTGCTTCAAACGGTGTTCTTTTTCCATAGAAAAGGAATCTGAACAGGTTGGAAGAGCCAGTGCACAGTGAGTGTGTACGCTCCGCATCTGCTATAGCCTCCATGAGAGAAGATGCTGCCACCACCAGCAGAGAACAAAAAGACCATCATGCATGAAAAGTTAACCAAAGAATTTCATGAGCATAAAATGAAATATCTGAAGGAAGAACATGAAATGAAAATATGTTTTGTCATTTGGATATTCATGAGTGTGAGTATTTCAATCACACATTTTGAACAGAACAAACATTATCAAAGCAAAAATCAGCCATAATGACTACATTCCACATTTAAATGCGTCTCATCTAGTTGAAGTGCTGCAATGTGAAAGCAACCCTGTTGGTCATTGCCTGCCTCAGCCATGGGTACATCTGCTTCATTCTGATCTTCCATTGGAGGATCAAGACAGCAATGCTGCTTCAGTTAGTTGTGCAGAACAGCTGTAGCAATGATCACCTTGCAGCATCTCCTGGGCTTGAAGGGAAGTGTACTGTGTAAACACTGGAATCGATTTTTCCATTCTCCAAACATATGCTCCACCATCCCTCTAGCGTGGATATGAGCTTTGTTGTATCTTTGCTACTCAGCTGTTGTGGGATTTACACCAAGTAGTAGTTGTCCTCTCTGAAACTGAGCACACAATGATGAGTTGAGAAAAATCCTTGAATCGTGAGTTGTACCTTTTCAATGGGCAACAATGTTTGAAAACTCTAAATTAGGAGTGCATACATCCTGAACATTGATGGAAAACCAGTTCTTGCGGTTCCTGTACTGCTCAGCATCAGGAGTTGACGGACACTTGATGGGAACATGACAACCATCTATATAGCCAATCAGTCCTGGGAAGTGCCCATATACATAGAATTGCACTTTATAGTTGGCTTGGCCAGAAGCATCAGGAAACGTGATGTAAAGACTCAGGTCACAAATGGCCTTGCAGACTTAGTCAACTATTCTACACACAGTTGCTTCACTGGCACCAAAAAATTCACCACATTCACGATGAAAAATTCCAGATGCAAAAAACCTCAAAGTGATCAGAACTTAGTTAAGTCTACACTCAAGCAAAAATATTATCACCAATGCATTTTCTTTGTACAAAAAGTTCAAAAAGTTCTTTGGTAAATGGATTGCACATATAAAGCACCTTTCTAGTCTTCTGACCACTCAAAGTGCTTTTTACACTACAAGTTGCATCCACCCATTCACACACACATTCATATGCTGATGGCAGGGGCTGCCATGCAAGGTGCCAACCTTCTCATCGGGAGGAGTTCTAATCATTCATACACACATTCACACACCGATGGCGCAGCCCTCTGAAGCAATTTGGGGTTCAGTATCTTGCCCAAGGACACTTCGACATGTGGACTGGAGGAGCCGGGAAAATGAACTGCCGATCTTCTGATTAGTGGACGACCCGCTCTACCTCCTGAGCCACAGCCGCCCATCAAAGTAATTGAATGGAGGCCCACAAATACTCATCTGGCTGGCCTCTGTAGTGCATGTTGGTCTTCATTTAGAAATTCCAAGTAATCTATGCTCCCTCACAAACAGTACTAAACATAAGATAAACCTGCCTCTTTGAAGAATTAATTTAAGCTTCAATTTAGTCCTAGAGTAGCTCTAATCCTCCCTTTTGCAATCAGTTTAATTTAATGCAGCACAGGCTAAATCTGTGACTATTTTTCGATAAGTCACTTTGAGTTAAGACAGCTCAAACAGGCATTTTAGTCTGGGACTAGTCTAAAGCCTCGTCTGTGAAACCGGCCCTATATGTTGATGGGATGAGGGATGGAAAATTTTAAGTATCAAATGCTGGCATTGAATGTTTACCAATGTGATGTGGCCATTCAGAAAGCAAACAGAAATGAATTGAAAAGGCCTAAAAGGACACAGAACAGGACGGAACACAGGAGCCATTTAGTGATAGAAGACATTCATTACAAAAGAACAAGACACTAAATTAAACTGGAAATGACACATGATTTGACCCTCTCACTGAAAAGCTTCCTCCTTCTGTCTCTTTACTCATGTGTGAGAAAAATCTTCATGTCCAGTCAAGAAACCATAAAAACCAAGACACTCTTCGACTCTGTGAGATAAAACCAAATCAATACAGTATACAGTTGCTGTGACTGAAAATCTGTTGTGTATCAAACTGGCTCCAGTGTTGGAAGGCACGTCAGGTTCTTCAGCCGTAAGTCATCCTTGATATGTTTAAGAAATAAAAAATATTCATAAATTTAAAATGTTCTTCTACTGTCCGTAGTGTTGTTAGAGTTTCACAAATTACACAAAGAAATAGTAGTTATAATTACATTTACCCACTTGAGTTGACAGCTTGTTGGCCCTCTCTTAAGATATTGGCCTATAACAGCGTTAAAATCCTTGTTGTGGATGAGAGTGTGTCCTTATTCATCCTGCCTCATTAAAGAAAAGTTGAGAAATCCATTAAAATCTTAAAGAGTTCCTAGCCAACATTTTATTACAGCACTAAAATACAGCACTGAGACCCATTAATGCCCTACAAGCCAAAATTCAGTAACTACAGTATCCAGAATCTGTCTTTTTGATATTTCAACCATATAAAAGAATTATACTGTATATGTATAATGTACATTATAATATATATACACAAAAATAACACAATTTGAATGAGAAAAATGTGCAAAATTGTAAAACTATGAAAGCAAGCTACAGCCAAACAGTGAGTCAACTCTAGCTGTGAAATTACTGTTTCATCCCACTTACTGCACTGTCTACCAGAGTCAGTCAAGCTAGGCAGCTACACCAAGAGAGACATATCAAGTTTAAACTAGCTGTTAAGATATTCTATGTTCACGTAATGTGGGATTAGAACGATGGGAAAACTGCAATTGGACACTTAAGATGTTTGAAGTGAATGTAGCAATAGTTAAGGCTAGCCTTAGCTAAAGCTAAATGTACCTAGATTTGAAAATACCGTTCATGGTCGACATAGCACTAAAGCCATTAAATCTGTATTTAATTACCTTGAACACAGAATTTGGATGATGTGGGGCATCCATGTTTTGTTTGGTTATTCAGGCACTTGAAAATTATTTAGCGTAAAGACAGATATGCTGGAATGTTCTGAAATATTGCATGTTTTTCGGGGATATTGTCATATGACTTTGATTTTGATATGAACAGTATTTACAAATGCAACATCAGTTATTATGGCAAGTCCGACATAGCATGCAGAAATAGCTACGGCTAACCTTAGCAAATACCAAGTGTACCTACTTTACCTGTTTCCTGTCCTTGAAAACTCCATTGTAATCATTCAATGTCCTAATAAATCAGTTTTAAGATTATCCATAATGCCATTTTCTCAACATAGCTGGTCCCAGCTTTGTAGAAATACTCCAAACCGATTTCAAAGTGCAGCACTTTTTATCTTCACCTCCTCTATGGCTCTGCTCTCTTGTAAAAACACACACTTACAGTAAGAAGAAAGGGGGTTGAGATACCTAAAGAATCAAGCCAATTAAGGTGGTATCCTACCAGCTGCTGCTCCTTCAAACCTTTACAAAAAAATGAAAATGACTCAGTTCAGAAGGCTCTCTGGCAATCTCTGAAACAATACATGGATCAAGAAACAGCCCTTTCCTCTCATCTACAGTGCTGTCTGTGCACGTGTGTGTGCACTCCTGCTGCTGAGTATACTGTATGTCCAATAGTGTTGAGCTGAACAGCAGTTGTGTACACACACACACACAGTCATATATACAATCTCTCACCGTCTTTATATGTCTCTTTTGCAGACATAACCATGAATATTGATGTGTGTGCATCAACATACAGGCTAGAAGTCTACGCTTGTCAGCAGAGATTAAAAACAGGAAGGGTTCATTTGAGTTTTAGTGATGAGACATGACAAGACAGGACATGACAGGACAACAAGAAAACAACATAGATTTGAAATAAATTTTAAAAAAGGGGGACAGAAAAGCAAGAAGACAAGAGCAGACACTGACATTATGTCCAGAAATAGAAATATGCTGATGAAGAGAAGAAGACATGAGAGAAAAAGAAAGGAGGAGACAAAAAAAACCAGAAAGACGAGGAGGGGAAGCTGAAGAGGGACACAGCATTAGACCCACCAAACCGGTAGAGCAGAGGAGACGAAAAAAAGGCGAGCAGCTCTAAATACTTAAAGAGCCACAGCGGAGGAGAGAACTCGCCCATTGTCTTGTGAAGATACAACACTCAGCCAAGCAAAGCGAACAATCTCTCTGCAGCACAGGACTCAGCTCTGTGGCCTCCACAAGCTCCACATCCTGTTCATTAGAAGTTTCTTTACTCCCTCTGAGAGTTGTGGAGGAAGCAGGACACACACTACACTACATACAGCTACTTTACAACTTTGTTTTTTTTTTCTCCACACCATTTTTAAGTGCACCGTTGCACGCCTCCGTCCTTGTAAATGAGCTTTATTTCTTCTTTTTTAATTAAAGCGTTTGATGACTTGTTACATAATGGCATTACCAGCAGTGTGTATCAATGCGTGGTTGGGTGAGGCTTTTTCTCCTGGGTGATTAGGAGGGTGATGCACAGTGCAGCGACGCCATCTATATCCAGAGTGTGTGGGGTGTTTTTAGAAACAGACAGCTGGGGAGATGGAAGCAGTACAGATTAAACACAGGGGGCAATGAGGACAACTTTTTGGGTCAAAGGCGAACTAAGTGTGTTAACTGGAGTTATTGGTAAAACTTCGATGAAAGGATCGTTCCGGTTATTCTGGTCTTATTCTAAAAATTTTGGCCAACGCTTGTAACATTTGTAACAAACTAGCAAGAAATACACCTGAGAAGCTAGCTTACCGAGGTATGTCAAGTGCTAACCAAAGATGAAAACAGCACTTCTGGTGTCTCATAGCCTCTTTACAGAAACTTGTTCACTGTCATATGTTAATTTCTTAGTGTTTTGACTTAGTTCTTACTGTTTCTTAATTTTTCTGAAGCTCAACGCTGTTACATAGAGCAACTACCTTTAGCTCAATGTGGTCACTTGGAACAACTCTTTCCTGTATCTCCTACACTTTTCTTGCTCAGTAACTGCACTGCAAAACATCCTGTCAATGTTGGTGAGGTGTAGGACACCAGAGTTTGACTGGTTTATCACAATCCTAGTATTTAATAAGAAAAATAAATGCATTGACTTAAAGCTAAGTCAGTATTTTATTTATTTATGACTTTATTTCTATTTTAACCTTGTCTTTTCAGCTAGGTTACAATTATTAGGATAAGAAAGCAGAAAAAGACATTTTCCGCAACACAAAATTATGTGTACTTTCACTGGCATTTAAATCTTTACTTTTTCCTTGTGAATTGATTATTTTACATCCTCAGGCCCCTGAAAAGTATTGAGTATGTTGATTGAACTGACCACCACTCATAGACATGTGCAACCTGTGACGAGGGGTAGCGAGTAGAAAAAGCTTTCTTTTAAGAAGTTTTAGTTTATATACACCAAGAGTTTTAAGTAGAGAATACAGAGTAATATTGAGACTTAAATTCAAAGTTTTATAAATATTGAGCTTTAATCTCTTCCTTTCCAATGGTTCAGTGTAATTAACAGCCTGCTATGGTCAACAGTATTAAAAAGGTGCAATAAAGTAGAAAGAAATTAAGGTACACTCACCTGGGAAATCCATTGCCACAGTTTTACAGACTGTGCTCTCACTTCCAGAGCAACCACACACATACAGTAACATCTAATTAAAAAGGTTTAAGCAATTGTTCACAGAGGAGTTCCCATCAAGACCTGGTTCAGTGGTGATACATTAACTGGAGCGACTCAGAGTGAAAGTGCCGCTACAAACGGATGTGATTTTGAAAACGTAGTGATTTTAAATGCAACCTATCAAACCAAATCAAATTCTAACTGCGTCTTCATTAAAAACGCTTGATCACGTTCAGCGTTTGAACATTTACATCCGTGCTAGAGACCTGTTTGAAAGCCTAAATGTCTGCTTGTTCGCTTAATTGCTCTCAATGTCATTAGGAAGTGGAGCGTGACACCGCAGTGTAAGATGCACTTGAAAGAAGACAAAATGTGTAGAAAATGACAAAAGACTCTGGAGGAGGACAGGGACATAACAAGCAGCACAATGGCTGGGACACACTGCAGAGCGTTTGGATGCGGCCGATGGAAAACCCCACTAAACCGTGGAGCGCGTTAGGAGCCAGAGCTGCGAGCCGATGCCGGTTGGCAGACAGCAAGAACTGGCGCTGGGGCAGGCGAGCCCAAGTCTGGCACCATTGCAGCTATAGAGCTGTTGTGTGATATCACAGTGAAACAGATTGAGATTAGCCTGCCATGATCCACTGAGGAGAAAGGACGGATGGAAGAGGAAGCGAGGGATGGAGAGGGAAAGTGAGATAGAGCTGTAGAGGTAGCTGTCATAAAATGAGAGGAGGATCCTCTAAAGTAGGCAGAGAAAGATATTTTCCTTTATTTCTTTTATTTACATTCTCTACTCACACAATTATACTTTGGTTGCACCCCAGTATTGCCATCATTACACTGATTGGACAATATCCACTATATCAGTGCAACACACACATATTCATAATTCTATCTTTTTCCAACATATCCCGTTCTCTTTATCTCCCGCCCTTTGTCTTCTTCTCTGGTTTTGCCTCCAGGTCCACATCTATGTAATCTCACCCCTGCACAACCTTGGCAAGGCAGATGCACGTCCCAGTTGACCCTTTGGATAAATTAGCCTCTTATTAGAAAAATGGAAGTATCTTTCTGCTGTTTAGTCTGTCTTCATTTTATAATCCCAACAAATATGACATCTCCTGGTGTGAAACATCCTCTTCTTCTCCCTTTCCCTTCGCTTCCTGCTCCCAGTTCCTATAGGAGGTGGTTCAGTATGTTCCAGCCTGCCTGGCACATGAAGAGAGACAGCCAAGTGGCTTTTGATGGTATTAGTGCGTGCATGTCAGTTGGTTTTCATGGGTGATGAAACACCACGCGGCATGATATCCTATGTGTATTCTATATTTATGCTCTATACTGTATAATGCACTGTATAGTTGAGTTTCTGACAGCAGGGATTTTCTAAATTGGATTAGCCATTATCACCGAGGATTACAAATCTGATGGCAGTAGCCAGGGGACAATCCTCTATATAGCATGATTGACAGCTGATCAGCTCTGTCATAGGCGGCCCACGCACTGGGTGTGCGATGCCCTGAAGCAAACAGTGGCTCTGAAAAGTAGGAAGTATAGTTGCTGATTGGCTGGCTGGTGAGAGCAAAAGTGCGGCAATCAGATCAGTTAGTGAGCATGTTGTGAACCTAGATTCAAAGCTTTATTTTCCCCTGCATGTTGGATTTATTTGTTTACTTCTTTGATGTTAGAATGGATTTTAATAAGAAGTTTATTTAAATCAGAAAAGTTCAAGAATATTTTTAAGATTAATTACCCAGGAGTAGATGCACTGAACGATGATGATGATGAACACCGGGGGTATATTAGACAAGTAGGTTATAATTGGTTGGGGAGTTCCGCAGGGAAAAGGAAACAGATTTGGCTAAACAATTTGGGAAAAGAGATGTAAATGTGTTGATGGGTTAGGAAGTAAACCAACTGAATAAAAGGCTAAGGAGCAATATTAGTCATGTGTGAGTGGTGCTGGGGTGATGTGGGTTTCTTACAGATTCCTAAAATGTGTCAAAAGTCCCTGTCATCACTGGTTATGGAAGTCCACGGCTGCCGATATTAAAATTAAACCATTTAACCAAATTGATACTGCATTTTCCATTTGTGTGCACATTACATATGACAAAACAAAAAATTAAATTTTCATGTTGGAAATGTCATAATTGCTGCCAAAGTGAAAATTAAAATAATACATTTTTTTATGTACTCCAAAGACACCACCACAATAATAACTTGAATGTGAAAGGGGGTTTTCATTTAATTTTGAGACAATATGCAACTAAAACCCAAAAGTAAAACTGCTAACTGGACTTGGATTTAATTTTAATTATATGCTACAGCTTATATAATAAACATCATACAGAAGGGATTCTCCTTTTTTCAAGAAATCTGTCAAAGCTCAAAACTACTGAGAAGGAATAACACCCACCAATCAGAGAACACTAGTCTGGTTATAATTTTTCATTTTGGCAGTAATGCCATTTTTTAAAACATGAAAATAAACTTTTTTTTCTTAATCTTAATTTTGTCATCCATTATGTGCACACAAATTGAAAACTGAAATTTGTATGCCCTGGACTTCATAACTGCTGACCCCTTTGTAAGCCTGTGCAGGGTGGACTTTCTGCCCCAAAGTAACAAACTGCTTCATGGAGTAGTTTCCTGAAGAGACCATAATATTGCAAAGGTTCATGCTATGGTTATCAGATCCCCCACCAGACCAGAATGACTCCTCATATGATGAGAAAACAAGTGTGTTTTCATCAAGGAAAAAAACAAATGAACTTATGTCCCAGGATGAAGTCAGCCCTTCAGGTCTAATGTAATATAATGAAAATAAAAGGAATAAGCAGGTGTTGTTAAATAAAGCTGTTACATCATGCAGCTGTGGTGAATCACAGCGTGTCACCCGGGCTGGTGGGACGGTAAAGAGAGTGGGGGGAGGGGCTGGGAGCTGCACGGTGGTTAGAGGGGTAATAAAGAGTAGTAGATGCAGTGCGGCTGTGACCCCTGTCAATCTGCTGCTTGTTAGAGACAGACGATGACTGGCAGGGTCACGCCGTCGCCCTCAGTTGACTTTAGAGAGCCCTGAGTTATTTATTCTTGTGCGAGTGTGTGTGATTGGATCTATAAAAAATTCATGTGTTTTTATCATGCTGTAAGGGTCTGTATATAATTCTATGTGTGTGTGAGCGCATGAGCAATTGTGGGGATGTAAGAGAAGAGATGACCAGAGTCTTAAATCATACAGCCCTCGGTTGTCATGGTACAGTGTGTGTGTGTGTGTGTGTATTTGTGTGTGAGTATGCGCTTGCTCTCTTGGCCAGTAGAATAAATAGCACTGATCTAAAAACACATGTACACAAAGTCTAACCTTTATTGAGAACTTTAACAGCAGGTAGATGAAAAGACTGAGTCAGTCTAATAAATCATACTCATCAAAGTCTGTTAAAAGTCAACGGAGATAAAAAAAAAAAAATGTAAAAATCACAACAAACTCTGCAGAAATACACAACTCTGCTGTCTCTGCTGGTTAATGAAAATAGAAATACTCATTTTTGTGACAATGTGCACGTCAAGGTAAAGAGTAAAAACGTTACATTTCTGTTGAATGTGAAGTGCTGGACAAAGTTTCTTAGTGGATATTTAAAATTACAGAAATTAAAATGCATCTTCAGCTTCAGGCATTTAAATAATCCTCTCAGCCCCTTGCACAGGTTATAATGGGAACACAAGAGTAAAATACAGTGACTGAGTTTGATATAGTGGAAAAAAAGTGATGCTTATTAGTAGAAGCTTTTTTAACGGCAAAAACCAGATCAAAAAGCTCAAGTGCTCTTAAAAAAACCTCTGAACTGGTTCTACCAGGCTCTGGCTCTCGAGACAGCTTTTCTTCTGTTCCCATTACTTACTTTGATTAAAAAGTACATAGATATAATTCAAAGATGTCTAAAAACACAATGATCATTACCAACCTTAAACTGGCTTAAGTGGTTATAGACATGACAGAGTACAGCTTTTGGACAGAAAAGGCTGTGAAAAGTTATTGAAGGTAAGAAACAAAGGTGGGATTAGTGAGCACCAGAGCTGTGTGTGATAGCTGCTGACATCTCTCAATAGAGTTGCAAAGTGGGAGGAGATATTTTCAGGTACCCCAAGTTCCAGATGTAAAAATCCCATTAGGCAACATAATGTGACTCACAGTTTGAGCTCTTCTATGGCTCAGATCCGTATGAAACTCTCCCAGTTAAATCATTACTGTGTTAGAAAATATCTGGTTCTTTGATTAAAGTTCGAAGGTACAAGACTGTGTACATAAAAATATCAGGGTAGAAGATTAAAGATTACCATGTTGAGAAAACTGATTTTATAATCTGCAGCGTGAATCAGTTCAGTTTTAATTTCTGGGTCACTTTTGAGTGAATTCAGCAACTATGGCAATGCAATTTGTTTACAACCTCAATGACAAAGCGTTATGAATTCACTACTGCTCTGATTCGTGCCTCTGACTGGCTTTTTGTTCACTGCAATGACAACTACATACATCCACAATACTTATAAGTAGGATCAATTCATTGTTGGTTTGACTGTGCACATGACATTTGTTGACAATAGGAAAAATATAGAAAATAGACAGCCTTACTCTTTAACAAAGATGGGGGTTTTTAAATCCCAAACCGCAAACTGTGATCTTTCCCTATATAAATATAAGTTTGGAGACACCTTCCCATTCACCTGAATGAGAAAGTGTGTAAAAAACTTGACTGGTGCTGAATATATAACTCTAACCATGTTTCCGTCCCTAAACCCAAACACACCTTAATCATAGCGGTGTCAGATCAAAAAACAGTTTCATTTTTGTAACAGTGATTTGCAACAGTTATGGGAAAGGCAGCGACAAATGCTTTCCCTCTAATAGGGGCATCATATCAGAAAATGTATCTTTCCGGAGAGCAAATTTGGAGGACTTGGTGGTAGGAGATGCAAAATGTAGTCTCTGTTTTGTGACAGTGTAAAACTATCTCACTATTTCCACAGTTCCTTCAGAAAGAGGAACTTGTTTGGGTACCTCTCAAGCATGTCTGAATGAAATTAGATACAAAAATTACCTTTAAAACACAGTGATATGATTACAGCATGAAGGCTTTTGAGGAGGCTCTGATGACATAATACTATGTCAATAGACACTCTCATCTATCAACCAGACATACTTATGGCTTCAAACATACTATATTTCACTCCTTGAACATCCTTCAGCTCTCCAAAAATAATCAATTTATAAACAGTGTTCAGGGAAAGAAAAGGTCAAATGTGTGTTCCTTGAGGTTTTAGCCCTCATAAATTATTGATTGGCTTTTTTCATCTGGTATTTCCCCGTACTCACCCCCAGCTGTCTTCAGAGAGAGGAGGAAAGAAACCTCACCTAAGACGCAGAGAGATGTGTGGTACAGTGCCACCCCAAAACACGCACACATCACACACACACTCTGACCAGCTGTTATATCTTCTGTACTCTTGACGAAAATAAAATAGATGCAAAAACGTGTGGCTGATGAGCACACAGAATCCAACGGTGAATACACACACAATTCAATGAAATATTATGGATATTATGCTCACAGGCATGCACACACACCAAAATAAACAGGCTGTATAGGCAGATGCCCCACAGCGAGAGACCAGCGACATAAATATTCATACATTCCCATGACTGCAGAAATGTAAATAAGTCAACAGTCGTGAAATTGCCAGCATCTGGTCACTCTGGGGGGAGAGGATGAGAGAGAAGTGAAGAAGAGAGGAGAGACGGGTGAAGAAGGCAGGCAAAAGGTGGAGGATGGAGTGGAGGACGATGAAAGAGGAAGGTGAAAAAGGGATTGGTGATGAGAGAGAAGAAAGACGAAGGCTGAAGAGGGGGGAGTCAAATCACCCAGATTATTTTCCACTTTCAGCATAATGACTCTCGCTTGGATTCACGTGCAATTACTTAATGATAAATATCCTGGAGAGCCTATCCATTTTGTATACCTCGGATGGAGAGCAGCAGCTGTAGTGAGCGCTGAGGAATGAGGAACATCTGTTTTACATGGAGAGAGCTAATGTCTCTCTGAGCGTCCACGTATCACAGGTTAGGACTTGGTATCAAACAGCAGTTTGAAGTCAGTGACAGTGTGCAGTTTTACCTCACATGGAATACAGTATTCTCCCGAAAACTCAAATCTAGGTCTTCATTATGAAATAAGCTAACATTTAAAGCTGCACTTACCCATATTTTTATATCAACAATGGACCAGATGACTATGTGAAAGGGGTAGCTAGTAGTGACAAACCATAGAATTAACAATTCTGTGTTTTTTGTCGTTCAGCTTTTTGTTTTGGTTTTCAGGCTGGCAAACTACTCTCATGAACCTCTTTTCTAGCAACAGTAGATAACAATTTTAAGTGAAAAACTTCTGATGAACTCTGTGTTAACTACTTGGCTAACACCAACAGGCAGACAAAGTTAGAAACTAGCTAAAAACCAAAGTAAAGCTAAAACGAGCGTGAATATTAGACTTACACTCACATAGTACCAAGAAACATGACTCAAAATAAATGCAAATGTTACTCCATGTCTGTTGGATGTGTAAATACTGTTTGCTAACACATTAGCCACAACAAATGGTGATAATATGTAAGACGTTGTGTTTTCAGCAGTGGTTCAAAAAGTGCTCAGATCATTTACTGAAGTCAAAGCATAGACTGTAAAAAAAAATATGGACATAGTCACCGTAACGTCACCCATTGGTTTGTGGACTGCAGTTTTGAAGCCTCGAGTTTAGCAATTTGACCATCCCCATCTTGGATTTGACAGTCGCCATGTTTGATTTTTGGAGCCAGTAGTGACCACATTTAGACGAGAGGGCGGAGCTGACCATAGTGCTAGCTGCTAGCTTGGTTGACACAGTGCATTTACGATCTACGGTTCACAGTGATAATGCTAATGCTAATTTCCGCTGGTGAAAAACAGCCATTAAAACAAAATGTACTCACCGGAGAAACTGAACATCCAACTCCTCCTTAGAGAGTCTTTTATCACAACATCGGTGCAACTTTCCAAATAGCCTACATGTTATTTGGATAAACTGACCACATATATTGTGAGTCTACATAGTTACTTTCTCACCTGAAAAAATATTAAAACTTGATGTGACATATTAACAGTCTTGCAGTGTAAATTTCAACAGCATTCAGCCTGGCTCCGCCATTGCTGCTGGTGCTACTGCGACTGGACACTACAGTGATTCACTATCGCCCCTGCATACTGGCTGCAGCTAGCTGGTAAGCATGCTAACTTCAGTTGATATCTCTGCAACACAATACATAGGTCTTTCACATAATGTAAGTACTGTTATTTCGACTCTAGCAGAAAGAAATCCCTGGTTCAGGACTTATATGTTGGGAAGAAGAAGTGTTTTGTTTCTTCTGTGGTGTTTGGAGGACAATGTCATACTGCCTTTGTGGTTCCACTGAAGACTGAATAATAGAAATGTCTCAATAAAAACATTCCTAAAAGCATTAAATAAGTGAAATTCCTTTTAAAATCATTAAAGGTCACCTACTAAGCAAAATTGACTTTTTTATTACTATGACATATAAATATGTGTCCCCAGTGGGTGTACAAACCCACAAAGTATGAGACCCAACTCTCCCTTTTTCTCTTTTCTGTGCCAGGAAGTAGGTTTTTCAAAGAGCTATTCAGATTTGCAGCTCCATGTGACAGTCCACGGGACTCTGATTAGACCTTACCTAGTGAAGTTACCTCGCTGGCAGCCATCACTACTGCCGTCTCCGGTAACACACAAGGTGTCGAAGATTAGAGCAGAGCACACTTGAAAGAGGTTCTTCAGAAAACTGGTCCTGCAGCTTGGTCTTCCACTGCTGGATATCCTGGAGGTTTATTTAGTAGATGAACAGTTGTTCTGTTGTTGGCTGCAAGGACCAACATAAAAATCCTCACATGCTCCCAGCATCTGAATATAGAAGGTAGAGGGATTAAAATGCAATTTTTTGCACAACACTTCCCACAACACTTTGGCAAAAACTTTTTCTTTATGTTGGACAGCTTCACCCAGAAGGGTGAAGTAAAAGGCAGGATTCCCTTAAAAAGTCAAGCTCAAGGAAAGATGGATTTCTACTGAGCAAAGTCTAGACTTTAGACCAGTAAATTTTTCCATTTACTATGCAATCTGCTGTTAATTTTGCAGGTTCTTGTGTTAAAGTTAGCATGTTGCTCTGCTAACTTGGCTAGCTTAACGTTAGTTAGCATGATCACACACCAGAACAGTTTGCATTATTGTGGGACAGTCAGTAACTTAGACAAGAGAAACTGTGTAATCACAAAGCCTCATGTGAAGACGACAAACTGCCGGGATTAGCTAGGTGAATGTGAATAACTATTTTATGCTTACCTTTGTGCTAGGGAATTTTAGCTAACGTTATTTTCACAATGCAACAGAAATTTGGTGGCTGGATGTCCTTCTAGACTCGCTTCCCCTAAAATGTATATTATCTCCACATTTAGCTACGCTGATAGTCACTGCAGTTGTGTGTGTGCCACAGTGACATGTTAAGTTACTTAGATATAGATATGATAGATAGATATGCTTTGACAGTGAATGTGTAAAAGATGAATTGATTGCTGAAGCACTGTGCATGTTAACAACAGCTCCAGGATCACAGTTGCTACTTCGGGTTGCGGTTACACACGTATAATGCGCGTGACACGTAAGCCAGTACATGCGCTGTGTCAACAGCATTGATTAGCATAGAAGCATACTGTTCAGACGCACGTGACACATACGACTGAAAAACATTACTGAGATGCTTTCAGTGTAGAGACAGTGTTAGTCTGTCTGTGTGAGTTGGGAAAGTGGCTAACTTACTGCTGTTTCACTGAAATAAGCTGGTGTGTTCTGGTGTGCTGCTGCTGATATGTTTTGTTAAAATACTTCCAACTGTTATTTTACTTGTTCACCTTAACTGCATGTACTGACTCTCACTGCCATAACATTATATATCTGAAACAAGATTGGTGTGAGCCAGTTTTTCTCGGTGCACCTGAATACTTATATTAACTAGATATTAAACAATTAAACTTGAGCTTTGATAAAAATCACGTGCAAGTGAAAAGCTGTATTTGACTCACTCATGCTCACAGTGCAGCCCGCTGCTCTGGTGCACTGTGATTGACTGCATATGTGTTTGTGTACTTAGAAAAATGCTTTTTGTAACATTTAGACACTTTTGTTGTGGTCATAAGTTGTTTTGTTTCCCTCTTACAATACATCACAGACAGGACCCCAGTGTCAGCAGTACAGCATGTTACCAGCATGTACAATATGGTGTCAGACAGACCCTTCATCAACAGCATCTGTGGGTACACTGCTGACCACAGAAACACGGAAAGAACATGACAGAGGTTTGTCAATAATACAGCTATTGTCTGTCAGTGGTTTTAATGTCACTTTACTGGTTAATTTATGGAATTACATTTTTAGTCACTCTGGTGTCTTTTTGTCAATGTGACATTAGTGAAATATTATAGTATTGTGATCCCTGTTATCTGCAGTTCTACTTGGTTAGCCCTAATAAAACATGAGACTTTTTAA
Organism: Thunnus albacares; assembly: GCF_914725855.1. Lineage (NCBI taxonomy): Eukaryota > Metazoa > Chordata > Actinopteri > Scombriformes > Scombridae > Thunnus > Thunnus albacares. The sequence continues at coordinate 20,891,876 of NC_058127.1, read as the reverse complement.
AATGCACAAGTTACACCAAATGTGCCATATTTTCCAATTCTCTGAGTGACCCAATGAAGCTCGTATTTGACGGACTTCGGACTTTTATTTCACTAGCACAATTACGGTAAGTATCAACACGACTGCTGTACGTTAGCTCCAGTATCACGTTACAACAAACGCTGTCCTCTTCAGAGACCTCTAGCACATCCTCCACAAATTTACCTTAATTTTTTTTTCTTTTTTTGGCATTCCTCGCGATACATTTTGCATTCTCTCGCAATACTTTTCTTCTTCCATTCCTTCTGAGCCGTATGTCTATTTCAGCTCAGCTGCTCCCAGCGCAATGCCTCAGTATGGATCAGCTCATTGAATTTTACTTTGAACTGTAAGTTCAAAGTAAGTTAAGTGTGCTGATATAGTATTACTGCTCAATAGGCATGGTTATGCAATTAGTGAAAGTAAGCTTGAACTCTTATATCAAGAGGTCTCTTCAGAAGAAAACGTACCAGGAGGCACTGGAAATGTTTTTCAAGAAACCCAGGAAAATCCATTGTAGCAACAAAAGTTTTACACTCTGTATGGGTAAATGAGAACTTGCAGTGGTGTACTATTTTGTAGTATTCATGGTTGGAAAGGTACTGGGAAAAGAACTCAAAACAGTCTGTCCTAAGCCAAAGAGGTGAAATTTTGAATGTACATGACATGACTTTGTAAGAAAAAAAAATTAAAGTAAAATATGGGAAGACTTGTAAAATGTTACTCCTTTAATTGTTTGTTTATTCAGGTCCAAATGCAAATTTTATTCAAATAGGCAACATCGTCTTAAAATGTATAATATACAACAATAACTCCTAAAGCCTCAATATACACAATGCATAAGTTGGGTTAGGCATGAGGAGAAAGCTTGAGGTAGCATTGTAATGAAATACAAAAAATACACAACTTTCAAAAAAAATATTCTACTTCTCAGTGAACATTTAAGTTCCTTGCTTATACTGTATAAGCAACTGAATTTCAGCTGACTGTACTGGACAGTAGATGTATTCATGTTTAATATTTTCATCATTTCAATACATTTTGGCTCAGTATTTTAGTCAGCACTTCTTTAGTTCAAACAGCCTGCATTGCCATGAGGTTTGGAATCATAAGACTGTACACTGTGTGTGTGTGTGTGTGTGTGTGTGTGTGTGTGTGTGTGTGTGTGTTAGAGTGGGGGATTTTAATATTTGGAGAAAAAAATTAAAATATAAATTACTGTAAGAGTGTTTGCTGTTATCACTCGAAGATGGCTTTTGCTTCTGCTAAGATGAGCCAAACTCATCTGTGCAGCCCTGACCAGGCTATGCATGCATAAGTAACCATATTGCTGATACTGTGCTGCAAGGCACAAAGAGAACTCATACAATCTAGGCCAGAGCACTTACCATCTGTTTGGTTTGCTCTTCTAGTTACTATGTGAAGTTTTGAACCAGTGCCTACAGAAAGGTTTTGCCCCATACAGTACTGCACATCATTTCTTTACCTTATGATTTATTCCGTTCAAAGTTTTGTTTAAATTTTTGTGAAAGTCATTTGGTCATGTTGGTTATACTGAATAAAAACACATTCATTTTACAGTGGACTGCAAGTTGTGTTCAGTGCCTATAGTAAACCTTTTTACAAATCAGAACAATTATCGATGCAAAATATGAGTTAAAATGTGAGATTGAAAGAAGTGTGATGAGAGTGGCATCAATCTTCTCATCTATCTCTTGGAAAGACAGCAAATAAGCACAATCTGGAGCTGTTCCTATAAAAACAGCTGATATGATTTGTGCAGCCTCCTTAATAACAGTCCTCAATGGCTACGATATTTTCCAGTAAATGTGTCCACTAAATGATCTCAATTGTAGATACAGCACACTCTACACTTAAAGGAAAATGATCCCTCTTGTGCTTGTTACTATGTTCCACAGAGTGCAAAGGGGTTGAAGAGGTTGGTGTGACTGATGAGGACATCAAAAACAACCTTGATCTCTGTAGAAGATATATTCTTTCTACCAACAACAAGCCAAAACTAACACATGAATTACCTGTCTTACCTTGCATAGTTATAACACCTTCAGTGATATTGAATACCTATTGTGCATGCCCATTTGAAAAAGTAGGAGTTTATGGATATTCCGCATGATAAAAGAACAGTGTTTACCCATGAAAGGGGTGGTCACATCATAGACCTATAGTATTAAAGTGCAGATGTGTGTTGGTGTGTCCAAGGTCTGTAGTGATTGATGTTCCTTCAGAGGCCTCAGGGCTTTGGGGACCACAAATATGACCTCTGCAGAGGTGAGTGGATCAGCAACTCCGCTATGACTGACTGCCTACCTGGAGGAACACTCTAGATGCCTCCTGTGACCTTCTCCTGCATGGAAAACACATGGGACACTTTGTACGTGGAGGTGAACTGTGTGTGTGATTGTGCGCACAATCACACACGTGTCCCAATGTACTGGCAGTTACACACCGGTACACACACACATCCCTAAACATCCAGTGGATGTTCCTTATCTTCCTAGAAGGGTAATGGACTGATAACCAAAATGCGCTGCACCCCCTCCTCTGAATATAAGCCTCTGAAACTGACCAATCACAGCAGAGTGGTTCCCTTGTGATGTAATTCTAACCCAATCATTCTGATACATCTCGGGCTCTACCCTTGAGACACACAGAGAGACACTCACAAATGAATAAAGCATTTGGAGATTGTCAATATTACACACAGACATGCGCAAAGGAGTAGTCAAACACACGAACACACACACACACACACACACACTCACACACATACATGCAAGCAAATAAACCATTTAATCACTAATTTAAACAGTCTCCCGGTTTCATTCATATGCATGTTGACACACACACACACACCACAATCATGTGTGTGTAGTGTAAGAGGTTGAGAGGTAGCCTGCACACATGACAGCATCCCCAAGGTCAGTCAGTGTGTAAGACAGTGTGTGTGTGTGTGTGTGTGTGATGTTAGATAACTATAAGTAGTAAGTGTGACATCTGCCTTTCCCCCTGTGAGCATCTATTACACTGGTGATAGGGAGATAGAAGAAGACAGACTCAGTAAAGTAAGTGTTAAAAACTAGCAAAAGGACACACACGGTGAAAAAGAAACACACAATCACACACACCTGGGGGTTGTGGTCCTAAATCTTCATCAGCAGTGCCAGCTCGCCTGAGGCCTCAGAGCAGAAAAACCCACTGATGAATGGCTCTATATTAGAGTGTGGAGAAGAGGCAGAGGAGTGTGTGTGCATGTGTATCCATCTGTATAAGGATGTATGTTAGTGCTAAAGTTCCCGCAGGGATTAGCCTCAAACCAATCAGGACAGCACAGTGTGATTAACCCCAGTGTGATTAAACAAACCAGGGACATGCACATATACAAAGTATGCATCCTCCTCAGATGATGCTCACACACCTTGGGTCAGTCAGTTACACAATACATTATTCCTCAAGGTATTGTATGGCTGCTCACAGTTTAAAGTATTTACCTTTGAAGCACCATAGCCAATTCTCAAAATACACCATACCTGCAAGATTTGTCCAACCTGAAACAGCAATGACTGAATTTCAGCTGAATCTTTTAAAAATTGAACACCTCCAACTTTAAAGCTGCACCAATCAATATTCTCACATTGACAATGGGTCAATTGACTATGTGTAATGTCAAAGTGGTCACTGGTCATGCATAGTGATGAACCCGTAGATAATTATCACCAGACTCTGCAGCTCTCCTCAGCTCTACAGAGCTTCTGTCTTTCAGCTCACTGTTTTCGTTTAACCGCCCGCAACTTTGTGTTGTTTGGTAGGCAGAACAGGTGGCAGAAAACAAGTGATCAAAGAGATCAGAACAGAGATAAAAGGAGACTGAATGTGAGATTTTACCAGGTGACCATAAACAAGACTCCAACTGAATATTAATGTTGTTCAGAGTCTGTTGGATGTGTGAAAAGGCTCACACTTTTCACAGTTCATAATATCACGTTTTTGTGTTCACTGATTTAAAACTAAATTCAAGTTGTGGTAACTTAATGAAATGGGCTTGACAACTTAATTTCTCTCCACCTTGAGTGCAGGATTTCAAGTCCCCTCCCCTTCCCCACCCACTTAACATGCTTGGAGAAATTCAGACAGTTTAGATTGAGATATAGAGTATAATAGTTGTGATATAACCAATGATGGACTCGTGTACAGAGGTTAGGCTACACCTGCTAACACACAACATCAAAAAAGCATTATTTTTTTCCTATTGGCTAGAACTCGTTGCCTGGCAGACATCTTGCGATTGGATGCTATGTGTGCAGGGCAAATGCACAATCCTGAGGTTAACTGCTACGCTCGCCTGCCGTGCGTTAACACACGTTACATGAGAGCTGCACAGTAGATAACCTCATCAGTGATAAGACTAGCCTACAAAAATAATTTTTTATTAATGTCTTCATTAAAATGGCTTTAAACCACACACACAGGTCGCTGATGGTGTCTTCCTAACATACTTGCTTACTGTAAGTTAGGGCACGAAAAATTGACCAGATATACCATGAGCCACGTTGCAGAGCTGAGTCTGAGTGTGTGAGATGTTTATAAAAACGTGAAAACGCAACTTGTTAGTACCCAGTCATCATAAATACTTATAGCAGAACTGCAGGTCAGGACAGATAGAGCGGTCTGCTGAGGTGCAGGTGTAGTCAAGGTCAATGTTGGGGTGAAGCAAGGCTGTGTCCTGGCACTGGTTTGCCTGGAACCCTGGGAGACAGAGATGGAGTTCACCTGGTACCAGGTGAACTCCATCTTTGGAGATGCTGGAGATTGATGGAAGTTTATTCAACATCTGATGACTCCATGCCCATACAAAGACCTGCCATATTTGTAAGCTGCAATACGCAGATGACTGCACTGTTTTGGCACACAGCCCAAAGTCCATGCAGCATGTCCTAAACCTAATTTCTGTCCTGTCCTCCTGGGAACCAAGGGAAAAAAGTGTCTTCCCATTTCTATTCTTTTGTGATTTCCTAACTATTTAGGGTTTAAAAAAAAAATCTTACAATTTAGACTTTAATATTTATTTTTATTTTTAATTTTATTGCATGTCCACTGTAGTGGACCACAGGACCATTTTAGTGTGAAAAGACAAACTTAAAAGATAAAAAATTGAACAGATTATGGCTGTGGAGTGATATTAAACCAAGAATACATTCAACTTTATTAAAAAACAAAATTATTTATCATTCTTTAGTCCTTTAAGTGTGTTTAATTGAACAGTGAACAATAGAACTAAAGTAGAACAGATATATTTATTTTTATTGTGATTTAGTTATTTGTCAAACCTATTCAATCTTGTGTTGTTCTTCATTCTTCATTTCTTCTTTTGCATGTTTTATTTTTAGCAGTGATAATCCTGGAAGCATTTTCTCTTTTTGGTAATGCAGAGAAACATCTTGCATTTGGTAAACCTCATGTATGTCTTACTTTTGCAGCCCTTATTTCTACATCTTTCTGCATGCTTGATATCCACCATCTCTGGCATATGTATGGCTCCTAGTCTGCGCACAGATGACTCTGGTTGTGGGATCCACATTTTGGTTGGTGGCTCATACTCTTCTTCACTGTCTTCACTGCTGTCATCATGTTCTGGACTATCCGACAGCTCTTCAGCCAGGTGCAATTTGAAGTCCAGGTACTGTTCGGTGTTCTTTGCTGGTCTGTTAAGTGCTTTGCTGTCAGACTTGTATTGGATCCAGGAGTTTGTGATGGCAACATCAAAGAAGTGAGTAATCACACGCGATTTCCATTTCTTGGTCCTGTTTGACAAGCGATAAAAGCTCAGCATGCGGTCACATAGGTCCACGCCACCCATATTGTCATTGTACTGTCTGATCACTGTTGGTCTCCTTACTTGGACATGGCTTTTTCTTTGTTGGACCATCTGATGCAGATATCTTCAGGATCTTTCCCATGCACAGTGGAAGCCATCAGCACTGGTTTGTTGTTAGACCATTTTGTGATTGCCAGCTCAGGACTCTTTCTGACTGCCAACACTGATGCTCCTCTCCCCTCTTTTTGCAACTGCTTGTGTCCTGGCAGCTGACACTGCTTTGGGACTCGGTTCTTCATTATGGTTCCAGTTGCTGGAAGGCCCTTTGCGAGCAAAGTATCCATGAGATCGATTGTTGTGAAGAATCAGTCAAAGAATAGGTGACTTCCTGTGGGAACAGATTCAACCATGCGTAGGACTGCTGCTGCTCCAACGCCCAATCTTTGGCCCCTGAATGTATTCTTCTTCTGTATTCTTCTACTTGGTACACTTCGAAATCCACCATCAGACCATTTGGAGATGCAAGGACAAAGGCCTTTAGGCCAGTAGGGTTTGGCTTGCCTGGAGCATATTGCCTGGCTGGACAGCGGCCTGTGAAAGGGATGATTTGCTCATCAGTGCAGACCTTCTTAGACTTTGGAAGGCTGAGACAACCTTGTCTGATGCGGTCAAGTAATGGCCTGAGTCTCCAAAGAATGTCTGCCTTCTTTGTTTTCTCTGTTACATCCAGATCATCAGCAATCTTGAGGGAGCTTCTCAGCTTGAAGAACCTATCCCTTGACATTTTTCTCTCTTTGATATGTGAATGCTGCCAAATTTTCAAATACTTTGTTGTCAATGTACTGGGAAAAGTACTGAATTGGACTCTAGTCTGCACGGGTTGTAGAGTTATCTTGACACTCAGGAAGCCCAGATAGCACAAGTGTAAGTAGGAATAATAATTAAATCTTACACAACTCTTTTTGGATTAAATACAGTCATGTAATAGTGCATCACTGGGATAATTCCAGTGTTATGGATGTGATATGGTCCCCTATTGACCATACTCATAAGCACAAACATTGCATTCTTGAGGAAATACGTATAAATTTCATGACACCACTTTGGAAATCTTCAAACATCAAGGATCACTGATAAATATAACCGACACATAGCAATATGTCTGCATCATGGGGATTACATTACATTTAATCAACCATTTACTGTAAAACTGTAATTTATAGTATTTTGTTACCATGAATATCGATAGTGGCTAATTACTGGAACTGAATATATTACCCTGGAACTAAATAAAACCTACATGCTACTCCTGCTCCACAGTTGACGACGTCTTTCCTGCTCGTCCCTGTCTGTCTCTGTGTCTGTATCTGTCTGCTCACCTGAGCCTCCTGAATCTTCTTCCTCTTCTTCTTCACCATCTTCTTCAAACTCATCCTCATCTATCTCATCATCTGACAGCACCAAATCTGAATTTACCTCAGCTATCCAGTAAAGAATCCTCTCTGCTTCAGTTCTGTCTCCTACAACAATGTTAAGTCATTAAGTACATTACGATGGTCTTAGTGTTAAGTACAAATAATTTAACCGCTTTCAGAACTAAATATATCATTCCTGACATGTTAACAAACAAGAACATATATGATTAACATAGTAAAAAAAACAATAGATAAACAATATTTGACTTACCACTCCTATTTCCATAAAATGCGCTTGATGCTATGCTGTCCATTTTGAATGAAAAGAAAGTGGAATTTCCCAGCATACCACTCACACATGACACATCACTAGAAAGCCCAGGATGTCCTCTTTGCAGTACAGCAGGGATTGACAGAGTAGCTCAAAAGAGTAAAAGCAGATGCATGTTAATGAAATGTCCACTACAGAGGACACAAGTCAATGGGCTGGGTCTCAGGAGGTTCTTTGGTCTCCCAGTCAACAACTACATTCTACTTGAATGTAGTTGTTGACTGGGGACCAGTTCTTGTGGACCAGTTTACCTACCTTGGTTCCACACTTTTCCCAGACTGTTCCCTTGACATTGAAATAAACAGCTGCATCAGCAAAGCCTCATCAGCCTTTGGGCGCCTCTGCAGAAGGGTTTTCAAAAACAAAAGCCTGAAGGTCAGCACCAAGGTTTCTGTGGTACAATGCAGTATGTGCCTCCACTCTGCTCTATGGGGCAGAAACATGGACCCTATACAGACGGCATATCACAAACTTGGAGGTCTTCCACTTCCGATGCCTTCAAAAGATCCTTGGTCTGTCTTGGGAAGATTGAATTCCCCATACTAAGATTCTTTCCATGACCAACTCCATCTGTGTGGAAGCAGCAGTGCCAAAAAACATCTTCGTTGGATGGGGCATACTATCATGCCTGACAACCACCACGTGAACCCAAATGATCGTCATCCACGGCTTCATCCATTAGTCTGAAAACAAACAAATTGTGCAATAGCTTATTATATTTTGTTGGAAATATAAAATAAAAGAGTCAAATATGATCTCTGGGTCTGGAGTCATGAGTAGCCATCATACTTCTGGAAACTATGGATACAGAGTTATAAAGAGTCATAAATAACCTTTCATCTGAACATATTGAAAGTCGCTGGAAATTAAGTCAATACCCAGGAATGATGCCAACTATATAAAAGACAACCTACTTTGAAGATGATCTTCTGTCCTTTAGTGGGCCTGGTGTAGGCCACTCTCCATGTAACTGCCATGGACTTCAGCCACACCGGGTCGGTTGAAGGGACATCCACACTATGGCCTCAAAACTGATATGGTCACTGCAGGATTGGCTCACAGCTTTGTACCTACATACATGGTACTGATAATCCTTTGGTAAGAAGTACTTCAACACAAAGGCAACAAGATGTTAATTTAAAAGACCAAATGAAATATGTCCTCTTGGTTGAATACTAACATTGAAGAGTTTGTATAGGCATATCACAGTACCCACTATGGATAATGGGACAATATGTTGTTGTGTTGTCAGATGAGCCTCAGTTTAAAGCTAGGAAAAAAGCTTGGAAGCTTAAAAGAATTTGAAGGAAGACATTGATGTATATGGGGTTTATCAGAAGACAACCCATAGCTCTTACCATCAATTCATGGTTGGTCCTATTTATGGATGGGGCAGTGCAGGGAAACCACTCAGCATTGCTGAGGCACGTTTTCAGATTTCTTGATCTGTTTGAAATTAAGGTTAACGTTAGCTAGTTCGCTTGTATTCAGCTCTACATTTAGGCATTAGGTCAGGCTAAACGTTTAATTTGAAGCCACTTTAATGAAAAGACTAATAAAAAGATGTAAGGTTAGCAATTACCTTTCTGTCTCCTTATCAGCAATAACATTAAGTTATCTATTAGGCTAATCACTAATGTTAAGGTCATTAGGGCGGGCTAAACGTGGAATTTGCCTACAGTTTTTCCTGGTCAGAACTGTAAACTTTCCGATTCCTTTTTTTACACACTTCCTTCCTGTGAGAAAATTAGAATACACAATGCATTATTTCAGACAACCTTCTTCCAGTGTTTTGCCATAATTGTTATATTTGTAATTTCCTAATTAATAATAGAATTGCTGCAATTTAAAAACAATTAAAACCTTTCGTTTTGCAGCTGTGTCTCAGCAACATGTTTGACATTCACAACTTAACAGTCCAATTGGAAAATACCACATGTGAACCACAAATCTTCTTACAACTCAAGAAAAGCTCCTTGCAGTCAGCTTCCAGCAGTGGATCTTCTTACCAAATCAAGAGATTGGTGTTGTGGATCATCTGTCACCAGAGCGGCTGCATCTACAGAAGTGAAGGCTGTGATGAGCAGGAAAAGCCTGCAGACACAACAGAACCAGCAGCACACTACTGTCCATGGCTGATGAACTGAAGAGTATGATACAGCTGTGAAACACACAGGTTGTTATATACTCACTGCCAACCAACCACTTCCATGTGGGCAGCTTCCTCTTTGTCCATATGTGCTCACATCAGAAAGACGCCAGAAACATTCACAAAGATTTCACATTATTTGAGGTTTGTCTCTATTACAAATTCAGTGTATACAACATATATATATACTCAATGTAAATATGGGGAAGATTAGAGCTGAAAGCTGTGAAGGCGAAGAACAGCCACAGTACATTTATCAAGAAAATTAAATTACAAACTACTATCCAGGCTTTAATGTCAAGCTCTGAAACTAAGAACACCTTCAATCATAAACATTGAGAGCAGATTAGAATATTATGCACATTTTGATTCTGAAAACTATTTATATATTCAAATGCAAGTAAAAATAGTAACAATATATATTCATGTAGAACAAATGAGGGTGCAAATCACAAATTACAGTAGAACACATGAATGATAATAAATAAAACAAAATGAAACATTATAAATTTAAATATTAAAAACTGTACAGCAATGAGGAAAAATGGCCGAAAAGACATCCGAAATGGGCTGTTTACTTAGGCACTATGGAACTGAATTAATAAATGTCAAAATGATTATGCTGTTTTCGAAAATAACTTTAGTGCATTTAGTAAAGTTATGCAGTTGTTGGATGGCTGTTGAAGGGATAATAGCTGTTGTAACAGTGGACTTGCATGATGATGATTCGGGTAACTGATTCGTCTGCACTTGTTCAGTGATCTGACCACATTTTAGGGTGATGGAATCAAAGTAATTGCATCTCAAAGAATTTCCAAAGAATAATAATGAGGAAGCCTCACAAAACAGACAAAAATCACGAAGTAGTAAATAAGACACACCAAAACATTCTTCTCCTTTGTCTGTTATCTACAGTCCCTCTCACCATCCATAATGTAACATTTCACACAGAAAACTTCTTCTTTTGTTTAAACATACATTTAACATTTTTTGTAACATGTAGTGCTAAAAAATTTCCTGGTATTTTTTCTGTCAGGTTACTTTTTAACCATAAAATGTCTTGCTCAGTACTTATCTTGTTTACTACTCTTTAATAGCCAACGTAAGGGATTCTTCATCTGGGAAAATGAGCAGTTTAACAAGGTTTGTTAAACTTTGTTGTCATTGAACAAACATAAATTAATTAATTTCATCAGTGTCAGAAAAACAGGAGCTTCCTCTCAGTGAATCTTCCCATATTAAATAAAGGTTAAAAAACAAAGACAACATCTTTTAGAACAAACAATGCAATTAGTGTGTGGTGTGGCAATCACAGGAAGAAGAGTGTGCTTTTATAAATATAGCTATAAAGATATATAGCCATAAAGAAGAATATAAAGAAAACTCTAGAAGAAAAGGACCTAGTTCTGCATAAAGTTTGGCTCTTTTTTATAACGTATTAAAGGACAAAGGCTATACTTGTGTGGCCCCTGTCGGAACCCTATAATTATTTCATATGTAAAAACAGTGTATAGGTCTCTCCTAAACACAATGTGTTATCTCTCTATTCCATTTAAGTCATCCTTTCACCTACTGGTAGGTAGTAAGTATTTCATGGTATACTTGGAATACAACTAGTTTCATGATATGATGTTGGAATCAGATGTGGTGCTACTGTTACGAGGCCCACTATTGTGCTGTTAGCCTTGCATACTGGTACGATATAACCAGACTCAATAAGGAAAATGTTTTGTCAATGAAAATAAGCCTGGAAACGAATTCCCCTCCTGCGTTCCATAAACAAACCAACAGTAGCTTTGGATGGGACCACACACAATGCATTCTGGTTGTTGTAGGATGCCCCCCTTTAAAGCGATAGAGGAATCTATTGCCTTTTTCTCAGTTTTCTAAAGTCATATGGCACCAATTTTGAAGATAATTGCACATTTCTACTACATAGATGACCTAAGTTTAAGAAATCATATTAACAGAAGTTAAATTCCTCCCTAAGTTCTTAGGGATAGCTCAGATCCAGAACATACATTATGCTCATCAGCAAAGCATAGCACCGTAGGATATCCCTTCCCCCAGTATTATTATTCCCTCGACCAAAATGGTTTCTGTCTTGTGGCTTCCTGTTTCAACTTTGACCAACCATATTTATTGTTGTTATACAGTCAAATATCGAAGACATTTTGAGTTCAGTCACTTTTAGAGTATCTTAAAATAAAGGGCTAATCTGACTAAACTCTTGGTTTGTTTACAAGCTTCCTGAGCGTCTGATGTGTTTTTTGCCAGTGGCCACATGACCTGAAGGGTCCAGAAGGGTACATTAGGTCAGGGGGCCCATATTAAGTCAGAGCCTCACACAAAAACAGAAGAATAGTTAACAGAAAACACTGAGTGAACAGATTGTGAAGAAACCGCAATCTCCACCTCTGCAGCCCTGTGTGCCAACTTCAAAGGAGTCAGATCCATAGATCTCAGTCCAAATTGTTGACCCAACCACTGGCTCAGCAATAGATTTCAATTCCATTTATTGATCTTTTCTACATTGCCCTATAAGACTGCATGTCTTTTTGTCTTTGTCCACCTCAAAAGGTGCTACCATTGGCATTTTTATATTGACAACTTTGCTTTGATTTATTTGTATGCACAATAGCACCAGCATATTCTTCTGACTTTCCTTTGCTCTTTTACCCTAACTTATGTTGTTGTTTGGCAGCGTCCCTCTTGGCACTGGATGAAGGTGGTGAGCTGTAACAAATGACTTTACAAATGATTGGTTAAAATTATTGATTGATGGGTTGATTGATCCAATCATTGAGCTCTAATTAAAACTGGTGAACACCCAGAGGCTAAAAGCCTTGAGATCAGCCTTGAGATCATTTCATTGGAATCCATTGAAGACCTGAACACACTAGTCACTGCAACCTCATGCATACTGCAGGAGTGTCTTATGCAACTCCTGTATGTCTTTAAAAAGCCTTTCTTCCTCACACCTCTTTCTTATCTGCTTGATTTGTTCTTTGAATTCCCTGCTAAAACTCAATGCAAAGTCATCGAAATAGCAGAAACAATGGAACTAAGGGACTGAAGGAGGTAATGTAAGGCCATTTTGTGCACAACACATGAGGGAATCTGTTTCTGTATTAGTGTTACACACAAATGCCTGGGGATTGGGTTGGGATAACAATTAACTGTGGAAGGTGACACCAAAGGTAAAACTTAAGTATAAGTAAATGTGGAGTTTAGGTAGAATTTCATTTACCTTCATTATATAGGCTACATAGTCTTTGAGCTTGATAGGCTGTTTTTTTCCCCCTCAGCCACAAATTGTGGTCTTTTCCTCATGGATTTTGGGTCCAGCATTCATAGTTTACCCTTTGGATATCCACCATCAGTTAGCCAATGAGGGCTAGAAGCAAATTTACTTTTGGGATGTTTTAGGAAAAACAGATGTGTCTGGTTTTATCACAAGTAGTTTGATATGGTTTTTCTGTAGTTAAATGATCACCACTTTCGCTACTTGTGAGAACAAACCTTTTCATCTGTGCTGCAGACTTGTGGGTCAAGAATTTTCTCTCAGAAAACCTCTTGGACCAGCAGCAATATTTCAGTACATTTAACATGATGAAACACATGGCTGAGCCTGACATTAAAGACAACATCATAGGTTTGTTATTGGACTAAACAGTAGTTTCAGTAACAGTAGAAACAGGCTCTAAACACAGCATTTACATATCATCACCTGATTAAGTTGATATGGTGAGCATTTTAGCTAGTAGTAGCTTACTTAGCATTCAGCAGATACAGTGCAACATTACAATTCATTTAGAGTCGTGTTTCTAGCCACCTGGTGAATAAAAGTCTAAATTCACTCTTCTTTTAGCTTTGTTTTAGTCTCTACCAACTCCTGAGAAAAATATGTTCAGCAGCTAAATGCTCCACTAGCTTTACCAGCTAACTGTGTCTGTGTGTTCAGTGCTAGGTAGGTAGTGTACAGTGGGTTGATCAGAGCTTTTTTCCTGAATACAGCTTCCCGAAAACGATGAGCTAAAAGACGATAAAGCGCTATATAGAAATGAGGGCAACTGCAGAGTTGGAGATAATTCTTAGTGGGTTTTCCACTTCAAGTGACACCTTTCACATTATACATTTTCATTTTATCCATTATTAATTCATTTTAAAATAATTATTAAAACAGCTTTAAGTGTTAATGAAATGTGTTAAGTAAAGTCTGTTTACATTGTTGGAGGTATTTTCATTTTTGCTTATTTTTACCGTTTTTCACAAATATTTCAGCATAACTATGATATTTTGTAATCGCCACCCACCCTCACCCACCCCAACATCAATTCTGCTACTGTGCATTACTGCATCATCACATAAATCACTCCAATAACCAATCCATGCAGTTTCTTATCATACACTCTGTTCCCTCCTTCCCGTCTGTGACTGGCACTCTTCCCCCCCTCCCACTTTCATTGACAGAATCTGAGGTAGACATCATGTGGTTCGTTTATTGTGTGTGTGTGTGTGTGTGTGTGTGTGTGTGTGTGTGTTTTCCTCTCAGTGAGTGTGTAATGCTTTCTCGCACTCTCTTACACACTCTACAGCCCCTCTCTGCAGGTGTCCCTCCCCGTTCTGTTTCATTCACAGCGCAGTGCCGAGCAAGATGACTCATCCTACGGTGTGAAAGACGCGAATTGCTCTCTGTGTTCATCCCAGCCCTTGGTTCTCTTCCAGTCTCCCTCGCTCTCACTGTCCTTCCCCGGCTATCCTTCACTCCTTCACACCCTCCCTCCTTTCTCCACTCCTCCCTCTCTCTACATCTATGAGGCACCGATCCATAGCTCTGCTCCGTCACATGCAGACATTGATGGACAGGAGGAGTAAGTAGCTGCGACAAAGGAGCACATGTTATATATGCAGATAAAGCTGTCTGACAGTCACCTCATGTCACCTCACAGCAACTGACTACTACTGTACACATCACTAGATGCCTCAGTAGCAGAGCCTGGACACAGAGTCACAGTCCTGTTACTTTCACAGTTCACTTGGGTTCATTGCTGGTATGATAGAAAACTTAGAAAAATGTAATGTTAAGGAGGACAGAATTATGATCTAACATTTCATTTCAACTTTGTGTCAAGTTGAACCATTAATACATGTTACTATTTTGTGAAATTGTTTCTAAACATAATTAATAGATGTATGTGACTCAGTGTTTTCAGTTTTTATTGATTTTTACTAACAAATATCCACATTTTTATTCCCCTAACCCCAAATCAAATTTCAATGCTGCTAATCACTGTAGATTATAGCAAACAAGGTCCTCTTGTGACAAGGACAAGTGAGAAGAAACGAGGAGAATCACAAGTGAGTCCCATATTAGTAACAGAAACTACAGCAATGCTAGCAGCTGTAAAGTCCACACTGCATTTTTTTTGTCTACTACAGCATACATATCTACTCTGTAAATCACTTGTCGTGTGTTCTTTGAGAAAAAATCTTGCTGAGGCTGATGTCATTAATTTTGCAAATATTGGACAGTAATTTTGACCTGATTATGGCACTATAGAGGAAGTCAGGGAATCACCAAATTCTGTTGGCATCATCCTCTGGGAAACCATAAATTCCTTTTCAAAATTTCATGAGTTCAGTCTGGACCATCATCACCATACCTAGAAACATAAAAACTATGTGATTCAAGTGATCTTTTAAGAATATAATTTTCTCCCAGATTTTAGATGTTTTGAAATGCTATTCTCACCATTTTTCATATTCTAAAACCAAGCTCAATATTGAAACATGCAATAATGTTGATACGTCCACATTTGGTTAACTGAGCTGCATAATGCATCATGCTTCACTACGTGAGCACTGGCTCCTGTAGAAAGACCTATTCCTGAATTTAAAGTCACACAATAGATTGATTAAAGGAGGAAGACTGCCTTCATTTTAAAAATCTAAACTGCAAAAATAAAAACGTCATCAATTCCTCATGCGTTTCAAAAGTGGTGAATTATTATTGGGGAAAGGGTAAAAACTGAATATTGGGAGCAACAAGGAGGAAACAATCTGCAGTGTTTTCATCTGTACACTTACATACTGTTCATGTAGCCGCAAACGTGTCTGTCACATTATTGTCAGTGTCTAATCCCAAGAACATACAATACAAAGCAGAGAATGTGAACAGCAGTTATGGAATCAAATAACGGTCATTAATATATTGGGCTTGTGAAATGATTTGTGAATGTGTAATTATTTTGTAGCTGTAGAAATATTTGTGTATGTGTAATTAAAATTTGTGCAAGAATATTTTCAACAGTGAGGTCTCACAAAGTTTCTGAGAAAATTTCCTACTTTTGTGTGCGACAGTGAAGTTACAAACTACAAGCTACAAGCTAACCCAAACTACAAGATACGAGTATGAATTTTGACCCTGGTTTTACAGCAAAATCTGATTGGTCAATTTGTCCAATCACGGTGCAGGTGTAGGGACCAGATCGGTTCGGGGTCCTAGCTGTGTGTTTTGCAGAGTAATGATGACACGTTGACTGTATATAAATATGGACGTCATGACAGCTCCCCAAAAGTGAAGCCAAAATGTCTCGATCGTCCCCTGGTGGCTGGCTGCAGTATAGGTCATTAATCCTGCCCCCTCCATGTTAGCAGATGAGACATGAGCCAAAATAAAAAATCAAAGAACACATCAAACATATTTTTCCCAAAGATGGTTTCTGTCATTTTACGTAGTTTTTGTCATGCTGATGTTTGTCCAAGTGCTCATTTTTCTTATAAGTTTGTTTTTTGTTTGTTATTTGATGATATAAAAAGCTATGTTAGCTAACGTTAACTGGCTAACTAATCTCACTTAAGAATATTGGCCTTTACAAAATGCTATGAGTTAGGTTTGTTTTTTTGGAGTTAGTGTCTTGCTGTGGAGCAAGATTATATTATTATATTATTATATTTCTACAGCTGCAAAACTTTATTACACATTCACAAACCATTTTACAAGCTCAAAATATTAATAACTCTTATTTGAAACCATAAGCATTCTGCACTTAAGATTCCTGAGCTCCACTGTACTTTAATTGTGTGTGTGTGTGTGTGTGTGTGTGTGAGACAAAGAGAATTTTTAATATTGTGTCGTGGATCTTAGTGGACTGTAATTCCTGTGTACGTTTGTTCTGTGGAAATGCATTGTATTGTAAGAACTAAAATGATGGATTGCCCACAAACAAAAACACACATGGAGATATGTACGCACACACACGCACATGCACTATCTCTCCTCCGCCTCCTGTTTTAATAACATAAGTTCACACCAGTGCCCTTACATAAAAAGTAATATTAGATTCAGAGTATTAAACCATTCCATACCACCATATTCTTTTCTTCTTCTCCGCTCCCTTCATCTGTTTCCATTATCTCTTCCTGGATTATTCTACTACTCCTCCAATCAGACTGTTTTCACCTCCTTTCCTCCTTCACTCCGCCCTCCGCACCCATCCTCTCCCCCCAACACAGCCCAAAAAAAACCTGCATGCAAAAATGAATTACCTAGCTTTTTAAATTATTTCTGAAACATATTTCTTTGAGCCCAAATAGAAGCTCTGCAGGAGAAGCTTATATTCGAAAAGTGTGTGTGTGTGTGTGTGTGTGTGCGTGTGTGAGCGAGTGCGTGTTTAGTGTCTGCAAATATATGTACATGGACGCTCACATGTACATTTTTTTGAACACGCGCAAAAACAAACACTAATGAATGCACACACATGCACACACACACACACACACACACACACACACACGTGAGCTTCCTGCTCCATTCACTCCTCTCTCCTTTTGTCCCTCTCTTAGCTCAATGTCAATAAAAGATGGGACAGCACACACACGCACGCACACACACATTGCCTTAAAGTGGAAGGACTGGGCATCCCATTAGAAATCAATTTTACCTCACCACGTGTCTTATTTCATTCACATTCTGCAGTGTGTGTGTGTGGATCTTTAACACAGTGGGTGCAAAGTGTGTGTGTTTACTTGAGGTACACGTGTTTGAGTGCAAATATATAATTGATTTGTGTGTGTGTGTGTGTGTGTGTGTGTATCTAACTCTATCTACATCCATTTTACATGTGCAAGTATGCCTTCTTTGTTTCGTAGTGTGTGTGATGGTTATAAAGGTTGTGTGGTACATTTCTATTCATGTCAGTGAGCTCCTGTGTATGTAGAGAGGTGGATTGATAAATGAGAGAGGGATGGATGGAGGAGATTTCACAATCTTCTCCTAAATGTACAACACACGCATGCGCACAGACACACACGCACACACACACAGGTATTATTCAGCGGGTCCTATTAAACTAAGTGCAATAATAAATACAGTTCTGTTGTAGAATTATTCATGTCTTCTGTCTTCTCCTGGCCTGAGTGGTCCATGTAGGAGGAGAAAAGGGCAAAGAGAGGAAGGGAGGCTAATCACTGAATGAAGAAAGGATGATGGCAGCAGGTTAGCCTGCGGGCAAAGAGGATGACTGACAGCTGAAAGGTTATTAGTTCAGTCTGGTGATGTGGCACCGCTATGAGGGGGAGAATGGCGTGTGTCCATGAAACTGGGGACCTTGTGACAGACGTACAGTATTTTAAAAAGAACAGTTAAAATTGAAGCGTCAGAAGCTGAGATATCCTGACTTTAGCTCCCTGGTATGGGTCAAGCTCACAAAATCATGGGTGTCTACATTTCCCATAATGCAACCAATAGCATCTTTTCATCATACACTATGCCTGGTAAACACCCATGTCTTTCAAACTACAGTTTATCAGCTTACAGTGCAGGCTTTAAATTTGTAGTCGCCAAGGCTAAATTGAGATATCCATGATGACATCTTTAGGTCTTATCTTCTTTGACTTGACAAAGCCCCTTCAGAGCCACAGAAGACATTATATAGTACAACTGTTCTCAAAAGATGTGAGAGAAAAATACACAATGCTATTGATTACATGCATGTGTTTTCTATAACTTTGTTTAATCAATTTCACATGTTTAAGCAAGCAACGTACATGAGACTTGTACATGATTTATATGTAGTCATTTTAGTTAGTTCATGTAGAAGATGTGATAATATCTGTGGAAGGTCAAATATGAAATATGTGTGTCTGTGAGGCCCCACATGTGGGCAGCTGTAATAACAAACCTGCTCATGTTTAGGACAATGAATCTTTTGAGATTCAACGGCTGGAACATCTTATCTCTGCGGAACAAGTAGGAAGGAGCCGGTGACATCCAGGCACCTCTAGATAAAGGACAGACATTGATGCAACTCCCAGCCAAAAGCTGGGGGAACTGAGAGCATATCCTGTTGTGTAGAGTTGTGCTTTTCAGTTTCAATAAACGACTTCTTTTTCTGTGGCACAGAAATCCTGGTTGAAGTGTCTTTATTCTTCCACGACAGAGAGACCTAATATTTATATTGGAGACAAGGAAAATTAAATTGACTTAATGGGATTTTTAAGCTTTAAATAGATGACACAGGAGCCTCTAACCATCTGATGTATTGTTTTTCTATTATTTCAATTCTAATAGGAAACCTTGCTAAAAACTTTTACTCAAACATTTTAAACAAGTGATGCGGTTTGTAACACATTACAATTTATATATATTTTTTTTTTTTCAGTAATAGTAATGTAAGGGATTACAATTTGAAATTTTGTAATTATGTTACACATCACATTATCACATGTGTGTTCTTAGCTGGCTTGCTAATGTTAGCCACAGCTATCCCTACCTGATGCTAGTTGAGTTCAGAATTGGAGGATGTGTGAATCTGTGTGCTGTGTGCAGTCACTGTACTGACCAAACATTTTAAATCCTTCCAAACTATATCCTGCCTGCTTGTTAAACCACAAATGTCTCCTTTACTATTCCTACATGTGTTGAATACGAAAGATGCAACGTGTGGCTGTGGAGGACTTTGAGATGTTTAAAGGCAACTTCGACGGAGCTCACGGCAGAGTAATGAAAGTAAAGTAATGAGTTATGTAACGCATTACTTTTGATGCTGAGTAATGAATAATGTAATGTTATTACTTTCACAATGAGTAATGTGTAATCAGTAATTAATTGCAATTTTCAAGTAACTTGCCCAACACTGTATGGGAGTACCTGCTAAAATAAATTAGCGTATTTTAACAATAGGGTTGTGATAATCTTAAGAAAGCCAGACCAGCTGCAACATAGAGCACAACAAGTGAGTTCATTTTAAAAATATATATATTTCTTTACATACTTTACACAAGTAAGTAATTTTGAGTTAATAAATTACCAAGAAGCCTATATTTAAATCCCTATTTAAATTTGCACTAATTTACTTTCTTGGCCAATTGAGGGCAGCACAACAAGCTGTAAACACAATACTGACATTTTAATGACCCTATGGAGTAGGGTAAGTTAAGGTGAAGGTTTTCACAAACAGTTGCTTATTTACATATCCAGCAGACACAATATTAGCATTAATTTGGAGTCATCAGAAGCAAGTCTAATCACTCTTGTTTTCACTCTGTTTTGGTCTCTACCAACTCCTGAGGGAAATATCTGGCTCGTTAGCAGCTAACCATGAAATTCCTTACATGGTCTGCAGTCATTGTCCAAACAAAAACAACCAAAGCAATGAGCTGAAAGAAGCTAAAACGCTCCATAGAGAGTGGGTATGTTACTATGAGCGACCCCTTTCACATTACACAGTAATTTCATCTATTGTTGAGATAAAAACATGTGACTATTCCCAAATGTCCCATAGTTTAACTCACCATAAACCACTGACAGTCAAACTCAGTCGTGGCTTCACATAAATGCCTTCCAGTCCCTGTAGCAGCTGATGAATAATTACAAGCTGTTTTCATAAATAAACTATAAAAGCTTCTAAGGGGAAACATTTGCTGTAAGGTCATGAAATGAGGACAAGCAGCCTTGATAATGCTGCTACAAAACCAGATCATCACACAGTCTTTATTGATCCCTGTGGGGGAAGAAATCGGCTCTTCTTTCGCCCCTCCCAGCCTCAGTTTTATCCCCTCGAGTGTCTTCACAGTGAGGTCAGGTTCAACAGGTGTTAGCCCAGGTAGCTCAGCTGAAAATCTGGCATTTTTTGACTTTAAGATTTTAAGCCCCCACCTTCACAGCACGCTGTTAAAGTGCAGCGGCTTTTTATTCCCGTAGTAAACTTTGCTCAAGTAATTTCACTTCAAAGATACTGAGGCCATGACCAATTTTCCTTGCTCGCCTCAGATTCACTTCTCGACGATAGTAATTACACACAGATTTAATTAATGTGGGAACAAGAAGGGAGGAGCAGGGGGGTCTTTGAACTGTATGTTTGGAGTAGACACAGAAAAAGATGGAGGAAAAAAAAAAGAGAGTCAGAGATTAGTGAGCGAAGGCAGAATGAGTTATTTTAGATCGCAAATGTGTGCCAGAGCTGAGGCCAATAATCTCTGGTGGATCCGTAATGTGTCAGTCTTTCTTCTGTCGGCTTCTTTATCCATCTGTCCCTTCTGTCTAATCTTTTTTTTCTTGTTGGAAGTTTAATGTATCCCTCTTTGCTGCTCTGTCTGTCCCCACTCGCTTCTCCATCACGTTGCCTTTGTTAGTCCCTCTGGGATGACTGTTTCCCTCCTTCTCCTCCTGCTCCTTCCTCCCTCGTTTCCTTTTCTCCTGGGCTGCGGAAGCTATGGGGAGGGGAGAAGGAGGGGAAGAAAAAAAAAGCAGACGGCACAAGTCGACTCCTCAGCACTGCGTCAGCACCGACCACCCCTGGAGAATAATAAAACGGCGGGATAATTCAGCACTGACGAAGGGCTAATGAGGGATGGAGGGGAATGAGAGAGAGAGAGGGAGGTTGGAAGGAGAGGTGGGTGGGGGGGGGTTGCAGGGTGGTCTGTTGTTCAGGTAAGACCACACCATAGACTGTTGAAGCAGCCTTGAGTCCATAATTTGCATTAGTTCTTCAAGGGAAAGTTTCTTATTTCTGTCTTTACTTCGTATTCTTGTTTATTGAGACTCAATAGTCATCATTTTTTAAAAGTTTACTTTGCCACATTGTCTTGTTCGCTCTGTATTTGTTGCAAAATGTGTTTGATTCCAGCCTACAGTATTGATAAGTTGTTTATTTTAACCTGCATGATTACACCTTTAATTTTAATTAAAATCCTCTACCACTGCAATAATGGAAACACAGTCTAATTAATATGTATGAACACTGGAGGTGCTTTCACTATAGCCTACAACTCTGTGATTATTATTGCTGTAAATCTATAGTGTGTTTAAGTTATTATTCCAACAGGATGTGTATTATTGTACAGTGGTATGATAGCATGGATATGATGCACGCTGTTGTCCTGTTGTTTACAGTACTCAACTATATACAGCTTAACAACATGACTGATATTGTAACAGTGACTATACAAATATTTTGATCTTCACATTTGCAACAAATATAAAAACACATTTCTGCCACTTTTGGAACATTTGTTTCCTTGACTGACAATATTTGCAAATTCATGCAAATGATAAAAATGTAATTAAACTGACTGAACTTACTGAGAACTTGTGTACCTAACAAATGCTGACAAAGCATTGCAAAGCATTTATCCATTCACACACACACATACCCTCACATTCTGATGACATTGACAGCAATTCTGCAGTCAACATGAAGTATTGTGAGGTGAGTATATTGTGTTTTTGTTGAAAGGGAAAGCCCTCAGCAAATCTTCCATCTTGGCTGTGTCAAAGGTACAAAAGTCACTCTAATGTTACACAATTATGTTTGGCTGAAGTGTAAAATAAGCGATGAGCTCTATCCAGTTCTCCACTAAACAAATCCCCTCTTATGGGACATGGATAAAACTTCCAATGCTTTTGTTTGTGGCAAATTAGTACGTGCCATCTGTTAGCAGCATATTTGTTAGTAATGCGAGTGCAAGTACAAGAGGAGAGCAATCATATCTCTAATGCGTAAGCCCTTTCAAACACACAGTAGGTTACATCAAAGCTGGCGTGTGGCTAAAGATGCTGGTGCCAATTTGTTCATGTGTTACCAGGCATGAATTACCAGCTGTTTATTAAATAAATTAAAGTATCATACTCATATAATAAAATGAAATGTAAATAAAATAAAACATTTCCTGTAGCCTCATGCAACATTTTTAAACAGGTGATGTCAAATTTAAGGATTTTCTTTTCATTGAAAGATGTTTTCTCTCAGCAGGAAAACTATATGTACACAGTGTTGACATTTTGTCAAGTTTTGTATCCAAAAGATGATGACATTAAGTGAAATGTATTTGAATTACTTTTTAATACTGTTTTTTTCCAAAATGTCCTCTTGAAAGTGCAGTGTGTAGAATTAGGCATCTAGCAGAAGAGACCTGACAGAAATGGAATATAATATTCATAAATGTGTTTTAATTAGTGTATAATCACCTGAAAATAAGAATCATAGTGTTTTTGTTACCTTACAATGAGCCCTTTATATCTACAGAGGGAGAGGGTCCTGTTCCATGGAGGCCACCATGTTGCACTGCCATATTTCTACAGTAGCCCCGAATGGATAAACCAAACACTGGCTCTAGAGATGGAATTTCATATTTTTGGTGAGTTTTGCAGCCACCATTGGTTCTCCTACATGCTTGGAAGTGGAGGGGAGGGGCATTCAGTTTGTTTCAATCTGCAGCCTCACCACTAGATGCCACTAAATCCTACACACTGGTCCTTTAAAGGCATCTCAAACTATCTCAACTTTTACATTAAAAGGTATATCTGTAGGGATATATTCAGGAACACAACAAAAGCAGGAAAAAGTAGATTTTGAATTAGAAATCAATACCAGTATTGGCAGTGTAACAATGCGTTATGCTCTGTTAGACAACCATGATTTCATGTTGTATTCATATCCTCTCTCTCTCTCTCTATCTCTCTGCTCTCCTTACATACAAACAACTTGCAGATATTTACAGGGAGCATGCTCGGGACGTGCCACATGGTGAAGGCTTTACTCAAAGAGGGCGGCGTCGGTTTCATCACCAAATGCTGCAACATTGACACTGACGGAACAGTGGCCATTTAAGTGCATAAAAACCAGCCTGAAATTGTGCACCAGGCAAGAGAGAGAAAGTGCCATGGATCCAGACACATGCAACATCATCAGGTGGAATGGCCTTAAAACCGTATTTGCCTAAATTTTTTGAACCTCTGGAGAAGCCTCTAGGCTCACATGGAAGACAGACATCACCAGGGTCTTTCCATCAGAGAGCTGAGTCCAGTTGTGCATCATTTGGCCATATCCCCGTCTCACCTGAGATTGATGGGAATTGTGCATGTGGACGGTAAATCAGACAATGTAATGGCTGTAGACCACCAATTGCCAGCCTTGCCCGTCATGTGTCTGCTGCTGAGTCTGGTGTCTGTGCACCAGAGATAATGCTGCACATTCCTTTCAAGTCTCTGGATGATCTTGAGCAGATCATGGCTATGAACAAGGGACACCAGCATCTGTTCATAGACCTGGTCAAGAGGATACTGCAGTTGGATGCAGACCTGCATATTAAACCCCTGGAGGTTCTGTTATCTTCATGCTTGTTCATTTTGTGACTGCCCCACTGCTTGCTGGTCTTGTTTCTGCTCTGTGTTTTCCTGTCTGCAGGTGCTGCACCTGACAGCAGCACAGTCAGTGGCATGGGTCACAACTGGACCCAGTGTGCACAGCCAGTCCAGATGAAACCTCCTCTCCCATAGACAACCGTGCTGTGGCTTCTGCTCTCCCTGCAAACTACTGATATTACAGACTCCGTATTTGTTTTGTTTTTTTGCTCATTTGTTGTAAATTGCTTAATTCTACTAATTTGCTATGAGTACAGTCATTTTTTACCAATTTGTTTTAATACATTTACTTTAGTATTCAATATCCTTGCGTGTCTCCTATTTTTGTTACAGTCTAAGAGCTAGAACATGACAATTGGGAGGGATCCAATGTAGTTTCAAAAAATATTTAATGACATATCATTTTTACAGATTTATATTTAATAAAAAATATTATAAAAATATACGTTTTCTTGTAAAAACCAGAGTTGATTGCCTGAACTAATTCGCAGGCTTTGACCCATAAATGGAACTGGTCAGTCAATCAATTTCTGATATTACTTACTGTACTTTAACTGAAGTACAGTGAGGGTTTGAGAGTGTACTGTTATATTGTTGCTTAAGTACAGGATCTGAATACTTCCTCCACTATACTTCCTCCACTACTTCCTCCACTACTATATACACTATAGTGTACTATACACACACCGCAGTTGACTGAATAATAATTTGCTGTGTTAACAGAATTTTCTGTTAAACCTATTCATGTTGAAATTCAATAAGAACTTTGTCTGTTAATAATTGTACAAACAAGTCGGAAAACAATAGAGAGTCACTCTCCACAAAATGTCACAACCACTAGAAGCATAATCAAATCAATCCACATATTCCAGTTTTAGTCATATAATTGGAAGTTATTATTTGCAGCCTTGTAAAATGTGCACAAATTACATTTTATGGCAGAAACATGACAGAAAGATGGGGTTTGAGATTGATCTCTGATGTTTATCCAACTCCAATATTTTTGTACAAACAATGGAAAAAAGTTAGTGTAAAGTGAAAAGTGTTGCTTGTAGTGACAAACCCACAGAGAATCATCACTTGAATGCAGTTTCCCTCTACGGAGCGTCTTTCATCTCATTCTTTCGGTTCAGCCCGTCCTCTCAAGAAAAACAACAGTGAAGGTCGAAAATTCAGGCCAGCAAGAGCACCCTGGTTATGTTTACACCAGCTAGCGGATGTAGTAATTATGACCTGGAGAAATGACGCAGTTCATATGACGTCAATATGAGATGATTTGATAAGATGATTTTGCCTTATTAGGAGGAGACGGGTTGGGTGGATGGCTGGATAGTTAGATGGTAAAATGTGGACTTTGCTGCAGGAGACCACTGTTCACTTCCTGTTTCCAACTGCAAGTCAGGACATTGTGGTGTTTACTGTTGCCATGACAGCGTTGCCATAACCCTAACCCTTTCCCTAACCAAGTGGTTTTTGTGCCTAACCCTAACCAGACCTTAACCACAGCGTTGTCACACCATAAAACATTATTATCTTATAACAGTCATTTGTAATGGTTTTGGAAAATGGCATATCTCAGTCCTGTGGGTCGTTCTAGAGTGCATTACTACAGCTACTAGATGGCATAAGATTTAACTATAGGTTGTTTTTTGACGGCTGAATTTTAGACCGATACACTGTTGTTTAATTATGAGGATGTATTGTTTGGTTTTCTAGCCTACAACGTTACTGCTTTTGGTTCAGTCACTCTGATAGCAACGTTTTCAGGCACAGCAAGCGTCTGTTTTCAGCAAAAAGCTATCATAAACCTACTGTGTACCCACACATTTGCTATATCAACTTTAAAGGTGATAATATGTCAGTATTGTGTTTTTAGCTTGTTGCGCTGCCCCCACATGGCTAAAAATCAATTTATCCATCTTTAAAGACAAACTCAATGCAAGTCTCCTAAAAAGAATGTAGGCTGTAAACAAATTAATGGGTGAACACACTAAATGCACTCAAAGACTGTTTTAACTGGACAGTAGGTGATTTTGTATACACACACACGAACGCTGCATCTGACGCCAACGGCGACATCTGCAAAGTTGAAAGGAGAGCAAAGGAGAAGAGAGGGATAGGGATGTTGATCAATAAAAGTAATTGTGTCCAATGACAGACATGACTGCCAGCATTACAATCGACAGTGACGTCATCAAGCAGCCATCTGCAAACACATATATGCAAGCATACAGAAAGAGAGGCAGAGACAAAGAGAGGAAGACACTTGTACAATATAATGAAGGAACAGAGACAAAGATTAATTATACAAACACTCATTCCCACCAAAAAGACTCTCTCTCACACACACACACACACACACACACACACACAGATGCAGCAGATCCTCCGATCGCAGCAAACTTGATGACAGGCTCAAACTAATGACAACCCCAACAGAAAAAGTGCTTATGTCTCAAGTACAGCAAGGGAAACACTCAGCGTGAGGAGGACATACTTAGCCAAAGACTGTTTTTTTCTTTTCTCCTGAGTCTGGAGATGAAAAAACTTGAGGCTGGAGGGTTTACACTTTCTGGCCAAGCCACAAAGTCAACGGTATTGACTACAGTGTCAACAATCAATGACAAAAAAAAATCATTTTGGCATCTCTGCTTCAGGTTAGAGCCAAACATATGGGTCCTCATTTGTATAAGGTATTCATACCATACACAACGAAGGAGATTAGTTTTAGCTTAACACACATGATTGGTGAAAATATGACTTGCTGATATTTCACACCACTAAATCAGAGCTGCGGCTCAGATGTGTCACAACATTGGCTGAGGCCCCAGGTGTCCGAAGAATTTAAAGCAGAGCTGACCTTTGCTATAGCCCGGGGCTGTGTAGCTTTCTGGCCATGATTACAGTCCAAATGTTGTTGATCATCTGTATCAGCTGCTGCCTACATCCAGAGCGCTGTATGAAGGTGACAGGAAGTCTTTTTTTTTCACAATAGCCTACCTGTACATTCACATGATGAATCAGGTCTCAAAATCACACTTTAAGCACATGGATAAATCCAAGGACGCCATTTTTCCCACACTCATTCAGATATTGAACCGTTACAGTGTGGCTCCATCTATTTCTTGAAAATACCAACTTAAGCTATAGAGTCTAAGCTAAGCCAAGCTAACCAACTGCTGGCTTCAGCTTCATATTAATATTCCACTCTCAGTATCGACCTTCTCATCTAACTCTGCAAGAAAGCAAATAAGAGTATTTCCTGTAATGTTACTGTTCCTTTAGGAGCAGCCTAGTTACACAATTTAACCTAATGTCTGCTAAATGTCTGCTAAAGAAAGCATAGGTTAGTACTTGTTAGAGTAAGTAGTGGTGTGAGTGGTGATTTTGATTTGCTGATTAATATTTAAACTGTACAGGTAGGTGTTCTTCCTGCTAGGCTCACCTCCACCGCTGCCCACTTTGTTAGCTACAGGGTCATCAGCTGGGGACCACGCCTCCTAGATGTTTCTCCCCTTATCCTGGAACATCTCCTGGTGGCGGGGCAGTAAACAGGGATGTCTCCCTGACACCCCCAGCTAACCTTCTTCTTCACTTGTCCCATCTTCTCAGCCAGAGCCAAAAGCTTGCCTTCTCTGCCTCCTCCGATAACCCCCTGGTCGCCTTCTGTAGTCTGGCTCCCTCCTAGCCCCAGGTCATCGTTAGACTTTGGCCACTTGATCATGTTCCTTTATCCTGGGCTCCTCAGGCCTCTGGCCCTTTGACTTGACTCCACTCTTGGGTCACTGGGGGGTGCTACTGGGTTCACACCTTGGGGGTCATCGGCACCCCTTTCTACCCCCTCCCTCCTTTCTTCCCGCCCTGCCTCCGCAACATTGGATCAACCCAGCCTTGGATCCCATCTGTCTGACCTGCCCTTTCCTGAGCAGTGCAAGGTTGCTTACAGCTACCACCACTGCACTTCATCTTCCCATATAGATGCAAAGTCCCCTGAGTGTCGCTGTTTTTTTCCTTCCACACCCGTACTTCTGAAGAATCCTCATCTCGTTTGTTGTCCTTGCGTTTGTTACCTTTTGATCCATCCTCGTAGGCCCTTCTTCCATCTCGCCTCTCGGAGGGCCTTTGGGCTGTTTCCTTTGTCTCATTTTCGTAGTGTGGTTTGGGTGTCTACCCAGCAAGCCTCCCTCTCCTAGTGCAGTCTATCCTGCTGCCTCCAGTCTTTCCTGGTTGTCCCCTAGACTCCCTGGACTCCCTAGACTTCACATTAGTCACTGTCTCCAGAGATGCACTTAAACTGCACAGGTAGGTGTTCTTCCTGCTAGGCCCTAGGCCTGCCTGGTTAGCGGTCAAATGATTGTCTTAATCAGAAATTTTACAACAGCTCAATGTTGCTCATCCAATCAGAACTGAGAGCTATCGCCTTCATGATGTGAGATTTACAATTAGCTGTGATGGGTGTGTTTTTGCAGCTCAGCCAGAATGGACCAGCTGAAAGTGTACAAGGGTAAAGGTGGGGAGACACCCTCCATGTGTGATCTGCATGAAAACAATGCAGCAATAGATGCAGGGCTCTCTTCTGGTTGTCCTCCTGTTCTCTCTCCCCGCAAACTCTTAATACACGTGATCCGGTAATGGAGATTAATGCACACTGGCACGGGAACAAGTTCAACACACACACACACACACACACACACACACACGCAGACAGGATGTGATGGAGAGGAAAGCAGAGTGTGAATATAAAGCAATAGAGTGTGTGTTGAGGAGTGTCCTGGGCAGAAAGAAACGAGGGCAGAGATGAAAGATAGATTGGATTCAGAAACAGGAAAGTGCCGCCGCACAAACCCAATGAGCAACAAATAGGGGTTACACAACTGTGAGAGTCTCTCACACACACATGCGCACACACCTAAAGATTGTGTGAACTCCATCAGGTAAGTGAGGCAGTAAAAAGGTTGCAACATCCAGTTTGACTACCTAAACGCTTCTAGGTCAAGGTTATGGATTTATGATAGCTCCACTGAGCGTTGTCGGATTTTTTTTCCTGACTCTGGGACACTGACACACACATACGCACAACAGCAGATGGACACCAACAAACACAAAACCTCTTCATTTATGCAGGATGTAACTAGGATAACAGGATGAGTTTACAATGACCCACAAGCACTGACTACGGTTACTTGTGTGTGTGTGTGTGTGTGTGTGTGTGTGTGTGTGTCAGGTG
Organism: Thunnus albacares; assembly: GCF_914725855.1. Classification (NCBI taxonomy): domain Eukaryota; kingdom Metazoa; phylum Chordata; class Actinopteri; order Scombriformes; family Scombridae; genus Thunnus; species Thunnus albacares. Next base: position 20,862,256 of record NC_058127.1, on the reverse strand, counting down.
AACACATGTCACCGTTCAGCCCCAGTTTCTCAGTGAAAGACAGCCGAGTGCTATGGAGTTACAGCCTGGCCTTGTTCACACCAACACACACAATTTCATACCCATAAACACACACACACAAACAACCTGCCTGAGGGGTGAGGTTACAGTGGCCTATTTACAAAGCAGATTAGGTCACAATTGGGTGGTTAGGACACACTAAACATGCAGGACAGGGACACATGAATACAATGAGTACTATATTGATTTATATATAATACATTTGTTTGGGTATTTTAGGTCAGGTTTTCGACCACACCACAGCACTGAGACTGCTCTTGTTAAGGTCTTCAACGACATCCACTTAAACACAGACAGTGGCAAAATTTCAGCCTTAGTATTACTGGATCTCAGTGCTGCATTTGATACAGGTGACCACGACATATTACTAGACTGACTGGAAACTGGGTGGGACTTTCTGGCACAGTAAACTGTGTTTACAAACTGGTTTGAATCATACTTAAAGGACAGGGACTACTTTGTGTTTATAGGTAATGACACATCTGAGTGGAGAAAAATGACATGCGGAGTACCCCAAGGCTCCGTTCTGGAGCCTCATCTGTTCAACATCTACATGCTCCCACCAGCTCAGATTATGGAAAACAACAAAATATGTTACCATAATTATGCAAACGATACATTTACATAACCATATCACCAGGGAACTATGATCCAATACAAGCACTGGGTAAGTGCATTGAACAAATCGATGATTGGATGTGCCAGAATTTTCTTCAATTAGACAAAGATAAAAGTAAAGTAATTGTTTTTGGAGCCAAGGAAGAACGATTAAAAGTCAGCGCTAAGCTTCGATCGTTAATGTAAAAAAACACAAATTGAGCCAGAAATCTTGGTGTAGTCATGGACTCAGACCAGAATTTCACATTAAAACAATTATATATCAAGTATTGGAGGACTTATGTCTAAGCAGGATTTGGATAAACTTGTCCATACATTTACGTATATTACTTTAAAAAATCAATCTGCAGCTGATTCAGAACGCTGCTGCTTGAGCCCTCACTAAGACTGAAAAAGTGGATCACATCACTTCAGTTCTGAGGTCTTTACACTGGCTTTCTGTCTGTCAAAGAATCGATTTTAAAATACCGCTGTTGGTTTATAAAGAAATTGAATGGTTTAGGGCCAAAATACATTTCTGATCTGCTGCTACGTTATGAACCGTCCAGACCTCTCAGATCATCTGGGACAGGTCTGCTTTCTGTCCCCAGAGTAAAAACTAAACATGGAAAAGCAGCGTTCAGTTTTTATGCTCCACATATCTGGAACAAACTCCCAGAAAACTGCAGGTCTGCTGCAACTCTCAGTTCTTTTAAATCAAGGCTGAAGACTTTTCTGTTTGCCGCTGCCTTTGATTAAGTCAAATTTGAGGCTTTTGATCAATATTTTACACCGCACGTTTACTCCTCTGTTTTATCTCTTATTCTATTTTAGCTTATCTTTATTTTCTATTTTTATATTGTCTTATGTTGCTTTTACATTTTGTCTTGATGCCTTTTATGTTTTATGTAAAGCACTTTGAATTGCCTTGTTGTTGAAATGTTCTATACAAATAAACTTGTCCTGCCTCACTACATATATGTGAAAAAGTTTTATAAAGCCTTTTGTGGCTCCAGAGGGGGAAAAATCTGATGAATTGCCTCAAGTAATGTCACTTGACTCTGCGACAAATTTGAAAATGTAAAAATTAGCCGCTACGGTATAACCCAGCTGGCTGTACTGTTGGAGGTCGAATAGCATTCTGGGTGATGTAGGCACCAGGTTTTGACAAGGAAGAAGAATGTGTGGAATAAAAAAAACAATATCTCCGGTTCTGCTGCAACAATTTTGACATTTTGGTTACTACGCTCATTTGCTCTCTCACTGAAACCGTTGGAAACAGCTAGACTGGCTCTGTCTGAAGGTCACAAAATACACTTACTAGTGCCTCTAAAACTCACCATATGTTATGTCTGGTTTGTTTAATCTGTACAAAGCTGAAGTGTAAACTAGTTGTGGTTTAATGGGAGTTATGTGCCACTTTATTCTTGGTCAGGTGCTTCAAGTTTTTATGCTAAGCTAAGCTAACCGGGTTCCTCCTGTAAACTCATTTCTTGGAGAGATTTTGGGGTGGCATTGTATTTCCCAGAATGGTACTTAGTCATTCATGAGGTCAGAGCGTCACATCTGTAAATCACACAATCCAGCAAATTCCTCGCTTCATAATCTGCTTAATAGGTCAACAGATTGCTGCTGTCAGTGTGGGCATGTGGTTCTGGGTATTAATGGAAAAATGATAGGATGTGTGTTTGTACCAAAAACATCTGTGCCATCATCACATAACTAATGAAAGATAATAGCCAAATATTTCTAAAGTCAGAGATCGCCTGGGGACACAAACACATTATTCATAGTTACTCCTTCTTACCAGTCTCATTTAGAGTACGTATCCTCTGCACAGGGAGCACTTAATTACTAACTCCATGACAGCTTGTTCAAGGGCTTCTCAATGGTAGCAATGTGCAGATTCCTTCAAGGTGCTTCAAAGTACTTTTAGAATGTTAAATTATGGGTTTTATATATGACTCCATTTATTTGTCTCTCATTCTAAACTTTCTGAAATTGTGCATGAAGTTGTGTCAACGAATGTGTCCACTGTCGTCTTTTGAGTTTAGAGTAATTAATTTATGGATCATCAGAGATGAAACTCTTCAAATAATGAGCACAGTGTTTCATCTCTCATCATTATGCAAAAAGCATAACTATTCTAAAAAAACATTAAAAAAGCAGCGTAAATCAGCGGAAAAGTTCAACTGTCTATGTAGTTCCCAAATCCATAAATACCAAACAACGCTCCAAAATATCACCATGTGACAGGTCATGAAAGGTCAGGTAAGAAAAATAATTGTAGTTTACTTTAGGAATGTTAACATTGTTATTTAAAGAGACATTCCAGAAAAAATACAGCAGCATATTGTGGACAATTTATAGCAGAAAGTCTCAACAATCCCCAATGCCACAATGTCCAAATAAAGCATTTTCAATTGATAAAGTAAACCTCTGCATCTTTAAAGTGAAAGTGTTAGCTACCAAAAATAACACTATAATAATGTATAGTGTCCTGCAAGGTGCTGTTTTTGTATTTGGGAGTGACTGTTGCAGCAGCATTGATGTTTAGAGACACCCGAGAGGAGAGACAGACAACATGCGCAATATATCAGTGAAGTGTTCATCTGGCCTGTCAGCAAGAATCTGTACTGCCTGTTTCAATTCTGACTTTGATGTCTGACCTTTTAGAAAAGAGAAGTCCCTGACAAAGTAGACCAATAAAGAATCACATTATGACTCTATATAACTGGTGTTTTCATCATGCTGTAGAGTGACCCTGTGACATGGAGAAATAACGTCTAAGTGTAGAGACATGCTACATGCATGAATAAACCATTTCTTGCATAATCTTAAATTCTAGTTGCCTTTCTTTTAGTCTTACTTTAGCAAAAGCAGGTCCTGCCCTGACACTCACAAAGTCAGTATGTCCGTATTGACTGCATGTGTGCAACCTGGAGAGCCCTCTTACTCTCCAGTGTGACAGTGCAGATCACAGGTGAAGCATTCTCAGCACAGTCTTGGGGCGCCCTCTGTTGGACAAAACATGTGTTACAGCTCATTTTAAATCCTACCCATCTTCTGCTGAGTCTGTAAACTAGATTTACAGAGAAAGGAAAGGGAGCTTTCCTTCGTTTCAATCATCCTTACATTTCCTAACATCCTACCACAAGAATGATCTAATGACGATGAAAAAAGACAGCATGCATAATGAAAGGATTTCCACACAATGTGATTTGAAATGTAGTGATTTATTTCATGCTAAAGCTTAAAGACTGATCAATATATAAACCCCGCAAAAAAAGAGTAATAAATACAGCAAATCAGTTATGATACAGAGAAAATAATTTGCACTTTAAAAAAAGGAAGAAGTCAAGTAATAAAAGAGATATGAAAATCAATTTTTCAAACTGTGGAGTTCTTCAGTACAGATTTTTACCTCAGCACTTTTTACGGCGGGAAGTTAGATTAGACTTTTTTTTTTTTTTTAGATAAGGATACATTCATTGTATTTAGTTAGTTATTTATCCGCAGCAGTTGAACCAATCTTACATAAAAATCATCAGAAGTTCAAGCACAAAAAAAAAGTAGTGATTATAGATTAAGTAGCGCAGAGCGACGACTGATGTTTGGGAGTGTCATCTGTGTTTCATGCAATCCCTGGACAGCAGATAAATTATTCCCCCGTTAACCACTAAATCTACACTGAAGTACAATTAGAGTCGGCGTTGTAAACGACAGGCCTTTCCATAGGGGGCTCGATTGCATATCTAGAAACTGACAATATCGTAAAATACAGGATTTGATATTCTCCACAAAGATTTCATGTGTACAATTCAGGGAAAACATTGATTGTTTCCAGTGTTTAGTAATCTCTAACTAGGCCCATTAAGGTACAAAGTGAGACACACGCCTGACACATTTTACACTTCAAACACTCTGTCAGACACGAAGGGGGCAATGAGAAAGTACCTTCACATGAACTATATTTTCCAATAAATAAATGCTGTGATTTTTCTTTATGACTTCTCAAAAAACTTGGGTAACAACCATCTTGAAAAAAAGTGCTGAAAACACACAAGATCCTCTGACACCTGGCAGCTGAATCCACACCCTGCTTCCTCTGTGCGGGAGGAGGAGTCCACATTCTGTACCACCTCCTAAAAACAAAACACTTTGGTTTTTCCTCAGGTTCAGTTCATACGCACAGTCACTCACACACACACACACACCTGCAGTACAGGCAGACACTATAAAAAACTCATTCAGTAGTGTGCACATGAAATCTGCAGATTTTGAGAGTCGATATAACACGAGACTTTGAAGTGTTCAGAGGAAAAATACCCTATAAAGACATTCCACCAGCAGCTTTAAAATCACCAGTATTAACAACCTCCACTTTAGTTTTTTGTTCGTAAGCTTGTAAACTTTAATCAATCATGTGCTTGTAGCATTCTGTACCCTGCCTACACACAACCAGTGGAAGCAGCATTATAGTGCCTGGTAAACCCCATCCAACTCCAATTCATTAAGGTAAAACAAGTGGGTCATTAAACTAGTGGAAGTGAAAAGGAGAAAATGAAAGCTTCTCTGGTTAGACTTGTTGTTGCCACTACACCATTTACTGGCGGAACAGCTCCTAATCAAATCAGCTGGGTGGCTTTGCAGCAGTGTGGTTGCTAACAGTGTAAACATAGGATTGGAGGAATACCAAGATTCAGGAGACTTGTTTGGCTCTGGACAGAAGACAGAGAGATGCACACCCTCTGAGGAGAAAGCCCCCTCCCTGCCTAGTTGGTAAGAAGGAGGAAAAAGAAATCAAGTGAATGTTAGAACCATGAGAGTAAAAAAAAAAAAAGAGAGAGAGAGAGAGTGAGAGAAAGCAGCAGAGACAAAAAGAAATAGTCAGAGAGAGAGAGACAGAACAAGCCCCGGAGAGAGGAAGCTGTCCAGGCCCCGCGAGGCCCATCTTCCTACTTCAAATCTCTTCAAAGGAGCAGAGGAGGGCCTGTCTACCCTCCACCCATCCATCCTCCATCCATCCCTCCATCCCCCTGTGGATAACTCACATCTGGTGAGAAACGATAGGGCCCAGCGACTAACACACACCCACTGAGGGGATAATTCAATGGGCAGCATCTGGGTGTCTGTCTGCATCCTGCTGCGTGGTTCATCTCTCTCTCACATACACACACACACATACACATACACACACAAAGCTCATTAAAAAAGACCAACCAAGCAGAGGAGACAGGGGACAATTATCAGAATCAGTCAAGTCAGAACCACTCTCCAAAAAAAAAAAAAAAAAAAAAAAAAAAAATCGAATGAGAGACACACTGAACTGTAAGTTTCTCCAACTGAAAGTTAACGGACACACTCACACAATGTGCAACAAGATGTTTGACATACTGGGCCCTTTGAGGACATTTTGACAGTGAAGTACCTTGGCATAGTCCTGACTACTGTAGATAAATAACCCAAATTCTGACTCTACAGCTATTCTGTGCCTATCTTTCTGTTTAAATCGTATACTTGACAATACAACGCTGATAATTCTCTAAATCCCTTATAAAGGGCCTACGATAATACTCCAAAATGCTTGCTCAAGTTGGACAACAAAACTCAAAACACATGGGAAAAACTTTCCAAGGATTTCATAAATCTTACGTCATTGTGCAGTACCAGTAAACCATTGTATTATTGTATAATTTACCAGTTTAATTTATGTAACATTCTCATCCTTTTTTTAATCTTAACCTTTTCCCAGCTGTAAGGCCTGGTCACAGCGCTACGTGGCTCAGAGAAACTTATCTTCATGTCTACGTGAAATACGTGGTTCTAGAAGCTTAGTTGATTAATCTGCCAATTATCATTTTATTAATCATCTTCTCTGTAAAATGTCAGAAAATGATGACAAATGCCCATTATTATAATGTCCTAGAGCCCAAGGTGACATCTTCAAATTGCTTGTTTTATCCACTTGACAACCTAAACCCAAAAGATATTCAATTTACTATCCTGTACGACAAAGAAAACCATCAACTTGTCACAATTTGAGAAGGTGGAATCAGAATATTTTAGATATTTTTCCTTAAAAAAAAGGTTTGAAACGATGAACTGATTATCAACATAGATGCTGGTTCATTTTTTATTGATCAAATAATCAATTTGTTGCCTCATTGTTGCCTAACTGTTGCAGTTGTGGTAGTGATAACTGGCAGGGCTCGTCGGTTAGCTAACCCGCAACATGCGAGCCAGCCAGGATATGCTAGTGCTAATCAGTCACATTAACTCACAGAGCTTCTTTCTGTGTTCTCTGCATTGTGCTGTTTACTCCCTCTGGCATTTTGTTCTTAGGACTGTACATCATTTCATTCAATAAAAAGTTATGTTGAAGAGGGGAGGAAAAACAAGCTTGCTAACAATAAATTAGCAAACTCATTAAATCGGCACTAAGAGGACAATATGTTCACAGTTTTTTCAAGAACCACAAACTTCTTTGGGTCAGGCTCACCAAACTTTACCTCGACATGAAAAATTTACACAGATTTCTTCACCAACACAAGCAGCAAACTTATTTTGTAGATTCCATTGGAATTAAATTGATTTCACCGCACAATTTTGCCATTTTACATGCTGTGTGACCTTCAGAGGATAAAAGGCAAAGTATCATACTGAACATGACTTCAGGTAAATCTCATCAAGTCGGATCAAGATTAGATGTTTCGGGATATGTAAGATATATGTTTCTCTTTTCAACACCGCTCAAACAGCTCTTTGGTACATTCCATTACCCAATGAAATGTAAGCGGCTTTGAAATGTGGTAAAAGACCTTCAAAGGGAATTGTTCACATAAAAAAAAAAAAAAGGATAAGTATCGTGAATACCTGAGAAAGATTAAAAAAAGTGAAAAAGATGCCATCATGTGAGGCGTGGGGGTCAAAAAAAAAAAAAAAAGGAAAAAAAGAGCTAAAATGCAGTTGAAAGAGAAAAGAGACTCATCGTTCAAGGACTCTACAGTTCTCACAACATTACATTCAGTTACATCAGCCACACCTTGTTTTTCCTTTTTACAGTAGTTCAGCCATCGCCCACTCTGATCAGGGCCAAAAAGTAAAAAGGGGAGAAATGCAGCAATCAAGGAGCTTTTCTCCCTCTTTCTTTACAAGTGTAAGTAATATGTGAAAAGCCTTAGGCGTACATATACACACATACACACACGCTCTTTGTGTTTATCTTCACGCGACTTGTTTTACATGACTAAAGCCGGCCCTCGTCTTTGTAGCGCCAGTTGATAAGTCTCGTTAAGGCCAGCTCGTTAGGAATGGGCCATCTCCGTGGCAAACAGCTTGATGACATCTTTGTCTGTTGTGCTGTCAACTTGGACGTCATGTCGTGTGTCAGTAGTAGGACATGAGTGTTTTTGGTTTAGAGAGTCGGTTAAGCAGCAAGGCTTTGTTGCATTTATCGTTCAGCTTCAGGATGGTGAGCGGGAGTGTGTTTGGTTTCAGGCCTGCAGTGTTTTGAAGAAAAAACACCTGCCTGGTTTTCAGTCTCCGTCCCCTCTGATGTGACGTCTTCGGTCACATCAGACGGCGTTTTCAGAGTGTGTGTTTGTATGCTAAAAACACACCGTTCCCACACTTCTTCTCCGCAGCGTGTCTGCATCAGTAGAACTTGTCGTCGATGCGGAAGTGTGGCCTGGTGACATCATCGGGGTTGAGGAAGACGGATATGGATTTCCCAGGGTTCTCGGTGACCAGCTGCTGTAGTCGCTGCGCCAGCTTGTCCTCTGAAGGCGAGATGATGCCGTTGGCTGGGTGATGCCCGGGGGAGCCGTGGCCATTGGTGCTTGTTGCTAGCTCCTTCTTCAGCTGGCCCGCCTGCTGGGCTTGGTCCAGAGCCGCCCGCAGGTGCTCGCTGGGATCCGAGCGCACGTGGGCGAGTTTCCTGGCGACGAGTAGCGCCTGGCTGTCGGTTAGGTGCTCCAACATGTTGCACTGGGGCAGGAAGTAGTTTGGGCAGTTTTTACCCAAGATGCAGTGGGCCAGGTCATCCAGGAGACCCAGAAGGAGGCGGCCGGGGGTGTCGGCGTCGGTGCAGGACAAGTAGGCGGCAGGGAGTCGGTCACAAGCCCAGAAGAGCAGAGTACGCAGGTGGTAGAGGCTGAGCCCCGCACGAGGACGGGCCAGGATACGAGCCAGCACGGCCTTGGCTGCTTGGAAAGCCTGGGCCATGGGGAAGGGGATGCACTTTTTCAACTGAACCTGGTAATAAGAGAGGACCAATTAATTAAATAGGAACAGGACTTAAGACATAGTAGTAAACTTGAAGGAATAATAGAGAGAAAGAAAGGGAATGGGGGAAAAAAAAGGGACAAAAATGACAAAGAAACAAAAAAAGAAAACCAGATGGTAACATAATGATGCTTGGTAGTGGCACCAAACATGACATTAAGAAAGAATGAGTAACATTAAGAATCTCCTCACCTCGCTGCGTGAGAAGGCCAGCCTCCACTCCCTGTCGGGCCGACCACCCAGCGGGGAGCAGCAGGGCAGCAGATAGAAGCCAGATATTGCCTCCTCCTCTGTGATTTTACCATCCCAGAAGTGGTTGGCAGTCAGCCAGCCTTGGGCCACAGCAGGCCAGCCCCGAAACGACACCACAGGTAGCAGGTCGTACAGCACCCGGCTAGAGCCTGCCTGCAGGGAGGAGGGTGGTGGAATATTACAAGATCGCTAAGTCCTGAATTTTTATTCCTCTATAAAACATTGTTGGAAGGTGATTTCTTGAAAATCGTTTTAACATTTGACTACAATCTGCTCCGATATCGATTTCACTCCACAAAAATGTCTGTTTAAACCAGCAAGTTAAGTAGCCTGACCTTACTAATCAAATCAGACATAATGAGTCAAACTATCTTGGTTTTATCATCATTTCAGCATAGGAGCAACTTGTGGCTACTGCATAATCTGTACCTGGAGGATGATGGTAGTAAGGGGCCCGTTCCTCTCTAGGCGGTCAGGGGTAGGAATGCCTCTCTGGGGGCTTCGCCTCAGCTCCTCCACGGCTTCGCTCACCACCCCCCAGAACCAGTCTGTCACCAGGCTGGGAGAGAAGTAGCATCCATCCAGAGACTGAGGAGAGCCCAACGAGGGGATGGAGCCTTTACCTGAGCGGGGAGAGGAGAGAGGAGGAGGGCTGAGCGCTGGGTCTCTCCACACAGACTCATTTGTTGTCCCAGAAATCCTACATTCAGGCCAACATCCAGCCGGTGTTTAGGGAGCAAAGTTCTTCCATTCTGTACTTTTTACACATACATTTGCTAGAGCTGTGTGACTCTGTTGCCTGGTACAGTCGTAAGTATTAGTAGTAAATCTATCACACCAAAGTTTCAGCACCCCCAAATGAAACAAAGTCACCACAAAGTACCACAGGTCTTTAAAGTCCTGTGATAAAAAATATTACTTTGATTATTTACTCTGTTTTTAGGGTACATCTCTCTGTTCAGGTTGTTCAGTGGATACAGCAGATAATGAGCAATTACAATTAAACTGTGGTGTTGCTGTTTTAAAACTTTCTATAATAGTGAAATAGTAGGGAGCTGATTATTCATCATATGATAACTGCAGGTATGTTAGTAATGCATTATTCAGCTGCTCTTTGCGTGTATGTGTTAAGCAAATGCATTTATTTTGCCAATCCTACTGTTAGAACTCTGAGTCACGGGCACCGGGTGCATCCAAATACTTTTTCACACCGGCACGCTAATTTTCACACATACTGCACAAGAGTGTAGACGGTAAAGAAAGAATCAACATTTGACTGGGTTTATTTTGCCAAAAAAACTTTGCCCACATTGGCTCAGGACATATCTGTTAATTTCAAAGTTGAATGCCTGAAAATTAAAAACTATTTCATTAATGATCACTTAAATCATTTATCAAGCAAAAATGGGGTGACTGGTCCAGCTTCTCTCTTTCTCATTGTAAAATTAATATCTTTGAATTTTGGAATGTTAAGTTTGGACAAAACAAGCAATCTGATGATGATTTTTCGCTGTTTTCTGATATTTTATAGACCAAACAATTAATCAGTTAATTGAAAAATAATCCACAGATTAATCAGTAATGAAAATAATGGTTGTTGCAGCCCTAGAGTTGACCTTAGAGTAACTGTAGTATGGAGTCAAAGGCAAAAAGAGGTGACGATGCAACACATTAAAAAGAAAGAATAAAAACCTGATTTGAACTTATGACACTTACGCCCTTTTTTTAACCTTTCAGCAGCATTTCGGTGTGATGCGTGCGAAAGCTGTCGACTAGGCCCGACTGAATCACCCCTTCCTGCCACCGCAAACACATTAACGTAAGATCCTTGTGGGAAAATGTTATGATATGACAACAAAATATGTGGAATGTATTTTCCAAATTGCAAAAAATTAAAGAGATTCATATGAATGAATGTCATTACTTTTTCTCATCTAGGAAGTTTCACAGCCGCGAGAGTGTGGCAGAATGATGTCGCGGTGTAATCTGGAAAGCCGCCGTGTAATCTTGAACTTTCAATTGTTAAGTTATACTCATAAATGTTTCAGTGCTTATTTACTTGGGGAAGCGTTTCTCGCTTCACCTATCTGAGGAGGTTATAGGAAACGGGCCTCTGCTGCAGCTCGCTGGGCAAAATTGCATCATAACATCATGCATCAAATTATCTCAGTGAAACATGGACAAAATTTTATCAGCTTCCATTACTTCCACTCTGCACTGCAGCTGAACCTTCATCCTTGTCTATTCCACTCTCTCTTCATCTTTCTATTTCACATTCTCCCCTACCCTTCGCCTTTCTTACTCTTTCACCTGTTTTCTTACTTTCTATAGTTCCTCCGCTGTCCTTGCAATGATCATCCTACTTTCTCCTTGTCACTCGCTCTCTCCTCATCCTCCCCCATCTCTGCTACTTACCCATTTCTCCCGCCTCCTCCTCGTCCTCCTCAGGGGGAAGTCCGTTCTCCTCCTGGCAGCAGATGTTCCAGCGGGACAGGATGTTGGAGTCGCAGAGGCGGAGGCTGAGCCATGAGTGGCAAGGCGGGGAGTGCCTCATGTCTAGGGTGACAGGCTGGTTGCGGTCATGGAGCTTCAGGGCGGGCACCAGCAGGGTGAAATCCAGGTCAAAGTCGGCCCCTTTGGCGTAGTCGCCCAGGTCTTCTGGGTTGAGGTCCAAGACGCCTTCACGGGCGCCGCCTGACAGCAGCAGGTACTCGTTGGCCACCGGGAGGCGCTGGTCTACCTTCTGGACTAAGCCTGGAAGAGTTGGGGGGTGGAGGAAATCGATCACACTCAGCAATATCATATTCAGAGTCATTTGTATGTACAGAGATGCGTTTCCAGCAGCAGAACTGATGCAAGGGGCATTGACCGGAAAGGTTCAACAACAACAACAGCTCCCTCTTTCTCTCACACACACACACACACTAAAATGTATTTCATATTCAGATGCACGGGCACACCGGCTCTCTGAGACATAAAACAGCAGGGCTGCAAGTGAGTGAGCCGGGGAAATTTCAGGAAGCATAGCTTAGTTTGTTTTGAAAGCTGTTGCATATATTTATGAGACTGAGCTGCAGTAATATTGACACATGAACTTGTGTGAAATTAACAACCCCCTCAGTGACCGCTGGGCTAGACAAATCATTTCAGTGGCTCTCCTATACGTGTGATCCGTGAAGCCCTCGATTCAGCCTCCATACACTCTGTGCTCTCTACAAACACAATGCAACTATACTGTGACTGGCAGAGGGATTGTTCCATTAACGGTATATATCAACAGGGCACGAGAGAGAGAGAGAGAAGTGGTGGGCGAGAGAGCTAGAGAGTGAATGAAGAGAACGAGAACAAAGGAGTGAATCTGAGAAGTAAAACATTATTTTCTCTTTGTTTCATGGTGGTTATGTTCTAAAGCACAAATAAACAAGCCCACACCTCTGCACAACCCTGCAGGAAGGTGCACTGCCAGATTTGGTGTGAATGCAGCCTCACATGTCTGAACACTACTAAAACAAAGTCTACTTCGTTTCACTATTGTCATATTACAATTATTAATCTTACATAGCCACAAATAGATATATTACTTCATTGCTGCGTCCTGCAAACAGCTGTGTTTAAAAAGGAAAAACAGAATTAACAATAAGTAGCATCTTTCTTTCACTCGCCTCCAAAACAAATGCATACGCTAGTCGAGATTTTACGACACAAGACGGTGGTGCTCATGGGAAATGCAGTCTTCATTCCAGGAAAACGCTACTGCTTTTTTCCCACAGAGGCTGCTAAAATCAATACAAAATGAAAGTTCCTTGTAGTAATTTTCTGATCTGGGAATACAGTGATATTGTTAAAGTAGGTCTAATAGGACAAGAAATACGAGCTGTTAGTCAATCATATTATTATATTCTTATTATATTTCAGACCAGGCTGCACCGTAATTTTCCAGAGTGCTAAAAAGCATTCCTCACTCTCGTCTCAACAGTTCATATGAGAGAACCCTGAGACTCCAAATCCCTTTATGGATACTTAGCTGTGTTGTAAACTACCCAGGCTCTGGACCCGTGGGATCCACAGTACTGGAGTCAAGTAAATTATGTTTTGCCAGCTTAAAAGAGCAACTGAGAAAAGGCTTGATCCTTCAGCCAAACCTGTGCTGGTCTGGAGGTAACTGCTAGCTACCGCAGGTCAAAGGTAAAGCATGGAGCACTTTAAAACCTTCGACGCTCTCGCAGGTGGAAGATTGTATGAGCTTGAGCTTGAGTGTTTATCCCTCCAGGGCAGTTAAGTGGCTGCGGAAAGCTGAAACGGGGGCATCAGACCAAGCTGGCAGGCCAAGGCTGGGGGCACAAAGCTCCTAACATGATTCCTCTCATCCAATTACATGGGCACACAACCTTGGTGGCAAGATGCCATGTGACAGTTTCATGTAGAGGTTTGTGTGTGTACTTCAGTGTGTGTTTGGATGTGAAAAATGAGTCAAAAGAAAAACGCTGTCAGTGCTTCAACTTTTGGAGGTTTAAATTAATAATTATAGAATTTAAGGTGGTTGACTCTGATCCTTATGATAACTCACCAGTGCTTTAAGTACAGTATTTATGTCAAGTAAATAATAGGAGAAACCCAACACACATCTGTGAGAAAACCACACAATCTTTACACAAGCTACTTTACATCAGAATGATAGTAATGATTAGTTTGATGGAATATAGAAAAAAAAAGCTGGGAAATAGGAGGGAAAACATCCTGAGACCCAAAACGGGCAAGCGAGACTGACTAAAGTGGAAGTCAAAGTCAAATGTGCTGAAGCGGATTTCTCTGGTGCTTTGCTTTGAAGGGGAGCAAAATGAAAAGTGCCTCATTTGATGCCTCCGCTGGGGGAGCAGTCGAGAAAGAAGAAGAGAAAGAGGAAGTATGTGACAGTGAGTCTTTGTATCTTTTTTTATTCCTGGGCAGAATCAGCTCATCTCTCCTTTACAAGCTCCATTCAGCCGCTGACTAGACTCCTGGAGCTCAGTCTTCAGCTAGGAGCTCCCGTTGCACTTTATCCAGAGCTCCGCGGTTTCTCGAGATCCTCAGCTTCTCCGAACCCTCCCATGGTTCAGGTAGTTCAAGATAGGATCGACATCAAGTCTGCAAGAGATGTTTAACTTTCTGAAACTTTCTTTAATTTATTTTATTTATAGATTTATTGGAAAAAATGCTTTGAAATGTCTTGACTGACCTCTGTAAAAGTCAAATAAGTAACAAGACATTGTGGTACAAAAATATCAAAGATATCATTTAGAAACAAGTAGAGACACTGTTGAGTTGGGTGATAGGACAAATATGTCATGCCATCAGAAAAATACAGAATCCATGGCTTTTTTGGTCAATTTAAATCTCTATATTTCTGCTTCACCAGCATTCATTCACTCATGTCTCCTCTATCTGAGGTGAGTGTTTGTGCATGCAACTTGCGAAACAAATTGTGACCAATCGATTATCAGAACTTGAAATTTCAACCCGGGGGAGAAGGAGAAATAGGGGAGAAATGGCAGATGGGCAGATCGAAGAGAAGAAGAGAGCGGAAAAGACAGGAGGAACGGATCAGACGTCAGCCAAAGGGCAGCGAATACGAAGCTGTGACTCCTCTGATTCATTTGGTTTTATCTGCCACTGATAAATTGGGTCAAATAGGCGAGGAGGAGGAAAACAGTGATGAAAAAAATGAATAAAAGAGCATCTTATCTCTCCAGCAGGGGCTTCAGTTGGAGAGAGGAGAGCGGAGGCAAAACTGTATCAATTAGCGAGGCTTCTCCGATCTCCACGCTGGCTGCAGGAAGTTTGAGGTTGTTCCAAGGAACACAATCTACTTTTTAATCCAAACTCTCAAATCGACAGTCACACGCTGTTTTACTGGGCATCTGCCAGCGAGTACGCACACACGCACGCACACATGAACACACCCTAACACATATGCCTGTAGACACACACAGTCTGAGAATAGAGCTGGAATGGAGACAGTCTAGGCTGGTTTCACAGCCACAGATTAAACCTAATCCTATCAGAAATGTCTTTGAATGCAGATTTCCATTAGAGGGAAGTTTTTCCGTTGAGAACTATTTTCAGACTGGACCCAATTCCATGTCTGTGAGAGGACTATTTGATGGTTATTGGTTACTCCATCAGTCACAGTGTGTGGTAACAGAAAAAGCCAACCCACCTACCTGCATGATACACGGAGGCAGATCCAGTGTTTTAAAAAAAAAAAACAGATACATGTTGCAGATGTGGGGTTGTTTTCTTTCTTCATTCACCATTTGGTACGGCTGTCACTTTTTATTCAAAATTCAAATATTCATTCGAATGTGGGAAAAAATGTAATATTTGAACTGTTATAACCTGTTTGAATTCAAATTTACCTTCTATAAGCGCGACAGACTGTTTGAAGTAGTTTGCCTTGTGATCCAGCAGAGGGTGCTGTATAAATTCACTGTCAGCTTGACCTACTGACCTAACATTAATTAAGCTAGCAACGTCATGGCGTTTGCTATGATGACAAGGTAAAATGGAGGATACTAGCGAGCAAAGCCGTCCTGAGTGGGCAATCACGAACCCAAAACATCTGAGAACCAGTGTGTGGAAGCGTTTTGGGTTCTACACCCTAATTTGTCGACTTCGTGAAAAGCAGATGTCTTACTCTACAATGACAACAAATCTGCGGATTCACCTGCTAGCTTGCCGCTCAAGTGAGGCAGTGGAGGCACCACAAACGAGTGGAGCAATGTCAAGTGTACAACCTCGCCTGACTGCCTACTATTCGGCGCACTCAGCTTCAGGAGGCCCGTTGCCAGAAGCTCGTAGAAATGCCATCACTGATAGGATAGCAAGATTTACATGCAAGGATATCCAGCCCATTGGTATTGTTTTGGGAGAGGGGTTTCAGGATCTCACAATGGAACCGGAGTCACGATATAAAATCTGAAGTCACACCGCAATCTCGACACACATAGTACAACTGTGTGACACCACATGGGAAAACATAAAGACTATGTTACAGGGTAAGACTCTCTCTTACTATAGACGGATGGACATCGTTGGCCTTGCATGCTAATGTGACGGTCATAGCTCACTGTATTTCAGACTCATGGGAACTTGACAGTTATGTTCTCTGTACTGAGGAGCTGAGATGAAGCCACACAGCAGTCGCAGAAAGCATCAGCAGCTGGAACGCTGGATGAATTTGACATCTCCTGTGAAGCTGTCGCCAACAGACAACGCTCTGAACTATGTGAACGCCATATGCAATTTAGAGGCTTATTAATGTACTCTGTTTGGCCCACATGCTAAACCTAGTAGTGTGTGAGGGGCTTGAGGTTAACGCCGCTGATATGGCCCTTTCCAGACTAAAGCAAACTGCAGCTCATGTTGGAGGGTCTCCTTTAGACAGCTGCCTGCCTAAAAAAAAAAAAAACAAAGACTCATAAATGACTACTTCACCAGATGCAGTAGCACCTATGACATATGTTGTGCATCTAAGCAACAAGCAGCAGTGGCAGCTGTCATTTTTGAAAAGATGTCCCATTTGGAACTCAGCACTTCTGAGTGGTCTATGGTTGAACAACTAAAAGACACATTGAAACCTTTCAAAGTGGCAACTCAGGCCCTCTCCACTGATGTCTACCCCACAGCAGCAGCTGTCCTACCTCTGCAGCATGTCATCATATCTCAGCCCAGCACTCCTGGTGCACTGTATAAATCAGCCATCAAAGAAGTGAGAGGAATTTGACTCTTCTTTTATTTTTTCTTTTTTTATTAAATATTAACAAGATTGGAAAGATCAATATTAGCAATTTTAAAAAGCCAAATGCTAAGCCAAACAGCATGTGATGATACACTTCAGTAAAGAGAGCAGCAAATGTACGCTTCTCAATAAAGTGGCCTTCCTGGACCCCTGGTTATCTTGCTTAGTCCATGACTGTACATAAGCTCTAGAGGAAGAAAAGACAGCTGCCCTGGGCGCGATGGGAAGCCTGTTTGGGGACTTGTACAAATCAAGTGACTTTTGCAAATGCAACAGGGACGCCATTCAGGAGATGCTTACATGAAGGAGACTCTTCTCTCTGCAGACAGTAACCCACTGCTTTAGTAGAGAGATACAGGGTGCAATAGATACCCACAACTCTGAAACCTGGCTCGTAAATACCTGTGTGTACCGGGAACCTCTGTACGCTCTGTACATGTGTTCATGTTGGCAGGTAATGGTGTAAGTAAAAAGAGAGCCACACTGACATATGACATGGCATAATTTGTATTGTAGTTTACACTATAATATTTTCTGGCAGGTGGGTTTAGCACAAATACCCCACATTTATGCATCATGATAATTAAGAAAAGGTTTTATACCTGCACATCTACTTATACTGAAATCATGAACCAAGCCTTAGAGTTTTAAAATCATATGTGCTCAAGGAGCAATCATGATGCTGCTAGAGTCTTTGAACTGAGATGCTCCAAGAGATGAGGCTGAGGGGAAAAAAAAAAAAAAAAAAATCAATATTTGATTTTAACATCAATAAATCATCACAACATTAATCAAAACATACACAGCCATCACCAGGAAGATCTGCAGCCACTGCTGACCTCTACACTGCACTTGACTTGAAGAAATTATCAAGGTTACTTTAAAAAAAAAAAAAAAAAGGAGGTATTTCTTTTGCTACATAAATAATATAGAATTTTATTTCAGCCTTAATATTTTAGCTTCTCAGTTTGAACTCATGCTCTCCTCATCCACATACAAAATGTGTATATTCACAGAAATGCTACTGTACAAGTTCTTTTTGAGATTTTAAGCAAAAAGGGAGCATCAACGCTCTTTTTTTAACAAAGATGAATGAGGTTTGTGGGAAATGTGGTCCAAGATTTGAGAAACAATAAATTTACTGTATATATAGCAGTGCTTCCCCTTCAATATATTTATATTATATAATGAAAATGTCATTATTTAAAAACGAATTTACTATGATTCTAAAATCAATAGAAAATAAATTTGCGAGAGAGCCTCATTTTGTCATCTGTCTTGGGAGTTTGTTAACAGTTCAATGCATCAGTGATATTACACACTGATGAATTGAACTGCCTCAATGCAGCATGGTCTCACATATTAAACAAAGCTTCTGACTACAAGGTCCCTGGGGCCCTTTTTTAAAGGACATTCTGGAGTCCAGTGATAAACTCTGCATTGTCCGTTCAATTTTATCATTACCCTAAATCACAGGTTTTAAAACTGTGAGGTACAGAGTTAAAAGGGGGCACGGAGGGAGAGACGTGAGGTATGAGCTGCAATTAGTGCCAAAACCCTTCTTTAAGTCTGTAAAATGTGAACACACAGGCACGATACACGTATTTTCAGATTCGGTGTGACTTACGCTTCAGGAGGATATCATCATTTTCCAAAAATGTAAACAAATATAGGCTAAAAAAAACAAGGCTCAAGTTGTAACCCACTGCTAACTCACTGAATTAGCTAATGGAAACATTACACTTCCTGTTTACGTCCCCCAAGCCATTATGGGAACTGTAGTTCTAAAACCAAGCATGCTTATCACCCAAATTGAAGTAAGACAAGGAACAAAAGAATAATAGTGACATTTTTATGACATTACTAACACTCAGAATCTTGTATTCGTGGAACAATGACAATCTCCTCCACCCCTGCCCTACATTAAGGTTTTACATGGTTTACAATATGTATAGTTACACTTTTCTGAAAATGAAGCAATTCCACTTACATTAATACACACACCTACACTGAATACACATAATCTATACTATATATTCATGGGTGCTTTCAGACACGCATGCTTAAAAATGAGGCTACAAAGTGACACTGCTGTGAAATCCCCTAAAGCAGAGCAGCAGCATCATGGGAAAGACGTCCTTTCTCATCACAGCCAGAGCAAAGTGAGAATATTCTGCCACACACCTCTAGACTGATAGACTCTAAAAATAGCTCTGTAAATCCCTCTGG
This sequence comes from Thunnus albacares, assembly GCF_914725855.1. Taxonomy (NCBI): domain Eukaryota; kingdom Metazoa; phylum Chordata; class Actinopteri; order Scombriformes; family Scombridae; genus Thunnus; species Thunnus albacares. Next base: position 20,843,055 of record NC_058127.1, on the reverse strand, counting down.
AAAATGGGATTCCTCTAAATAAGCTGATGACTTCTATGTGTTGTTGCTGGAAAGGCCTGCTGAGAGAGAAAGTCTGAATCTGAGACTGTGCCAAAAACTAGGCTGCCCTAACAACGGAGATGTAGGAAAAAGCTGGTCATCACACACGTCTTACATGTGTTTTTAACATGAGTACAGTCTACACTTGACTTAATGTGCATGAGCCCACACATGAGCTGACCACCCTCTGTGCATTATTGCATCTTGTGGCTTTATCCACTTCCACAAGTCTTAAAACACCAGCCCTGTTGAAAAATTCAGCCATCTACAACAGAGGAAAGGTAAAAGTCCTTGATAACGGCTGACATTTAATCTTTTCCCACCCACTGATCCACCAACACATTTCCACCAGCACTTTCACAAGTTACATGAATATGAACATTCCAAAAACTTATAATCCATTGATTCACTTCTCATGTGAAATAGTAAAATTTGTTCAAAAATGTTTGTGCTTTGGTGGATTGTCCTTACCATCATGTCCATTATTTGACAACTTCTTGTTTACTGCAGGGGACAAGATGGTAACAACAGCTGGGGCAGGTGGTAAAGAATGAGAACATGGTGCCCTTTCATGAGTTCAAAAGGTACAATATGGGCTGAAAGATTCAGTGGCAACTACCACAGCTTGAGGTTGAATCCAATGCGGAAGTATCTTAAAGCGCAATGCCACCAACTGCCGTTAGATCTGGCTCCAACTGACTCCTATTCAAGCATCAACTTCTCTCTAAAAATACTAAGTAAAGTCATTATGGTCTCAATCGCTAAATTCAGGCCTTCTAATAAGTGTGCCGGTGGTCATTTTGGAATGTATTGCTCCATTAATAAGATCTTAAAACTTATAGTAACTTTGAGGTCTGCTGTGTGGGCGTTGATTGACAGCTGTGATTGACAGTTGGCTCACCTGCTGCTCTCCCCAGCTCCAGGACTCGCACTGAGTAGGACCACTGTCACAATACTTCAGTAAGTTTAATGTTACTTGATTATGATACCTGCCCTGTTAGCACCATTTAGCTAACGTTAACCCAGGTTTGCACCACTCAGTGTTCAAAGTAAGCTAGTGTTAGCTTAGGTCTGAGGTAAGTGAGGCGTGAGGGGCAAACACCCCGCAACCCATATTTGGAAGGTCCTGGCTTCAAATGGGAAATATTGCGCCAACTATAAGCGGCAACTCTGGGCTTCACACCACCTCCAATGCAAACTAATGACTGATGTCACACTTCGCTACGTCCACCTTTATTACTGATTTTGTCCACTGCTTAGGGATCACTGTATTGGTCACCATATCCTTACTGTATTCTGAATCAGGGCACCTTGGTGCAGTAATTATTGAGGAAAGGGCTGTTGTCTGTGTCACAAAATCTAATTCCCAGCAAATTGTTGCTGCAATATCCCATATCTCTGTGTACCCTTTTTGTTATTCTAGACAAGAAAACTCAAATACAGCAGCAAAGCGTGCCGTAACAATAATATTAAAAACAGCCTCATTCCAAAAAGGAGCAATTCAATCTGTTACAAATGACTCTTGACTAATATAGACTCAACCGGATGTTATCAGTACTATTCAACCAGCTCTTCTGGCAGCCTCACCTCGCTCTCTAATAGCAGGATTAATCCCAGACAACCCCGCTGCCGAAAGGTGAGCCATTCCGCCTCCTCGCCGTTTATGAATTCATATCGAGGCGGGAGATTAGCTCAGAAATAGAATAAACAAGAGGAATGGAGAAGTTCCAATTTAATCTGATTGGCGGAGAGAGGATGCAGGAAGCCGTGAGTGTCTTCGAGCTCCTCACTGCTGCTTTGATGCCAGCCGCACTGTGATACCATGTCCCGCTAAATGACGGGCAATTATCATTGAAAGAGAAAAATGACATGGCAGTTTAACATTTTTGGGCAACAGGGTGGCCTAGTCTTTCAAGAAACCATGTACCACTGATCCTGACCTTTGATATACCTATTAAGCAGAGGAAAGATAAGTGAAAAATCCTCTAAAGAGATCAATTAGGTGTCATATTAACTAATTATGAAGTAATTAACTTATGACCTTATATTTCCCCTGGTTGCCAATATGGAGTGTTATAGGCGAGCAGGAAGAAGAGCAGCTAGAAAGCTTGAAGATCACAATGTGAGCATAAAAGACTGGGTCAAACCCTAGTATATGGCTGGATCGTTTATGGTCAATATGCAAAATTATGGCCAATATGTTACAGGGATAGTCAGTGATAGTGTCTTTAATGTGAATTCCTGGATATTAAATGTTCATCTGCAATCTTTTGTAGCAGTCCTTGTAATATTTGTTGTTAAAGTAGCATCACATGGCATGGTTATATGATATGTCGCAATAGGTATAGTAAGTTCATTTAAAAGGCAGATGGTGATTATGAAAAATAATTAAAAGGACTACTAAAATGTGTTAATCTGTGAGTGACAAGGTGTCTGGCAAATAAACAAAAAAAAACAAAACAAAGATTTTTTTTTTTCCCCAGCAGCTCAGACAGCCACAGCCCTCACATGTGATACTGTTATCAGTTGACAGCTTCTACCCAAATGATTCTTCCATCTTCGCCTCAGGAATGTTTAAAGTGTGATTATGAAGGAGCAAAAATCAAAACGTCAGCCTGGGTTATTAAAATGAGCAGGATGACAGATAACATGTCATGCAATGTCAAAACACTTCTTACTGAACACCCCAAATTCTGAAAGTCATGTTAAATTAGATACTATGAAAGACAGTAAATGAATGATGTGATGTGAAGTCTGTCTGTGGCCGTGTGTGTGTGTGTGTGTGTGAAGCCGTTCAGTCACAGGACACTGTACTGTCACACCCACATCTGTTGGTTAATTTGTTGTACAGCCTCCTCTAACAGAGGTTCTAAACTCAGGTAAATTAACATCAAGCAAATTATGTTTCACAGTCATTTTGGCTGATGTGCCGGCTTTCAAACAATTAAGATTTAATGCTGCTAAGTGCCAAAAAAAGTTGACAGCGAACAACAATGACCATCAATTTATGGCAAGCAAGACGCTGCTCATCTGTGCTGCTTGGCACTGCTGTGTCTATGCTGATGAAAACTGAACACAAACAAAGCCTGAATGATCAAATACAAAAATTTCACTCATGTTGCAATGCCATGGACCTCCCCTGGCTGCCAGATGAAGACAGGCTCTCAAATCCAAAATGGCATTAACAGAATTACTCAGCCAGAGCAGCCATGTGAGCCCCCAAAAGCTAGGCCTGCGTCGGAAACTGCAACTCAACTGTAGAAAACAGCATCCAGCTGCGAGTCATTCACACATCAGACCACCAGCGTTAATGAGCTGCAGAAAGAGAGAGAGAGAGAGAGAGACTGGCCAGCCGCTGAATCAATCCAGCAGGCCAGCCGCTAGCCTGGCGAGTGAGCTGCTTTCCCAGAGGGGATAAAGTTGCCATTCTGATGGTTAAAATTTAACCGAGAGGGATTTTTTTTTTTCCCTGCCCAAATAAAATATGCATCGCATCACATTAAAGTTTGTGCAGAAACATTATAAAGTCTGGGAGGAGAAATTTAGTAGCAGATAAATGCACACAATATTCAAGTCTGATGTAGTGCAGAGAGAAAACTCTGGATGTTCAACTCTGTCTGACTCGTGGATCCTTTGATGCAGTCGCATGACTGTAAAAAAAAAAAAAAAAAAGGACAATGCAACACAAAAAAGAAATCAGTCTCTGCAGCAATGTTGTCTAATCCTGGGGATATTACAGTGAAAAATGGTTAAATCATAAGAATGTTTAATTTTGGGAATCACTGCATGAGCTTTACCTACTATGGTTGGACAATACGACCACATACTGTATAAACAAGACAAAAGAAATTTGTCAACCATCTGACATTTTTTTTTCATATTTTTTATACCAATGTGGCTTTAACGTAACCCTCCTGCTGTCTTCCCATCGACCGTGCAACTTTTGTCCTCCCGGGTCAATTTTGACTGGGGAGGACAAAAGTCCACAGATGCTATTAATTTTAATAAAACACCCAATGAAGTAGTGATCATTACTTTTACATGCAAAGTGTGGGGTATGGAACCATCCATGTGATTTTCAGGCAATTAGATGAAAGAAATCCATATTTCTGATGTAAAAACATTTGAAAACGGGTCAAATTTGACCCGAGGACAACAGGAGGGTTAATATCTCTGGTTTAGCCTTACTAGAACTATAATGATGAATTATTCCAATGTTTCCCCACTGACTTGTCATTTCAAATATGACTGTAACATGTTGTGAAATAACAAACAAAAAAGTTTGCAGACTGTATCTCCTTTTTTTTTGTGTTGCAGAAAAACAACTGAATTCAGAGCTGCGATGATCACAGAAGCTTTGAGACTCAGGAGGGACTAGTAAATATTCAGGCCTACATGCAACAACACTCATACACAAACACAAACACAGACAGGATTTCCTTGTGAACTTTTGACTCATGCCTCCTCTGACTTGGAAGATCTCGGGTGCTGATCCATCTCTGTCTAACCCCTTCCACTTGTCGCTGTTCACGACCAAATGTGAGTACAGTAAAGTGGCTTTAGTGTGAAGAATAGCAGGAAAACAAAAGGAGCTGATGTAATAATCTCCGTAGAAAGGAAATAAGTGGAGGTCACTGTGGGACAAAGTGAACGCCTGGTGTACTGCATGAGGTAAACATGCTAAGCAGTGGAACATGAATGAGTATTTCTCCATTTTAATTGATGCATGAGTGAAATACTTAACTCTGCAGAATTTGAACATGCAACAGGTTGTTTTTCTTGTTTTACTGATAAAAATCTGAGCAAGACAGACCAGCACTCATGACTTTTTCTTTTTATTGGATCAAAAGTATCCATTTCTACTAACATCAGGGAGACAATGAACTCTGAACTAGACTCTCAAGCTGGCAAACAAACTTTAAGATGTGAAAAATTGGGTTGGGGCTATATCTTAGACTGCCACCTGATCTTTTGCTTCACCGGCATCTATTTCTGCCTTCATCAGACTTTTGTTTTTCAAATATATATATATATATATATATATATATATATATATATATATATATATATATATATATATATATATATATATATATATATATATATATATATATACAGTAGCCCCCACCAGGCTTGCCTTAAGGCAAACCAGTGTTTACTCAAACGCAGGGTAAATAAGAGCCTCTTCTTGGATCTGTCGGGCTGTGAAGAAATTCACCGTGTGCACTTGTGTGTTTGTGTGCGTGAGTTTAATCTCTTTTCTCTTTCCTTTTCTCTGACAGTGTGCAAAGCCCAGTGGGGATCCCAGTGCAGCTCAAACTTTATAAAAGCCACAACCACCCAGCATCCAGTGTTCAGCATCCACGCACACATGCACACACAGACACACACACACACACACACACACACCTATGTAGTGATGATGCGCCTCCTCCAGCAGGCCCGGCATGCTATAACAAGGCCCCTCCATCAAGGGGATGATATTTGCTTTTCAGAGCTGCCTTTCATCCTCAGCAAGGCCTAGAGAGGCGTAGAGTTGTTAATGCAGCTACCACAATGTACTTTACTTTATATTCTTAGAATCCAACACAAACTGTCTTTCTCAGTTAAAAGTGCCAAACTTTTTTTTTTTTTTTTTTTTTTTTTTCCTGTTCCTTCTTTTCACACAGTCAGAGCCGTCACAGCAGGCGGTGAGGCACAGGGTATGAAAATACCAGCAAAACCATTGGTGATTATGCCGAGGAAAGCAGCCTCAAAAACTGAAAAAGTTACCGGGAGATTCTCAACCAAGCAGACTAAGAGGGAAGCAGGAGGCTTTGCACGGGAATCATAAAAAAATGAAACCGAAACAAAAGAAAGAATGAACTTAAAAGTATATAAAGGAGGTGTCTGAATGTGGCAATACAATAAAAATGAGAAAATCAGGTCGGGATACCATTTAGATTTTTGTGTAATTCCTCCCTGGGTGAGGCAGCCTGAAAAAAAAAAGCATTGAAATCTGCAGGAGCTGTCTGTCAGCTAATCCAATAGAAGGAATTTGACAGGAATAGTAAAAACAGTGTCTTATGATATTCTGAGGCACACGAGGTGCTGAGCCAAAAAAAAAAACAAAAAAAAAAAACGCAAGCCTCTCTCTGTGACTGTTCTTACTGGCGTGACACGGGAAGACAGAGGAGAGAGGACTCGCACAAATATAGAACTGGGAAATAAAGACACAGCGGGGGGGTTGAAACAAAAGCTGAAAAAGAAATGGACAGAGCTTTCCGGACGCTGGCCAAACACGCTTTGTTTTCCAGTGCAGACAGTGACAAGAGAGAACCAGGATGACAGCAGGGAGGGGGGAGAGTGCCACCTATTGGACAAACAAACACACTTCACTTTTCTACTCACAACTGTCAAGAAAAAAAAGTACATTTGAGACAGCTGTATGTATCACTCCCCGTCCCTCACTAGCTGAGGGTTATGCAAGACAGTGACAGACAGAAAGAATACTGAATGTGCTTGAATTCCGATGCGTCTTTAGACTCTAATTTCCATTTAAAAGACTCCAAATGTGCAAGTTTCCAATCGTTACATTCACATCGCCACAAATTATAAACCTCTAATTTTGCATATAAGACTTGAAAAAAATAACGAGCGTGTGATAATGTGTCTATCAGAGGATTAAATTGGAGATATTGTAACTGATCCAACATTTCAGCGCAGACTGAGTCTATAGTGTTAATCGTGTTTGTCACACATGCCGTGTCATGACCTGAGTCATAAAATGCGTCTGCGAAAGAAAACCGTGTCCCATCCCGTTTAAATGATATCTTGCAGCTTTTTTTTTGCGTGAATGAAATTCAGTCCAGGAGTGAGTAAGAGAGTGAGAGAGAGGGGGGAGAGAGAGAAATCAAAAACATCCTCTCAGATGCTGCAGAAGGAAGTCTAAGAGTGGAATAAAGCCTCAGAAATGAACAAACGCATCTTCTGTAGTTGATTTTGATTTTAAATGTTTATAGCTGAAAGAAACTCTAACATCACTTCAAGAGTGAAATACAAAGCAGCATGTGAGGGCGCTTTTCATAAAAAGCAAAACTCATCAACGTTTGACCTTCCTCCGCCTCTATTTTCTTCTCTTTGGCACCAATTTGCATAAAGCATCATTATTGAATTATTCTTAGTATACCGTATTGTACAAGATTCACTAAACCTACTACTACTACTACTCTTAGTTCCCCTGCAACAACATCTGAGCATATTGTACAAAGAGTAGTATACCCAGTATAAATGGCACATCAGTAGAGATATGCATGTTAACAATGGATAACAATTGTCACGAAAAATGCACTGTGAGTGCCAGAACAGCATGTTAGGGAAGGCTCAGTAGCCGACAGATCAGACTGTACTGGGAAGCTTCCAGGTGAGACTGGTTGTGAGTGTGCAGGGCGTTCCTTGAAAAGACTGCTTATTGTTCTCAGTGACTCTACCCTGGGTAAATAAAGGTGAGCTTACGCGTTCCCCCCCAATACAAAAAAATACTGGTGAGAAACACAACTTTATCAATAGTCAGAACATGGTTTATTTCATCTATGTTAAGACACAATGGGGAAGTAAAAATAAAAGAAAACTTCTAAGTTATACAGCAGCTGTACTAAGAAAGAGGATCACTCACACACACACACACACGCAGTTACACAGAGGGCATCAAAGGTGCACTGTGATAGGCTTGTAACTTCAACCATGAAACTCTGCCTTCACAACCACTGTAAAGTATATTAATAGTTAATTGACAGTAACTTTAACTCGAGGCAATAAATAATTCCTAGGATGAGCCTTGTAGTGCATTAAAATCACATTCCATTAAAATTATGATGATGACTGAACAACTGGTTCAGTGTGAGAGTAAAGAGGACAATTCTTTTTATTTTCCACTGTCTTTCCAGCGTTAACACCCAATTTTCATTATCATAGGCACTTCTCGTTTAAAGCTTTTAACGACAGCTGTAACAGCTGGGGTTCTGAATAACAAACTCTCCAATCCAAATAGAAGTTCATGGTCTCATTTATACCAGTGTAGGGGACTGAAGACATGAAAATGTTCAGTAAAAACAATGTTTTTGTTTGCAGACATACCCAGCATGTTGAAGATAAAGTCCTTGGCGGTGTGGACCTCTAAGGCGGTCTGGTCTCCAAACTCCCCCTGCTCCAGTAGTACCAGCTCTGACACCTGGGCTGACAGCTGCTCCAGGGTGGCTCCGGACCGGAAGTCCACCTCGGACAGCTTCTTGGCAGGGGCCGGGGAGCGCGGCGCCACCGCACTCATCAGCGAGTCCATCTCTACAACCCTGTGGGGTGAGGACGAGGAATGAGAAATCGTTTTAGCTTTGTTCGCCAACACGTTCAGGGTTTTAACATCACAACAGCCCTGTTTCCAAGACTAACACAATCGAAATGGGCCCCCTGAGGGATGAATTATGCTGTCGCAGTGCCAATAATCTCTCTACTGGTTTTGAGGGTTTTATTGTTGCGCCCTGGAACAAAACACAGGGCTATATTTGAACCTGTTTTCAGGATGCATCTTACAGCCTGTGTTTAGTGTGATTTAGTGTTGTTGAGGTTTGTGAGTTGTCTTTGTTGTATAATGCTTGCCTTGTTTTCAAAATCCTCGTGTGAATCATGAGACTTTGAGGGGCACTTCTAGAGGAACATTTGACATCAGGGAGCAACTAACATTACATTTCAGTGGCAGGAAATGTGACATGATAACCTGATCCCAAGTATTTCAGATAAGACTAACACAAGCACAAAAAATGCAACATGATTAACTACTAACAGCACGTACTATAACTCTATACTTTGTTACTAAGTTTAATTTCATGTTAAACATAGAACAATATGAAGAAAAGGGTAAACTGAAATATTAATAACCTAATCTAATATAAATTACCAAAAGTGTGCTGTACATCGCTTAAAGGAAGACAGTCCCAGGTTGTGTCTCTCATTTAATCTGTGTTTTTACATGAGACTTTTGCATTGATGCTTATATTTGAACTCCTGCTGTCATTCTCCAAAATATATCTGACACCATGCAGATTGTTTAAACCTCATCCTACCAACACATTTAACATACAAGGACTACCAACTGGGGTCCCTGGGTACCCTAAGAATAAACTACTGTAAGAAACAACCATCAGAGCAAAATGTTAACTTATTTCTTCTCAAGACATTATTAATGCTATTAATGTCATCTGATAAAGATGATTATTATTGTTTTTTTCAGAAAGTTGCAGTTAATTTGCATAATGTGTAAAACAAAAATATATACTTTTCTTTAAAACAAATAGCAGCTTTTATCCCAAGTACAATCTTTCCACAAAGCATCCAAAATGACTGACAGAGTGCCCCTACCCCCCTGATAGTGTGTGACACTTTAAATTAGGACCCACTGCAAACATGAACTCAATAATTAGTTCCACCTATTAAAACTGCACAGGTGGAATTGGGTGCTTTTGACTGGGTACTGACCCAGTACATTGGTATTTTTAAATTAAACGAATTAAAATAGAAACAGAAAACAATGACACGAAGTCATTAGGAACAAATTGATTGACAAAGTCGTGAAAAACTGGAATGATAGAATAGACCACCTGTACGTTATGACAAAACTGGGGTCTGCAGGTACCCCAGTCAGTAGGATTAAGATGAACAAAACTTAGATTACTGCTGTTATAAGAGTATTTCTGAAACTCTTATACATATTATATTCTGTCCTTTCCGTTGGTTGGTTGAGTTGAGCCTTATGAAACGGGTTAAAACAGACTTTACTCGCCCAGAGAGGAATATTTTGCATAACATACATAACGTTACCAGCAAGAGTTTAGAGGATTTACAGGGAAGAGCAGTGACAGGGTTACTAACACAGCGTAAATGGAGTAGCCATCTGTTTACACGTTTAAATAATTGTATAAAATGTTGTAACATGCAAAAAAAGTTGCAATGTAAACAAAGCTCAGTCGAGTGTTATGACAACACGGCCTCTGCCCCACCAATCTAGGTCAATTAGCTGCTAAGCTAATAGCCGACCAAATTAGCCAGCCTGCTGTCTGACAGTTACCATGGGCTAATAAGATAATTAGTTAAAAAAGACAACAAATGAGCCTGGGCTGTGTTACATTGGTTTGTTTGACCGCTCTACTACCGTATTTGCAGACCACTTGACTTGTAGTGATAAGCTCGGTGTGCGGTGCCTCGCCCACAGCCAGCTAATTTCTTTTATTAGCCAATATTAGCCAGCTAGCTTCATCAAATTAGCATTCTCGCTAACGTGACAGGTTGGGGGACAGTGCAGACAAGTGCAGCGGCACACGCAAGCACACTAAAAGCGACAAATACACGCACACGCACACACACATACACATACACATACATATACATTCATATATACACACACACACACACCTCATGCACTCAGCTCGGGTCTATTTAGCTTTGCGAGTCAAATCTTTAGCTATAAGGCTAAACCGGTCAAATACCGCAAACAAACACACAGACACACACACACCCTTTACACGGTGAGTTTCTTCGCTATCTTCTATGTTTACTGTTATTTTGATTCCTGTGCTTCAATCCGCCTTCTTCAGCTGTCATTTCCAACAGGTCCCCGGCGCCACCTTCCCCCTGGCAACACCGTCCCAGAAATCACGGTCCTACTCACTGAGGATGCAGGGATTAGTAGTCACGCCTCCACATGACAAAACTACAAACGGATTTGTGAGGTCAGGTTTATGATTGAAATTATGCCTGCGTGTCGTGCTAAGGTTTAGCAGTGGCGGGGCAGGGCGGCTTCACGGCTGCACGGCCAATGTTTTGATGCATGGAAGCAGCCCTCCTGTAAGTGCAGCACTGTAGCGGTGTCCCTGCAGCAGAGGGGCAGGCTGCTGCATGTGGGAGTGGGTAGTAGCTCTCCCCTGGTCCTCCTTATGTTAATAATGTCTGCTGAAAGAGGTGGGTACTTATGATGCAATTTACCATATGAAAAAAGAATGATAATTAGACACATTAGACCACAGTTAGAAACTCATGAGATTAAATGATGATTTGTAAGAAATACATGTGTAGGCTATTTGTTATAGTATGTGTTTTTGTTGAGAATATACATTTTTAGGTAGATGCAGACCAGTGTGAGCTTCAATACAATTCTTTACTTAATAATGAACTATGTTTTCCTCTCTAACTGTCTTGCTTTCCTTCATTAGGGTGGTATACAATCCATCAATTAGCCTGTAGTCATGTCATGTGACAAATAAGTAAGGGATAATGCCCCAGGAGGTGTCTATCATCAGGAATTAATGGACCACCTGCAGCCAATCAGAATCAAGTATTCACCCAGACCATGATATAAATTACAATACAAAAGCTGCAAGACACCATCTCTTTCTCATCAAGACACCACCACCTTTTTTCAGAAAACATTTTTAAACAAAATACAGTATTTAATCTTAACCCATTGCTGTGTATTTTATAGTATATTTTTCAGTACAAAAGCAAATTCCATATTCTTTCAAACTAATTTTCCAAAATGTAAATCTCCTACTTAAATCTCTTTCATCTCTTAACACTTACAGAAAGCCCTAACTTATTTCTATGTAAATCTGAAGCAGATCTTTATCTGAAAGTCACACACTCAAAAAAATCATTAGAAATGTAATCCACTAAACTCACACTGTTTTAATCCAGTTCCTCATTTAACCCTCTCACACTAGTTCCCAATTTAGAAACACAAAATGTCTCACTTTTAAAGGAGAAGTGCAGCATTGTAGAGTTATACCCCCAGAAAGCAATCCTGGCTTCAATTCCCTAGTATGACTCAAACAATACTGGATCCTACACTTCTCATGATGCAACCCAATAGGATCTTTCAACCGACCCTCCTTGACTGGTAAATGCCTGCATCTTTAAAACTCTCTCTCTCTAGTTTGTAATGCTTTTTGTTGAAAAAATCTGATGTCTCAAGCTCAATATGAGATGACCCAGATGACATGAAGTAGGAACTTTTTTTTTGCAACTGTTTTTACAGGCTGAGAAATAGCCATCATGACAAGTAATCTGATTTTAATGTGTAAACTTGTCTTAAATTGGTCTCCCCCCTTTTCGATAGATATACTTTCTCTATTCCTATATATTTAAAGGAAGAGACTGACTTTTTATTTTCACTGAGGTGTGACATGACTTAGTCTTTTTTTATCAAATAGTATTTGATGGGGAAAAAAAGTCCAAAAAGTAACACTGTAGGTGGAGTTTAACCTTTAAAAAATATTGTTCTTGTACATTTTCTCATCATGCTAACACTGAATGGAGTATAGGTGAAATATTCTCTGATATAGTGAATCCGTTTGTTATTCTCCTGGTATCCCTTGCAGTGATATGGGAACCACTTCCAGTTTAATATACATGTGTAAACTTCATTGATTACACTTCAAGTTATTAATTTTCTGCATCACTGCTAAACTCCTCCGCATTGATAGTGTCTGGAATAACCTGTCAAAACTCTCTCTTAGCCTGTCGATGGATCATTGCCACCTAACAGACTGCAATCACACTGGCTGTGAGAAGAACTGTCTGTATAGTGCCATACAGTGTCTGATTCATCAGCCTATTCTGTGGCATAAGTGGTACATTTATCAGGATAATGGTGCACCAAACAGCACTTAATGAGCAAGTTGAGGGAGTGAGAGACAATCTTGGTCTTCAGCAGACAAAGTGAGACACTTGAGTATAATGTCTCTGAAACTCTCTGCTTTTAGCTCTTCTTCACTTTCTTTGCCCTCTTTTTACCCATGAATTGATGAAATGGAAATCATTACCATGTCTCTTGACAATCCTCCATATATCAGCCCTGTCTACAATGGTGCAACCATAAAAATGTTCCCTTTTGCAAGTCAGATCAGGCTGAAATTGCAGGCATGTGGTGGCAATGTTTCAGGTAAAGTGATGGTGTGATATCCAAGATTCAATCTTTGGTACCAAGTCACTGGTTGCTCAGCAAAATTAGTGAAGAAAAAGCGATAAAATAATGAAAGAGATAGAACGATGGTGACTTAATGCGGGTAAAATGAAAAAAAGAAAGGGAGGATGGAAGAGCTGAAGGACAGAAATACATTTAAAATATATATATTTTTTGCAATATGCATACAACTGAAGCAAGATATGAATCTCATGATGTAAATCTTGTTAATCAAAATTAAATATGTTTTTAGAAAATACAATATTCCCTCATTATTAGATTTACAAGAAAATACAAGATGCAACATCACAATCCAACCTTTCATATTTTTTACAAAATACAATATTACATATCAACCCAACAGGTTGGACCTTCATATTTCTTTAAACACATACAAAATAGCAAATACTCCTTGTACCTAATTTCAAAACACCATATACTCAAATCTCTTCCATATTTTAACACATCCAACAAATCCTCTTTTGAAAAAATGAAATTCATATTACTCTCAAAAAGAAAAAATAAATCAATCCTGTTTTTGTGAACAACTTTAATCTTAACTCTACAGAATCAAATTTAAACCCTCATTTAAAGTCCCAACTTCTTTCAAAAACACCCTCAGATACCACTCTGACTTCAGCCAGTTGGACAACATCAAAAGCTGTAACAATTAGTCAGTGAACTGAATAGTTAATCAATAGGAAATCTGGCAACTATTTTGACAATCGATTCATCAAATGTAATAAGATCTTTTATTTATTTATTTATTTATTTATTTTTACCAAAAATGCTAAACATTACCAACAGAAACTCTATCTTCTCAGCTGTGATAAGCATTTGCTGCTTTTGTGATAGTAATTTGAATATCTTTGGTTTATAGACAAAGAAGTAATATGAGTTCTGGTAGCCTGTATCACTTCCATCTCAAAGAAATAGTTTGACATTTTGAGAAATGTGCTCATTCTCTTTCTTGCCAGGACTTAGATGAGAAGGCTGATACCACTCTCATGCCTGTTCACCTAATATGAAGCTAAAATCAAGAGCTGGCTTAGCATAAAGCTTAGCATAAAGACTGGAAACAGGAGGAAACAGCTAGCCAGACTTCATCCAAAAGTTCCAGATAATAGCACCTCCAAAGCTCTCTGATTAACAAGTTACATCTTGTTTGTTTAATCAGTGGAAAAGCTGAAGTTTGAAAATGGCAGTAAGTGGTTTTACAGGTATGCTGGACTGTTTCTTGACCAGGTGCAGTGACATCCTGGAGTCTTGTCAGTTTTTGTACAGATTAAACAGACGAGACGTAACATTCTTAGTTTTAGAAGTGCTGGTGGATTTTTTTTAAACTTTTGACAGAACCAGGCTTGCTGTTTTCCCCTGCTTTCAGTCCTTATGCTAGGCTAAACTAACAATCCCATGGCTCCAGCTTTTAAGGGGCGGGCCTACGAGCATGATATGTGACATCACAACTAGTTTAGAAGCTGATCTTGGTCCAATATTCAACTAACACAGGTGTGATGTGGAAACTTTGTGCACATGGAAAGCCTCCAGTGCCTCCAGAGTATTTTCATATGTCTTAATACATGTCTGGAGCAGTTATGAATTACTTTTCACTTTTGTCCTTAGTTGTAAACCTTCACAGTTCCGTTAAAGACAGTTTGTGTAATATTATTTAGATCATGCAGCATAACCCCAGCCATTACCACCAACTACCATCTCCCAGCTGGCTAATAACAACTCCCAGACATTAAATTTCTCCCTTAGAAAGATGCTGCTGATAGTGGTTATGGTGATATGGCAACAATGGCAGCTCCCCCTGGTGTCATCCCCTCAGCTCCTCTGATGCATGGCCGTCATCACTGTGCTGCAGATTGAAGTGAAATGATTGGGTATAAAGCCCTGAAAAGGGGGCTGCATTGATGGGTCCTCAGTGTCCATTGAAGTGAAGGAATAATCTATCTCACGACGTGATAGTGCTGACCATTATTTAAGTGGCTTGAAAAGGTCAGCGGGGCGACCGGGATGTGGGTGATCTGGGCGGCCATTACAATCATTCCGCTTCAATGTGCGAGTCGCCGCAGCCTGATTGATGCTTCTGAGAGAGGATTTGGCACTGCTGTGGTGTGTATTATACAGCATGCACTTTAATATATTGCCTGTGTGTATCTGTGGGTTGGTATTTGTGTGTCCCCTGGTCCATGGGAATGAAAGGGAGGAAGCTCTGGGTAATCATGTACGATGGCCTGGGCAAAGAGTTTCATCCCAGGTCTTCAGGAGAGGATCTGGAGAAGATACAGTCAACCCATCAGCTCCTATAAGCTTTCCATCACCTTACTCACTCATGACTGATGACTCTCAAACAGTCACTCTCTTCATCTTTGACCAAAACAGACTCAGACCAAAGAAATCAATGGAACACGGAGCCATTCCCTAAGAAGCTGATGTAATTAAATCTGTCTGCAGGGTAAGAAAAGAAAAGGGCAGGAGAGGGAAAAGGGGGGGAAACTTTTGACTAAATAATATGTTCTCGAGTGGAGAAAGAAAGAAGAGGAAAGCTTGTGAAGTGCAGGGGAAGTCCCGGGAGGTATAATTAACAATATCCAACATTAGTATCTGTGCTTCTTCTTTCTCTGACGCTCACAACAGTACAGACTGAGGCAAAACCCAGACAGACGTGATGCCAAGGGGTTTGTTTCTGTGTAGACCCTCCTGCTTTATAGTCTGTGGATTAAACAGCAGCATTCAGTGCATTCAAAGTATTCAGTTTGTCTTAAAAAATGGAATGAAATAGGATTAATGTAGTTTAAAGTATTTGCCTATACACCTAAATCATCGCTGGTGCTTTTTTCACCGAAGATATTTTGCATGTCACAGTAGGAAAAACACAGGTGTGAATAATAAAATGAATGATTGCTTGAGTTTCATTTAGCTGCTTCAGTTTCAGGGTCCTGGGCCCTTATTTATAGGTCTAACTGTTGTGTACACACAAAACAGGGCTTGAAAGATACTTACGTCACTTCCCACAAAAAAGTTAGGATCTATAAAAACTAACTTGACGGGTGAATGCGCACACCTGTACAGAAACTCTGATCCATGTGTATGAACATTTTGGAGACAGGGGAAATCGGTGGCACAGATGGTGAGGTAGTGATTTGAAGCCAGATTGTATAATGAGTCCTCTCACACATTTAATTTCACTTCATATCAAATGTTAATTATAGATCCACTTTATCATAAACATTCAAGCCAGCAGTGTTACTTCTGCTTGTGCTTGTAGTGAGTCATAACTTTTCAATAAGCACCTTTCAATTTTATAAGATACTGTATAAGCCAATTCAAATCTTAACCAATTACATCTGTAATTTATTATTGAACTATTATTGAAATATTGAGCTCAATGCGCTGTCTCACCATCACATTACCGACCCCCAGAGCACAGAGGAGAGGGCCGGGCCGTATGGTACTCACACTTGTGGTCAGTTGTGAAGCAGCTCAGTGCTGCTGAAATGCCAGGATGATGCCAGGATGTGGCAGGTGGCAGGACTCTGTAAAGTTTGGCTTGCCTTCCCTCAATATTAAGCATGAATATACTGATTCCTTTTCACCTCAATCACGTTAACTAACTTATGAAACTATCATCATCGCTAGTAGAAATCCAAGATTAAATCAAATAACTTTAAAGAATTGCAGAAGAGTGCTGACATATTTTTAACAATATTTTCTAAGACTGTGCATAAATCAGCAAGTACAATTTTAGCTTTCACATAGTTTTTGTGTGTAAAGTTGTTCTGATTATTTTTTAGCGCATTTTTGGTTTTTGTTCGCACATACACTTTTGGTATGGATCCCTATGCACTATTTTATATATGAGGACCCTGGTATTGTGCATGCTGTCACACTGTCACATTATCATGGCTTACTGGGACACCTGAATCAAACGCAGCCATTGTCAATGTTATTAGGAACACCTGTGATTTTCCTACTGTGACAAGTTCAAATATCTGCTGTGAAAAAGACATTCTGGTTTTACAAGTCACATCATTTGTTAAATGGAGATCACCTGTGTGTAATCAAGGGGTTTGATTGTAGTAGACCTGTATCTGTAAGGTCCAATCTTTGGCCAGTATCGTAGTAAAACCTTCACCATGAAGACAAAGGAACACTGCAAGAAACTCTGTGAAAAGGTTACTGAAAAGCACAAGTTGGAATGGATAAAAGAAAATGTCCGAACATCACTTCGAGAACAGTTAAATCAATCATACCTGGTCAAGAAATAGTGTGGCACATAATCCACTTTAAAACAGCAAATTGTTGTTTTGACTGCTGTTTTTGTGTGAATTAAACAACCCAGATATAACATGTTGATTACTGAGCTTTAGAGGTGTTGGTAGGCAAATGTTGTTACCTTCAGACAAAATCAGGCTAGCTGCCTCAGCACTAGCTAACAGGCTGCAAGCTGTAGCCTTATATTTAAGTGATAAATATGACAGTGTTATTGATCTTCTCATTTAATTCTCCGCCAGAAAGCGATTAAGTATATTCCCCAAAATGTCAAACTATTACTTTAGGAAATGAGAAAAAGTAAAAAGCTCCAGGCTAGTTTTTTCCAGAGGTTTCAACCATATCACACCGTCTTCATCAGCAGACGAAGTCTGTTCCGTTGACATGAATTGAAATTCTATTGAAATGCAAACACAGTAGTTATTATGATTTCTCAACATGTTATTTCATAGATTTTGCTGATTTAAAAAAAAGATATGGCTGAAAGCACAGGAAAGGCTAGTAAGAGGACTATGAGTTGGGATTGTTTTGTGAAACTATATCTCCAAGGTCAAGAATGACCTTTCATGCAAATCTAAAATATTTTAGTTTATATTGTATATTATATATTGTAACATACATAACATATTTGCTACATATTGCTAAATTAGTTTGGGGTGTTGGGTAGTGGCACCCCATAATAGGCTAATGTGGCTGTGTTTGGGAGGGTAGAGGGTAAAATGAATGCAGCAAAATACAGAGAAATCCTGGAGGAAAACCTGATGCAGTCTGCAAAAAACCTGCAACTTGGGAGATTAGTTTTCCAGGAAGACACTGATCCTGAGCATGAAGCCAAAGCAACACATGAATGGCTTAAAACCAACACTGTTAATGTCCTGGAGTGCTCGAGTCAGAATCCAGATCAAAATCCAACTGAGAATTTGTGTCTGGACTTTAAAAAGGCTTTTCACTCACAATCCCCATGAAATGTCCAGATGTGCAAAGCTGAAAAAGAGCTATCCACACAGATTGATGGCTGTAATTGCTTCCAAAGGTGCATCTACTAAATACTGACTTAGGGGGCTTGAATATGCAAATGCAAATATGTATTTTGTATTTAGATAAATTCAGATCACTTTGCAGAGATACGTTTTCATCTTCTGTTGATCAGTGTTAAAAAAGCCACATTAAATCTACTTTGCTGAGTGCTTCAAGGCACCTGCTTTGCTGTAGAAAACTGATGTAAAGTAAAGACAAACACAGTGAATAGCTTTGTTTGAATTACCTGGGAGGTTATGGTAAAAGATATTAGGGCCCAGACACAATTGTCGCTTTCCATTTCTCCCTCTCTCATGTGCTCACACATTAAATGTATCCTGCCAGAGCAGAACACATTGATCCAGTTAATGGATTTTAACACAGAGGTGCTGTGCTGGCAGCAACAGGATCCACACATCTGAATGTCAGCTACAGAGGAGAGAAATAAATGGCCCTAAAATAAGACTGCTGTGTGAAACTGGACGAAATTTATAGCTTGCATCTTGTCAGAGAATCAGATGATTCAAGTATTTAACACATAGCTGAAAATTTGACGATGGCACTTCAGATATGTACCCAACGGTGCGGAACACCCTGTAACTTTCAGTCAGGTGTCTCCCATCAACTATAAAGTTATAAGTCAGAGATGTGTGACAGGTTGTCGGAGCCTTCTGTGCTGTGTGATTGCTTGGTCCTGGAATAGCAGAATGCTTCCCCTTAGCTACTTAATTCTAATGAGGGTTTTATGAGTCGTGATCAAGAGCTCATTGGCAACGTGTTCAGTCAATAGCGCCTTCTCTTCTGAGCAGAGCCTCGGCTTATGTGCCGACCCCAGCAAATTGACCCAAAGATTTATACAGCTATTTTCTAAAGGTCCCCATTCGTGGGCCTACAGTCAGGAAGGCGAATTAGTGTGTCAATGGATTTCACTTTCAATTTGAATGCCGAGCAGTTGGAACACCGCCCCGGCTAAGGGGAGGCCATGGGTAATGAACTCCTTTGTGTTCTGCCATTTAAAGGATCAAATGTTGGAGGCTGCGAAGACATCCTGCGCTGCAAGAGAGGCGATTTGTTACGGTTGCCATAGGTGGTGAATCGTATGGGTTTATCCACCTGTTACTGAAAACACACACATGCAGCACCCCTGTTCACCCGGCACTGTCATTGATCTGTGGTAAAGGTTTTGCATTTTGGGATTGACAGCTGTAAATTCACCCAGGATGCATTGATCCAGATACCACACAAACCAACGCTGGATGATCTGCAAAGTACTACGTGGGTAAGACAAACAGTCTTCTGTTCAAATATAGTCACTACATAAATAAAAAACAGTAATATAGTGGTGGAGGAGATACTTTTCATTTAAGAAAAGGTGGTAATACCACAATGTAGACGTACTTTTACAAGTTCAAGTCTTACATTCAGAATTTTACTACACCAGCAAAGTGTACTTTAAGTATCACAAGTACTCATTATGCAGAATGGCCCCTTTCACAGTGATATTATTATATGTATTATATCAGTGGATTACTATTATTGACTTATTAAAATGTAATTAGATTTTTAATGTAGTAGCTGGTCAAGGTGGAGCTAATTTTAGCAGTTTTATACAGTGTTGGGCAGTTTAATCTACAAGAATGAATCATATTTTATGAGCTGATCATGTTTGATTTGAAAACATCCAAATCTAAATTAACTAGTAACTGTCATACATTTAGTGAAGTAAAAGGTATAACATTTTTCTTTGAAAGTAGTGGAGTAAAGTACAAGTACAGTATTTTTATAAATGTTTTTTTCACCACAGCCAATATCTATACATAGAATAATCAGTATGCAGATAACTAAATATGAATGAAAACAGATTATTAACACGTGATACCAAATTTTAAACGATCAACTGTCACTATAAGACTGAATGGATTATTGGTTTAGCGTGTGCTTTTCCTTTGACGATATTCATTGACGAGATCTGCTCCTGCTGACAAACAGACTGATGTACTGAAGGAGTTGATCACACCCTTGGCGACCACTTCACTTGCAATAATTAGGCAACGCATCAAAGTGTAAGAAAAAAAGTATTTATTTCCCTGAAAGCCTTCATATTCCTTTCTTTATTTTTACCCTATTAGCCACAGAGCTGCAACGATTAGTCATTTCTTAAGCAAAAACACAAACATTTGCTCGTTCTAGTTCTTCCAGTGTGAGGATCCTCTTCTGTTTTCTGTTTTACATGATTATAAACAGACTGTCTTTGGGTTTTGTACTGTTGGTCTGACAAAACGAGGCACCTGAAGGCATCATCTTCGGCTCCGGGAAATTTCAGCCAGCTTTCATTATTTTAGGACTTTGTATAGACCAAACAATAGATCAATTAATCACAAAAATAATCGGCAAATTCATCAATAATGAATATAATTGTTTGTTGCAGCCTAATTAGCTGTGCCCATGATGTATAATATACAGAGATGTATTACTGCACTACGGGAAGATATAGTAAAAATAAAGAAGTACAACATATAGTACTGTATTGTTTACTATCAAAAACTGCATTGGGAAGTTCTGTTAGCCATTTCCATTCCCAGCACAAAATTGACATGCCATTGAATATGTTAGCTCACCAAATCTACAATATATATATATTTTTTAAATGTGACAAAATGCATGACATAATCACATGCATCTCCAACCAAACTCAAACAAAATACTCAAAGGGTACCAGTCAGAAAACACACAGCAATGGCAAAAGAGTGATAACTCTGTCGCGACCTTATCTCCTGCTGACACCCACAACCCAGGGCAGGGAGCGGTTAGATGGGTGACATAACTCAGCACTTTTAACCTCTCAAATCTTACAAGCTCTCCAGTTCGTCCATTAGCAGTTTGACAGTTTAGTGTCACACAGCGGCCCTGTGGAGGAGACCTGAGTTGTTACAGTTCAGAGAATCATGGCGAGCCAGCCAACGATCATAGCTAAGCCTCCCATGGGAGCCACCTTGCGAAGACCAGGGTCCCCCGTCATGGCCTGGTGGTACAGAGAGCCACAGAACATCCCCATGCCCGCTACCAGGAGGGTACCGGCCTATATACAAGGGGAGAGAGGAGAAACATGAGCATCATTTCAAACTCAGTATTTTTATCTGTCAGGTTACCAACAAATTGCAGATGTAAGGTTTTCATTATAGTCAAATCTAAATCAAGTTTAGTGTGTTAAAGAGTGGTGTCAAATACCAACAGTTTAAAGCAGTATAAGGTGTGTTTGTTTGACGGCACCAACACTGCATGGAAATTCTTTTCAGATACAAGTTAAAGTGTGAGAACACAACTTGCAACTTCCTCAAAACAAGATGTAAACATAATTCTATGGATGTAAACTGAAAACATGCAGTCTGCAACCAGTCACTTAACATTGTTGATGAGTTGCATATGACAACGGCCAAATATACTGTTTATTTTTAGTTCCTAACCCCCATTTTACCTCTGAAAACACACATTTGATTGTCTTTTCCTGGTTTTAAAGGCTACATTACAGTAAAGTGATGTAATTTTCTGAACTTACCAGACTGTCCTACTTGATCTATTATTTGTCTTTACTCACTAATTCATTATAGCCACATTACTGATGGTTATTTATCAAAAATCTCATTGTGTAAATATTTTGTGAAAGCACCAATAGTCATCCCTACAATACTGTTGCAATATCAATATCCAGGTATTTGCTCAAAAATATTGTGATATTTGATTATGTCCATATCACTCAGCCCTAGTTCCAAATGGGTTTTAATTGAATTTGTTTCAAACTGTATGTTATTTAACAATGTTAATTATATAAAATTGATATTATTACAATAATTGGTCACTTGCTTTCTTTTTTCAGTGGGTTTGATCAATTTTGCATTCATACAGCTACCACTCTGATGGCTGAAACTGGACTTAATCATTTATCAGCATTTTTGCCTTCCCCATTTCTGTCTTTTTAACCATCAATTTCAACTTCTCTGCTCACTTGCCACCTAGTTTTCACTCCGTCCCAAAAATCAATATATAGCCTAATATAATAAATGTGTAATCCTACCTGTGCGTCACTTTTCTTCCTAAACAAACAAATGTGAATTTACTTTATATTTAATTGATTTACCAAATCAATTTTTATTTCATCAAAGTAGTTATCAGGTCTCCCCTAGCAACTGCAATTTGTTGACTTATAAGATTGTTTTAGTTAATGCATCTTTGCATAACCTTTACACTCCAAATACTTTGCACTGCAAGGTTTAGATATAATCCATCTGAAAATCAACATCGAGGCAAGTAATTGAATAAATCTACTGACTTTTGAAGTTTTATTATACATAACTGGATAAAACCAACATGGAGGTTTTGCATGCACTCACAAAATATTAAACTATAATTCCCCTGCAGTGCTAAGTGCTAAGGCACAGATTTGTTCAAAACCGCATCTTATGTAATAACGGTCTAAAGGAATACTGATGTTCTCAGTGAGGGCGGACAGGAAATGGCAGAATGAGAGTCAGTTCGATTTTAAGTACGCTGAAGTGCATCCAGCCCTGAGAACTGATATTAGGCTCCCATACTCACCACAGCAGGTTTGCCAGAGTGGGCAGCACCCAGCAGGGCCAGGCTGTGGTAGAAATGGTACTTGTTGGCAGTTTCAAATAACTGGAGAGGCAGAGACACAGAAGAAGAGCTTTCAGAAAAATTTCTGGCCTCTCCAATCAAGTCTTCATTATAGTGAATCAAAGATTTCCTGGATAAAAAGGGCTATTACTGTAGAGTGTAAATGGATCACAAGAGGATATTTAATGAGTCACTCGTTGGTTACTTTGCTGCATCTATTACATACATCATTTTCATCAATCAGAATCAGGCTAAGCTCTCCAATCACACAGACTGAAAAATGTATCCACTCTTAATGGAGCATCTCAGAGCTTTTACATGCCTGTGTTTTAACATTTCAGTGCAGGTCAACATGTTTGAAAAAAAAAAAAAAAACAGGCAACAGGTAATTGTTTTTTTTTTTTTACCATACTGTGTGTAATAAATTTGTGCAAGGTAATTCAAAATTGAGCACTTGACTAAAACCAACCTCAAAACTACACCTTTTCAAATATCTTTACAACAAAATCATGTATTTCCTATTAACAGTACTATTTACATACCACTCTCTGGTAATCATCAGGGTCGCTGTTTTTGAAACCTAAAGAGACATGAAATAGAAAAAATACATAATGCAGCATATGACATGACATGTTACACTCTTTTATAATCTGGGTTTGACACTCATGTCATGACGTTGTGTCTTGGTTTACACTTGTGTCAATGCTAATGAACGCTGGCACAGTTTTTGCATTCTCTCTTATTGTCTGACATGATGCTGTATAAATATTAATATCTCAGGATATAAAGCATGTTCAGTGCAGCCCTTATATGAGCCAGCCTACTGTCTCATATACCCATATTTAAATGTTATACCGCCAAACAGCAATGGTGCCATAACAGTCCGTGCAAGCAGCTTTAATATTTAACTAACTTACATCCACTAAACACCAACATTAACGACCCTCTATGTCTTCTACCATGACACACTGTAGAGGCGGGTCACCTTGATTATGAAACTGTCTATTTAAACAGCCCGGGCTGCTTGCCCGTTATGACTGTTTTGGAAGCCAAATGAACATTAGTCTATTACACATTAGCAGAAGCTGTTATTTCTTCTTTTATAGTTATGCAGTTGTTACCATACACAAGCAAACCCTACATTAGCATGTTTTTGGACGGAGGCTGGCGTAGACATGCCAGTCCTTCCTGACATTGTTTACTATCCAGCCCAATGGAAACTCTCGTGCATGAGTATGGAGTATCAGCTGATGTAAATCCGTACCGTGAGCCCCGTATGCCCCAGCGGCCACCGCTGAAGCCCCGGACAGAGCTGCTAACCTCCGGACTACGGCAGAAGCGGTCATTTTAGCTGCGTGTGGTTGTGGTTTAGTTCAGTCAAGAGCCGGAAGAGTACCGGGGATGCTGCCTTCACTGTCTTTTTATAAGCTCCGCTTTCTGAAACGCGCGCTTGAGGACTATTAAAACTACAAAATGCTGTAGCATACATTGTAATGCACTGTAACAAAAAATATAACAATGTAATGTAAAAAATAAAAAAAATAGACAGGGGAAGAACGAAAAAGCACCTCAGATGTGGGAAAATATTATCATCCCATAAACGTGTACATGTATAGTCAATGTGTTTATTAAAATAACTGTGTTAAAATAACTATAACTTCAATTTAACAAATAGGAGAAACGTGGGGTAGAATAATTTGGTTACTGAGTACATATAGGTCAAAAGGGACATGAAATAATTAGCCTACTATGATTTACACCCGCGGTCAGCAATTAGGTTTTGCCCTGGGCTAATTTGTTTTTTAAGGATGTTCATTGGACCGGTAACTGATGCAGTGTTTATTTCTTTTAATTCATTTAAGAATATAATTGATTTATTAACACTGTGAAGAACTGTATCTGAACTGGAAAAATGTTATCAACACACTATTTCTGTTCGAATGCCAACCGTGTTTGTGAAGAACAAATCTGTTATGGTCACATAGGCTAAAGTCATGGAATTAAAAAGTGTTAGAATTAAAACATTTAAGTTTAATTTCTGGTATGTTTATGCATGTGTGTAGGCTTAACTAGTAAAAAAATAGTATGGCGCAACCATGTTTTTAGTGCCTCTCCTTGTGTGAGGGTAGCATTAGATAAAACAAGGTTATATTACAGGTTATTGTGAGTTATAGGAGCCTTGTGCTTTTTTTTTTTTTTTTTTTATCTAACACAGATTTGTAAAAAAAAATCCGCTATTTGCCTTGAACTGATAGACACACTGATATCATGCTTTCCACTTCGGTTTTCGCATGTCAACTGTCCTAATTATTTACGACATTCCGCTGAGTCCTTGAAAGCAGCAACACCAAAGGGCCCCGGGCCGTGTAGGCTTGAACCAAAATGGCGACTGCCGTGCTACTATTTCAACCCACAGGGCAGATTTCAAACTCTACCCAAAGAGATCTGACACTGACGTGACACTTCAGCAGTCACTGTAATATCTTTAGGCTACGTGTTTAAGCTACGTATATATGGGTATAAGCATTATCCTGTGGCTGGTCAGTTCTAGTTGTGCTTCAAAGCTCCCATGCAGTGCATAGACACAGTGCACCCAGAGTAAAAGTAAGACAGCACTTGAATTCACTCTATTATTTTCATCTATTTTTGTGAGAAACCTGGAGCCAGCACTACTAAGCTGGGCAGACAGAAAAAGGCCCCAATTCACTGTTACTAACTGACCTCCATTTCACAAATGGAAAAGAAAATCAAACACATTTTTATTTTTTACCTCTGCTTTGTTTAAGACCTCACATGTGAAATGCATTATTCATGACAGCGCTGAATTATAGACCCACTATTGTGCTGCTTTTGTATGAATAATTAATTTTCTCCACAGAGGGGTTGCTTTAGAAAGGGGTTTATGCTGCCCTTTTTTCCCAGCATCACTGTAAGCTATGCACCAAATTGCCGCAAAACACTGAATGATGGGCTCAGTGGTGCAGAGGGTGCATTAGTGCGTAGCAATTTGCAATTTGTCCATCACTGCAATTTGGGAAGAACTGGTGAATTTCTCTGCTTTAGTGAATTACTCTTAATATTTGATGTGTTTTCCTGCCAGGAGAGGTGTTGAGGACTAGTGTTGGTGTTACCCTCTGATAAAAATACACTAATCCCTGCTGAGAGCCCACCAAAAGGGGGTGCTGTATTGCTTTCTCATCTGCCAAAGTTTGTCCAGAGAGGGAGTGTGTTTGTGTGTGTGTGTGTGTGTGTCTGTCTGTGTGGAGGGGGCAGGGGGACTTCTTCCAATTATCATATTGAAATTACACAGGGTCACGCTGCATTACTGGAGAGTCGCTAAACCACAGTTTCCGCCGAGCCTCGTCCTTAGCTGACTTTGACACAGCATTAACACAATGCATACAATTAACACATTTTAATGACCATGTAACTAATTAAAAATAAGCCTTATGAGTCACAAGCCTTCACCGTCAACTGTGAGCTGAACCTGTAGCAAGTGCGGGTCTGTTTGTGTCGGGGTTTGTGTGAGACTGTCTTCGTTGGGCGTGTGTGTACTTGCAGATGTGCGGACATGTCTTTGGCATGATTTGCAGGGTGAATGTGTTGTATGCAGAGGGATGCTTGCTTACTCTCTACAGAATCCACTCACAAACAGACACACACACACACACACACACACACACACAGGTCATTTTCATTCTGGCCCGTGGCAGATGGGACAGCAAGGACAACAATAAAGTATGGCTTTACATCTTGTTTTCACAGACAAGCAGCAAATTATCTCTAAGTCCCAGCAGCCGTGTGCTATGAGGTTCCTCCAAGAGCCAACATCCATCTCACTTCAGCCAGCTCGTCTGCCTGTCCTCTCCTCAAACCTCAACATGTTTGTGCGGACGTGAGGGCATGTATGCGTCTGATCGCCTCAGATTGTTTGCCAGCTGCTCGCTGTCTTGTTGCAATCGAGCTCCCGTCCGAAGAATCATTTGGCTCTCGCGAAAACAGTCAAGCAAAACGCCAGTAGCTTTAAACGAAGAAACCGTGTGAGCACTTCCTACAAATGGAAACTGGTAGCTTGTCTTGCAACTTATACATTTACATGACACTTGCTGTTGCCTAACACTTCCCTTCAGCTTGGTGCAACCTCTTTGCTAGGAGGATGACAGTGACAAAGGTAGATGCTTTCATCCAGAAAAAAACAAGGGTTGCTGCTGCTTTGGTATCCATTTTCACATTAAAAACAAGTGTACGCACCTCTGGAATATCTCCCTTTTCTTTCAGCTTAATGTACTGCTGTGGGTTGTTTTGAAAATCCAATTTCCCATCCTTCTTAGCTTTATTATAAGGTATATCTGGTGGCGTTGCATCTTTGTTTTCCAAAGAATTTTAATTCAAGGCACATAAAGTGGAAACAGCTTGTCTTGTCAACATAAAAATAAAGATTCTGCTTTGTTTTTCTTTTGCAGGTAACAAGACAGAAACACCAGCAAGACCTCAAAGTCATCTGGAAGTGTCATCCATCTCTTCCGCTGTCACACTCTGAGTTTCTCGCGTCTGAGAGTGAAAATACAGCGGGAAAACAGCAAAATCGAAGACAGGACGGCTTCACCCTGCATGCAATGAAATATCTTTTGTGTGCCGAAAGCTTCGCCTGCTGTGCTCCCTCCCCGATAACAAAATTTAAAAAGAACCCCACATTTCTGAAATTCTCCATTAACCTTGATGTGTTTTGACGGTTGCAGCCCTTCAATGTCTTTGGCTCGCTTTGAGATGCCGCAACCACAGCCAATTATCTATCTGTTAAGGCGCTTTCATGTCTCTGAGATGTTTAGTCACAAATGTACGTATTGTGCCCCGGTGTCACAGCTCTTCATGCTCCAGCTCTGTCACTCGTCCATGTCATTACATCCCTTTCAGCAAAGAGGAAAGAACTGGGGGAAGAAAGGAAAGGAGGCTGAGAGAGATAGAAGAGACAGGCCTGTCGAGTGACATTTTGTCTGGGTGTCCAGGCTATTTTGTGCTAGGGGAGACAACACCAGTCATCGCCATTACACTGGCTGGCAGAGCGGCGAACACACACATACACTGGACCAAAACAGCCTCAGGTATACACACACAAACACACAATAGCATTTGTCTCCATACTCATGTCAACACCGAAAAAATATTGTTCTGTGGTTGTTTTCAGCAAAATAGTTCAATTTTCTTTCTATTGTTGATTGCATGGCAGGGTTGTTTGTGATACTCATAACTGAACTGATTATATATCCTGCTCCAAACAACCAAACAATGCAATCAAGAGACATTCACACTTATTATTAATCCACTGAATGACATTAAAATAGAGTCACACTCTTGTTAATGTCAGGTTGTTTGTACCCGACATTGATGCACATAAAAAAAAATAAAAAAAACACTCTCAGGCATGCACAAGCATAAAATCCCAAATATGCATACACGCACACACTCAAACACACAAAGTTGCGGTTACAGCAGGCTCCCCACGCCGAACGAGCATAATTAGCACACTCGTTAAGCTCATCTGCATCTCTCTTCAAAGGAGATCGATGCAAATGGATAGGATTTAGCCACTGGCAGCAATTAGGCCAAAAAAATATCCTAGCAGGAGAAACTTGGTTACAGCGAGGCAAAGTCGGTTTCATCGCGGGGAAGGAATGTATTTTCTGCCCCTGCACTGAACGCATAATACAATCCTAAACGAATGCTTTCATTTACTCTCATGTCAAATCAAGTTATGTTTAATCACATTCTATACCGACCCTCGTGGTTATCACATAATCCTGAGCTTTAAGGGAGAATGAAGTTTCATTAAGAAAATATGACACCATTACCAATTTATCCTAAGTACTGCCTGCATACCCAAAGCCTGATAGCGCTTCTTCGACTGTGCCATAGAACGCTGTTGTTGTCCAAAAACTGTTAAAAACACATCACTGAGCCAAAACGCTTCACTGGGTGACATGTTACTTCATTTACATGAACATGGGCAGTGTAGTTTATTTTGAGATAATCCCACATACACTGTCCTGCTGCTGTAAATACTCACTATCACAAACATGTATCAATCCACAGCTGAAAATAGTCCCCAATTGATGCACCATTTACTCCTGTTTGAGTACCATTTGTTAAAAACTACAGTGCTCAGGTGTTTAAGGAAATGACTGAGCCTTTGAAAGAATGAATAGTCTTCACATAGATGTCATCAAAGTGGTTGTGAAGAACTGAAGAACATAGTTATTGATTATCACAAGAACAGCCAGGTGTGCAGGTAGGAACTTAACCAAACAAATGATCCAACAAGACTCAACTGAAAACTGGACCTTAAATACAAACAAATCTAATCAGACAACGAAGAACAAGTGACAAGACACAGGAGCAGGCTGGGAGCTGATAGACTGGGAAGACACCGGGAGCAGGGCAGGGATGATGAGACTGATAAAGGGCAGGTGTAAAGGTGACAGCAGACTGGGGAAGAACACTGAGACAAGGGCAGGGCTAACGAGGAAGAATGCAGGGCAGGTGTAAGGAGGAGTACATGAACACAGGGGGAAAAACACAGGGCAAACAGAAAACCAAAAACACAGTGAGCACAGTCCAACCAATAAAGGCATCCCAAATGACATAAAGCCAGAAGTCTTAAAGTCCCTCAAAAAGTCCAACTCAAAACAAGCCCTCTCCCACGCAGTCCAATCTTCACAAACAGAAAAGTCAGAGGGCATCCAGTGGACAACCAATGAATACAGAGTCATACTGACAGAAAACTTAACAGGCTCAATAACCATAAAGAAGAACTGGAATTAAAACACACAGAGTGAACACAGGAACCCAAAAGAACAAAAACACAAGGAGTCCAAACACAACAGAAAGTCTTGGCAGGATGTGACACATCCAGCGAGACCTCAGGAGAAGCCTCCCTCTCCTCCAGAAGTCCCTCAGTAAGTTATTACAGAGACATTGATGTGATTCAGTGTTCAGAGGAATAACGAAAGCAGCATGACATTGTCTTCCAGATGCCACGGAAGAAGGCACACACTCTCTTCTTCTTCTTCCTTTTAACATTAAAATCCTCAGCCTCCACATCCTCCTGCAGTACTTCCAGCTCCGGCTCCATGTACACGACCACATTGATCTCCAGTTTTAACATGGATGTTGTCACAGTGGTTGTCCCCTCATCCAGCGAGACCTCTGGAGAAGCCTCCCTCTCCTCTAGAAGTCTCTCTTGTAGTCCCTCTGAGGTGATGAGCTGTAGGTGGGCCTGACTGGATGTGGCAGTCTGCACTTCATGGTCCATGTCCTGGATTGCGGAGATGACGCCCTCTCTGGCAGAGAAAGAGCTTTCATCATAATCCATCAGGTTAAAGGTCTTGGAGCGATGGTCAAACTTCTTGAAGATGGCTCTGACCATGTCGACCAACTACAGTGCAGACCCCAAGCAGAAGAGGTGTAGAGACAGGTCCATACTGAGAGAGACAGGGAGCTGCTGAGTCAGTCAGCAGTCTTCCAACCTCAGTGCTGGCAGCTTCAGTTTGTCTTCAGTCTCTGGTTCCTCCAGGAGGAACTTCAGAGTCGTGTTCACCGCCTCTGGGACCACTGGCACAGTGCTCTGCTCAAGCTCCAAGAGCTCTGCTGGCTTTGCATCCCCTGCAGAGACTGGACGAAGCCGAGCGCCACCAAAATTCCACAGCAGTTTGCTGTGCAGTGATGGAATAAATGTTTGTACAGACTCCTCTGCTTTTATGTGGATGTTTGACACAAACATCTGAAGGCGCTCCAGTGTGACCTTCCTGCACAGCAGCTGTGAGAGCCGCTTTTCATTGTCCAGCTCTTCTCAGACCTCTTACTCCATTTGGACGAGACAGAGTCTCCTCGCTCTGGTCCAGGCCCATCAACAACTCTCAGTAAGTCTCAACAGTAAGATGATAAAGGTGATAGTAGACTAGTGTTACATGCAGTTTTACATATCTCACTAGAGTCTGAAGATTCACTTTACTTTACTCACCAGTTCAGCCATGAGGAGATGCCTCTAGTCTCCCAATCATTTCCTGAAACTTGTAAAAAATAAAAAAAGATTGTGTTATCTTCTACAACTTTTAAATGTTTGTAAAAAAAAAAAGCTGTAATATAATATGTCACTTTTCAGTGAGTCAAATAAATGATCAATTTGACTCACTCCTCCATAAAGTTTCTTCCTGTCAGCAGCCAGGTCTCCATGTGTCTGACAGATAAATAAGCAGAGACTTGATCCTGCTGCTTCATGAGCATAAACTGCCTCAGCATCATTTTCTGCAAGACAGATTCAGTGCACAATCAGCTCACAGAAACATCATATTATAGTCAAATGTAACATTAAATTGAACAGTTCACCTTTGCATTTACAGTGACTTACGTCTGCTTGGTAGCAGTGTTGCTCTTTTTCATACAAAGAGGATGGTCTCATTTGTTGGACTCGTTTAAAGACAAAGTCAGAGTCCATTTTTAAGAGACATCAGTTTTCCACAGAGAGAAAAACAATAATCAATCAATAACAGTAACAATCAGTAAACAGGTTTATTGAACGCAGTGAATGAATACGTTGGTTCAGAAAGTGTGGATTGTTGATATAACCCGGGTCACAAAGAGTTAACAGCACAGAAGTGCCTCAGCCAATCAGAGTGCAGGCCCGCAGCACCGTAGGTAAGCTACACAGCGTACGCTAGTCAGACGCTGGGTGACACTATTGAGAGAGGACCTGCCGCTGAACGGTAAAAACATAACTCAGATAAAACAGTAAAAACACCATATAATGTTGTCAAAACAGAACGGTAACCGCCTGTACTTTGTTTTAAGCTCGTAGAGGTGTGTTTGTGAGAGGCTGCTCACTGAAACCTGCCGAGTGACACAGAGGAACTCCCGAATTGGTGAGTAGTAGTAAAAGTAAACAATTAAGCTAAATGCTGCACCACAGGATGCTAGGCTAAGCTGGCTAGCTCAAGTGAATGAGCCTAGAGCTAACAAAAATTAGCATTTCGTGCTGAACAGTGCAATTAGCTGACTGTTGTAGAGCTCAAATAAACTAAAACTAAAACAACTCAACTGGAAAAAATATAAAGATGTGACATGTGGAGTATTTAATTGCTCAATGTTTTATTTGGTAAAGCTACTGAACTGTTAAATACAGAAGCAACATACTAAGTTATGTTTTGTCGGGTATTATATTTCATTGGTACAGTGAATCTGATTTAAAAAGAACAGAGAACATAAGAATATAGAGTGTTAAGTTCACACTGTTGGTCTGTAATTCATGTAATATTGTTTTAATTTAAAAATACCAGGTTAAGATAAACAATAGTAATTTAGTTCATTTTACTCAGAAATTCATTTACTGTAAAGGTTATTTAAAATGTGTTGATTGTTTACATTATATGTATATGTTTTGTTGAGATTTAAGGAATTAATCATTCCTGACAAATCAGAATGGCAATTGATTAATGATCATTTCTGGCTATGTCAATGACTGCAGGTCAGGTTTTTTGAGTTGATTTGAAGTTGATGGCGAGCCAAACCAGACGAGACCATTAGATCCCTAGATTGAAGATTCCTGAACCAAGAGCCCAGAGCCGAGAACTGTCAACCGTACCTCTCTCCTGCCACAGCGGTAGGGTAAACATCTTAACTGCACAAGGCCAGCACTGCCTCCTGTCCAAATCTGGTATCCTCTGATTCTGGTCCAAAATGATTAAACTCCTTACTAAATAGTAGTGTTAGGAGCCGAGTGCTACGCTGAGCAATCAGATACCAAATGAATGAGGATCTGCTAGTGTACCTCAAGTTAAGAGCATATGGAATGTAGAAATGTTTGACATCATAATGGTGAAGGTTCTGTCAGAGAACAAAACACATCAATGCATGGAACTGATATTCAAATGAGGGAACCAAACCCTCAAATTAATGCATGTATTACTAACACGTAGGTAAGTACTAGGTAAGGTAAGTACTAACTAGGTAAGTACCAAACAAGTAGGCTATTGTGTGTGTATCCAATGCCTGTATATCCTCTATGCCACATACCTTCACTGTTGTCCAAAAACTATTAAAATCACATTAATAAGGCACTAAATTGTAGTTTATTTTGAGTCAGTCTCCCATACACCATCCTGCTGCTGTAAATACTCACTAGCACAATATAGTTTAATCTTGCAGCTGAAAATAGCAGCTGATATGCATGTGGACGTCTTTGTGGTTGAATAACATTGTTGAAAACTTAAGCTTTATCTTTTAAATGTTTGCCTGGGAAAACGCTATAATTCATATCTAGCCCCATATTTTTATGGTCTACAGAACCACAGCAGTGGTTTTGCATATTTTAGTCCTTTTACTGCAAATCAAGTTTACTTTGAATGTAGCTTTTCTATTGTTCCATTTGGTTTTCATTCATTTTCTGCATCGTATGAAAATCAATTAGCAGACTTGAAACTTGCTTATTGTTTAATCCCTCATAGTGAACATCAAGTCTTCATTATTTTTTCTGAAAGTCACATTATTGTTAAGAGATAATGTAGAGTTTCAAAACTGCATTACCACACAAGGACAAAAATTAACACTGACCTGATGTTTTTTTTCATTATTGTCCATCACTTTGATCCAGACTAGAATATCACTTCAGATTTTGTACAAAACTCATGACTTTGTGTTCAGTTCTTATTAGCGAATGTCATTATGCTAACACACTAATGTCAGCATGTTAGTGTTGTTGCTGTGAGCATGATAGCATGCCGACATTAGCATGTAGCACAAAGCACGGCTACACTAGTGTGCCTGTCAATACATTCTAAAATTTATTTTTTTTTTACCTTTTGCATTATAGAATTAGATGGGTATTGCATGTGAGCTGTGGAGCTGCTGGAATTTTGTTGGTGGCTGCCTGTCTGTGAGCAGGCTCATGAACAAACATCATATTCTGTTGTTGAATGTTTCTTCTCCCTCTGTCCTCTGTGTTTTCCACCATCTCTCCATCTACCTGGTTTATATTTGTATGTCAGAGTCAGAAAGTGAAAGACAGAGAGACAGAGAGGCAGTAGATTAGCCTGCGAGCATCTTAATCAAAGCTGTCATGCAACATGTATACCAGTCACATCGTGGCATCATCCTCGGGGCTTCTGCAGCTCAGGTCATCCATCTCATTCACTTTACCTTGCTTATTCCTTCTGTCTTCCAGCTCCATCGGCCTGTTTTCACACCCCTAATGAGTCCCCTTCTGAATGCTTGTTTTTCAACAACAGCACTTGAATATCCACAGCACTGCACTGATGGATGTGTGGACGTCGGAAGCTAAATTCAAAGCTGGGACTAAGGGAGAAAGGGATGGATGTTTATGTCCATAAGTTCAACATAATGAGACTTTTAATATTCTAACCAGGCAATTGTTGGTTAAAGGAGTGATCAGAAGATCCCTCTCAGCCCTGAGTCCATCAGGAGGAGTGTCGCCTGGCTAGGATATTTGGAGATATCTGATATGGAAGGAGGAGTGCAATTTATTGGAGATCAAGCCTTGCTGTCTAGCATCCTTGTGGACAAGCAGAAATTGCGAAGAGGAATGTAGATGGCAGTGTCAAGGCTTCTACAATCAGCTATTCTTTGGAGGAAAAAAGAGCAAAGAGGAACAGAAAAAAACCATTGCAACAACTGTACAGCTTTTATGATACATACATACATACATACATACATACATACATACATACACATATATATATTTCTGGGCTCATTACTCATGTTTCTGGTGAGAAGTTGAAGATGGCAGGAAGCAGGAAGTCAAACCGAAGAGGAGATATTTGATATTTTATTTTTACTTTCTTAAAAGGTAATACTGGGACTTTTATGAGAAATGTCTTCACACATCAGTGAATTAGCTCCATCGGTGACTGGCAGGTCCCTCATTTAATGCTGCTCTGCTCAACCACTGTAATAGAGACTAAGATTAAGCACTTTTTTTTTTTTTTTTACATTTCTACACCTCCATCCATCTAGTTCATTTTAATGTATGATCATATTTCTCTCTGGCACAATATTTTGTATTTTTGTCTTTGTTTTCATTTTCTAAACACTCACCATAAAATGAGTACACCCACAGTCTGCCTTAACTATAAACTTAATCTCTATGCAGCTTTCATAGTAAGGATATTCTTTATTGCTATTATCTAGAACTGCAAAAAAAGACTTAATTGCCTTTTGCTAAGTTTGGCACAAGAAACAAAGATTTTGCAAGTAATATTTTCAGAGATGTACTTATTTTTGAGGAAACTGAATTTTGAGAATAATTTATTAAAACAGAAGAAAAGTAATTATATGTTACTACAAATACCTGGGGAGGCATGCATTAACAATTTCAAGTTGTTGAGCAATCAAAGAAATTCTTAGATTTGTATCCAGTTTCACTGATATGCACTTTATGAAGTAGCTTGATGTTGAACCACTATGTTTGGTAAAACAATTGAAAACTGCCTACATGCATTTAGATCTGGACCAATAGTTCTCAAACGTCTTCTGTCACATCCCTTTCAGAAGTAGAAGACATGCAACCCCATTCTCCATGTAAACCATTTGAAAGGGTTAGTTAAACCAATTTACAAAAGGCATATTTTGCTACTTAGCTCCAGTGGTATCTAACCATGCAGATAGTTTTGGTTTCTTTTCTCCAAAACTTGAGGTTACCATATGTAGAAATTATCCCTGAATGTCCAAAGCCCAGGCTTTAAACTGCTCAGCAATTTGTTTGTGATGTTTTTTCTACCTTGACGTTACGTATGCCAATAAATGGCCATCCGTTCCAT
Source organism: Thunnus albacares (assembly GCF_914725855.1). NCBI lineage: Eukaryota > Metazoa > Chordata > Actinopteri > Scombriformes > Scombridae > Thunnus > Thunnus albacares. Next base: position 20,807,280 of record NC_058127.1, on the reverse strand, counting down.
GGCCTTGGTTGGTAAGGTTGCTTGCTAAGGTTTTTCCATTTGCTGTTTGCATCGTCGACACTCATATTTCGGATGACATTTTGGCTCGAACATGCACGGTTGTATCTGAGAAGGCGACATTTCAAGTAAAGAACAAGAAAAAGTAGTTAAACCCGACTGCTACTGTTTGTTTCATGGCTTGTCAACGTAGTTTCTGGAGCCAGTGGAAGACTCCTGAGGGGCAGCTTCCAAGAGTGAAGTAAAGTGAAGTTTTTTCACTAAAATCAGCTTCCTGCTGCTGCTGGTAATGGGGTTAATGAGATCAGAGTTCTGGGCTTTAAAACCAAAACAATGAGCTAAAAAATGATAAATCCCTGTATAGCTAATGCGGAACTGCAGAGTTGGGTAATAACTCTCGGTGGATCTGTAACTCTGAGCGAAACCTTTAACATTACACAGTCATTTAGCTATTGTTCAGATAAAAATAGTGATAAGTGCAGCTTTAAACTTCACTTCCACTCTGCATCTTTTATTTTCATACCTGCTCCCCTTGCAATACCTCTAGCACCCACAGGGGGAGCCTGCCTCACAGTTTGAGAACCACAGGTCTAGATAAGTTCTGTACATATTTCCTTACACCTACACACCTTTTAATGTGAAGAAGCTACTGCTTGATCCATGCTTGTCCCTTGAATCCACTAAGTAATCTGTCAGCAAAGATACTTCATCTCTAATCTGCTTTAGTATCCGCATTTTGCTCTCTTGTACAAACCACATTTAGTATTATGTTTAGTAGTCTCCATTTGTTTAATCCTTATCTAGATCCCATTTTCTGCTGCTGCAAGAAGCCCAGTTTCCCCATGGGGACCATTAAGGTTTCATCTAATCATCTAGTCTAATAATGCTGAAAAATTAAAGTGTTCTGCACATCGCGAGCAAACTATTGCTTTAAAGTGAATGTCATCCATCTGGAACAATGATGTTGCTTGTGATAGAGTTGTTGAGATGTCTGTCATTTGGATACTCTTCCCAGAGGAGCTGCTTTCATTATGTTGATTTAGCTCTACTCCTTATGCTGTCTCTCCTTTTACAAACGCTTTGCTCACAAGGCAGCAAGCTGCAATGACAGCAAAAGAAATGTGAACAGTGGATGAATTAAATATATCAGAAACAATTACTGTCAGCAAAATGTCAGACTAGGATAAGCCTGCCTAATAAACTGTAAAATTATGTCTCATCCTGTTTATTGTTCCTGATGGAGTGTGCACGTGGACATAGAAACACACACAGACCCTTAAGCATGTTGGACAGCCGAACTCACACACACTCCAGTGTTTGTGCTGATGCTTGTGTGTGTGTGAGACAATGATAGAGCATAATGCAATTTGTTGGCTTTACAAATGGTTCAGGTTTATTACAACTTGGGTTTAATTGTTACAGTCATTGTATCAGCAGTGGCTTAATCCATCATTACCTATTACTCATTGAGAATTACTTATTCATTATTCAACAGCAAAAGTATTTTTTTGTATTTAGTAATTTTACTCATTACATTACTTGAGTTAGTCAGCCCAGCTCCATCAAAGGTACGTTTTAAATAACATGGAAGAGAAAACAAAGGTCAAAATTAAAATTATAACACAAACTTTCCATTGTGAATATCCATTACAGGATACAGACAGACTTCCTGGTTCAGCTTTGACCTGTACTTGCCGTGGATGTCCATACATAGTTTTCCTGCGAAACTCTGGCTCAACCATCGGCTTGTTTACAACCTGTGTGGATGTCCTTCAACTTGTATTTCTTGTCCCATTGCACTTCAGCGTAGCAATGTTACTGTTTTGTCAGATTTTATTACCGAGTACAATGTTATCATAGCCAATAAAAAGTTGTTACAACCCTAAGTTGTAATAAACTGGAACGATCAACTGTAATTTTGGAAGCTTATCCTTTTAATAGTCAGTGCGTGATATTTTTGCAAAAATCAAATGTCTTCATTAGAATAGAAGCTAACAAGGAAGCAAATGAGTTTGATTTCCTCAAGAGGAAAATTGCTGTTGTTAAATTTAAAGCTTTAGAGTGAGAGTCAGGTCAGAGTCCGGTTAAGGCAATAAAATGGAAAGATCAGCTTTATCTATACATGAATTGCTAGATGGGATGTGTGTGCGTGCGTGTGTGTGTATGTGTGAGCCTGATATTTGACATCACCCATCACCACTAAAACAAGTAGAGGGCTCCATACTTATATCAAATAGGTAAATTTTCCCTTTATGTGAGTTTACTATCTCCTTACCATAAATAATACATCAGTCTTTCGCTCCTCTCTCAGCAGGCTTCCATATACACACACACAAAAACTCGCACGCACACGCCACACAGGCAAAGGCGCAAGTACAGACACGGCATACGAACCTATTAATGTTAATCACGACTACATGTGCATATATGATCACAAGGCCATAAACTCAAAGTTTCCAGGGCATAGGAAGTCATAAAAAATGCAAAGTCACACTGTGCAGGTCTCTTTCTCTCTTTCATACCTCAGTGTGGCAGCCTGCATCAATGGGACATGTGGTGCCGCAATTAGCACTGGCTGATTCTTGGATGTGGAGACTACGCCAGTGCTCAGATGGGTACAATTAAAAGCAGATGCCACTCCAGCTAATGGGGTGTGTATGTGTATGTGTGTGTGTGGCGGCGTGATCCTGAGTTATATAGACAGAGAGGGGGGGTGGCATATGATGGGAACCAATGCGAGTGGAGCTACTTTAGCACTAATCTAGAAGGCACCCTGCTGCTACAGATCAGAGAAAAGGGATACAATCCCCGACCCCAAGGGACCAGAGGCTTGCTGAGGAGCAGAGGTATAGGAAAACGGGGGGGGGGGGGGGGCAGAGGAGTGTAGACTAACATAGTTAACCATGCGAAGCAGAGAAGCTGTGAGCCTGGGAAATGGAAGGCAGGTGAGGGCAGGTAAAGAAACCTCCACCAGGTCATCGACTTGCTGAGGTGAGAGTGAAGAAGAAGGGGGAGAGGAATGGGGTGAAAGAACAGGCTTATTGCAACAAGGGAGCAGATGTAAAATAGGAAGCGAACATGGAGAAGTCGATGGGAACTACTGTGAGTCCACTGGGAGAGATTTGTTGAGAGATGAGCTGGGGGGGGGGGAGGGGGGAATGGGGGTGAGCAGTTGTGGTCTATAAGCCCTGATGTCTATAAGGAGATGTTATTGGTCTGAACAATCAATCACTGCTTCTTTTTTGGCCGTGTAATTTTGCACATTGGTTTGATGCATACTGCAGATTAGTTTTCCTTTAGCTCTCACTTAACCTTGAATTGATAAATTAGCATCGTCAGTCCACAAAACATTAAGGCTTACATCCCTCCCACTGTGTCCACACCACAGCAAAAATGAGAAAAAGCACCTTTTTAATTAATCACTTTTAAATCACCTAAAACATTGCATTGTATTTTTAACCATTAAGTATCCTCTGTGCCTGTCGTCCCTTGTAATGTGGATGAGGAAAACACACATACATTTTTTGCAACTTGTAGGCAGTGTGATATAATATGGCAATAATAATATATAATAATATGGCAAATGTGCTTTCAGACAAGTGACAGTGTGACATCCAGCAGATACAGAGCAGCATTAGCATTCGTTTCGAGTCGTGTTGTGTCCACCTGATGAATGTTGAGTCCAATATTCACTCCCTGTTTAGCTCTGATTTGCTGTCCAATAACTCCCAAAGGGACAAATTGGTCTCTTTAGCTGCCAAATATGCTCCACTATGTTACCAGGTCATTGCTAACTTTATCTATGTGATGCTGGGCAAGAAGTGTACTTTGGGTTCATCTAACTTTTTTGCCAAAGTGGGGTTGATTATAGCTGTGACACTGAACCAAAACAGAACAGTTGTGACCAAAACATGAGCAGAAAGACTCTTAAAGACCACGTAGAGCTGAGGGGAACTACAGAGTAGCATGATATTTCTATGTGGGATCATTCCTACTAGCGACACCTTTCACATTACACATAGTCATTTGACCTATTGTTTATATAAAAATATTGATTAGTGCAGTTTTGAAGTGGATGAATTTGAAAATGCCAGTCTTGCCCCTTAGAGTGAATAGAGTGAAGGGATCCTCCAACTTCCTTTTTGGTGTACTATAACAACTGAGGAAATAATGCTAGCCTTGGTTAGCAAGTAGCATTAAAGACCCTTAATCTCAGTCGTCAGACACAGAAGGATATCAATGACACTGTATGTATATTATATATTGTATATAGTGCATGATCAGTTAAATGGTACAAAGTGGCAACTACCATAGCTAAAAGCAGAAGCCAACAGTGAAGTACCTTAAAGTGCAATGCCACCAACAGCTGCTAGATTGCCTTTAATCGACTCCCATTCAAAAAGCATCAACTTCTCTCTAGAAATACTAAGTCAATTCATTTTTTTTCAACAAGTCATCATAGTCGCAATGGCTAAATTCAGGCCCTCTATTGAGTGTGTTGGTCGTCATTCTGGAAATTATTGCTCCGCTAATAATATTTGAAGACTTATAGTAGCTTTGATGTCTATCAGGTGGGTGCTGACTGACCCTGAGTGATGTCACACCTTGCTACATCCATCTTTATGTACAATCTATGAACTGAGCACATAACAAGAAACTGCAGATTGAGCCAGAAGTATGCTTTCCCCTGCTGATAGCAAGAGGACCATTCTGTTGTTTGCCATTCAATCAAAAGATTTGATTCTGACTGTTGTTTTATCTTTTCTCTTCATCAGTGTGAAACAAATTCCAAGGTCACAGTATGGCTAGGGTCACACCTTGCAGTGTCAAACTGAAAAACATGTTTACCACTGCGTGCCATTAGCGCTCCATTGAACAACATAATGTGTAAGCTATCATTCTGTCTGTCTGACTCATACAGCACGCTGTTTGTAGCTGCTTGTGAATTCACCCCACAAAAACAAACAATGTTCCAATAAATAACACTGTGCCTGAACATAAATCCAACCTTACAGTGATAAGTGTGTGTGTGTGAGAAACGATGCCAGGAGGTAAAGAGTCAGATGGGAGGAGGGCATAAGGTTGGAGAAGCACTAGCTACTGACCTGGAGGGCAGATCCCTTGTGGCGGGCAGAGAGGTAGAAAGAGAGATGAGAAAAAGAGAAGGGAGAACAAATCTGAAGCTACATGGAAGTCAAGAAAGATTACTAGTGATAGAGTTAGAAGTGAAGCAGGGGAAATCAGTGTAAGGAAATCAGACAGGGTGTGATGTGTAAGAGGTTTAAAGGTGCAAGGATGAGAACTTAGAGGACAAGGTAAGGGCACGGAGGAGGGTAAGACAGACTGAGAGAGGTGAGATTTTCAGGTTCCAGTGTCATACGAGAGGGAGCAGCTCAAGGATAATCATTGCTGCAGGAACAGGAGGCCAATGAGCACATTTCACTGAAAGTGTGTTTGTGCTATGTGGTTCTTCTTCCTCTCCTGGCACGCTAACGTCCAACTGTGCTAAAGCCCAGTCTCTTTTCCCCTGAAACAGCTTTGTGAATTAAAAGCTCCTGGCATTCGCTAGCTGGAGTTTGTTTTCGGCTATTTGGAATGACATTTGTGCAGGCCTTTTCTCCCACTTAGGAATAATAGTCTGTAATTATGCGTATTATGCGTGCACAGGTGAGTGTGTGTAAGATCAATGCAAGCCGTTTTTTTCCCCTTAAACTGCACCAAAGACCCGCATTCCAATACTACAGTCTTTTGAATGAGTCATAAATGAACAAATAATTGTCTCTCTTTGATAGGCTATTTTAATCTCCGTGACAGTCCAGGCTCTCACATTCTGCAAACACAGAGGGGATTTGTGGGCATGCTCAATAGGTCAGGTTGCAGGAAGGTAAATTAGGCAGAGAGAAAATGGGCTTTCTGCATGCTCTGGGTGCCTCAGACAGAAAGGTTAATGGCTTTATGAGATTGCAATGACATATAATTGCAAACACCTCAGAGCAAACAAATTATTTGATTGTAATATGGCTGAATGTAGCAGTTGTTGCAGCCGGTTGTTAATGGAATATTAAATCCACACGCATGTATATGTGATAGTGGCTTACAGCTGTGTGGACATGAGTTTTGTAAGTGCTTGTATGTTTGCATTTATGTGACAGTGTACTCATTTGTGTCTGTACATATGTCTCAACACATTACTTTCCCTTGCGGCTGTTCTGTTGCAACTCTTTTACAGCTGTTTTTCTTAGGAAGAGAGAGACAGAAAAAGAGCCTGAGGCAGGTATCTGTAGGGGCCTTGGACCCCGGGGCCACATCAAAGGGCCTGTTGAGTGGTCACTTGTGCGTATATGACTGCGCTAATCTAGCACAACCCCCTATGGGCTGGAGGAATAAGAGCATATACATTGCGGAGGAATTCTCCACAGACCAGCGGCTCTCCCTGAGGCTCCATAGTGGCAAACTGACCTCTAACATAACATACATCACGGCTGGGAGCGTGTGTGTGTGTGTGTGTGTGTGTAGGGAGGGATAGTGTGTTTTTGTCTGTGTTAAAGGAGAGCAAAGGGGACTGTGTGTGTCTTGTCTTGATACATGTGTTTGCTACCGTGTATTGATGTAGTCCATCAGTGGCACACCACAAGGAGTTGTGTGAAACAACAGCATTGTGGTGTGTGTGTGTGTGTGTGCACGTGTGAATGTGTGTATCTCAGAGTGGGCTCAGCTGTCAAGTCTCCCTGTTGGGCCATTACCTCTGATGCTTGGCTGGGGTCTATCAAGTGTAGGACATCTACGTCACCCCTGCACGTACAGACACACACACATACACACACATATATACACACACACAGGCCGTCTACTTCCTCACCTTGGTCTGATGGGATATCACTGAGGGAATGTACATCCACCACCAAAGACAATTTGTCTTGATAGCCAAGATCGTAGCCCCATAGCAGTCTCTCCCTTGCTCTTTCTCTGCCTCCTCTTTGTCCCTGGGGTAGCTGGAGTTATCTGACGGTAAAAAGCAGGACGGGCTGACATGATGTTTGGGCTGATCGACGACAGCCTGGCTCTCCACATGAGTGGAGAAGCGGCCTGTTTCCCTGCCTGGGGTTTATATGAGGAAGTGAATGAACACTGGCACATAGATGTTAAAGCAGTAAATCTTCTCTAAAATGAGATCTGGATGCTGCCTGGGAGCACATGGACATCATTTGGATATTGCTGGGGGTGGCACTCATTATACTTCAGCTTAAGTGACTGCAGATAGTGGCACAAAAGCAAGAAAAGATGGAGCAAAATTCTAAGTCTTTTTTTTTTTTTTTTTCTTTTTCCGAGGGGCTTTTATCCTGTGATCTGGGTATTCCTGGCAGGTGTCAGCCCACCAACTGTGGATACATGGCTCTGCAGTCAGGACAGTGACTGAGGCAGATGTTTCGCTGTGTTATGACCCCGGTAATAAAACAGACATGCGGCTGTGCTGCATCCAGAGGAGCAGGTGCTGCCACCACACAGCCATTACCATCTGCATTGATGAGATCAGGGACTGAGCCATGCTGGATGTTAGATGGTTATTATCCCTTAAAGTAAAACATAAAATAAATAAATGTGCAAGCTGGTAATGTCAGCAACTCACCCCCCAAAAAGCAGTATTATATTCCAAAAGGGACTTGTAGTGCTGATTAGTTAGCTCATATCCTAAACTTATTGTATATTATATCATTTTTATCATCTGTGGTATCACTATGAAATTCCTTTAATGCCCCATTTGGCACTCAAAATACTGCTGTTATATTTACCCCTCAATGATTAACATGGTTAGCCTACTATGGGGATTAATTGGGCAGAGATAGTACATATACCCTGTGCTGCACTTGGATAAACCATGATGGAGGGAAGCGAGTGAGGTTAGGATGGATGGAGGGATTCTTAAGTTGGTTGGGTGAACGGGAGGTGGAGGGAAAGCTGCAAGGTGGAGGGATGGATGAGGGGAGTTTGGACTTATGATCTTACTGCACTTTATACTAGATCACTGAACTCCATGCACTTTATCAATGCTTGCACTTTATCACTGTTTGCACTTTATTGCTTATTTCTGTTTATACCAAATATATTTCCTGATGTTGTAAATTTTTGATTGTGAAATCCAATAAAAAGAAAAAAAAGAAAAGAAAAAAATGGGCTAGTATCCCTTTAACGTCCTCTGACGTCATGCTGATGCAGATCTGCCCGGCTGGATGCGAGCGGAGGAGAGGAGAGGGATGCCGAAAAAAAAAATGAAACTCCTCAGCACTAATTTTTCACATCCCTCTGAGAGCATAGAGGGCAACTTTATAATAATTAACGCATATTTTCACCGCTGAATGAACGTGAGAATGCTGTCAACGCGACATATTTTGTAAAAGAAAAACGAGCATATTGAGGTCAGAGGAAAGCGTTGCCGGGGCGACCAGCTTGCTGGGGAGGACACTGCGGCGCGCGTCACACGACGAGGACGAGCGTGCGTGCGTGCCTGCGCGGACGCGCACGCTGAGGCGGTCACGGCATCCACACAGCAGCAGCAGCAGCGGCAGCAGCATCCTCTCACAAGGCTACCGGAGGACCGCGCAGTGCATGTCCGTCGTTACCGAGACGAGCCGAGGCTTGCACCGTGACTTGAACCGGTGCTCGGCGGTGTCGGAGCTCTCCTTCCGGGGATTTATTGAGGATTTATCGACGACCACACAGAAAAACGCTTAAAAACTGAGTAGCCGCGACCATTGGTCAACACAGGTGACACTTGTCGGCTGTCAAATCCGCCGAGTCCCCGCAGACACGTCCGGGTTATTTGGGGGTTATTTAGTCGTTTCGGGGCCTCGATAAAAACAGACACGCTTCCCGAGGCAAAGCGAACTGTCAGCCGAGAAATTAATTAATTTATTGCCGTGCTGGAGAAGACTGAGCTGAGCCGAGTCGAGCCGAGCCTGGCTGCTCGGATGGGGAATCATACTATATCCTGCTGTATGCGGTGTGTAATGCAGTAGAGCAGCTTTATTTGTGGTGTTCAGCCTCCACTGTGATTGTCTCCAGTCATGAAGTCCTACCTGCCGGCCCGGTTGGATTGAACGAGGTAGTGCTGTCAGGGGGGGATTTTTGAAGGTGTAATTTTTTTTAAATTATTGTTTTTTTTTTATTCAGCTCATGTTTTCTTTTTAGAAAAAAAAACAAACACTTTTTGCTTGCTTGACATTTACCACTGCTCCAGGAAGGTTTTGGGAAGAGGACGAGGAGGAGGAGGAGGAGGACAAAACCTCGGGAAAAAAAAACATCAGTGGGAATCTGGCAGCCCACCAGCACCCGTGGATCACAAATTAACAGGTAGGCTGAGGTTTACATGGTCAGTGCTAATTTCTACTGAGATGATTCTCACTAACAAAATCCTAGTTAGACATGCCAAATTAGAGTATAATTATATATATTTATATATATAATTTCATCTTAATTTGCATTAAATTTCCATTTTCAATTGTATGTGTGGGTTCAAGGGGTTTTGATACCTACATTAGAAAAAAAGAGGATCAAAATCAGCAAATTGGGACTAAATGTGTTTTTTCTGTATAAATATTTCATAATTTCAATTATCTGTTGCCTACATGTAGTCTCTAAAATACACATTTAAAAAATCATACAGATGAATGTTGTCAACAGCACAGTGATGAAAGCATTCCCAGTTTTCCAAAACATGTCTTGAATGAATATTCATCTTGCACAATTTCTGTCCGTTCAGTAGTGATTTTGCAGCATATTTCTGTATGTTGTACGTGTGTGTATTTGCTGTGTGGTTGTGTCAAACCTGTTGTGGATGATTCGTGCCTCATGCAGGTGAAGTGCTCTTTCTTAACAGTGGGGATGCATCCTCCTCTGTACCATTAATGAGGACCTGGACTCAGAGCTCCTCTGCTGGAATGAGAGAAACAGAGGCAGCTATTCAGGCAGGCTGAGCTCATTTCTCTGTCTTGTCCTCGTACATGCAGGATTTGTATCTTGTTAATCAAAGTGCTTTGCTGAGATCGAATCAATGCTAGTTCAGTCGCTGCACATATGGCCGTCGTCGTGCATATGTCTTGTCTTGTCTTGTGTATTGTGTAGGAACACGAGAGAAATGAGAGGAAGGGGAAATTTTGCTCGTAAACTAGTTTGTCTTGCAGACCGATGATTGAAATGATGCACACACACATATACACAAATGTCCTCCTTCAAGAGTGAAACCATCCCTCAACTTAATATGAGCTTCTTGTCAGTGGGTCTTTATACTCAAAAGACCCAGGAAACGCCATGGCCATGAGAACATATTCCCCTAAATGCTCTTCTCCACACACACACACACACACAAATAGATGCACATACACAGCACGAAGAATGGGGCGCATTTATATGCTGTGGCTGGTGTTGTGGGGCATTCGGATCAGCAGGGCCCTGCTAGATGATAGAATTCAGCAGGGACAAGAAGACCTCTGTTCTTATCTGCGACGACGAGAAGGGGAAGGCAGCTCCGCTCAGCTCAGCTCTCTCCTTGGTTTAGGCAGCTAGCCTGCCCTATATAGCAGAGAGGGACTTCTACTCTGTGGGGAGAAAGCATTTTAATGGAGGCGAGGGGAAAAATGTGCGACTATCCTCGCGCTAAATAGATGTTGTCACAGAGGAGTTGTTATTTATCCGGATGGCGGCTGGCTGGAAACTTTGAAGACCTGTGGAGATGTTAAAGGGGGATAAAGTGCCACCTTTATCCCCCTGCTAATGCAGTGTGAAGAGTGATTGCAGGCATTTGTGTGTGTGAGAGAGAAATATGTGCACAGTGAAAGGGAGAAAAAAAAAATGAAAGAGAGAGAGGGGGAGAGAGACTGTATAGTATTTCTGCAGCAGTGCTACACAGCGCTGCTATTCTGTCTGTTCATCCGCTGTCAGTTACTGATTACAAAAACGCTAAAGACAGGCGGCCTTGACGAAGATGCCCGCGCACGTCTCCTCATGTGTGCGAGCATCTTGAATGTGTCCTAACCGAATGCACGCAGGGGCCCCAGAAAACATCGCTCAATGCCATCCATCCCGGGCAAGGTGCAGCAAAGCTGGAGGCAGATGGGGCTGAAACGTTCAAAGCGTGCCGCCTGATAGATTGATGGTTCCTAGCGCGGGTCGCTAAGCAGTCAACAGATGCAGGCTTGTGTTTTGACAGGGTAGGTTGGAATGGTCATCACACACACAAATTATTCTCCTTTGCAAAATCCTTTAGAAGGCTGTTAACTGCTGCTAATTTTATACCTCCCTATCTTTTACTGTTGATAAGTCAGTGACAGTGGGCCCCCTGAGTGGGTTAGGATGTTTTCTTAGTGTGGAAATGACAGCAGTTGCTACTAATTTTAGGTGAGAGATGTCATCTGTCTAGTTTAAAAAAAAAAAAAAAACTTCAGGATTATGGCAACTGACAGGTTGACTGGAGAACAGGAGAATCTCCTGATGAACGCTGGTGAAATGAAATGTTTGTTAAGCAAAGACGAAATGAATTAGTAAAGCCAAGGCTGGCTGAACACACAAGTCCTCAGGGAGGCGCTGTTGTTTATGTCTCCCTTCTGTTAAAGAAAGGAACTATTTGTTTCAGCCAACTTTGAAGATGCACAAATGTTTTTTTTTTTTTTTTCTTCTCACGGCTGCTGGCAGATTTTGATGTCCCCAACGGCAGGAATTTGTCACTTACATTTCAGCTAACTTCCTGCTAGGGTTTCCAATGTGACAGATTCTACAGTTCTACACCTGACTTCATAACTGACAAATTGTGGAAACGATTTGTTAAGGTGCGAGCGTGGTAGACGGATACATAATTCAGTGAAAGTAACAGAGACATGTGTCTCACTGGAAATACTGGACAATCTGAGTTGAAGTGTGTCTTGTTGTTGTGACTTTATCTTGGTCCACTGGTACACTACTGGACTGGAGAGACTTTTGAAGGTTGTTGACACCACTACTGATGAAAAAATAAATCTGATTCAATGGAAAAGCTCTACAATTAATGCTTTTTTTCCCTTAAGCTCCAGTCTCTCCATGTAAGTGTCTCCTACATGTGTTTGGTGTCATGTGTAGGCTATCACCCTCTACCCAAATGAAACTAAATCAACTTTTAGACTACTTCCCTCCTCTACTAAGACAGTATGCTTTTGTAAGACTGTATACACTCAGCATGGCTTCTTTATCGCCTTTATTCCTCATTCATGTATTCATTTGTTTCTCCTCTCCATCCGTTCGTGGCCGACCCATTCATTTGATTCAAAGGGAGCCTGGCTGTTTTTTTTTTTGCGAGGAGTGTGTGTCGTTGCTATGGCAGCATCTTTTTGGAAGGATAAGCCCTGCGAAGATCAGCGTTTTAAACCTGGGGCTTGTGTTTTGTTTTGGGCCTGTTCGTATGTGTGCTCCAGCATTTTCTCTGTGTATATTAAGGATGCAAAATTAATCAAAAAAAACCACTGGCATCACCATATTGACTGCTGCGATGTCCAAAATGCTGGGGGGTGCATTTTTTTTCTTTGTGATAAAGCCCAATAAACAATGTTCTCTGGTGCTTTGCAGAATCCAGACATGAAATCGTTATGACCAAATATTTTATTATATTTAAAATGAGCAAAGCTAAGCATTAGCATGTCTTAATTACTTCAGTTTTTGCAGCTGGGAATGACGATGCCTTGCATATGTTGCAGGTTTATTGTTTCATTTAGTGATATGGACTCCAAGAGTGTGCAGATGCATGCTATTGATCAGACAGTTATCTTTCAGTTATTGAAAAAATAAAGATCTAAGATTATAGTATATTCTTGATATTCTTCCAAGACAAGTTGCTCCGTCTTCTTCCCCACTCAGCATGTCAGTGTGTCTGTTATGTTGCAGTGCTCTTGTGCTGGTCTCCCACAGACCCCCCCCCCTCTCACAGTGGCCCATCTCTCTCCTTTCTCCGAGCCTGTTGAATCAGATCTCTAGGGTGCAGGATGGAGTCGAGGGGTTAGAGCCATCGCTTGTCTCAGCTCCATCCTTCCCCTCTCTTTTCTCTCTGCTTCCGCTTTTTCTGTATCTTGCGATATTTTTTTTTTTTGCTATTTTGTTTGTCCCTTCTCATTATTTCTTGCTCCCTGTCTTTCCCCTCACACATTCTCTCCAAACATCTCTCCTTCCTTCCCCACCCTTAGTCTTCAAACCCTGATGTCGTCCGTCTACCTGCGGCGAACAGCTCCCGTCGTGTCCCCGGTGGGCTCATTAAGGTTAGATCAAGGTTGAACACTCTCTGACACATTTTGATCGACAAAACCTGATGTTGGCTTCCCGAGCGTCCAGCCAACAGCAGCAGCAGCAACCTTCACATCACCACCCCTCCCACCCTCCGCCAGAACCAGGCTGACCACCAGCCAAGATCAATGAACATTTACTCCTCTTTTCTTAAAAGAGATAAAAGCCAAAGGAAGACAAAGAGATAGAGAGAAACCACCCAGAACATCCATCAGCCAGCTCTGAACTGCTAGCTCCCCTCTAAAGTTTGACAGAGCAGGAGGTTGGATATAGGCACACATCCCCTCTTACAATAGAAAACCTGCAAAGAGTAAAACGACTATTGAGTGTTTTTTCAACAAGTAATTTCTTTCATAATAGAGGTGCAAGGCTACAATGGGATTTCATGCCTCTGTGTTGCAGAGTCGAGCCCTGAATAGAAAGCGTGATACAGATTTGATGGAATCAACAGAACTGGAGTCAGCAACAGCTGGGATTAAATACATCCTGCTTTCCGGCCAATCAGATTGACTGACAGTTGGAATCCATGTCGCTCTAAGCAGTGCAGCTCATCCCTCTGGTGAACTGGGTGACTCCCTGTATTTCTCTGGTGCATCCATGGGAATTCTACCTGTGTGCTTCTTTTTTTTTTTTTTTGCCCTTAATACCCCTTTGCAATCCTTTTCATAGTCCAGGGATTTCATACACAAATCTCACAACAACAGAACTTTGGAGATTAATGTGTTTATGAAAAAAATTTTTTTTTTTTGGTCCCCCCCTGTATTATTCATTTCAGTCTCGTACGTCTCTCACACACACACCGTACACCCCATCGATGAGGACATGGAGATATCGAGTGAGTTATGGTATCGACAGCGTCTCAAGGTCAAGAGTAGCCACATCCTTGCAGACATCCCGTAGCAAACCCTCAGCATCGCAAACAAGCTCTGGGTCAACGAGACTGGAAACAGGCAGGTATGCGCGCCGATATAGCTGCCCTCTTACCCCCAGACACATACAGAGAGAGAGAGAGGAGAGAATGCTCTCTGCAAGTCAAGTGACCACGGATGTCACAAGGAATCGGAAAAAGAGAGGAGGAAGCGAGCCGAAGAGCAAACTGGAGGGTGTTTTTTTGGAAAAGGAGTATACAGTACAACAGGGAGAGAGAGAGAGAGAGAGAGAAGGAGAGGAATGCCACATTACAACACCACCGTCTCTATTTTGCACTCCTAACATCTGCTATATGCTACCTCTTCCCTGCTGTTAGTATGGGCTGACACACCACCACACATATTAGTATGAGCTGTCAGCTGAAGCCCTAACAACTAGCTAGAGAAAGACCAGTTGAATGGTAATGCTGGAAAAAAAAAAAAAAGAAAGCAGCAGCAGTAGCGGCTGTGTTGGCCAACATGCTGAAGTGTTATCACTGTGGCAGCACTGTATAATGATGAGGGTTGTTATGAAACACACATTTTTTCTCTCTCTCTTGCTTTGGCACACACACACACACACTGAGCACCAGTCTCTAGTCAGTCGACCGTAATGAGTCTCCGTGGCGGCATAGCCAGCGACTGTCCCGTGGAAAAAGGCTAGGCCATTATCCGTTTGATGTTCATCTGTTGACTTAAGCGACGACGGGTCGCGGTGGTTGGGTTTTAGGCACGGCCAGAGCTGCCGGCTAATGGCAACACTCGAGGATGCAGAGATACCGCCGGCTACTGTCGATCTCCCAGAGGTTGCTGCCGCTGTTCAGAGTTCTGCCTCGAGGAGCACTGGATGAGCTGTTTTCAGCAATATACTCACTCGCCTTCTCTACTGTCAAGACATCTTATATATAAGGTGTGGATGCATGCCGCGCGCAGTTTCACGTCACCTCCTCAACCTTACCTTTAAAAGCGGGCCTCAACCTCCTTTCCCCCCCCGAACAAACCAAGCATTTCAAGTACTTCCGTATGCCGTCTAGCTCCGGTTGATGCATTGTTAGGCTGCTGGGCTGTAGCTGTCGTGATGGCGGCCGCTAATGAAAAGAATAAGCCTGTTCTTACATAGTAAATTAGGATGTCTCTTTCTTGCGTGTGTGTGTGTGTGTGTGAGTGTGTGTGTGTGTGTGCGTATGCTGGTTAGGGACGAAAGCAGAGGCCCGACAGTGATGAATGAGCACCAGAATGGTAGTGTTACACTTTCACGCTCGATGATGCCAAGCAGGCAATGATCGTCGTTGTTATTGTCACAATCAGCAAAGAAAACACTAATCCTCAGGATGAACAGGAACACACACACACACACACACACACACACACATATGAACAGACACACAACGGTGGAAAGGTTCTGCCTCTGTGCACACGCTAAAGAGCAAACGCCTCTAAACCTTCGGCACGCCTTTCTCCTTTGATTTGTTTTAACTAAAGGCGCTCTCTTGTTGTTTTCTTTCAATATTTAAGGATGTGGCCCGTGTATCCTCTATTCCTCATAGAAAACAATTTGTGTTGGTTGAATCATTCATCTGCGGCTCTTCACACTGTCTCTCAAGGCTGAAGCAATTCCTCCGCTGACAAATGGCAGCAGAGGAAGAGGCGCTAAATTCCAATCTGTGTGGATCACTCCTGGGCCAAACACCGCAGCATGAGCAGATTTCCGTGGACTATAGCCGCACAGGTAGCAGCTCACAGCACCAGGAACATAAATGTCAGTGTTCTGACTCGTACTGAACTTTATTGAGTGTGCACTTATCTGCTACCCTTAGGCTACAGTATCTTGGTGAAAATGACTCATCTTCCCTGTGCAGTGCCCTTCATAAGTCCCCTCTGACTCGCTCGAATGTACCTGGTGTTAGAAAAGGTGTAAGAAAGACGGGGAAAAAAAGTGTTAAGAACAGGGGTGCAGATTTTATGGTTTCGGATTCAAGGATTTAAGGAGCAAGAAGGTTCAAATTATGGATGTAAAAGATTAGAAATGCAAGTATAGGGAGCATGGACTATAAGGGTAAAAGGGACAGGAATGTAGGTGGTATGCAAAGAGGGGAACAGTTCACCATTAGCGGAAGAAAGATAGGGTCTTGTCAACTTAATTAGCCAGGGTAAGGGAGTGTAACCTTGATCACACGCTAGTGGCTAACGGCTAATGAGTGGTGAGATTGCTTCGCTGGGATATCTGTCGGCGTGTATCGTTTTTAGACGGCGGGAATGAGGTGGGATCAGGTACGGGGGTGTTGCTGCAAAGACGAAGACACGGGAAGAAAGCAAGCGGAGCTCCCCTGGTGCCCACATGAAACGAGCTCTTTCCATTTGGGTTTAAACTCCAGGGGCTTGGAAATAAGAAGGGGGAATAGGAGAAGGGGGCGGCGATAGAGAAGGCTGCAAGTCAGCAGGATTTCACTGGCCCTGTTTCTTTCTGCCTGTTTCTCTCTCTCCTTTTGTGTGGAATAAACACATTTCAAAGGATGAGCTCTATCCCTCTCACTGGAGAACGTGCTTCACATTCTGGAATACAGAACAGCCGCAAGGGTTGTGTGTGTGTGTGTGTGTGTGTTGTGTAAGTACAGTTGACGGGTATGTGTGTGCATGACGCTCGTATTCCTCCTATCGAGATTTTGTTGACAAGTAAATATCTGAAGTGATTTTCCAAAGGTCTCTGAAAGGCTGCTCCATAGATTGCGCTCTTGACATCTTATTTTGCTCGACTTTGACAAATCTGAAGAGGTGGAGTTGTATTGATTCTGTAGGTGAGCCAATAGTTCAAAATCATCAGCGGCGTGAAGAAATTCCCATCAGAGAAGTATTGGATGGATCCAGTCAATTAAGTAAAGCAAACAAGAGGATTTAACTCCCAGAGTAGACTCCATGTCCTCCAGATCTTAAGTAGTCAAAATCTGTCTACTTCTTCTGTTGTCACCCTCCTAACCTCCATCCATCTGCCCTTCCATCCCGCCCCCCCTATCTCCATTGCCACTGGCGACTCATTCCAGCCCCTGCCCTCTCCATTTTCTCCTCTCTCCACTTAATTAACCCATTGATCAGGACGCACATAAATTAGCCCTCTGGAGAGGCCCTCATAGAGCACTCTCCCCCCTTGTCTCACACCCCTCACCCAAAGCCGTTCTTTCATTCGCCACAATGTTACAAACAAGGTCCCCGGGCCACCTTAAGCTGCAGTTGTGTCATCGTCTGAAGCCAAATGGATTTTTCAAAATTTCGGTCGATTCAGCTGCTCGTAGATTTACAACAGGGTCGCGAAAGCTGGAGAGAGTTGAAAGTGGAATTAAGGAGAAGGGAGTTGGTCGAGGGGGGGGGGGGCACTCGACCAATGAGCACTTGCACAACCCCTCAATTCATTAGACTCACATAGCTCAACCTTTTCATGGTACCCCTCTTGTGTCTGCAAATGTTTCCCCCTTCCTTCCTCTCTCTCTCTCTCTCTCTCTGTTGCTCTCCGCCTGACCTGAGCAGGGTGCCGGGTGCCTGCTCAGAGATTTGCCCAATTAGGAGGATCTCAGAGATCATTATTGAGGAAGGCCTCTGTAACACCCCCTCCCTCAACATCCTCTCGCCTATTTATTCCATTTCCGTCCTGCCTCTTCACTCTTTCTCCTGTTTACATCGCTTGTACCCTCTTAACAAGTTCCGCCCTCTCATCATTCTCCGCCACAACATCTTTCATTGTTTGTCTTTTCCATTTAGCCCACTCACTTCTATCATTATAACATACCTTCCTTCTTACACGTTTCTCCCTTTACAGTATGTACTCCTACTTTATCTTGACTGTCATCCTCACGCTAACCCTTGCTACTCTCCCTCCGCATCCTCACCCTTCCTTAGGTTGGTAATGTTTCATCTGTGCCTCGCCCCATGGTGCGTCACACCCTTTGCCCTCTTGTCTAGTTTTCACTCCGGCCTAACAGAGTGTTTAGTGCTAAATGGATCTGAACCAGGAACATGTGTTAGTTATAGTCCTGCTCAGGGTGGGTGGATGGTTTGATTTAAAGACCTTTTCTCACCGGTACATGATTCATTAATATATCTAGAGGTCTCCTGCCAGGGCCACAGCCAGGGATGGAAATTTTCACTGAGCCAGAAGCTATGTGTGCAGAATGCTTTGGCAAACTGCAGAGGGGGATATATACAGCATATATAGTGCTATGAAGCTCACACAGGGTAGAGCCTGTGTGGCATAGAGGAAATATACGGCTCTGCTGGGTGCTTCATCAACACTCAGCAGTGATGCCGCTTGCTGGGGGGGGGGAAGCCAGTGAGGGATCATGTCTTTGTTGCAGCACTGGTGGGTCCTACACATCGGTCACAGTGCCCGTGTGGAATGGAACGGGACCTTATAGTGTAAACCTTTGGCTAACATCAAACCCTACCAGTGGATCGTGTCACTTGCTTGTAAAAAAAAAAAAAGACTAAAAGATGTATGGGAAGAGGTCGTACCTGCTCACGACCTACAGAGCTCAACAGCGACAAGGCCTACAGTATGTCGACCATTACAATGTGTAGAAAAAGTCCAAAACAAAAAAAAAAAAAGAAACTCTCATGACATTTTTTGATTCACTCTTACTGCACAACCATTTTGGATGTTTGTTATGTCGATATTCCTTGTAACAAGTGCTACCACTGCTCTTATTAAAAAAAATAGCTCTTACAATAGTGCCTACAGGGTTGAGAAGAGCTGAGCATGCCCAAGAGTGGTGGATGGATACTTTCCTGCTCATGTGATGGCCTACTGTTGCCAAGGCTTGAGGGAAAAGATACTGCCATGTGTGACTTCAGAAATCCAACTCATGGGGTCTTCAGTGGGATTTTATATATATATATATATATATATATATTTCTGTGTAATGGGAAAACGGGAGCAAAATGTCAAAATGTGTGTGCACATGTGTTTTTTTGAGCATATTATGAAAATTAAGCACAGCAGTGGCTTCTATTACCTGCTGTTAATATCTGGGGGAGTGTGAGACTTAAGTTCTGTTGAAGAAAGTTGTCCTCTTTGTTGTCTGACCACATCTTGTTATACATTGCAGAACTGCTTACTCCTGCATGCCTAAGTGGCTCTCATAGCTCAGCCTGTCACGCACATGCACACACACAAGGACACACACATGAAGGTTTACTCGCCTCTAGCATATTTCACTATAGCTGTCACTACAGCATAAGAGTAAATATGTTTTAGGGAATAATCTGATCTGCCAAGTGCCCTCAGTACCTCACGAGTCTTTTCTGTACAACAGTTATAATGCTATTACATTTACTCTTGTCAAAGCCAGACTTCAAGGTCAGTCACGACAGACAGGGATTTAGAGCCACTGAGCAGAGAACAAGTTAAACATTGTGGTTTTACGCATTAGAGTAAAATGGTTCCCAAGGGTTCTACGAGTCAAGGTCAGTGATAACGCTATCATACAGAGACGTGGGGGTCGGTGTAATATTAAACATCACTACAACTTTATCCCTGGAGTAACAGAGTCTATAGAGATTAGCTTACCTGTCACCCCTTCAGTCAGCATGTTTATGCATAATGTTATACTGTATAAAGAATCTTATTTACAATTGTTATTTACTGGGATATTGTCAATAAGCTTAAGCCTGTTTACATCCGGTGTTTTCATCACTTGTGTAATGTCAGTTGCCATGGAAATGCAGTATTCTACATATTCACCAATGCACAGCTGTGTAGACGCCAGGGCTGTGATGATACATGTACTGTACTCCTCCTAAACCGTTCAGTACAGTACCTTTAGTTTGATATGTGACTTATTTCAGGTTGATCGCCCATATGAAGCGAATAAGTATAGTGTTATTGGCCTAATGCAGCTTAATCGCATTTTATATTGTGGCACAAACATAAATAGCAGTAATAGTGTGAGACCCATCCGGAAAGCATAACTGTGTGTTTTCTTTTAATTGACCACTTTTAGTCAGCATGTACAGCTCACAGTAGAGTGATCACTAATGAATTTGAAGATGCTCACACGTCATTTACATCCCATGTTTTGGAGTATTATGGTTTCGGGAGTAAATTACAACAAAACTGGATAAATAGTAGTGGATCAGATGGAAATTGTGTTGAATAGGGATGCCACTGGTTAATCACCAAAAATCAATATGAGTGAGAAGAAATGTAATGTGTAATGAAAACATACTGAACCATGAGCTGTAAACCACCGTACGTATTCAAGCTCGAAGCTATTGAATAGTTACACTATAAGGAGATACATCTTTTTAGAGCTTATCTCTAAAAAGACCTTATTTCAGATGTTAGCCATGAATTACCCCGTGTGAACAGGCTTCATGACACATGATTCTTTAGAAACCCTCCCCTTCCACCTACTGTACCTTAATCCCCACCATTATCCTCAACCTGGAAGCAGTGAAGTGGTGGTAAATTATGACTTGTAGTCAGTCATCATCATAAAGCTCTGTTCAGCTGACACCAGCCTTCCAACCCCAGCTGCAAGTACTCAGCACAAGACCAGGGGGAAGGGCTCTTTTCATTCCGGTTTCATCCCTCTGGAGTTCCCTGAGAATATCCATCCTCAAAATGTTTTAATCCACCTGGTTACGGTAGAATTTGGTACTTATTTTGCCCTTTTTCTTTAGTTCTAAATCACTTCATACAAGTGTAGAGTTAAATTTACTGTATGTCAGCCTAAATGGTAGTTAAGGAGTTAGGGTTATTCTGCCTCTACCACATCCCTACTGCCAGTGCTCCTTGTTGAACAGTGACACACCAAATCGGAACCAACATCCAGTCTACCATGTTATCTCGAACTGATGCATGATGGGTACAGACTCTGGCGTAAAGCAGGGATCATCATTCACTTGGCCGTCTGTGTGTCTGTGATGGAATAGCTGCCATGGCGTGGGATTATTGTCAGCTCTTTGTGCCATTATGGACGACAAACGAAGCCCTCATCCGCATATAAAAAGGTGTTCTGCATTGACTGAGAAATAACTGAAAGCAAGAAAAAAAAAAGATACTTATATAGAGAGAAAGTCAGGGTGGTAAAGTTTGAGCTCTGAGCGTTGAAATTGCACAGGTAGAAACATTTGTGTGCATGTTTGCGTTCTCACCCTCTCTAAATTCCGTACCACACGCACACAGAGCAAACACTCTAACTACAAATGTCATGGGCTAAAACTGCAACAGACACTGCTTGGTGCATAAATGCGCACACACATTTGAATACCAATAGCCTACTTCCATTGCTTGTGCTCGAATGCCCGGCGTTCCTCACTAAGCCTCGTTTTATTTTGAATACACACACATGTGCACGTAACATATACACACAAAATTACACTCACTGTAATACATACACTCGCAGTAACGAAGCCAACCACATTCTGTACACACACACACACACACCTGCACAGAAACAATGTGCATACCACACAGATATCACATACCACATAACCTCCTCTCAAGGGTGAAGGAATGATACAGTTATGTGTTGCATCTGTTCGTCGCATTTGTGGCATAAATGTCACATCAATGGCTGGCTTTGCCGAAAATTCACCAGCCGGCCTAATGCAGGTCTTCATCAAACATCTCACTGTGGCTGTTTCTGCTTGTGCTGTTCCCCTCTGCAGCATCTCTAACCGATCCACTGAACAAAGAGCTCCAAATATCTCCAGATCTTGTTGTGTCGACTTGTTTTATAGAAGAATAGCACCACTAATAAAGCTCCACTAACTCAGCGATTAACACATCTAAATTCCTATAAGTTCTTTACAATAAAAGCCTTCCGTTAGTTTGTCAGCAGAAAGCTTTTAATATGAAGCACCAACAGAAGGAAATGTTCTCATCAGCGGTAACTTAACACTGCTCCGATATGGCTGAAAGCTTATAAGGAATCTTATCAGTGTTTATTTGAATTCACAACACAACCCACTCTCAGGTTACCAAAATTTGGCACTGATTGATCTAATGAATAGGTACTCGTTAATACCAACGTAATTTCGAGTTCGGTACCCAACCCTACATGTAAGCTTTTGACATCACTGGATGCAGTCCTAGCCTCCCTTTCCACCCAGTTCTTGCACACAGACTCATACACACACACACAGGCACAGGCTCCTCATGACTTTCCCATCCATTTCTCCTCTTCTTCCTCCATGCTAGCTGCTCATTTCTGTGTGGTCTTCACTTACGTAAGGCCCAAAGCAGGTGTTGCCAAAAGATTGTGTTTTTCAAGCAATTTCTGGGCACAGGTGGACATAGACAGTCAAAGCAACACATCAACGCTCCCCAGACGATCCTGCCGTTTGGGGGCCCAGATGTTTCTGCTCTGGCAGGAACGGACCTGAGTGTGTGTGTGTGTGTGTGTGTGTGTGTGTATATGCACATACTAGGGTGTATTTGTGTTATAAGCACTTCACACTGACATTGCAGGAAAATCACAGATGCAAGGCAGCAAAATAATACGATTGTATCTGCACACAAGCTGTCATAAATACATTTATCATGCACTTAAAGACTATTGTGACACTACTTTAATAGCCTCAGGCAGGATATCTGCCTCTTGCAGTATACATTTTTCTCCATCATGCCACACAACATACATGCCGCATTTCATAAATGCTGTGCGGATGAAGATAAACATCTTATAGGCTACATGTTTATCTGCAGGTCAATGCAGTGCTGGAACATTGTCTGTGATAGCGGCACTCAGCCGATAAGAAACAAAATGGGATCTGGAGCGTGGCTGGGCCTTGGCGATGAGACATTTGGTCAGTATACACATACGTGCGTGTGCGTTTTGGCGCATGAATGGTGTATGATGCGGAGATTAGAACCCTATTTCAATGATAACGATGGCTTTTAGAGAGTGACGTGTAGCCTGATGGATGCTGCCGCTCTGATGTAAAGGATTATCCCATTACTGAGACCTGGGCATTAGCACTCAGCCACTCACCTCAGGGAATGACAGACGGAGAGAAAAGGGAGGGAAGGGGAGAAAATGGAGGGACATAGTGCGATAGGGAAGGGGGTTGGAAGAATGAGGAAGAAAGTGAAAGTGATGGAAAAGGGAATGAGAGGGAGATAGAGGCAGGGAGATGATGAAGGAGCATAAAGGGAAGGGTTGAAAGAGCAGGGATGAAGTGAGAGACTGAGCTTTGCTGCATGGATAGAAATAGAAAGGGGCAAGAAGCAGCAGCAGAAAGAGAAACCAAGACAAGACATTAAAAGGGGGGAGAAGGGGAAAGCTGGAACACTAGATAAAAGCCGATGATGAAGATTTGATAGTGTGGCTGTGAAAGAGATAGAGAGTGCATTAGGGAACAAAACCATGAATGATGCATCAAAGAAAGGACTGTTTGAGTTATTGGGGCTGGAGCGGGGGGGGGGGGTGGGTGGGTCGCTTGAAAAGAGAATTTTATAAAAAGGGGGAAAAGAAAAGGCGATTGGCAACAAAAGAGAAATGGAGGATTACTGAGGACGGCAGCAAGATGAAGAAAAGATGGAATGAAGGGGAAATATGTGAGATTAGAGGCAACAGAGAGGAGTTATTCCTGGACCAGTGTGACAGGAAGAGAGGACAAGATGAATAAGGCAGAGATGAGCGAAGAAGGTGATGTGTGCACGAGCAGAAAAAAGGAGAGCTAGAGGGAGAAACGCAAGAAAGCAGAGCATATGGCCGCAGCGAGAGAAAGAGAGAAAGGCTGATGAAAACAGACGACAGGTCATTATTCTGTCAACCTCTTTCTCTTGTGGATTGATCCAATGATCCGGCTCGCCTACACACTCATGCACACACACACACACACACACACTCACACCGGGGCAATAGACTTTGAACCTGCATTGATTTGATTGGGGTCCTGTCTGGTCCTATGTTTACTTGTTGTTTACGAGTTCTGTGTACAGCACGTCAGCACACACACACACCCACACATGTACATACAACACTGTGGTTTACAGCCTGACTCCAGCATTGCCCTTGAATGTGTCCACATTGCAAACACAAGCTTCTATCATCCATACCGGATCCATAAATTCAGGGCTCTTAGTTTGTTAAAACTGACAAATAGGGGACTATAAACCGACTGTCAACAACAAACCAACAAACATAAGATTATCAATATGTTTCATGGGGGTCACTTGTAGTAGGGTCATTCCTATAAAAGACTATGTTTACTGTACGCAGGAGCTGTTTCATTAAAATCAGGCATAAAATTATTTTTACAGGTGGTGCAGGTGGTGCTCAATGGTTATGTGCTGTCACTACAATAATAATCAGCCAGAACAACCATTAAGAATATCCAGTAGCCCAGTGATATTAAATATGACACAATGGTTGGCTTCGTTTTTGGCTTTCTTTGCAGATTTGTAGGGTATCTGTCCTTGTACACGCTGTTTGGCAGTTGGCTTTAAATGTTAGAAATGCACACTGTAGCTCAGTTTGTTGTTTTTGACTTTGGATTCGAGTGGGTTGTATCTCTGTTAGATATAGCCAGCAGGTAAGCCGTACAGCATGCTGTTGCTTTTTTAGCATAGCTGAGTGCAGTAGCTCAAGCTGAGAAGGGATGAAATAATATCTGTTTCTTTGATGATATCTTTAGAAGTTACGCTAGTGGAAGTTGCCGCCCAAACCTGAGTGGGAGTTAGGTGAGTCGGGGAGCACACTGACAGTTCGAGTCAAATACGAAATGGCTGCGAGTGATTATATTGTATGTAAGGAGAAGGCAATAAACATCAAAGATGCAGTGATTAAATGTAATTGCAGTCAGATTGATTTTATAACTTTTATCACTGTGACTTTGATCATTATGTGTTCTCTGAAGTGTTTAATGTCTAAAGAGGAGCTAAAGCTATGCACTTTAAAATATAGCTTTGCAGCACCTTAAGCCTTAAAGTAGAATATTGCATTCAGGTTTGGCTAAGAGTGACTTTGTCAAGGACATCTTAGTCAAAACTTAGCAAAAACAAGGTCAAACAACCAGATGTGTCAACAGATACATTAGGATAACTGGACAAGAATTAGAATGTGAATAAATACAAGGTAATATTATATAAGTCTGTACAGAACATCACAGTACTCCCAGTTTTTCATTTAGTAATCTAATGTTCAATGTACAGAACAGTCAGCTGTAGCATGCAGATGTGCTGTGCCAGTACATGATATATGCCGTCTGGTCAAAGGGCGCTCATGACAGAGAGACAAAGAGAACATGTGCCAGATGTCAGGCTTGTGATAATACTGCATGTTGAACCCTGCTGCACACACATGTACATGTGTAAGAGTGATATCATCTCCAACATGGAAACATTCACCTGTCATCTGTGGGATGCTGTTTTCTGCCTCCATCCACCTCTCTTGATTTTTCTGGAAGAGTGACAGGGCTTAATTTGTCTCTAAATGATCGCAGCCAGAGCCCGTCAGCCAGCTGAGAATTTGTCATTTTTTTGTCCACAAAGACAGCGAGAGGGAAGGACTGAGCCAGCCGATAGGGAGCGGACGATGCTGGGAAGCCATCGGCCAATGGAGACCATGCAATTAGTCTCATTACTTGTGCCAATCAGAGGATCAATTAGGCCGTTGTTTCTCAACTGGGGGTCCGTTGACCCCTAGTGGTCTGTGGTGTAATTGCAAGGGGTCTAAGAAAGAATGAAATATGAATTTCAAAAAGATCCTATGGCCTTTACAGACATACCGTATTACCTCAAATAGTGAGCAGGGCCTTTATTTACCTTAACTGCAGAAGGTAACAGGCTTTTATTTGAAGCAGGCTTGTTTTAGAGGCAGGCCTTTACTCCTAATTCTCTCTGTTTAATAGTATAATTGGTTATATTTCAGTAGGAACCCTCATTTGGGGAGGTGGGGGGGTGATCACTCAAAATATGCACGGGGTCCAGTACCCAAAAAAAGTTGAGAACCACTGAATTAGGCCATATGTGGTAAAGGCCCACATAGTAGTCTGTCTCCAGGGGCCTGCTGGGTATAAAACAATCAGATTGTGAGAGATTGACTGGAGAGTGATAAGAGGGAGGAAGTGAAAGGGAGGTGTGTGAAGGAGAGATGAGTGTCACACACAGTCTTAACACGAAGCACCGTCCCTGCTGGCAGCGATTGTTTATGAAACGGCAATTTCAGCACCCTGTACTCAACACAAATCTGCCCAGTTTTGTAACAGAGTAGTTTTGTGTCACTTCTACTATCTCACCTGTGACAAAATATTATTTTTTTTTTTAGCCTACTAATTTCCCAGAAGACAATTTAACCTCCAAACATTTAAAGAGAGGAGAAAGGAGGAAAATGGAAGAGAAATTGCTATATAGGGTATTGAAATTGCTTTTGGAATAGCTTCTGTTTTAACATAAAGTGCATCATTATATTTAATGGAGAGACAAACTATAGTGAGATTGTGGTGCAACAGCAAATGTTACAAAGTGAGTAGGTAATGTAAATCTTATCAAAAACTAAATAGAGACATCAAGTGAAGTGCATGTACAGAATGTGAATGGACACATTGAATGCATTAGAGGAGAGCTTCCCTTTATGCTTAAGTGGAAAACCTTGAACGCGGAACACATTTCTAACATGGAGCGTGTCAATGTAGTGAAACATACTGTAGCTTTTGAACATCAGAAACACTAAAATCAAGAGTATAGCTGTTATTTCAACGGTCTGATACATCTTTGCATCACAGGTTGATTGTCATGCACTGCAAGCTTGAAAATTACACGCCGCAGTATGGTGCTGTCATGTAAATAAGAAAAAGGAATAAGCAATCATGACTTTGTGCATTCCTCATCTTAAAAACTGCCTGAACTATACTCAGAATTGGCACACACACATACACAAAAGAAATAGGTACATTATGTTCCATCTCATCAGGTGGGCCTGCTTCTTCATTACACTTTTATTATCACCGATATTAATTGTCCAGTCTTTACGAGTTGCAAAGCTCTTTGTGGCTCGGCTCTATTAAAGTAATTGGACAGCATTCTTTGTTTATGAGTTGTGGACGAGCCGACTCGGTCGGGTCATTGCCACTGTGGCGCCTGTGAGACCGAAAGCTGGTCGCTCCAGGAATAACCTCACGATCGATCACAGAGCTCGGAGATAGAGACAACTCTGAAGAATGTAAGGAGTCACGCACTCCCAATATGAACCGAGGATACAAAGAAGAACAATATTTTCTTGGCGTCTTCTGGCGAGCGTGTATTTGTCCATGTTTGACTTTGAAACATTTTTGGTGTCTGATTAAAAATGGGCTGATAAAACAGATGTCTCCAAATTGCAGTGTGGTTACTAGAGTACTCCCATGTTGGAACTAGTGCTGCCAGTCTCTTCATTAACTGAAGCAGAGCTCAGCCCTGGCAACAGACACACACACACACTTAGGAAGACACTGGGGGGGCCCTGGAGGGTGAGGGATCACACACACACACACACACACACACATACACAGCAGCACACACATATGCAGGCATGTGTACAACCGGACACACGAGAGCGTACAAATCCTAATGTGCACGGTGGAAGGGACACTCATATTAACACAGAGATCACTCATTGTAAGCCTCGCCTGCACAAATACAACACCTCCCAAACACACACACACACACACTCTTACCTCTTACCCTGCTCTTCACACCAAACCTGTCAAGTGGTTGAGAAAAGAGTTAGAGAGGCTTGGAGTCAAGATGGCCCCGGTTGATTAGGAAGTAGCAGTCGTTTACCTCCTTGTGTAAAGACGATAATGACAACTCTAACAGCCCCTCGGCCACAGTGGACCGGTGCTGAGGACCTGTGGAGAGGAGCTGGAGTGGCTAGTGGGTGGAGGTTTGGCTCTTCAGGTTGAAGGGCGCTCAGCGATACCAGTGGTGAACTTATTGTTAAACAAGCTCTGGGTCGTCCAGTGCCGTCCTGGGAATAGTGAAGGATTCAGAGGGAGTGGAGGAGACGACAATGGAAGGATGATGAAAATCTGATGAGGACGATTAAAATGTAGTGGTGTTTTTTTTTTACAACGAGTGCATGGTGGCCTACTGTACTCTACATGTTATATCATGTCAGTGAAAGCTTGTACACAACCATAACAAGTAGTTTAAAGACGGCGCTCCTGGGGAAAAGCTGTGTTACATGTTGAAAGATGAGCACATATAATAGGCAGGATGTAATGAAAGAGTTGCATTATGGACATTTAAGGGTATTTAGTTTGGCGGGAGCGTTATTTTTTTTAACCAATCAGTAGTGATTGTCCTGTTGTGTCATTTTCAGTTGACACAAGTTGTGGTAGCAGTTGCTCGGAGAAGATAACTTAACATTTGTCATTTTGATCAAGTTGTTTTTTGCCATCCCACTCCTCCATGTGTCTCCCTCTCTCATGATAGGCAGCATTTTCCTCCTCCTTTCTGGGACGACTCTCTTTATATTGCCAGCCCTCTTTCTCCTGCATGGCTCCCATTTCTCCTGACTAGGCATCTCCTGGCCAGATATTACCAATAGTCCCCCGTGTCAGAGTGCAGTGTGGGAGGGAGATAAGCAGATATTAGCCAGCCTTGCCATCAGCAGAACGGACCCAGGGGGGATGGGCCGGTGCGAGGCTTGGCTGAGCATCAGTAGGCACTGAAGGGCAGACACTGGCGAGGACAGTCGAGACCTGCTTCTGCCAACAAAGGTTGGGGAGGAAATTGATTACATGTCATAGTGGGGCTACAGTAATCTGATTTCAGGAAAACCAATATCTGTAATCACACGTATGCAACAGTAATTAGACTAGAAATATGAATCTTAACTCAAGCAAGTGCAGCTTTTGTGCCGCACAGCCTTTTCTTTAGACTCATAGTTGATTTACCATTATAATTGGGTTACAGTAAGTTTCCAAACACAGTGTACAATTGCAAAATATGCCATACTCAAGTCAAAGTACAGCCACATGGTACACATTAACCACAACATTAAAATCAATGTTATACAAAATTTCAGTCTCGGTTATGACACAATTCTGAAAACTGTCAAGCTGAAACGATTTGTTGCTTAACTGATTAGTCAATCAATCATCATCATTGTCAGAATAATTGAATAGCTGTAAGTTTGGCTTGTTTTAGCTGGACAAAACTAGCTCAGACTCTAGGAAACTGATTTGACACAATTTTTAGACTTTTGTAGACTAAATGATTAATCAATTCATCAAAAAAGTAATTATTACATGAATCAATTGTCAAAATAGTCATTAGTTGCAGCCCTAACACTGTTTAAAATGTTTGTTCTGCAATTTCTCATTATTTAATGTCTGACATATACACTGACAATATGTGATAAGCTAATATTAGATGGTAATGTTGGCTTTGCCTTTTCAATGTATTAGACAGGCTCTAACAGACCCTTTTCACTGAATACATTTTGACATGTTATAGAAGAAAAAGCACATGTAAACAGTAAAATTAATGATGGTTAAATTCCATTTAGCTGCTCCAGTCTGATGGTCTTGTACTGGTATTGTACATGCTGGCTTACTGGGACACAACAGAACGCAGAATGAAGCCATCATTAATGTTATTAGTAACACCTGGGCCTTTCCTGCCATGATAGGTGAAAATGACCACTTTAAACAAGACCCATCCAAAATCCTGTTTATTTACTGTCATGGAATATTGATTGATGGGACGTTTGATAGTTAGATTTGCTGCCCAAACAAACAGTTTATCCAAAATACAAACTTAATCAGAATAAGAACTGCTTGCCGGACTACGGTGTCCATGTAAACACACTCATTACTCTTTTTGAAGTCGCTGCTGGTGGATGAAATAGACTGAGAGCTGTGGTCAGCTGGCAGAGAGCCACTCTGAGTGGCACCGTGTTGCTCTGCGGTTCCTTTATCACTCTATCCCTCCATCTCTGCCTGTCCTCAGTCACCTCTCTCCCTCACCCACAGCGCACACTCCCTCCCTCCTCCTCCTCCTCCTCCTCCCCACTCCGCGTTTTGAAAATTTGTACGTTCAAACCAAAAATTCTCAAACGGAGAAGCTGATTATTCCAATAAGAGTATTGACTCATCAGCGGACACACACACACTCACAAACACACAGCAAAGATAAATAGACAGACTGACTCACTGATGTGCACACATCAAATAGACATGAACACACACACACACACACACACGCTGAATTACAAACAGACAGAAATACACCGTCGTAACAGACACACACTACGGTGACACAAACACATAGAGAACGATGCATAGAGACGGCTGTCACACACATACAAACAGAGCCAGACACACACACGTTTAATTTAAATCACCACTGCACCCGTGTACGTCCCAACACTCCACTTTTAATAGACCTCTGCCTCTTTATGGCTTTCCGCCTCCTAAACCCATCAATCCTCTCCTCTCTCTCTCTCTCTCTGTCTCTCTGTCTCTCTGTCATATCTGATTGGAGCTGTGACGCAACCTCCCTCTCCCATTGAGCCTCCGTCTTAGCTTGTTTTATCTCACTCTTTTTTCTGACCAACTGCAATCATTTTGTCTTTTTTTTCCCCTTCCTTTTACCCCCAGTTCTGCTTTTTTTTTTTTTTTTTTTCGCTTTCCACTCTCCCCACCACTTACTATCCACTTGCTCTCCCTCTGTTTTCCCTTTAGCTGCTAAGAAGGCTGGAGCCAATGCAGCAGTGCATGTGGAGAGGGATTAGATAAAAAAAAAAAAAGAGAGAGAAGAGGAGAGAGATGAGTGGAAAGTGAGTCAGAGAAAGGACAAGGACAGTAAACAGAAGGAGACAGATTGACTCAGAGGCTGTAAATGAGTGCTGGGGACGGACGGATGGATGGATGGATGGACAGATGTTGCACAGTCTCATGGTGCAATCATGTATCACTTTATTTGACTGTGATCTCAGCTGACGTGGGTAAAATTACTACCAAGATATGAAAATTTGTTTAAAACGAGATAATTAACTTTTCCATATTAATTACGTAATAAGAAAATAATGAGCATATTTACAAATGTTCAAATGACCTGATTTAACTAGAACCCTTCGCTACTGGGCTGAAATGTCTCACCTCGGTGGAAAGAGACGTACGGAGCCCTCGCTGGGATCAGCTGAGGAAAAAAAAAAAGGTCCATGTGTAAATCTGTACTCTGGGTTTAGAAATTTCTGGACCCATTTCTAAACCGAGAGTACAGAATTACACGTTTTTTTGTTTTTTTTTTCCCAGCTGACCCCAGAGGGGCTCCGTAGAGACAAAATTAGCTGTGAGCAAATAAAACCGGGTAAAATGGAGAGAGAGAGAGAGGGAAATGGGATGATGTGGTTATGCTGCAGAGAGTCAGTGTCGGCTGGCTCAGGTGGCATGGATGGCAGGGGTCCGGGGTTAGGAATCAGCAGGGCCTGACCAATACATCAGCACCCTGCCTCCCACGTCCCACATCCTCACTACTCCGAACAGCTCCCAAACCAGTAATCACACTCCCTTGCCCGGCTCCTCCATAACAATTACTCTTCACTTCAGCCCTCCCTTTCCTTGTAAAGACTTTTTATGTTATTCTGTGCTGCTCTGAGACGTTTGCCCTAACACGTATTGAACTTGCTCTCTTCATAGGTTACATTTTGGATCATTCCAAGCGAGCAAATAAATCAGTTTCATGAATATTTAACTTGAATTAATCCACCACTCCCACCGGTGATGTCATACACTTGTGTCCCCAGCAGGGCTGAGTGAAGTTTAATATGTTTGATGATTAAATCATTAATCGACCATGTGTCACAGACATTTTTGATGTATGAGGCGAGGTTGAATATGAGAGCAGATTTTTCTTTCTTTTTTTTTTTTTAACCAAATTAATCATAACCGCCATCCTGCTCTGCCCCCGGTATAATCCTACTCACTGAATACTGTCCTGTTTAGAGCGTAGTATACTGAGCTGGAAAAGAAAGTGGGTCTCGCGGGATTCCACTCGTACTATAAACACTGTGTTAGGCAGCTTGGTACGAGACATTGGGCTCAGTTTCAGAAAAACAAGCTTTGGGAGTGGACGGGAGTCAGGAGGAATCATGTGACCGTCATTTCATATGCCACAGATGTTCGCTTGTTTTCAAAAGCAGAGTCACATCAGTAGAAGCATCCCTTCTTGTGTTTAAACCTCCTCAAATTTGAATTCTAATTGTTGTGAGAAATCATTTCTTGAGATGACACACAAGTCACAGGACCAAGTCAAATGTTGAGGAAATAAAATGGGCCAAGGAGAAGATGGGAAGTTTGTTTTTAGCCATGCTGATCACGTAGTTCAAGGGATGGCCAACTCTGTCTGTCTGTTGGTTGGTTGGTCCACCACTTTGATCCAGACTGAAATATCTCAACAACTGTTGGATGGATTGCCATGAAATTTGGTACAAACACCCATGGTCCCCAGGAGATGAATCCTACTGACTTTGGTGATCAACGTTATTTAGTGCCATCATCAGGTTAAGGTTTCAGTTTGTGCAAAACTTTGATTCATGACCAAATACTTAATGGCATAAAACTAATGACATTCCCATCAGCCTCTGCTGTACTTTGTGTTTAGTATCCTACTATGTAGCAAGTGTTAGTTTGCCACCAGAATACTAAAGAAGATGGTGAGCATGGTAAACATTATACCTGCTAAACATCAACATGTTCCGATTGTCATTGCGAGCATGTTAGCAAAAAGCTGAAAGCACTGCTATAAGCACACTGTCACTGAGCTGTTAACGTGGCTGCAGACTGTTTGCTAATGCTTTAATGCTATGCAGCAATATTTCTCAAAGGCATTTCTAAAGGATACGTTTTCGCTGGTGGACTTGTTGACCGTTTTAGTGAATGAACTCGTGCACTCAGCTATTGCCTCCATTAGACCAAGAGCAGCAGTGAATAAGTGGCTCGGGCATGTTAGTGTGAAGGGAATATAATTTGAAGTACTGTATTACAAAACCTGTCTGTCAAACTAAATCACTCCATCTCTCTCTTGCTCTCTGTCGCAGAGACACACACAGACCCACATTCACACACAAGAGGGGTTGAGGTGAACTGTGGCACCTCAGTAATACCTGTGTGCACAGGGGTGTTTCAGCGGTGAGAGGAGCCCTCCTCGGAATAATAAAGGGATGGACAGAGGTGAAGACGAGAGGAAGAGGAGGCCAGGAGATGGAGGAGGAGGAGGAGGAGGAGGAGGGAGTAGGGGGAGGTAGAATATAAAAATAGCTCAGAATTGCCAGCTTTTCTCAAAACAGGCTTTTGCAAAGTCACATTTGCCCCAAGCAAAAGATTTGAAGTCTCCTGGAATAATAGATTCACCATGCGCTCCTTTCTTTCTCAACATGGCTTTCTCCCTCACTACAAAGAACTGCAGTAAAGGGAAGGGAAAAGAAAAACACATTGCTTTGTCCATGTTGACATAAATGTTTCTCCTCCGAGTTTAACTGAAACCTTGAGATCTTAGAATATTTTTTGTCACATTGACAACACAATTTTGACAGTAATGAATATAAAAGCCCTGTGAGCATTTCAGGAAGATTTGGAGTATCTGTTTCTCAGTTGTCATGAATTATCTAAAAACCTTAAATTACAATATACAGCCACAGACTATTTTTAGCTGACTATTATTCTGCTCAATATGGTTCCACTATTGGATTTAACCAGGCTAGCGCAGCAAAGCTCAAGGAACCAGGAGTTGCATGACCTACACAACACACCTAACTTTGTAACATTTGAGCCATTGTATAATGTAAAGATATTTAATGCTCAGATATTTATTGCCCAAACATAAAAAACAACTAATTGAGTTCATAGAGGTGAGCTTTGAAAGGTGACACTCCCTCTGGAGGGCAATTGAAACTTTTAAAGGGTAAAAATGACTTCCTGACATGTTCAGATATGAGGTCATTCTTATAGCGAAATGAAATATCCACCATTTAATAAATAGAAAAAATAACATGTTGGTTCTGTATTGATCCCTGTAGGGAAATTGTCTTGGGGCCTCACTCTGTCCACAGTGAGGACAGAGGTCAGGGATCAACTGCAGAAAAGCACCCTGGAGCTAGAAGGGATATAGTGTATTGCTCAAGGACAATCCAGCAGATGCTTACTGATATGGGTCTTGAAAGGTTAAGGAACATCCTGCTGGCTAAATAATTGATAGCAGAAATTTAAAATGAGGATTTGAAAGCAAAGGAGGTTATTTTAGCCCTTGGACGACAACAGTCGGTATTTCACCATTAGCCTACTGAATGAAAAATATCGTGTTGTGTTTTTCCGAAGAGGGGAACAGCAAAGAAACAATTATAATGGGATATTTTGTCTTGAGAGTGTCTGTGCCTATCATGGGTTAATACTGCGGCTTATATAACAGATATAGATACACAAAATGAGTCTGGATACATATCTAACTGGATAAATTTGCCACCAGTCTTGTAAAGCCTGCTAACACGTCACCATTAGGGTTAAGATCTCATACTAACTTGCTGTTCAGTAGCTGCATGAAGAGTAGTTATATTAATGTACTTATGTGGTCTTAATTTGTCATTCCTGTGAAATGTGGTTGCCATGTGAAACGGTCTCACTGGATCTGGATCCTGTCCTTGGATCTCTACTGGGAGAATCCAGGAATGCCTGTTAGCAATGCAAAGTTATCTGCTTTTTACCATTTTACAATTTGTTGACAGCAGAGACAGAATAATTTATTAGAGTAAGTGTTGCCACCCTCATAGCAGACCAGTAGGAGTGGGCAATATTAATAAAATCAGTCATTTTATATTGCAGGATTGATATCATGATATAGTACATTTTCTGGGAAATCAATTTAAAAAAACATAATACATACTTCATCACACTGAAGTAAAAACCATATACAAATCCAATATGACCATAAAACAATCCTATTCGCTGATTTGCAACACTGCCCATAATGATCTAAAAGAAGCAGAGATGTTAAAGGGGTAGATACAGCAATATACACAGTATGACAAAAGCTCTGATGGCTGTCAAATTAATATCATCTCATATTATATATATCATAATGTTGCCCAACCCTACAAACCAATAAAAATACCAAATAAATATCAATCAAAAGGTACACATCAAGTGGCACACAAAGACATACATGTGTATTAAGTGTCCATCCATTCATGTAGGATATATTGTTACATCAACATTTTTTTTATCTAGGCCATTAGTATTAAAATCTCTCCTCACAGGGAGACCTTTTGGAACCACAGAGGCACAGATATAGAATGAAATGCTCTGGCTGGTCCAAAGGTCACCACTGCTGATACCAAATAGACAAAACCAACGTGGCAGATGTGGGCGAGTGTGCAGTCCAGACGTTCACAGGCAAAAAATACGAGGGCATTTTGTGTATTCATTAATTTCCTATGTGTACTGCAAAGTTGGGCAATAGCGTTACTCATATTATAACTTTCCCTAATAACAAGTAGTTTAAATGATTACAATTTCCAAAGTATTAATTATATTACAGTTACTAATCCAAGTAACACTGTGTTACTGCGCTGCCAGAACAGGAAACTGGATTTCACAACAGGACACGGTGGTGAAGAGAGGTTAAGTGGACAAGATCTGAATAAGCTCATCGCTGGGTATATCATAGAGGAGATGTAACCTATTTCCACAGTTGACTCACCCTCATTTCGACGCATTATAGCGAAAATACCCACAAAGAGCAATGGCAAGCTGCCACAGAGAAAGACGTTTGCTGGCTACCTCGAGAGAGACGATGTGGTGATTGAATCTAATTTGAAGACCACACTCGGAGAGGTAGACTTTGTTTCCACCACAGCTGGCATTTGGACAGCTAACAACAAAAGCTTTCTGGATGTAACAGTCCACTTGATCAGCAGTTCAACTTTGGAGTACAACAAGGGCCGCCATAGCATGTTAAAGAATCAGAGGCAGGCAAACATTTGATGCTATTGGCGCAGAGATAGAACAAATTCATTCATCATGTGGACTGCTTGGCAAGGTTGTGGCCACTGTGACAGACAATGCATCAAATTTTGCCAAGGCGTTTAAAATCTATCAGTCTGTGAATTCAAAGTCCGATTTTGAGACAGTGATGAGGATGTCACTTTTACAGATCTCACAAAAGCCTTCTCCACTGAGACAAATGGTCAGTTTACTCTTCCCCCACATTACAGGTGTGCATCATGTACAATTAACCTAATTTCCACTGGTGATGGTGAGAAATACTTAACTTCCAGAGCAGACACCAAGGCTGTGTATAGGAGTAGTATTGTGAAATGCACAGCTCTTTGGATCAAGGCGAGTTGATATACAGTTGTGTCAGAACATGTGGAGGAAGTAAGCCGCAGAAATTTACTGGTGCTGTCATCCACAATGTGGAATTCCTTCTACGAGGCCGTTTTCAGAATCACCAAAATTCCTATGAACGAGCTGAATAGCCTGTGCTTCAAACTGGGAATTAACGTTCAGTGCCTCAACAACAGGGAGTACCAATTCCTGTGAGAGTACTGCACCCTCATGAAGCCGCTTACAGCAACATTGGGCATCTTACAAGGGGATAACTGTTGTTATGGGACTTTATTACCAACCCTCAAAGTCTTGATGTCAAGGACACCTGCCTTGAAAGACACTCTCTCAAGAATGACAACTGACTTTCCAGATGTCATGATAAAGGTATGCCTGTATTCCCAAACATCTTATCTTTTTGAAAATTTATTTGGGCAGAATTGTTGCATTGCAATGGAGGAAACAGATCTTACTGCAATATTTGTTTTTAAAGCAGTCAGTACAATTATCAGAACAATAGTAGTCAAAATAATGATATTCATCATCACAGCAACAGAGGATTAAAACATATAAAGGGGTCAATAAATAGTCTAATACAAAATGAAATCTATGATATTGATCCCACACAGGAGGACACAACTATACAACTATAATAGATAGATCAAATTGTGTTTTTCAGGCCATCCAGACTCATTTTTCTGGTGTACTGGACAACAAAGATGCACTTTTTGCAGCTGCCAGTCATCGAAGTTCAAAGCCCGATGGCTGAGAGATGAGGGTAGGAGAGAGTTTGTGATGGAGCTCCTGCAGAGGACCCTGCCTCTGTGTCTACGACGTCAGCCAGCCATGATGAAATCAATCTTTTTGCATTTGAGACAGAGCCCGAGGACAGCTACATGTCAGAAAAAGAAGTAACGGACTGTTTGAGGTCAGGGGGGTATGAGGTTGAGACTCTGAACCAGTTCTCTCACGTCAAAAACATTTACATCAAGTACAACGCTCCGACCCCATCTAGCGCACCTGTGGAGCGGCTTTTTAGTTTAGGGAGGTTTGGTGCTTACCCCCTGGAAGGAACAGACTGTCTGATAAGAGGTTTGAGAAGCTTTAGCTAATGAGATACAATCATTGTTTCACTTCCGAAGATAAAGACCTTGCTTAATATGTCAGGGCAGAGATAACAAAATAATAAGCTGGACATCAGCCTAAATGTGGTGTTATACAACGTTTTATGTTTTTTAAAACCATTAAATACTCCTTGCTGCTCTTAGGACGTAATATGCAGAAAGACAGTTAAAAAGTCGGGAGAGGCTGTTGCTTTATTTTATTTATTTGTTATATATGTTATACTGTATCCCATCAGGTTTAAGAGGCTGCAATGTAAAGTGGATTCAGTTCTGAAAGGAGCTGGTTGAACAGGTTGTACATCACTTTTTCGGAGGGGGGAGGGGTAGCGAAAGTCACTTTTGATACCAAGTAATAAGTGAAGTAACATTATCACTTTTTAAAGGAGTAATAAGTAAAAAGTAACTTATTACACTTCCTGAGTAACTTGCTCAACACTGTCGTTACTGTAACCTTAATTAAACCCTAATAGAGAAGCATTTGAACTATTTACTTGTTTACTGAATGCACCTCAAGTCACATTGGGGTCACTATGTCTAAAATGAGCCCAAAGTTTCCCACAGAACGGGACCTACGAGAAACACCTAAACATGCACATACACACACCTGCACACCTGCATACATCAGCATAATTACCTGCTTAACTCGTGTCCACTAAACAAACACACACACACACACACAAGCACAAACTCTTTCTGTCCCTTGACTCCAATCCCCCTCTATTCCCAAGGCAGCCAGCGAGTTCGTGCTTGGGTAACAAAAGCAAAATCAAAGTGCTGTGTGAAATATGGCTGGGATTCGTTATTAGGTGAAAGCTTTGTTTTCTCTGGCACGCAGGCAGACTGGGGGATTTAGGCCTCCCTATTGGAAAGCATACAGATTAGCCAGGAGGGAAGCAACCGCAGCCGCACGCTGCTTTTCAAGTTTGTAGCACGGTTGACTCTGAGCTGGCCATGTGTGAGAGGAATGGATAAATATTTGATAGTGCTCTCCTGGTGAGTGGAGAAACAGTGAAAGAGGAAAAAAAAAACGTAGAAAAGCAGAAGGCAGTGTTTGACCACTGCCTGTGCTCTGCTGCGAAAAACTTTCTTTTTGGGAGTCCAGGTGAATCAGAATAAGGACAATTTCAGGAAGAAACATTGTGATTCTATTCAATTCGCTGTCATGTCTGTGGCTTTTAATTTAAACAAGCAGAGAGGAAAATAATAAACTCCCCCATTATCCGTCATTATCCTCACCCAGTTGGCTGCATTTGATTGGTCAGCTAGAGATGAAAGGGAATTACTCAGGTGTGCAAATGTGGATGAAAGATGCTTTTTGAGACTCACGCCTCTATTTTTATACACTGTATATCTGTGCATATATGGGAGAGCAAAGAGGAACTCCTAGCTCAAGGGCATACAACCAGGGACATGTTGGAACATGCACTTACACATGCTAAGTGCTAGCATGCTAACACATGTGCATAAACACACACACATATATACACAAATGCACTCAGAATGGCTTTTGTCCTGTCATATTTTATTCAGGCCAGCTCTATATGTCTATTTTCAGCTCTGCATCATTCAATAAAGATGAGCTGCTCTCGAGCAACGAGTTTTGGGAGAATGGGATCATTTCAGCTAAATGTTCCCCTTCACTGCCCCTTTTGCTCTCGCAAAAACACACACACACACACACACACACATAGACACATTTTGTTTAAATTACACATCATAGTAGCTGCTCTGCATATTCATAGAGGTGATTTGTGCCAAAGCTGTGGCAGCATTCCACATCTAACAACAGGATGACAGTCAATTTAAATACTGCTCTCCCCATACTGCACTATACTCTGCTTTCTGCTTACACCAATTTACTATATATAGACATGCAATGTGCATTTAATGTCATTTGGAGGCAGACAGACTTAACGAGTCAGAGAAGGAAGCGCAAAGGGAAATCGGAGGAGGTTTCCTGCCAGAACGAGAGAGAGCACAAGGTCACAAGTGGCAACTACCCAACGCAGCAGATACAAAGGGAAGAGGGATGGAGGAAGGAGGAGCAGGAGTTAAACAAAGGTGAGGAGGTTTCGTGGAAGGAGCCGCAGCCCCCTCGGTGGCCTCGATGACTCAGCGGTGGAAGCCTGTATAATTAGAGCCATGCTCTGGGTCTCCGCCATCATTAGATTGGTGCACATATTAAATATTCAATGAGACATTTTGGGCAGACGTGTTCGGGAGCAGGCGAAAGGGCAACTCTGCTGGGGTACGTGCCATGTGCCGTCAAAGATATGTAAACGTGCACGAGCGGACGTGTGTGTGTGTGTGTATGCGTGCTTGGAAGGCTGTTTTCTAGTATGAATGTGTTTGCATCTGTTTTTGTATATTAGCATGCACATATATGTGTTTTTTTTTCCTTTTTTCTTTTGAGAGGCTTATGCTAACATAGCTGCAGGGATGAGTTTTACTCTGAGAGTCAAGGGCATAAGGGTACTTACAGGGATTGTGAAGCCTGTATAGTTGCCAATAAAACTTTCAGTTACATCTATGGTAACTAAATTTATTAAGGCAAACTAACAAGATTACTTGGTCAAAATGTATGAAATCAACAGAAGCGTACAGTGTAACAGCTTCATGAAGGTGGAAGAGGTTGTTTTCATGCGTACTGTATGTATGGAGGACTTATTCAGCAGTGTGTACCAAGGTGATAGTGTGTAGGTGTGTCTGCGTGAGGCCATCATTTGTACTAGCATCAGTTCTTTTGGCTCACCATGCTAAAAAAGAACAGAACTACACAGATGCAGGCGCAGAGGGGCACCTGTCCAGTTGTCCTGTTTAGGAGATCCCGCCCATTAGCCTACATAAACAACAATATGGCCGTGTTCCTAGGTCATGCCATCTTTTTTCGCAAACAGAGCCATACAGCCTGTTTCAAGCCAGATGCTGAATGGATCCAGATCACCGGTTGAGCGGAGCCACTTAAGTTCTGAGACTATAGTAAATTATAGATTGCAGACAGGCCAGCAGATGTGAGGCTTTCCTTTCTGCTTTGCTTTTTTTTTTTTTTTTACCAGCAGATCATATGAATTCATTGGCAAATTGAGTGAACTACAGTGTCAAAGGTTTGGACACACTTTCTCATTCAAGGGAATAGGAAAGTGTGTCCAAACTTTTGACAGGTACTGTATATATATACATATATATATATATATATATTGCATCATATTATCTCAGCAGCTCTTAATTAGCTCACTAACTGCATTAGCACAGTCAGTATGTTTAAAAGCACTTAAAGATTGGTTAGTGTGAAACCAAATAAAGGAAACATGTGAAATTCAGTTCAACATATTTACAGATTAACAAGTCCTTTAGTTGTGTACAAATTCAATTTTTTTTTTATCAACAAAATGTTTTCATCTAGCTTCAGTAGTCCTGCAGCTGTTGTGAAATATTGTTGTAATAAGCGTGTGCTGACAACTAACTGTAACTGTAGGCAAATAATATGATTTATCCTCTTTTTAAATCTCTTTCAGGAACTAATGAAAACAAGTCTCAAACGGTGAGACTCAGTACAAGTCTAAATGCCTTAAGATGATTATTGTTTTAAGATATAAATAGTCTTTTTAGGTAATAATAGCTATTACCTGATTTCCCTGTCAAGTCTGCTTTTATAAGGCGCCTTGATTTCTGTTTTAGATTTACAATTGTAGTGTCAGGATGTGAGAAATCTACCGGTATATTAGTGATGGTTTGTCAGTTTTGTTTATGTTACCTTCTGTTAGACAGTAGCAGTGACTTAAAAAAAGCTGATAAATAGAAAAAGGCCGTCGGAAGCAGACGCCGCGGTTTTACTTTACATCACCTGCTGCCTATTTAAAAACCTGTGTGCACGCATCGCAATTTTAGTAAAGGTTAGACCCTCCTCTTTCTTCTTCTATTTACTTCACTGACAAGGTGTTTGTGATTCCACTCCTCTCTTTAAGTCTTCCATAGTGAACCACCAGCCACAGTAGCTGGTGTAAGTCCAGCCTGTTTCGGAAGCCTCACTCAATCTGACTCAGACATGTTGGCGCACCGCTGCGTAGAATAAGCATAGTAATGAAGGGAGGACAAATTCCACGCTATTTTCTCCATCAATCCTCTTCGGAACAACATGCCTGCTGCTTGTGGCTGATGTATTGTTACTGTACATTGTGCGGCGGAGCTCCATTTGTCTCAATCACCAGATTCTTCTATTATCATTCCAGCTCAGTTACTTTTGGGAATGTTATCAAGCATAACAAATGAATAATACACCACATATTCATTACACAAATAAAATGTGAGACGTGCGCGTGCCAAAAGCCTCTTTTTATAAATGGCCCTTTGGCTGTGTTTAAAGAGACCAATGGTGCATTTAGCTGAGGGATAATCACAAGCATCAATACTGGCATTGAGACTAATGGCCAATGGACATCCGTAAACAAATGTAGCACTGCACTAATTGGGTAGCTATACTATTGAAAACTGTCTGCTGCTTCAAAGCAGAATACTTAAGCTGAGCGGTTAAGTTAAAGGAGGTGTATAACAGACGATACAGTATACTAACAATAAGATGTCTTACTTTTCCCAGACTGGATTCAAATCTTCTTATAACAGCAGCATTGCACTGCAACCTACCTGAAGAGCCCGAGATACTTAAAGGCCCTCAATTTCTCCCCCATCAGCCGCTCTCCACTATCTCTCCTTCCCCGCACTCAATAGTCCCAAACTGGATTGACGGCTCTTTATTGCATGCTTCTTTATGGCCCAAGGCGTGAGTGAGTGAGTTTGCCGCTCCGCGGGGAGAGAGAAAACAGTACAAGATTACACGCCAGTGTTCCACTCCTGGGCCAGACTCTGTCACAGCTAGCCTCAATCTAATAAACACATGTCTTTATTGATCTAGTCCGCACTCCTGCATGTTTTTTTTTCTCTTTTTTTTTTTTCCTGCACTTCCCCCCCTCTCCTGTTGTCTGTAAACGCAGCGTTCCCTCGGTACCGTATTTGATCTCCACGCTATCAAGAAAAAGAAAACGTTGGTTTGTTGTTTGATATGTGTATGTGTGTGTGTGTGTGTGATATGAATGTCGAGGAGCGTGATTGAATGTCTGCGTGTGCATGTAATGTAATTAGAGCTTATGATGAAGGCATGGCTCAAGTGGCTTTCCATACATATCTAGATGATGTGCTGGAGGTTTGAGGTTGGTAATTGATAAGAGCCATTTGTATGGATGAGTTAGTCTTTGTTTTAATGGGATATACAGTATGTTGAGTTTCATTAAACTGACTGCAGTGTCAACCAAAAAGGTCTGTAAGGAAGCAAAAACAGTGAGTGGTATTATTGATCGGTAACGTGGCATGAATATATAATGAAGATAATACTGAAGAACAGAGGTGGATCTATGGGTGGGCCTGGATGTGCAGCTTGCCCCACCCTATCAGATTCATGAAAACTCAGTCACTCAGTGATGTAAGAGGAACAAAAACTTCCTCTCTTACATGACTGACTACATGGCGCACACGCTGTCAGAAGGTGGTTTCATGTAGGTAGCAGCTAGAAAGTCCTAAACTATGTCTAAACAGCTATCTTTGCGCTGTTTAAAATGTCTAGAGGATGAAGCATGTTTGAACCAGGCCCTGACTAAAGCGAAGTCGCAGCAGGATGGTTGTGAGAGACTTTTCTGCTCAACAAACCGGATCCAGACACACCTGAGATCATCCGAGTTAACCGGACGCCAGAACAACTTGACGCTTTTGTCTTTCGATAAAGAACTAATTGATACTTCAGATTACGACGACATAATCAACCTTTTCAACACAAAGCCCAGAAGAGTCCGCTTTGTGTCAGCACAGTAGCCGCAGGTAACCATTCATCTGACTCGCTCATTGATATGCTCGTGGTATTCTGACATCAGTACCAGGCATACTAAAATTCACTACCGGCCCACCAGTTTTTTTTCCCACCAAATCATTTTTATACTTATCTAAGCTTAAAAAAAAAACTCAGGCACATCCTGCTTTTTCCAGGCCCAGTCATTAGCCACGGTCTGTATCCATCCTCCTGTGTATTTATCAAGATGGTTGCCATGGCTGCAACAGCGCAAGACCGTCAAGTTCGGTCCCCGCGAGGTAGAGAATCAGGGTTGAAGTATGTGTGTCTTGAGCGCGCGGCGTCACCCCGACCGGGTCCGGTCGAAACGATTGCGGTCAGTGGTTTGGCGTGTCAGGCTTCATGTGTCCGCTGAACCACAGTGACGGGGAAATAGAAGAGGACGAGAGGGGATGGAGGCAGAAGGGGGGAGGGGCGGGGGGGACGACAGAGGAGTAGAGGATGATGAAAGCGGTCACAGAGAGATTTAAGGCGGCAGCTGACTCCAAGGTGGACTACAGGGAGGGTAGAAGGACACAAAGTGGCAAGGAATTAGAGGGGATGAGACACAGAGAGGAGACAGATACAGTAAGAGCTACATCAGAGGAACTTGTAGCTGCAGTCTTGAGAGATTGCAGTCGTATCGCAAACACACCGGAGCGAGTGGAATTATGCCATTTAAATTGTGGATGAACTCAGATTTCCACAAACATCACATCCCTCTCACATGACTACACACACACTCTTAATAATACATCTTTCCACCCTTGTGTC
Organism: Thunnus albacares; assembly: GCF_914725855.1. NCBI lineage: Eukaryota > Metazoa > Chordata > Actinopteri > Scombriformes > Scombridae > Thunnus > Thunnus albacares. The sequence continues at coordinate 20,763,007 of NC_058127.1, read as the reverse complement.
ACAACATTCACTACAAGATTGTTGTAAGACAGTTAGCCCCCCCCCCTATAATTTAACATTTTCTCTCTCTTTATCTGTTTGTGTGTAACTGCTGACTCAGCAGGCCCTGTTATCCAGTCAGACATTGTGGGGGTGGGATTGTTGGATCGCGGCATCTGTCTACACCACACTCACTACTGTCACACACGAGCATCGCAGACATGTGTTTTTATTTGTCACACACATTCAAGTGCACATGATAACACGGATATTTTGCAGTGGAAGCAGGCAAAAAAAAGACACGTTAGCACATCTTGAAACATACATGTACCATTAGTTCTCAGAGGACTCGGTCACAGCCGCTCACTTTAAATTCAGGTTTAGCTCTTTTTAGCTCATAAATGGTCCAGCAGTGACATTTGCTCCAATTAGCTTCCGCCTATCAGGTGGCTTTAAGATCAGTGCTCAGAGATAAGAGGCGCGGCGCCGTTGCCAAACGCCCGCGTCTCCCGCAGATGAGCCATATTCTCCTGAGCCGTGACCGCAGCAGTCATTTTAAACAGCCCCAGTCACTGCAGCCATTACACACCTCGTTGGATTAAAAGTAAGCAGGAAATCATGCGGCGGCCAATGGTGTGATAAAAGACCGGGCGGGGGGGGGGGGGGGGGGGGGGGGATCTATGTGTGAGCATGTATGTGTATGTCAGCCCATGTCTGTAAGGAGCTGAGTGCATCAAAGTGTTTTATAGATGTGCACAGTTAAACCGCACAAACTGTGTGTTGGCTCACTAAGACCATGAAATGAAAGTCACTGAATACTGAAGTCTTTTTCAAAATGTTTTCTCTTCAAAAGAAATGAAATGATCTAGGGCTAGAGAGAGATGATTGCATTTTTTTTTTTTCTGTTGCAAACAGAATCAAGTGATGTCTTATCACTGGTGGATCATTCAAAGATATGAAAATTAGGGCCCGAAAATTGGGGCCGATGCTGATGCAGATATTAGGGAGCACAAAAAAATTCAATATCTAGGCTTTATATGGGCTGATAATCTTATATATACAGAATATATACTTGAATGCACATTTTTTGCTGTGATCCTTCAAATGTGGTTATCAAACACTCGTGACAAAGATATATAATGGAGGCGTGATATTTTACAGTTTAACAATAAACTTTATTGTCTAAAATGACATCACTTCACTCACTTCAACTATAAATTAAAAAAACACTGAACACAAAAAACACATGCATGTGTATATATTAAACCTGAATTAAGAAAAAGGATCAAATATACACAAAATTCTGTCTATATAACTTAAAAAAAATATATTGGCGCATATCGGACAACATATACACTGATATTGATATATATCTGTGACAGGCTAATATCGGCCATTGATATCAGCTGACTGATACATCGGTCGAGCTCTAATGAAAATACGTCCACATTCTTTATGATGATGTGAGGATTATATCGACAGAATTAATGACTCACAGCATTATTACAACATTAACACAAACTAACAATATCTTCTAAACTCTCATCACTGTCCTGTGAGAACCACGTATCTCTAAATCTGGCTGGAATGTAAGCGATAATCTTTACGGGCTGAGAAAATTCTACTTCTTAAGCGAAACGATTACTTTAAAAAACGAAAAAGTATCGTCAATGGTTTTCAAAATCACAGTTGAGTTTTTCATCATTCCCACTGGAAATAGAAATGTTTGAAGGTATTTCAGTGCTCATGCTAGATTTTGGTGAAACAACTCATCATTAATTTAGAACGTGACAACTCTAACAGCTTCATGTTGCAATAGATTGAACAAAGAGACGATAAACCATAACAACGAACGATTATTAACTGCTAACTAAATATGTTTCCGAAGACAGAAATATCGCAGTAAAGCGTTTCACGCTCTTCTCTGCCTCTTTTCCTGCGTACTTTCTAGTAAAGGCAGAAATGCCACATGAATAATGAAGAGGAGCATGTAATCTGTGTGTTGGTGCATGTGAGGGAGCGAGAGAGAGCCTTGCAGCGTTAGAACAGGTAGCAGCCTAGTTGTTGATGCTGATGTGGTCTCAGTATGCATTTCGAAGAGGTTATATAACACATCACGCTGCGTAGCTGGCGAGCGGTGTTGCTGCTATTTATAGAAACGCTTTGATGGAACAAACTCTGTGACACACAGACACAAAAACATCAACCTGGATGTCTATAAACTGTATATATATATATATGTGTGTGTGTGTGTGTGTGTGTGTGCACAAACAAGCACTTAAAATAGCTTTTCCTTTACATTTCTTCCTCTGTTTCATAGACACACATGCACACAAACAATAAAAGATTGATATCCAGTAAACATTATAATTGCTAACTATCAGAGGGATGACGAGCTTGATAATTATTGATGTCCATAGAGTCCCACCCCCCCACACCCCCGTCAGTCTTTCAGCTTAGGTGCAGCTCTCTCCATCTCTCTTCACCACACATGTACATGAATGTGTCTGCACACACCTACACACACACATACATAGACAGAATACACACAGCCTCAGTCTGGCGCAGCATCCCTTTTGTTCATTTAAATACCAAGGAGTCAGTCCAGACAAAAAACCATTACAGGGCGCAATGTGGCGTGACGGTTTTTTGATCAGCTAGAGAGAGAGAAATAAGGAGAGAAATGTTAGGGGCATTACCGCTCATTTTCTCGAGGTGCTCTGATAACGTTAACCAGCTGATTGCTTTGTTTAGAGCCCTGCACGCCACCACCGCAGCCCGGAAACATAAAGCCCAGCGAGACTCCGCTTAAAGTTTAAAGGACTCCTGCTGAATTTAAATTTCATGTTAGATATGCAGCAGTTAAACTTAACATACATGGACACGGCTATGCTCCGTATAACTGTCATATGCATAAATTACTTTCACTATTCATTTATGTGCAACTGGGAGCTGCAGTACTGAGATTTTTAGATAATGCAGTCTTTCAGATTCAGCGTTGCACTGCTAGCAGCCATGCCGGGTAAAGACATGCATGATCCCCAGAGGATGAATCCTAATGAGTTTAGTGATTGACAGACTTTTTTCTCTCGCACCACCAGCAGATCAAGTCGTCTTATTCAGTGAAATGATGAATTGGCATAAAATTTTGTACAGACATTCGTTTATGGGATCATATTTTTTGGCTCAAAGAGAAATATCTCAACAGCAACTTGATGGATTGTCATGAATTATAATATTTGTGATATTTCAAAATTCTAATGTCACCAATTACCTGCAAAATTAATGACAATCCCTTCAGCCTCAGCTCTACTTTGTGTTTGGTGCTTATTAGCAAATGTTAGTATGCCAACACACTAACCTAAGATGATGAACGTGTTTAATATTATGCTGCTAGTGCGGCTGTATTTATTTATTACCTTAATGACCAAAATATATCTGTAGGGTAGTATTTTCCTAAAGCTGTCAATCCAAACCACACACACACAAAGGCTTCCTTTTTATTCCAACGGCACTCACAGTTATTCACCAAATGACTGCAGCAGAGAGCCACTAATCCAAGCTTCTGTGAGCTTCTGTTACTCTTTCATGTTATGTGAGCCACATCTCATGTTCATTTCCCTCCATGTCCACCATATGCTACATTAGCTCCCTGCTGTTTGAGATCTACGTGGTAACATTAGCATGCTATGAACTTAACGGCGCCCCCAGAAGCCGGAGCACCGGCGACAACCCCGCAGCATCCATCCTCTGTATGCCACAAAATTAAGCGACCCATATAGAAAACGATGAAAAAGCTAATATAGAAATTGCCTTTTATGAGAGACTATAACTGTTCAACCTCCCTGCCAGCCAGTTAACTGTCAAAAATCTCCTGATACTGCATAAACAAAAGCCTCAGATATACCAATCTTGATAAGGTCGTATCGCAACAGCTGGTCATGTTATGGAGGACTAGATAACGTGAGGCAGCTTTGGGGGAAGAACATCAGAAATGTAAAAAGATTTGCTTTGCTAGATTTATGTGTCCACTTTCACTTGATTCAAACACTAATTTTATAGTTTGAAAATTAATTACCAGATGCATCACTTTTAGACGCTGTTGTATTTTCCAAACACGCTTTAAACTGAATTGTTAACGCTGTAAAATTACAATTATTTTCAGTATCAGATTCCCGCCACCCTTGTTTTGATTTGAACGATTAAAAGGGTGAGAGAGAGATAGAGATAGATGGCAGGAGAGAGAGAGGAAGGAGCCGACATTGACAGTTGCCTTTCAAGATATCAGAGCAACTGCAGCACCAACCAAAAAAAGATAAGACTCCAGCCAAGATATCAAACAGCATTAGCAATAAGCAACCGCTGCAAACAAACAATTTTACAGTACCAACCAATGCCAAACAGCCCTGGGCCACCTTAGGAGGTTTGGCAGTAATGGGGTGGGGGGGGGGGGGGGGGGGGGGGGGGGGTTGGGGTGTGGGGGGTGTGTGTAGAGGAGTTGTTAAAGAATTGGAAATGCCAACATTAAAGCACAGAGTTTGATTTTAAAATGTTTGATGTGCGGAGGAGGTGGTACAGCGTTCAGGTGTGTCAGGGGGACGCCGAGGGGGGAAATCGTCATTGCAACATTATTTTACTGCCTTCAAAATAAAACACCGGAGGGCTGTTAGACATTACAACTTGTCAGTCAACGTATGCCATCAGATAGCTGAAGTACAAAACTGTCATAGAAAAATTCTCAAGATAGGTAACCCTAATATACATGTTCATTTCAAGAATTCTGCCAGAAAATTAAAATTAAAACATATTTACACTTAAGTCATCAATTAAATTGTTAAGTTAAATGTGAGGGAACACTTCTACAAATCAACCAGCTATTAAATAATGACACAATAAAGGCTTTATTGTTTTCAATCAAGGCTAATTCTTGCTTCTTTCATTCTAGAAATCTATCATCTTTATTACCATCGTCCCCTTTGAATATCATTCCAGTCCAAATGGGACTAAATTCGCTAACTTTTGTTATTTATTTCAGTTTAAGACAGACTGTAATAGCTTTGAAATTGGCCTGTTTTTTGGGTTTTTTTTTTTTACATCAGAAGTACGGTTTCAACAGTGTGCTATCATTTGTGTGATGCACTGTACAGCTTGTTTTGGATGTTGGGAATACTCTTGAGCTGAGGACAATACATAGCTGACGGCAGTAGATTCATCATTCTCTTCATAATGCCGGATATGACTCATGCTCTCTGTGTTGTCCCCCCACCGAAGGAATTAGTTAAGAGTGGTGAGGCTGTCCTCTTCCTCATCTGTTTCCTCTGTCTCATTTATCTCTGTCTTCCTCAGGTTGTTTTTTGTTAACGCTGAAATTTATCGTCATCAGCGGCGAGGTGCAACGAACGTCTTACTTTACAAACAAAACTAAGATACATGAAGAGAAAGAATCTCCTTAGCCCGTGATGAGAGGACAATAAGATAATCATTAAAACCGCAGACATACATTCATGATCCCGAAACGAGATATCTGCAACCAGTTCACATTGTAGGCGAATACTCCAAGAAATATTGTATCCCACCTTAAATGAAGCTGCATGCCACATCTCTGTGTAACACACAAATGGAGTCTCACCTTGAGGGATTGATTTATTTTCCAGGACTTTTTTTTTATTTCGGCAGAGATTACCGTCGCGTGGCAACCGAAAGCTCATAGCGCCGAGTGTATAACACATGTTCCCCCGTGCCTGATGAACGATCTCGGTCACCGGCAAAATCTGCACCCTGCATTTGAGCAAAGTCCCATTAATAGAGGGATGAATCTTTTAGGAATTTCTTGATTCAATTCAATTTTGACTGCAATGCACGCTGTCAAAATGAGTTTCAGAATTGGTTCTCAACTCAGACTATTCATTAGTGTTTTTTAGTCGAATTGAATTACGATATGAAACATAATTGGCAGTTAAGCTAATTGGTCAAACAAAAAGCAGAGAGAAGTCCTCTGCTTGTATGAGAATAATGAAATGAAAGTGTAATTTACTGCCTACTGCTGCTGGATAAATGTCTTTGGTAGAAACAGAAGTTTGTGTAGATGCTCAGGTGCATCCCCACCAGATAAGAACATTCTATACTGCAGGTAAACCTGTTGTTATCAACTGTAATGTGCTGCTGCAGGTCTTCTGAAATTAAACAGACTATGGGTTTAGTTATTTATTCCCCCCCCCGATCGAAGATGGCTGGAAGTTTTGTCAAGCAGCGTGAGGTGAGGTTTGTTAGAGTTCGGTGCTCCGTATGCTGCCGGCATGCTTTAAACAATGCATGCGATTTATTACCTTATGTTATGTTGTTATGCTGTTCAGATAAAGATTGTTGACTAAAACTAGCCTGAGGAATTACGTTCATGCCGGATGATTCTGCAACTCAAGATTGACATGCGGTCCCAATGCAGAGGAAGAATGTGTATAGCGAAGCGGGAAAGAGCGGGTGAGGAGGTCGGGGTGGTAGAGGTAGAGGGGGGCGTGTAATGCATACAGCTTTAACACAGGAGACTGGAGTTTGCATTTATTTGCCATAACCATGATCTCACCCTATAATAACACCATAGTTACCAGGCACAGATACTGTAGAAAGAATTTGGAAGGAAATAAAATGGAAATCTTTCAAAAAAACTCCCCTTTGGTACAGTATTTACCTTGCTTCTCTGCCCAAAGGACATTTTGTTCTCATGAAAAGTCGAGGGTTTCCTGTACCTCACTCTGTGAACTCCTATCATGAGTTTTATATCAGCTCAATAAAGGTGAGCAAACTCTCTTTCATGACTAAACAGCACAGTAAACAGAGTTGAGATGGAGTCACTCTCCCTGCTGCTCTCACCCCTCAAATCTCTCCTCTTCTTTATCAATCTACCTCCCTCTCCGGCGCTTCCTCTCGTCACTCTCTCTACTTCCTTTCATCAAACTGTATCTGTCTCTCTGACATCTTTCCTCCTCCTCCTCCTCCTCTTTCCCTGTCCTTCATTTGCCCCTGCCCTCCATCCTTCTCTCTCCCACCATCAGCCCTCCCCTTCCCCTCCTCCTCCTCCTCCTCCTCCTCCTCCTCTTCCTCTCTGCTCACTCCCTGCCTCCAGCTCCTCCATCTTAGCTCGTCATTGCGGAAGCAGGGTTTGTTTTTTTTTTTTTGCATGCCAGTGATGTCACAGGTGTAGTGTGTGTGTGTGTGTGTGTGTGTCGCAGAATGATATCGCTCTCCTTCGGACCGTGTGAATGAGATGATCCACCTTCTTGCAGCCTCCCTGCCTCTATCTTCTCACCCCTACCCCCCCCACCCCCCTCCCTCCCCCGCCCACCCCGCCGCACACTTCCACTCGCATAAAGGAGTCAATTTGTCAGAGATGTCAGGGGTGCTACCGAACAGCCAGCTTCTTGCCATATGCCTGTGTGTGTGTGTGTGTGTGTGTGTGTGTGTGCGTGTGAGCACGTCCCTACTGTTGTTGCAGCACGGTGTGAAGAGTGTGTGCAGAGTGTACTAAGCAGACAAGTACACGTGTATATATATAGCCGCTGTGGTGGAGTGCTATGGAGACTGTATTACAGGTGTGACATGATGTGTGTGTGTGTTTATTCAGCATATAGAGGAGGTAAACGTGTTAATTAATACATGACAGCTCCGTGTAACTGTATGTGTCTTGGCCTGCCTGTCTCTATATGTGTGTGTGTGTGTGTGTGTGTGTGTGTGTGTGTGTGTGTGTGTGTGTGTATGAAAGCTCTTCTTCATCCGGTGCCGCCTGAGGAGTGTGATGACCAGTCTATTTGACAGGCGGTCCAGTCACAGCGGTCGCCCCATCACTACAGTGACTGGGTCACCGGAGTTAATTATTCTCAGCGCTGGTCCATCATGCTCCATGCCGTGCGTACACACACACACACACACACACACACACATATATATATATATATATATATACATACACAGTCACAGCCAGACATGTGAAGTAGAAACACACGTTCTTCCAGCTTTGACCTGTTAAACATGACGCTTTTAAACGACTTGTGTTCTGGTGACCCAGCGGTTTAAGGCGGGATCCTGTGAGGTATCTTCTTCGGTTTATGTCACACTGAAACACCCACGCACGCAGACCCTACACTTAATGTATAGATTTCTACAGTTGAGTATGAATGACAGTGACTAATGTGAGGCAGTCTTCTCGCTAATTAAAGTCTCGTCATACATTAATTACCATGAGCTGCAGTATTTAAAGTCTTAACTGAGCGAAGGATGATTTTCCGTTTAACCTTTGCTTAACCGGGATTTCCTTTTGGATTATTTTATCTTCAGAATGAAATCATTTCCTGTTTTGATTCCTGTGGTCTGTTTTTTAATACAGAGCCAATGTAGTAAACTTCACAGAGGGCTTCGGTTATTCTTAATTTTAATGGAAACACTTTCTATCCTGCAGTTATCATTTGCGTCCAGCCTCGCTCCAAAGCTTCTTTAATCATTTCACTGAATATCACGCTAATCCATGTTATCTCGGGTAATGTTCTACCAGACGGGCCATTCACCTGTGTGAAAGACGTATTGTTTCCCAGGAGAATAGGGAAGAACGTGGCGGTATCCCGTTTCAGCATTAGACATCACCTATGACGTTGCCTAGAAATTACAAAACCTAGAAGGTCTGTGAGCAGATGAAATGAACGAGCAGTTTGTCCTGCAATCAGCAAACCAAACCACAAGTTTCCTTTTGAGGAAATGTTATCACAGCATCACTCTTTGATGCAGACCAACATATCAATAATTCAAGATGTCTTAAAACGCACTTTTCTCCCAAAATCACACTTCCACCCTTTGAAACAAAGTAACAGTAGTAGTTAACTCCATTTGTACAGGACACAAAAGTACATAAATGAAAGCAATAGGACATCTGGAGAGGAATATGTTAAGAAAATAACCCTTTAAATGCGTGATGAATGGAACTACACGCTTTACGATATAAGATGGATTAATGGCTGCATCCTGGCTGAACTATTTGGAGCAGAAGGTAGCCATATGTGAGTGGGCGGGGTGATTGCAAAATGCTCATTCAGATATACATACACACACAGCGTTTGTTAGGAAGGCCATGCTGTTCAGGCACTATCTGAATTACATTATTGCGCAATGCTGTTCACAAAGCGAACCAAATGTTCCAAATGTCTCCGGGTCTGCCTCTCTCTCTCTCTCTCTCTCTCTCTCTCTCTCTCTCTCTCAGCAGGATCACAGCTAAAAGGAAGGGGGGGGAAAAAAAAAATCCCACAGCTAAAAACCAAATCCAAATAGCTAAAAAAGAGCTCCTAATTTGGCAAAACAAATGAGCACCCTCGCGATTGCGAAAAACACATCAGGCGAGTGATATGCAAATGAGCAGCTCCGCGAGCCTTCGAGCAAGCTTGCCAGATGCCGGTGAGCCCAGCCCGACGGGTGGGTCGTGAGGGAGATCTCACAGAGAGAGGCAGGAAAAAGAGGGGGAGGAGTGGAGGAGGCGGTTTAAATGCGGCGTGATTAGCGCTGAATATTTTGGCGATCGCTTCAGTTTGGCATGAAGTGTGAAAGGTACATTTATAGAAGAAGCGCTAAGCCAGCTAGTCATTCCTAATGTAACACAAGCAATGCTAAAAAGTTTCTTTGGACCCCGTAGATGTAAGCACCTACAAATCACATGTGGGATTTCCCTGTGAGGGAGCTGGCACGGCGGCTGACACGTCTCACTGACGTAGATTCAATGAAACACAACCTTTAACTCAGCTGACTACCTCCTTAGATACAAAGCAGAGGCTGCTAAGACAGAGCAAATAAAGGATAGATGTCAATTTTTCAAGTCTATCATAAAACAGTACTGGCATGCCATATGCCTTTTGAAATATGATCTGTGCAATATTGATCGCTGTAGTCATTCCTCCTCATGTGAGAATTGCATCAAGACATACTTGAAAGAACTCTTAACCTGATCGAACAGTAGAGAGAAAGATATACTGTATATAAGAACACAAAAAATATAGATTGATGACTAGTTTATCTTTGTTTCACATGCCTAATTTAAAAAAAAAATCCATCAGAAGTTGCTGTGTACTTTTCCATGTGGCATTATTAATGCAATATCTGCCTAAAAAGTGCCATGCATTATTTTAATCAGTATTCTGATTGATGATTGCCTGGCTCCAGAGTTTTAAAAAAATACCAATTATAATCAGCCTCTGACGAAATGATTGGGACAGCACTACCAACAACCGGGCATACTGAAATGAATGCAGCAAATAAAAGAATGCATTAAAAACTACAGCCTGGGTGTGACAGCTTTACAGGTTACAAGCAAATACCGGCTCTTCACTTAATTAGCCGTGCAGATGGAACGATAAGAACGAATAGAAGTGTGTGCAGATGTGCGAATTGCAAAGTAAGCTAGCACTTCATCAGATGGAGATGATAAATGCGGAAATAAATACATTTTAGTGTCTTATGAGCCTATGTATGCAGAAATATATGCAGTAGATTTGGATATAGACATATAGACAATGGAATGTGTGCAGTCCATGTGCATAAAAACAGCTAAAAATGTTGTTGTTTTTAGTAATGTGCATATGTAGCATCATACTGTTGTTTATGTTGGTAATTGTTCCCTCTATGAACAGAGTGCAGGATTAAAGATGCGTCAGCTGGCTGTGTTCTAGGAACACTTTCACAGTGTTTCTATGGCCTCATACTCTGCCCCTACAGTACATACACATCTCTGTAAGTACCTAATGTGCCTGCATGAGCAGCTTGAATGCTCATATTAAATGCATTGTTTGTGCTCATTGTGTATGTGTGTGTAGTTCTCCAGTCACACACTTCCCCGGGTCTACATCTGAACGTGTAAATTGAGATCACTTTGTACCAGACTGCATCAACAATCAACTGTTGGTATCTGAACATACTGTTTGCTATTGTGCACTTGTTTGCTATTTTATGGCCCTTGTGTATGCAGTGTTTATTCACACACCTGTTCACTCGACACGTGTGTACGAGGGCGTGCCTGTGTTTCAGTCACAAAGCCATCCAGCTACAGTGAAATAAAGCAGATGAATCACAGCTCCTCAGCTCAGTAAACCCAAGAGGCTAGTGGCTGACGCTAGCGTATTGTTGTGAATCAACCACCCTGTCAGAGCACACTGTGCCCCTCTTCCCTCCCTTTCCTAACAGCCCGTGTCACCCGGCTCCCTTGCCAACACCCACACACACACACACACACACACACACACACTGAAAGCTGTTAGCTGCCGCAGTTCGAGAGCAGGTGCTAGCGTGGCATGGCAGCGCCCACAGGGCTCAGAGGCCGTAGACAGACACCAGATCAACCGCCAGTTTTCCTCATTCTGCCGGCGACCACTTGCTGGTACCCAGCCCTAATTATTATTGGCCACTGTAATTAATTACAGAGCCTCAGAGCGGCTGGCAGCCATAATCCAGGCTCACTTCCTGACTTGAGTGGTGTTATTTGGTGTTTTGGTCTGTGCCGGTGTGGCCGCTGTTCCTGTTGGACTGCGAAGCCGGAGCAGCAGCGGCGGAGACTGGATCATCCTGCTTTGCCAGCTTGTCCACAAAGCACTTGTTGTAGTTTTATACCAAGAAAACATTTTGTGATTAAGCGCCTGGTAGGGATGATGATCAAGGCACTTTTTTAACTGATCGGTATTGGCGATATTAAGCAAGAATCAAAGCCCGATCCTTTGTTTTAGGTCAGCTGTCACACAAGTGTGGTAAACAGACATACTCTGGCATACCTGCGGCTAAAACGTCTTGCAGTGTGGAAATATTTTAAAAATGGAAAATGAAAGCAGTCCAACATCCACTTGTGACTGCAACGCAAGCATTTTGCGAGGCGGTAGTAACAGAGCTGAAATCACTACTACAAATTTGATACAGCACCTAAAAAATAAACACTTAACAGAATACATTAAGTTCACTCACGTAACTCAGGCAAAGTCTGCACCGGAGCAACAAACAGTGGAGGGTACTTTTAACAGGAGAGGAAAAAGCGACAAGGCCAAAAAGATTACAGAGAGGGTAATTGAATTCATCGCTTTGGATGACCAGCCCATCGCTGTGGTAGAGAACGCAGGTTTTCCGACTTCTGGAGCTTTTTGGTACGCCCCGCCCTCTCAACACTACAGTTCAGACACTGCCCTACTTGAGCTTCACCACAAAAAACAAAAAAAAACATTAAGGAACAGCTTGGATGCAGGCAATTTTTTTCTTGATACATTGCAAAGCTATTCAATTGTCAAGCATATACATTGGATTTATTTTAATAACTTGAATAAACTTGAAGTGTGCACTGTGCAGCTGTATTATTTAGGGAAATACAAGTATACAAGGAAGTACGGGACTCGGTATCAGCAGATACTTGATATTAAATGAGTTGGATTGGGATCATGGGCAAAAAAACTTGATCGTCCCTAACACTTGGTGCTGTTAAATCTTGATTTGGCATTTGTCTGCAGACTGGCATATGGTCCTGGGTTAGATTCATCAGGTTGTCAATTTAAACTCTGCATTCAACTATGGGAATCACACTTTATAGTCAGCGAGAGCGCCTACTGTAGGCCTGAAAGGGCAATTATTCTTGTTCAGAGCTATAAAGATTATGGGTTTATGAGCAGGGGATTTGTCCTCTTGTGGTCAGAGGGCTGTTGCTGCCTGCCCACACACTAAAAGGGACTCACACTACACACACGAGAGCCAAGATTTAGCAGAACAGTAGATGAGTATTGAGCGACGAATATATCTCGCTGAAAATTGCACTCAGGGGAGAGGAGAAAAGAAGGAGCGAGGGCTAAAGAGAAGACAAAACAAAAAAAGGGAGCGGGACGGTTATGGGAGGAAAGCGGAGGGAGACAGAGAGTTATGTTGAGACTTGACGGCTGCAGTCTCAGCATCCGGATTTGCATCATCTTTTAAAAAAAAAAAACGGGGCTTACGGTCGTACTCGTCCCACCCCCGTTGCTTGCCCATCTCGAATTACGGCACGGGCTGCGTGAGAGGATCAAACAAGCTGCACTGTCTTATTCATTTTTCATGCTGCTGTACTGAGGAAGCGAAAGGGAAAGGAGGGAGTGAGAGGAAACAAAACTGAGAGGCTGGGGGAATGAAAGAAAAAAAAAAATATACCAGAGTAACCTACTTTTTTCACACTGCGTCTCTGGGTGCATATGTAGAAGCTTAACAAGCTACATTCACACACACACACACACACACAAAAACACTTTGCTTGTAAATTGCTCCAGTTGGTGCACAGGAACACTGCAACGTGGATCCCAGAGGTGGGAGCGACACGTTGCCTGAGAATCAAAGAAAAAGAAATGGGGACGTGTGTGTCATTTCGCCAACATTTACACACACACACACACACACACACACACCCTCACCCCTGGCGTCTTAACAGCAACATGCCTCCAAGGATCGAGTTCGACCCGTCACCCCCCCCACAACACCAAGTGGAACAAGTTTCCCAGGCCTCTTCCTCCATCTCAAGCCTCACTCTTCAGCCGGTCTTCAGTCGCCGTTCAGTGTTGGAGGCGCCGCTCTCCTCCGGCACCTCATTATTTCCTCTAGAGCCGAGGGGCAAAAGGCATTCCGATTCCTTAGATGCAGAGATAGAGAGAGAAAAGAGTGACGAATAGAGAGAGAGGCAGCGGCGTTCAATATCCCACTGTGCTGCACCACACTGCTGTGACAACTCAAACATGCCTCAGACTCACGTATGCGCACACACACACATATGCGTTCACACACAGATTGAAGTACAGTAGCGGCAGAGGGGGAAAGGGAGGGAACAGATTATAGCTGCTGTACCGTGGCAGAAAGGCAGAGATGGCGAGGAGGGAAAAGACAAACTGTCTGAGATGGAATTGGAGAGGGAGAAAGCGTCGACTGGAAAGAGAGCAAGAGACAGGAAAAGTGTGGAAAGAAAGACTGAGAGGTGGGAACAGAGTGAAACTTTTTTTTTTTGCAGGCGCACAATTTGCCAGCAAAGCCTGCAGTAGCTGAAGAGATGCAGGAGTCCGTCTGTCTGCTACTGCCAATCCAAACCAGCAGACCTCATTCAGTCACTCAGACCTACAGACATTCAGTTCCAGACTTCCATCACCGGTTACAAATATACACAAGTGCAGAGATTCACAAATTACTACTAGAGCTGAAAATATTAGCTAATTAATCAATCGACTGTTTGCTCAACCTGTCCTCCAAGCATGGATTGTCCAATCATAGCTTAGACACGGTAACTAGGCACAATAGGCCTGTCAAGATTTCTCCACATGTCGAAGCGGTGTGCATGAGACTGTAGCAAGACCAATAAGAGAGTTTGGTGATTGGAAACCAAAAACACAAGAGCAAATATGTGTTTATGTACTTTAACATAAGCTGCAAATGTTAGTATGTCCACCTGAGTAACTCACAGCTTCCCAGTGTTACTTCCAAGGCCAAGAGTTAGCATATCATTAGCTAATTACATTATTTACAGGTTACATTAAAAAAAATCCATGTTCTCAACTAGCACATTCAGTGTGTGGGAGCCGTGTCAGTGCTTTTTCCTTATTTTCATGTGACTTTTTTGCCTGGGACATGTAGTTTTTAGCCAGTATTTTAGCTTGATATAATAAATGTAACCATGAAATGCATATTTTAACTTCTTTTACAGGGTTTTCTAAAATGATTCAGCGGCAATTTCAAAAATGTCATGGAGCTAATGCTAGCTTAATTAGCTAGCTAGCTACAGCTGATAAAATATGCAAGTGACTGCCGACTAGGTATCTGCAAAACAAATGAGCACCCTCGCGAGATCTGCAACCGCTATCACTGTAAACTGCATATATGCAAGAATGAGAAGCTTGACAGACTTTGCAACAGTAACTAAGAGGGATGGTAATTTAGCAAAATGTCAATTGGTCATTATAGTCCAGCTTCTCAAACGTGAGGAGTTGCTGCTTTTCTCTATTCTGTAGCATTGTAGATTGAATATCTTTGGGATTTGGAGTGTTAATCAGACAAAACAGGCAATTTTAAGACATCTCATTTGTAATTTTTGGTCTCATTTTTCACATGGGCATTCAACAAACAATAAGTTAACCAAAGAATAATTATATTTGCAGCTCTCAGTACACAACGGCACCATATAGAACATAATTACGGTACATGCAGCGTGCCAACATCATCATGCATGTCAGATCCAGCGGAAAAAAACACTCAGTATATTATCGTGCTGATCATGTACAGTATATTTATGAGCACATCTTCCTCCTCCAGCTCTCCCCCAGTTGTAAAACAAACACAGTTTTTCTAGATGAGCTCAGCTATAGATTAAAGCACTGGATGAATATTCATCGCTCATGTTAATAGCCATTGGAGAGGAGAGGGAAGGGAGAAAAAAAAAGACAGATAAAGAGGTAGAAAGATCTGGGGGAGAGAGGAAGAGTTGCTACTGAAACTTGTTATTAATAATGTCTGAGGATTATTCTTACCGTGCCCTTTCTTTTGATATTTTATCCCTCAGCCTTTCCTTGGATTTAGAGGGATACAGCACAAACTCCTGCTCCATGTTGAATTAAATCAATTGAAAGATTGGAATAGACTGGGTGTAGAGAGGAGAACAACAACAGGTAGAGATAGAAACAGCAAATGTTGACGTGCCCTCTTGTGTGGGAAGCAGACAATCATACACATCAGCTGCTCATGTGTCTCGCTGGCCATCTGTTAGGGAAAACTAGATCAGGATGGCAGCTCTCCAAACCCTCGCTCTTCCCTCTCTCTCGCTCATTCTCTATGGCATTCATCTTTATGTATATCTGTCTCGCTCAAGGTTCATAGCTGATCATTACTAGTCAAATGACAGCGACATTATTTCTCAGTGTCACGTCCTCAGCTGGCTCCTGATACCGTATATTCTATAACAATCTCTGTTGCTTAATGGGAACTTTACTAGACTCCACCACAATGTAGCCACAACTACCTACCCTATACTTTACTATACAATACTATCTTTTTATTATAACTGTATCACAGAAACTAATCCAAGTATAACTAACTTCACACTGTAACTGTGAGAATTGGTAACTCTATCTTAAGTATAATAGCAGTAAAACAACAAACTATATCTGCCGCTTAGGCTATACCCATAAACATATCAGTAGCTACACCTACCTATCTTGGATGCTTACTGTATATTGAAACCTCAAATATTAAGTTAACCCCTTAAATTGCCCCCTTTATGTCCACCGAAGTAGCCTTAGGTTTGTTAAAGTCATCTTATTCCACTCAGTTGCACAGGAGGCTATGTTTTGTATCAACTTGTTCCAGCTCTTTATTGAATCTGTGATCTGTTACCACATAGGCCTAGTGAATTTTCATGGCTGCACCATTCATTCAAATGGAAATATTGTAGATGTCTTGTGTATATTTCCTCAAAATTCAGCTTGACTTATATTAATATCTTTGGAAACTTTTAGCAATGTTTAGCTGCATAGCATGAGTATGTAACGACTGGTCCAAAGGGTTAGGTAAGAGCTGACAGATAAATGGAAAACAGTTATATTAATATTCAACAAGTCTCGGCTTGCTGATTCCAATCTTCCCAAAACATCACTGACAACATATATATCATATATATATGTTTGTAGCGAAGAAGGGCTCCCACTCCAGGTCTTGAACCCCGGTCTCCCAGACCACAGATGACTGCGCTAACCACTCAGCCAAAGGGTCAACCCACTAGCCAAGGGCCAGTGCATCTAGTCATCCGTGGTCATTACTCCCTAGATGGCACAGAACTGCACCGTGACATTACCCCCTCCTTTAGGAAGTGCGCCCCCATTCTTCAGCCTTCGAGCTCCCTCAGGCCTCTGGGTGCATGCGCTTCCGATGGCCTCGCAGTCGTACCATCCCACTTCTGACACCAAATGTAGCAAAGGGGGGCTCACACTCTGGGTCTCAAACCCCAGTCTCCCAGACCACCGACAACTGTGCTAATTACTCAGCCAAAGGGTCAACCCGCTAGCCAAGGGCCAGTACGTCTAGTCATCCGTGGTCATTACTCTCTAGATGGCACGGGCCCGCACCGTGACAGTGTTGTATAACAATTTAAAAAATATTGCAATAGCAGTAGATTACCAACCAACGATAAACTCTGATAAAGTACACCAGTGGCAGCTCGCCATTTCAGTGTCTTTTCAGCATTTAGCCGTGGAAACTGGATGTTTCCATTCAGTCCCGCAGGAGGACAGAGTGTGTCACCTGCATGATTTGGATGAGATTGAGAATTGAATGCATTTTATATCCTACAGTCCAGCTTTTCTTGAAATTGTCTGTGAAATGAACAGTACATGTTTACATACAACCCATGTGGGCTGGGCACAATTGGATGTATGAAACGTTGATAAACATATACAAGTTCAATTTAATAACCAAGTTTCAGTAACAACTTGTTGCCATTTGTTGTATCTTTCAATGACTAATGGAGCAACAAAAATTACCTGCGAAGGGGAACAGCAGTATAAGCAAGTGTGACCGCAATTGCATTCTCCATATATATTGTATCGTCCAAATTTGAATTAAACATTCAGTTAAACTGTTGATGTCTTAATATCTCTTTTCTCTAGAGTCTTGAGGACATCTCAGTTGGAAAATTACAGATTTCTGTTACTTTACACAAGTTTTTCTACCACCCTAATCCTCTACGTCAATATTTTACCGGAAAGCTTTTATTCGTCCCTGGTTGCAGGTCCCTGTTTGGCTGTTAACATAGTCCAAGTGCCTTTCTGCCTGTCAAGTGAGCAGCTATGAGCTATGGCTGACATTCATCAGCTTTACTTTGCCCTGGTGTGGGGAGCACCATTTTGCCTTCCCCCCCATTTGTCCTTTTGTGCACTGTTGCTCTCCATGTGTCAGTTTCCCTTCGGCATCGTTCATTTGCTAAATTAGACCCCATTTACCCCGTCTCACAAACACAGTTGAGCCATTTTCGGAATCTGTGCCCCATGTTGCTTCAGGCTAAATCCTTTCCATTGGTTCATCGGAGTGTCCCACTCACCCAGTTTAAAAAATGACTCTCCATTTATCCCCATTTGAGGTATTGCACTACATTTACATTATAGGCGTTCAGCAGATGCCTTAATCAGAGTTAATGCCCGGTAAAACTGAAAAGTGGGACAGGAAAAATTAATTTGCACATCTTCATGAAATGGTTGTCGTCTGACTACTCGTTGGGCTAGCTAGTGAACTACTGGACCAACACTAGTCAGTCACTATAGCTCTCCCAAGCTTCTTTATATTTTGTCTGAACTGGGCCATTTACTCCCCCTGGCATTTTGCTCTCTGGATTGTACAATACATGTATTTATTCAATAAACAGTTACTCAAAGAGGAGAGAAACAGCTCTTATCGCTGGCTTTGCTACTGTAACTGTCAGTTAGCAGGATTTTTAGTTGCCTGTCTCCCAACTATTATTCATTTGTTAAGCATTGTAAACTTGCACAGTAAAACTGGTGCAGCACAGCCAATAAGCTACGATAGCTCCCTCCATTTTAAAATGTGCAGCTCTCTGTTCCCAAATTTGCGTGTCAAGGTTCACCAAAATTGAGCTCAATGCAAAAACTGATTAATTCTGCCGAGAGCTGATCCACTGATGAGTCCATTAGAATTCATTGATTATGCTGTGAAATTTGTCTTTTCAAATGCTGGTGTGAGTGGACCTTTACTGTAGCCTTTACTTCTAAAAAAGTAGCCATAAGGTTATAGAGGAGAGGGCCTCTAATCCATTAAATCTTTATTGTGACTGTCACTGCAGCCAGTTTAAAGGTCCTGGAAGTTAAAGGCAGCTTTCTTAACAAAACAATGTAAACATTATTGTATTTATTAAAACCTGCTCAGTATACATTAGACATTTCATGAAAGGTGTACTGTGAAACCAAGTGTTTGATGGTGAGTAGTGGGGTGTAGTGTCCCTCCCTATTAAAAACTAAAGATAAAGTAGGTTTTTGATCATGTAAACAAGACCTTGAAAAGACCCATTTCAGCCCAATTTAATTACCACTGTAAGAAACTCTTAGAAGTTTTAAAACTGTTCGTGCCTCTCCTGTACTGTGGTATAACCTACAGTACTGATCCAAGGTCAAAACCACTTAGAAGACGGTAAAATATTTATGATATATAGAACATGTTTAATGGCGGTGCTGTCAGCCAACTACTATAACCGCCCCCCCTCCCCTTCTTAATTTTCACTGAACTGTGGCGGCGTCCTCCAGCCTACAGAGGAGCTCTTCCCCCCCGGGGCAGAACCGCGCCGTCCTCTGCCTCTCCTGGACGCTCCCACCGGAGGGGGGGGGGTTAGCAGCTCAGAAGCTGTTCTAAGTGAGGAGAGATAGGGGGTGGATTTAGAACGGGTGATTTATAGAGGTGAAGAGAGGGAGAGGGAGCAGCAGGTAATCAGAACACGACGGCAGGGAAGTGTATCCGTGTGTGCTTGAGCAAAATACCAGAAAAATAAGAGAGAATAAGGCACGCTCATCAAAGCTGGATACGCACATCCTCTTTGGGTGAAAAGAAAACGTCTAGAGTATTTTGCCAGATGAGCCAGTGACTAAGTGATGGGGCTGCGTATAGCTTGTGAATGTGTTTGTGTGTGGCTGCGAGGCTGTGCTGTCAGCCTGTGATTAATCTACCACTGTCTGTCTAATTACCGCCCGTGCCCCTCCATGTTCCTCAGCTCCGCCGTAGACGCACTGACCCACACCGGAAACTCAGTGCTCCCGATGCAAATTAAAGCCCTGTAAATATTTGCTTTTAACTCTTGCCGACACATTGTTTCCAATTTTGCGCTCCGGTGGTCTGCAGCCCCAACACCCCCCTCCTCCACACACACACACACACACACATAAACACGAACACATGCGCACACACTTTATGCTCATACCACCACTACCTACCACTGAATTGTTCGTGTGTGTGTGTGTGTATACAGCACTGTGTTGTCAACAAGTTTACTGACAGCCTCTACACTGCCTCCTCCTCCGTCTAGCCCTCCCTCCCTCTGTCTCCACATCCTCCCATTGTGTCTGTATTGTAGCTGGCAGTCTGTCAGCCCATTCTCCTCCACTGTCAACCCAGTCTAGTCTCCATAAGGAGTGAATCGGGTCTGGGGAGGGAGGGAAGACAATGTACAATGTATAAAGATGGAAAGGCTGAATAGAATGAAATTTCAATATGGTTTCTTCAATATTGAAGAAAAGTTTCATGCTTGCGTGAGGCAAAGTTTGTCCTTCACAAAGGAACTACGTTAAATATATGATGTCGCATTTATACTAATGCAGGTTGTATGATGGCTAGATGAGCTGCCATTACTGTAAACTCACCCTTATTACTTTGAACATCTTTTTGCCAAGAAATATGTCCAGGAGATCCTGTGGAAGCTGCTTCAAGTTGAAGTACAGTATATGTACTTAAATGAAATTGGTATATTGCATACCAATTCAGATCCCTCAGCTCAGGGTATCTGCTGATACAAGTACAGAACTCATTGGAACAGATGGATTGCTGCGGCTTGCTGTATGACTGAACGAATGTAACTGGTAGTGGAAACTTGAATTGAATATGGATCAGTTCTGAATGGCAACACTAGAGCAAAATCTATAAGCACCTGCTCCATTAAGTCATTTTCATTTCAGTCTGTCTCCATGCAGTCAACATCCTCTTTTATAATACTGGCGAGGTTGTGTTTCCTGTCTGCAAAGAGGAGATTTTCACTTTTTCATAGGTTTATATTCAATTATTATTTGATTTAATTACAATATAACACAGAAGAGCACAACACATAAATCAGTAGCGTAGTAATAATTAGTTTTTTTTGGTAAAGCCTAAGGACAGGACTTGAGGGTGTACAAGCTTGAATCTCTATGCTTAAAAATGATAAATGTTGCTTTAAATGTAGCTTTCAGTTGAATATACTGTATGCACATGTGTCTAATGAGACATTTATTGTAAATCAGATGATACAGTAGCACACATGCTGACTGATAAACTAATACCTGGGGAACATGTAAACTAGATGATGAATCATGCATTATATCATGAAGTGATGGTGGGCAGCCTGAATCTAAGACTGCGTGATATTCTTGCCCTAGTGGCAAGAAAACAGAAAGTATGGTGTTTAACTGCAGTCAGGAAGTGAAGCTCTTTATCTAAAGTTAAATCATCTCCATGACCTAAAAGTATTTATCTCTTTTCTTCTGGTTTGCTGTTTATAATTTTCTTACAGAGCTAAAAAGTGGTCCTGCTCTTTTTACATTTCTCTGCCTCTCGTTATCTCTCCATCATCTTAACATACCTCCCCCTTCAGCTATCTGTTGAACCCTGGCCTGACTTTGATTCCTTCTTTCCCACATGGAGGGAGAGAGAGAGATGGAGGGATGAAAAAATAATGAAAATAGAGGATTGACAGGAGCCTGAGCGCACACTGACCTGCCCGTCGGCTCTTTTTTATTCAGAGCCCACACAGAGGCTGTCAGCAGGATGGCAAATATACAAACACACACACACACACACACGCTTACAATCGTACACTGAAGTCCACCCCATCTACTGGCATCAATGTGGCATCTGCAGAGATGAAACGGCCCCTTTCTGTTCAACCACTCAGCACCCACTCTACCATGCCCTCAAAATCACTTTGCGATCAACACATCAAAATCCTGTCACACCGATAAAAACACACCGCAGATACACTGAGAAACTCCACACATACACATATACATATATATATACAT
This sequence comes from Thunnus albacares, assembly GCF_914725855.1. NCBI lineage: Eukaryota > Metazoa > Chordata > Actinopteri > Scombriformes > Scombridae > Thunnus > Thunnus albacares. The sequence continues at coordinate 20,741,210 of NC_058127.1, read as the reverse complement.
ACACATATTGCATAGTTGCAGATAAATACGTGTGCAGGGACTCACACACACAAACACACAGTCACAGGGACTCAATGACCTTTAATGTCCAATTTTCTTGTCTGAGCCTTGATGTATTAATTAGGAAATGTGAAAACAAATGTGCTGTGCTGATTCAAAGACTGTCAGACTTTGAAAGCTTTGAGGTGATAATGAGCACAATATATTAGTGTGAGTGGGAGCATGTGTGTGTACATGTTTGGCTGTGCGCTGAAATGGTGAATGCACCGTACTGTGCATTTACCTCCGTAGATTCAAGCAGGCACTTTATTCGTACGACTGCTTTGATTCGTCTCCGTCTGTCTGGTCCTCTGTCTTTTCTCCCTCCTGACCTCAACATAATTTTAAGGCTGCAACTGTTGTTGACCTCTTCCATCCAGCACCTTCGCACACTGAATTCCAGCTATTAGCCTGTACCTCTGTCCTGGCAAAAGCAGGTTATTATCTATCATTAAGTTGAACCCACTGTACTGGCAGGCAACACAACACAGAGAGAGAGGTGTCAAGCAATTACATGAGAGGTCGTGGTGGGTGATTCCACGGCTGTATTGGAGTAGAATTGGGTGGAATTGGTTTTAGTGGGATTTAGATTGTACTTGGTAAGCTATTTGGCGGAATAGTGATGGATTCGATTCTGAGACTGAGATCTTTAGATTGATTTGATCACCGTAGGAAAACTGGAAAACTTTCCTCTTGTAGGCATTCTGCGTTAGGTTAAGGGTATGCTTGAAACTAGCTCGTATGACTTGTCGTCCGACCACATCAGAAGGAAAAAAGTGTTTATAGCTGTTCCAAATGGCCACACTCGAACACACATTGGCAAAAAAGGAAAAAAGCCTGCTATTTTTAGAGGGTTGCGAGACGTGATAATTGCTCTAATATGGGGATAACAGGGCATGTTTTCGGACTGTCTCTCCTAGAAAGCATGTTGAACTCGATTGCACTTGTGAAAAGTGACAGAAGTAGTTGTGTTGAGAATGAAAAAAAAATAGTTCAAACCCTACTTACTTTTTCACCTTGTCTATTTAGGAAAGTTAGAGAAACTGACTGATGCAACTCCCCCAAATCTGAGGTTGATCAGGTGGAGTTTCAGATGCTGTTCGACTTTCTGACAAGCCAAGGTTAAGCAGACTGACGGCCTTAGGATTACGGTCGGGAAGAGTACAGCATGATATATTTTTACTTTACTGACCAAAATGTGTCCATAGCATTGAGTGATGAAAACTGTTTAGCAGCAAAAGCTGGCATTGAGCTTCTGGCACTAGTCTTCTTGGTGCCAAATAACAGAAACCCAACCTGGGATCCAAGTCAAACAAGATTTTAAAAAAGGGTCAGGTAGGGCCTTGTTGCATTGTATGAACATCACATATCAAATTGGGTTTGACGAAGTTGTAAGATAACAAACAAACTGTGATTGTCTTTCATGTAATTTAAGTGACTGCAAATGGAAGTAAATGGACGTGGTAATGATGGAGAGTGTGTGAAACCATAGACCTTCAGTTGTGTGGTTGTTGGTACGGCCATCACATATTTTTTGTACTTTTTGAATTGGTGGTGTGTCATGTTTCTGCTAGTCTCTCTATCTGGTTCTGGTCAACCATATTTTAGATTGGGTCTCGTTGTCCTCAGGTCTTCTTTAGACTTGCTCTAACTTTCCTCAAGTCCCTTTCAGATCTGGTATCATTTTTTGGAAAATGTATTTTGCCCCCTGGGTTCACGTCTGTTTTGGATCTTGTCCAAAATGTATAAATCGTGAAGAACTTATATTTGGTCAGCCTAATATACCCCTTATTAACTGATGAGATAGTTCCAGGTTTAACTGTAAATTTTTCCATTTTTTGACTGTTTTATTGAAGCAAGGTTATTGTACAGGTGCTTGTGTTTCAGGCAACATTTAACATTTTGCTGTTTGTTAAATGAAAAAGTGGTTTTGTAGAAAACCATGTAATTATTACTCAAAGTAAGCCATTTTAAAAAATGTCTTTTTGGTATCAGTACCAAAACTCAGGCTGTGTCAGCACTATTACTCAATACCTAGCCCTAGATTTAAAATTTATCTTCCAGTCCAAAAGCATGACAGCTGTCATATAATCACCAACTCTGTTAATCAGTCAAGAGAAAGATTTAAATGAGATATATAGGAGCACAGTGGAAGATGAAAAGGCTCAAGCATCAAACTGTGTTACTCAAATCTCCATTTCCCCCTACATGCATTGATCAAACAGCCTCATCTAATTCAGCTCAACATCCAGCCATGAAACACAAAGAATAATGCTTTTCCCCCCCCAAATGAGGGGCAAGAACGATCAAACTTACTGATCAGACTTCAGTCACCATGAGCATGACCTTCATGTGCTAGATTAACAGCAGGTTAATTGGAGGAAGCCTCTGTCACAGCAATTAAAGATAACAAAGTAGGCTTGCTGTTGAAAACATGAAATCATAAGCACTGTATGTAATTCTCATCTTAATGTGAGCAGGGAAACTGCTTCCCCACATATGGCAACAACATCAAAAGTCTGGTGTCAGTTTTGAAGTAGAGAGCCGCAGAATAAAGGACGAGTAATAATATGTGGAATCTGGTGAGACTTGCTGTAATTAATGAGGGAGAAAATTGTTCACATAAATACAAGAGAAGGACTCAATAATAACACCTGTACAGTGTCGTGCAATGTTAATTATCCCCACAGTCAACTAAAAAGCTGACAATAGTAACGTTTTTTGCAGAGACTGTCAACTCAATGATAAATTCTCAGGTCATAGCTTGTGGTCTTTTTTTTATTATACTGCAAAATCTTGAAGTTATTTAAACTTCAATCATAGGAGTCCAGTTAAGGATGTCATCAGCTACCTACTAAATTCAATTTCAGCCAGTGTTTGTAAGATTGATATAAGTATTTCAAACATGTCTGCAGTGTTTCCCGATCAATGATGCTGTGAAGAAAAATTGCCTTCTTCTCATTCAGGTTTTGTTTGTTTGACTTTGTCTTGTAATCTCACCAGTGGGTTACATTCCTCTATAAGGTGACCCAGCTGTTGTGAAACTTCAGTCCACAGTGAATTCACTTTCTACAAGCTGGCAGACACTGTGTCAAATACATCTAACCCTGCATAATTGCCTCATGGCAATGTCTGTTATTACAAAGGGATAGTTAATTGACTATTAACTTGAACCGTGTCTTTCATGTATCTATACTTACAGAAATAGTTTGACATTTTTCAAAAAATACACTTTCTTGCTGAAATTTCGATGAGAAGATTGATACCACCCTCACATCTATCTGTTAAATATGAAGTTACATTAAGCAGCCAGTTAGCTTAGCTTAGCGTAAAGACAGGAAATGGATGGAAACAGCAAGCCTGGCTCGCTACAAAAACCACAATGTGAAAAAACAACAAAGCAAAGTGCTTAAGTATTTCTTGGCAGGAAGCAGTGACTTTCTAGAGTCTCTTCTGGTTGCTTGGCAACCTCACAGATACAACAAAACTCCAAGGAAACTATAAAAGAAGGAAGGGTCACTCCATCATAATACCAATAATGCTCTGCTTGGTGCCAGTTCTATTGAAACCCACACTAAAACCCAACATATCTACGTCATATGACCTTTGATGAAGAAATGCCTCTACCAAATGAAAGAACACACCTCAGAGAATACTGACTTGATTTTTCCAAATGTGCGCATTCGTTTATTTTCTGTTGGTCTCTAAATAGTATCCAAAGACAATTATAGGCATACTTGACAGGGCTCATGATGAGTCAAATTAAAATGCTCACCATGGCATATTTAAAAAGAAGTTGCAAGTGAAGCATCCCTTGAAAATGTTGATGTTTAGGATAAATAGCTGGTTGGACATTATGCTGCTTTGTTTTACCTTTAAGACAGTTCTTCTAGTGTAGTTCCTGGAAAAATAGTGACTGATGTTGCACTCTTTAAGAGACTGCTGACAGATCAGTCATTCTGCTTTCTTCTTCACCTTGTAGAGACGTATTCCGCTGTCCGTTTTGTGCTACATGCTCAGCATTCACTGTCGACTTTCCTCTTTTTCACTGCACTAATTTTTTGTTGTGGCAGACGGAGATATTGACTGTACTGAGCAACGGTGACATTGTTATAGCCTACCTAGGGGCCTTCTAAGAACATTTCTGCACCATCTATTCGAATTTGTTAACAGTCAGGAGACATCTTAGGTCAACAAATTGAGCAACAAAATTTTATCACTTACAGATTTGTGGGTCAGATTAAAGCGTTTGACAGGCTACGTCTGGCCGGCAGCCTGTGGTCGTAGTTTGACCATGCTCTAAATAAACAGGCAACCCTTTGTGGATTAGACAGAAAGTGAGAGATGGCAGGTTTGAGTCCTCAGTGTCAGGATTCAGATACATGACTCTGAACACCTCTCTGCTTGCAGATTGTAGATTGCTGTGGATAAAAATGTCCCCTAAAGGGTACGGTTTGTACCCAATTTGAATAACGTTAACGTCAGGGAAAACATTTTTACCATTGTTGTGCATCTTTTTGTGCTTATCCTCAATGATACAGAGTCACACAGTCCCGCAGCAATACAGCCCATAGTAACCGGGGTGGTCAAGAATTGAAAATAGAATTTCTTTGTGCTACATTTTCCTCCGGAGGGTTTTTTCGGCGGCTCATATCTTGATGAGAAATACCACGTGAGAGAGAGACGGAGATGAGGGAAGGGCACAGAGAGAGATGAGGTTTATACTGATGATCTGCCATTGAGCACCCTGTGTGGTCCCCCCTCCCTCTCTGCCTCCTGAGGGTTGATGGAAAACAGTCTCCTGATGACATGAATCATGGATGAGTGTGTATGCGTGTGATAGCGCTGTGTGCATGAACTTGTGTAGTAGTCACAGAGTATTTCTGGAAAACCTGTTCCTTCAAATCTGTGTCTGTGAGCGTAACAGTGTGTGCTACCTGTATGCCAAATGGAAACTACACACACATACACGTGGATATCTCCTATATGGCTCCATGCTCAACTCTCCTCCCACCAGCCCCCCCGTCGTCTCTCCCTCTCTGCTTCATCAATCACTTAAGCTCTCCCACTGCTCACAGCAAAGCTGGACCAATTAAGCCCTCTAATTGAGCCAATTAGCAATTAAACACTCAGATGCACCCCAAAATTCCGGAGGTCCCTCCGGACACGCTCACGCTTGCCAGGGCCTTGGATTTTTAGCTGGCATGTGTGGGCCTCTCTTGCCCCCTGCGTCTGCCCAGGCTTGAGGTGCAGATCTGGGGGCAATAGGGGTCTAGTTGAGCCTCTTCCTGTGCTTGTGGATGTGGATCTATTAGCTGTCCACCACTCCGAGAGATTCAAGGACTCTGAAGGGTCTCCTCTGACCAGAGATATGCATTTTATTAACACCAGGACCCGTTTCCTCTCCATATACATTCTCACTTATCTCTCGTTTGTCTCTCACTTTCCCAGCTCCTTTATCCCCCGCTCTCTCTCTCTCTCTGTATCTGCCTCTTTATCTCCCATGCTCTTTTATGTGTTTTGCAAGATGAAAGTTTAATGGTAAATGTCAGTGTGTGTGTGTGTGTGTGTGCGTGTGTGTTCATACGTGCGTGGGCGAAGGGCTCGTCCCTGCGCTCAGTGCAAAGCAGGCCGGCCTCTAGACTCTCCACGGTTTAATTAGAGCACACATTGTGCTGCCTGCTTCTCCACGAGAGGATACACACCCAGACGCACACATGGGGCGCGTGGGCAGAACAACAAAGTCCACACTGAGTCTAACAAAGGCGGGAGCGGAGATATTTAGGCTGAACGCACTGTACCAAAAAAGAAGACAATGAATGATTGCAGTCGCCGCGCGGTAAAGTGAATTTAAGGCTCACTCGCAATCACCGCTGTCTAAAAGAACACACTTTTTTCCTACAAGCTGGCGTACATCCTCCCCTCAAATAGCTTGTTGTACATAAGAAACTTTATTATTACATGAACGAGCCTCCTTATTTGTATGTCTTACATCAGTGTGAGTGAGACCGCTCGTCTGCTCATCAGCCTATAGACTCTAATTATCTGCCGTCTTGCCTCGGGACACTTCACTCCCATACTTTCAAATTCAAACGGCTTTATTTGCAGCGAGCGAGCGAGCGAGCAAGAGAGAGAGAGAGAGAGAGAGAGGGGAATACAGACAACAAAAACATAGAGTTGCTTCAGTGGGTCCCGGCGATGCAATAATACGGTTAATGATGACTTTAAATGGGACAATAATGGCGTGGTGATGAAGCAAGAGAGAGCATGAAAGGGAGAGAGCGGTAATGGTGAATTTAAAAAATCAGATAAGAATGAAGATGTGTGTGTGTGTGTGTGTATGAATATTAAAAGACATTTCTGTCTTGTTCCTGTACTCATTACTGCTAGGGTGTGTGTGTGTCCCGTACCATTACATAACACCACCCACCAATGTTATGACAGTATAATCTCATGCATTTCTGACTCAGGGTCTGTTACATGAGGATTTGCACATTTGCGCAGTAGATTACATGAATGAGCGTACAGTGTGTGGGCATTCATTCATGTGTGGGTCAGTTAAGGCTTACTGTGTGTGTGTGTGTGTGTGTGTGTGTGTGTGTGTGTGTCTTTGAGCTCGTGTCACTCTGCATGTAGCCCGAAAGTGTCCCGGGCTGTTATAAGCTGCTTAAAGGCGCACATTATTGACCTTTAACCTTACTGGGCAGTGAAAGGCTCACCCTAATCTCTAGCCTCTACTCTTCATCCACGCTGTCTACTGTACTGTGATCTTCAGAACCGGTACTGAAGCCTGTAGGAAATTAATAAGCCTAAATATTGAGGCATCAGTAGCGGCGTTTGTTAGATGAAGACTTATGCAGGAGCGTGACTGCATCAGCTGTGCTACATTAGCTCATGCATGCTCAGGAGTGAGCTTGGCAGGTTAAATACAGTTCACCGGGAGGGATTTGGTGTCTGTCCTCATGCGGGTCAGACCAGGACAGCGAACAGGTTTGTCATGCATAATAGAGAGGGAGAGTTTTGTCGAAATGTGTACACAACATGGAGTATACATGAGATTTCCCCGGGTCAGATTGTGTCGCTAAAACCAGAGGAACTGAAGTGTGATCATGAGCGTTTGTTTTGATGCTGTCGCTGTTTTCAACTCACCTGCTCCAGAACGAGTGTTTTTCAGCATTTAATGTAACGACATGAAACGATATGCGTTGCTCATCTCATAAAATGTCCCCAAAATGAAGCTTGTTGACTTGATCTCAACAATACCGTCTCTAGATTTAGTGTGTCTTCTCATTTTCACTGCTTTCATTCCAGGAAATATTTTTTTGCTTGGCAACAGTTGAAGGAAAAAATGTTGCTTTTGCAACATTTAATGGAATGTATTTCTGTTTTAGATAAGCTATAATCTCTCTTATCTTTCTCCTTCCCACACCCCCCTTTTCCTCCTTCACTCTCTTTCTGTTTTTCTCTCTATATATCACTATCATTTAAATCTCTTCCCTCTGCTTCCTCCCCCTCTGTCTCTCTTCCTGCAGAGTTAAAGACATCAATCAAATGATCTGGATAAGACGAGACCAATAGGGATGGAACGCAACAGAACCATGGCTGGGGATGCGTTTCGGTCCGCCTTCGCACAGAATCAGCACTGACCTGGCACCCACACCGAGGTCCAACCTCCCTCTCCGGTATCCCAGGGACCCTGCTTTACCCCAGCACGCCGTTTTACCCTCCATCTCACCTTCACTCAGCGCTCCCTGTCTTGATCAAACCTCCAGAAAAGCTCCTTTTTGTCTTTTAGAGGCTGCTTGCTTTTGTTGTGTCAATCCCTCTCTTATACTTTACCTTCCAGACTGTTGGTTACAATCCACATTCCCTCTTAAAAAAGACAGAGCTACGTCCGGTTGTACTTCCTTTTTATTTCATAGGGTCCAAAACAGACTAAGAGCAGGTGGCTTAACAGTATGAAACCAGTCATGTACCCCCTTTCACTTGCTACGAGTAAACAAAGTCGGCGGGGTCTGTCGACCAGAAGGAGCCCCCATAGTCTCATGACAGACTGGTGCCTGATGGGTGCGCTGGGCCTTGCTCTTCTCTTCAGCCTGGCCTCAAGCCAGAAGATGGACCCTTCCAAGCACCCCATAGTCACCACCAACTACGGCAAGCTCAGAGGCATCAAGAAGGACTTAAACAACGAGATCCTGGGCCCGGTGGAGCAGTACCTTGGCGTGCCATACGCCACCGCACCAATCGGCGACCGCCGCTTTCAGCCGCCAGAAGCTCCGGGATCCTGGCAGGAGATCCGCAACGCCACCCAGTTTGCCCCCGTGTGCCCTCAGAACGTCCACGGTGTGCTGCCGGAGATTATGCTGCCCGTGTGGTTCACTGACAACCTGGACGTGGCGGCCGGTTACATCCAGAACCAGAGCGAGGACTGCCTCTACCTCAACGTCTACGTGCCCACTGAGGATGGTGAGTGGACAGTGTTAAATGAAGGGCTTGGTGAGGGAATAGATAAATGACTGTTTGCTAAGCTTCGCCCCCTCAGTTACTGTTGTCAAGTTTTCAGCTCTTGCTCAGTAACTGTCACTGTCACAGCAAATTCTCAGTAATTTTCAAAACAAAGACAAGACAAAATAATGTATTAATGCAGACATGGGGAGATACTACATAGTGATTGTGCTAGTCATGAAGGTTTTTTTTTATGTAACCTCACAAAATAATGTATGAAATGGGTTTACAACTGTAGGTAGTAAGCTAGTTAGGCAGACAAGCTAACATTTGCAGCTTCTATTAGAGCAGATCAACACAGTGTTTAAGTGATTCTTTACCTTTTGGTTCTTGTATTTTTGTTTTTTTGCCCATCACAATTGCTAATCTATGATTGGACAATTGCTCTTCAGGGGATGGGTTTAGCAAACGGTCTCATAAAAGAGAGAAGCCTATGTTGACATGTTCACCTAATGTGGAAAAATGTCTGGAAAAGTCCTGTTTTTCTTTTCCTGGTTTCTGTAAACACCATAAATATTGCATATGCATCTTATACATAGTGACTATGAGTTTTAAAGACAGGGTGTGAAGGGGGGCTTATATAAAAAAGAGACATTAAGCACAATATCCTGCGGAGGGTCAAAGGATTTTTCAATTACCCTTCTCTGGTTTTACACTACATCCCATTCAAGGTGTCATAAAGCAAGAGAAAAAAGGCCAGAACTGAAGCAGAATCCAGGTGTTTTATGAAAAAAAGGATTAGGTGACATTTGACTTTTCTTACTTTTTTACCATCAAGAACCCTCTTCTCTCAACTAAGATCTTACCGCGGACGTTTTTGTCTGCCTGGGCACTATTAGGTGTGTGAGCAATAAAAGAGAAATATTTCCATTTTGTCGGGAGGTTTGATATGAGGAGTAGAGACTTCCATCGGCCCTCTCTCTCTCTCCTTGCCTATGATATTATTAGAAGTTTTTCAATTTAAAATTTTTATATCTCTTAATACAAGCTGCACAAAGCCGGCACCTAAGAATCATGTCGGCGGGTTTCACGTGCAGGAACAGTTTTTTTTATTTTACTAACACAAATGATCTCTTATAGAATTTTTTAACGTACCTGAGAATGAAAATAAAAGCGTAAAAAATTCAACCAGGAAGGAAAACCACATCATCTGCTTTGACTATATCAATATCAGCTCATGTACCTAATATGTTCGTATTCATCCATGTTTTTCTTACTGTTTCAATGTGCACATTTGTATGCATGTAGTACAGTGACGAGGCGCTGAACATTTCTTCAATCTAACACATTGCAGTCTCACAGTCTCACTTTCAGCACTTGACTGGACTTTTTTTTTTTTTTTTTTTTTTTTTTTTTTTTTTTTTTAGCCCCTCACAGCTCAACACCTTTCCTGCTGCCTCTCCAGTCCAACACTGCAGCCTCAGCCCTCAGCACCCTGTCATTGCTACTTATAGCTCCTCGGGTACATATAGAACACTATACATCAGGTTATGAGTCATTTCACACTGTCACACTGCTTGTTTTTTTTTTTTTTTTTTTCCCTGTTTCCTGAGATATATGACTTGGTGGAAATGCAAGTGCCATAAGAGAGATATACAGACCTACTCGCTAACATACTCTCTGGAAATGTCACACAGGTGTAAAATATTCTCTGTTAGTGAGTGTGCGGAGCTGACATCGGTGTCTATAGGACCCTGAGACTTTGACCTTCATTCATCAACATGAAACATTAGCAGTACACCCTACATCTTCACCGTAGTACACAATCACACTGTTAGTGAGGTGTGTGCAGGTGTATAATGAATTAAAACCATACTGCCAACATTGCAAATACATATAATTAGTCAAGGGCGTAGGCTTGATTTTAACTTTAACGGCTAAAATAATTGTGTACTTGCTCTCCCTTTCACATGTGCACACACATGCATACACACATAAAGAGCCTGACTCTGCAAAATGTTTACTGAATATACATTTGCTGACTCACCTGAAACCGGACTTGTATCATGATTTTTTCTCCGATTTTTACACTTTATTTTATTGATAGACAACTTCACTTTAAAGCTGAGATCAAAAATTACATTACAATAAAATAAATGTATAGAAAATGATGCTCAAACCTACCTTTAAATCATCACAAAAACTTCTATTTGGATTATTTTTCATTGGCGAGATCTTTCACTATGACATCAGATCTCATCTGAGAGGCTGAGGCTCACGTGTCTGTGTGTCTCCGTGCCGCTCAGGCTGCCGCTGATGGCGTTTTCATAATGAAATGATGCCTGACAGTCACAAACACATCAGTTTGACAAGCTGTGGCTGATTTAGCTTATAAATAATGTTCATGTCTTACTGACACATATGCAATAATCACTCTGCTCTTGATCCATTCTAGGAAAAGCAGACAGATGGCATTAAATAGTAAATATTTTCCTCACTAATTTCAAAGATTAATGTTCTGATTGATTGCAGAACGTTATTATTGACTAAGCTCAACTGTTACTGATACTTTTGTTCTTCTTTAAAAAGAACCAGGTGTCTTAATTTGGTTTTGGGAGGAATTTTCACCGACAGTAATAAAGTTATTTAATTAGACGGCATGTCTGAGCAACAATCACAAATGAGCTAACAACACCCAACACCTGAAATTACTGTAAATATATCACATGATCTTAGTTTTATCCAACTATAAATACTCACTACTTCATATTCTCCACCTCACCGACTCCACTACTGCTGCTGCTGCTGCTGCTGAGGGTCAGATCATCAGGTCAAGTATCCTACATATCGTGCTCTTTCAGTCTTTATTATAATAGTGCACTTTTTTTGCAGAAAAAACACAAACCCTGCTACTCTGCAGAGGTCTTACTGTTATCATTACGTGGAGTTAAAGCGACTAGATTGTTTGAGATCAGTAAAAATATTGGTAGGAAGAATCCAGCAACACCTTGACATTGGTAGGAACATGTCCCTACTGTCCATACCTAAATCTATATCCGTGTAATTAGCATATACAGGATGTCTTTTTTTTATTCTTATAAACAAGCTGTGGAAATGTTGTTTCATCATTCGCTCATCATCAATTCTGGTATATTTATGGTGGTCAAGTCAGGCATGACATTGCTAGCCTCAGCACTCTCTCACAGCCACAGGGTTGTCTTTTTTTTTTTTTTTTTCCCTCCCTCCTCCTCCTTTCCTCTGCCTCTCCTCCCTCATTGATTTTAAGTCATTTTGTACTTGTGCAGCTGGGGAGGAGAGGAGAGAGGAAACTAGGAGAGGACAAATGAAGAGAGGAGAGGAGTTGAAACAAGAATGGGGAAGAGGAGAGGAAACGAGGAGAGGACATTTTGGGCAGGAGATCAAAAAAAATAAGTCCATGGGAACTATCGGCTCAGCTCATTGTCACACAAACACGACACACACACACCCTCTCTCGCTTTTTCTCTTGCCGTACCGTTGAGTCCACTTCTATTCTTTGTACTTTTAAAACCTGAACGCTACATCTCTCTGAGGCCTGTTACTTGTATCTGGTTTTTTTAAGGGCACCCTTAAGACAGAATTCTTAAAAGCCTCCTCTAATTTTAAGTTGATTAAGCCAGCAGAATTACTCCTTAATGCTGCCATCAGTGCAAATGGAAGAAAGTAGGACGCTGACATGAACTTGTGTGTTTGTTCATCGATAAACAAACATGCTAACATTTGCTGGTTACTTATGGCTCCTTAATTAATATTTAAGTGCTTAGTCTAGCCATGTGTTGTCACTTTTTCATTAATTCCACCGCACCCATGAATTAATATGTTTCATTTGTAATACGCGAGGAAGAAATCATGAAGTGAAACACAACTAATCATCTTGCAGTGATAATACAAAATTACACTTGTTACTATCTGATTAACAGCAGTTTAATATAAAATGCAAACGAGGACTTTAGTGCTTTTACATTTTATTCCATTACATCAATATTTTACATCAAGGGATCATGTTTATTGGTTCTTTTTCCTTCAGTCTTAATCTTTAACACTGTTCTCAACAGGTTTCAGATGCTGTCAGACAATCTGACAAGCTTCATTTGAAGTACATTGAGACTGTTTGCTCTGTGCCCATCAAGATATGATAATGTTAAGTCCTCTCTATAAACCCAACTTGTATCGTTATCCCTGTGGTAGTACTGAATACCAGGCCCTAGGACCCAGGGGAACCGGTTATGCCCTCGGGCAGGTCGCTCTCCCTCACCAAATGCAGGGAGGGAGGGGCTCCGCCGGTTCCCCTGTAGATGACATCCCATAAATCATAGCGAGAGGTTTTCATCTGGCTCCTGCAGAGTCACGGTGGATCGATGGACGAAGGGGAAGGGAGGGAAGGACCGGTGGCCGCCGCCGCTGCTGCTGCTGCTGCTGCTGCTGCTGCTGCCTCAGGCCCACAGACAAACCGCATGCTTCTCTCAGCAGTCAGCAGCCATTAACACAGAGCAAGACGTCACGGTGAATAAGTCAGAGTAGCTGGACTCAGCAGCGCCCAAATTGGAACTCGCTGTAAATGTTAACCAACACGTTCACATAGCTGTGCTTTGTGCAGTTAGGCAGAGGGCGTCTAGGTGATGGAGAAACTGTAGCTTTGATGTTAACAGGAGCAGCTTTACCCACAACACCCGCTGAAGCCTGAACAGACAGAATCAACTAGAGCTCAGTCATCCAGCTGATGTCCAGATAAAGTACTTCTCTATTTCAGGTGTCTACACAGAACCGCTCGTTATTTCACTTTACCCTCAGCTCTTCACATTTATAACTCTTGATTTTTCTCCACTTTCACATGTAAACATTCAATGTAAAACCTCTTCAACCATTTTACTTCTATAACACAAGTGTTTCACCCCAAAATTTTCATTTTCCATCATCATCCCAGAAAATGTTTTCCATATTTCCCCATTGTTAAGGGTAGAAAACTGGATATGGATCCTGGAGGAAAGTGTTTTGTATTCTACTGTAGAAACTTTTCTCCTTAAAACCACTCTCCCTCAATCCCTGTGACAGTTGCTGATTGGCTGAGAGGCCTCTAGACAGTCCATCTGAAAGCTAAACTTGTCAAAAACAGGCATTGCTGACATCAGGCGTACACTGGGTCACATGTGTTGCTCATGTAATCTTGCCTGTCTATTGTTTAGACACCATTATAAGATAAGTAACCCCCTAAAAGAACAAAAAAAAAAGCAAGCAATCAAACAAGGATGGATCTTGTACAAACTAAGACAAACTACACCAGCCTTTAACCCTCATAAGATGTTCAAAAATGCCTTTTATAGCTGCTAGTTCTAATCAGTTAGTCCTGTTGGAGGAGGGTATACATCGCTTTTGCCAGATAATCCTCTGGGATTTGAACCGCTAACCTCAGCGCATTCAGCTCTGCGCTTCTTAGGTTGAGCTGCAGGGTGCGAGCTGGGGGCCTGATAAATTATTCCATCAGATACTTCATCTATCTCCATGCATCAAACTCAAACTCCCACATCTCCCCTTTCTGCAATATTTCAATTTTCTTAGAAGATTCATCAAGAAGGGTTCAATACTAACACAATAATGCGCACGGAGGCCGAGAGCCCGCGCTGCAACATCAGCATAGCAGAAGGGCTAGGGATGAATAAACAAATAAAAGAGATGAAAACAAACAGATAAATAATGGAAAAAGAGAGAGAGAGAGAGGTGCCAGCATGCTGGAGTGGAAATATGATATATATTGCTTGTGATCCCGGAAAAAACCTTGATTATTCTGCTCCATCTCTTTCTTTATGTCACCTCTTTGTGTTGCCGACTCCAGTTGATACCCTCTAAAAAACAAAAATGGGAGAAAAAGGGGAAAATACATCATCATCTCTCTGCAGGCAGAATATACTTCCCCTAGAATGAACAATCGCTGTTACATACAGTGTAGGTGCCTGTAGCTCGCAGGGGACTCATGAAATATCCACTGTCTTTCTCTCTCCCTCGCACATACTCAAATTCACATGCCTGGAAGTTTTCTTTGATGTTAGCGGACTAAGCAAAGCTGACGGAGACAAAACAGAGCTTTTAATAAAAAAGACAAGGCCACAGTGAGAAGCAGAGAGTCAGATTTAATGTCAGTAATCTCTAGGTACAGTATAGTTGTCATTTTATGGAAGATGGAGGTCAGAACAGAAGGGCCCGTGGTCCAACCCATACAAACCAAATCTGACAGAGTCCATCTTTTCTTTTTGCTCTCGTGTCTCACCTCCTCCCTCTCCCTCTCCTCTGTTCAATCTGGTCCTCTTTTGCTCTCCGCTCTATCCTGAGGCACACTGGAGCAGACAGCAAGTGGCCCGCTCGGTCAAAGGCTTTGTCTTACTCCGGGAGGTGGTGCGGGTGAAGAAAAAATCAAATCAGCCAGGGTCGGTCACTCGCTTTGAACTTTTCCATTCATCCATATAGGATGTTCTTATACAGTACATACCCTGAAAGGCCACCAGCAGCCAGAGCACACAGGGTGTCTGCTGGTTGTTGAAAAGTTTGACAAGGACTAAAATGAAAGTTTCAGGCTTTGAAAGATTATTTGTTCTGGTTTTTTTTAGCACTGGGTCTGGATTTTTAATCAAAGGACAAATTATTTTCTTCCTTTTTAACAAAGATGTGGACCAGAAGTGTTTTTTAAACACTACTCCATATGATTTCCTTCTCATAACAGAAATACAGTGTAGGATACAAGTTAAAAATTGAAATATGGGGCACAAAAGTTAGCTTATTCGCTTTTTTCAAACAGTTAGATGAGAAGAGCAATACCACTGTCTATCTATACGTTTAATAGTCTAGCTATTTCATTGATTGGTGCAGTAACGTCCTGGAGTCTCTTCTGGTTTCCTGGCAACCACGAAATAGTCAGTAAAACCACAAGGTGTTATTTTTACACTTTGGTTTTAGTACGGATTAAACAAAAAAGACATAAAGTGTTAATTAGTGAGCTTTACGGGTTCTGCTGGCATACTTTGTTGCCTTTTTGGACAGAGCCAGGCTAGCTGTTTTCCTTTACTGCCAGTCTTTGTGCTAAGGTAAGGCAACGGCTTGCTGACTGTAGCTTCATATTTATCATGCAGACATGAGAGTGGTGTCAATCTTCTCCTCTTGCTCAAGGTTGTCAAGAGAGTGAATGCAATTCAAGGAAGCATTAAAAGGTCTTTATATAGCATTACATTGAGCTCTCAGAAATGTGTAGATTGTTCATTATGGAGCCACATTGTGTGGCTTTATTGTGTTTCTCCAGATGTGGTCTGCATGATGATATAAATCTATGTGTCTGTAACTGATTGTTATCCATGTGAAGAGCAGACAGGTTTATGTTTAGAGCATTAAATCATGTTTTGTTTCAATGAGGAATCATGTCCAGAAATGAAGAAAATGCATATTTGTAATGGAATGGGTGAGTTAAAGCAGAGAAGGGGAGCTTTTTTGGTGGGTTGAGCAGTAATGTATGACATGTAACTGACTTGATGTTAAGCCAGGATAATCAGATTATATGCCCCCCCCAGGAACTGATGAAGCAACTTGGATGAGTAGCAAAATATCTTCAAGACTAAAACAGCAAATCCAGTTGCCTTTGATGTAGTACCTCTAGGTTTGTTTGATTTCTGAGAGACACGCGAAAAAGCAAAACGATTGTTGAGTTTTCTTTAAAATGGACATTTACATGACAGAAAGCATTCAACATGTCAGTAAGGGTGAGGTTCCTCAGGGATAACAAAACCATCTCTGTTTGATATTTGTAAGAATCTTGAAGAGTAACATCGCTCTTTTCATCACAGACCTACAATATCCAAGATGAGACATGAGCTGAGAGGAGGAGGAGGAGGAGGAGGAGGAGGAGCAGCAGATTTTTTAAAAAATGTTGACTGCTAAGGTGGTGTAGCCTGTGGGTTTGATGGACTGTTGAAATGGAGGAAATGTTATTAGAAATGAGTCCAGCACTACTGAAGCTAACATGTCTTACAAATCATAGCTGCACTGACAAAGAGAGGAGTTGGGAAGGAGCCAGATCAGGTGTGTGTGAAAGAGAATCAGTGTGTGTCTGTGGATGTGAAAGAGGAAGACAATCCTACACATTTAACTGCGGTGAACTGACCTGCGTAATTCTTGAGGGTATAGTTCTCAAATAACAGATTCAAGCTCGGTGCTGGGAGAGAATACGTTTTATAGGGGGTCTCGGCCTTGATTCTTACTTGACCCAAATTTTGGACTAATGTTTCAACGTGATTGTACCTTTTGTTAAACTCCCTCTTACGTTAGGAACATTTGAATGGTTAAAATAATCTCTGCACATATCGGTAACGATTGGAGAAATCATTTGCATATCTCACTCACTGTCTTTACTCATTGTAGATGCGAGCAAATGCAGCGGTTTCATAATGTGACTGCATGACTGAGACCGAGTACGCTGCCAGATTATCATATCGATCACATGTTGAGACGTTCGGTTAGCCTCTGATGTAGGCTGAGAAGCAACAGTGTAGTTAGTGAGAGACACTGAAATGAAGAGAAGATGAGAACTAGCGAAGAAGGGGGGGGTGTGGGAGGTTGAAGGAGTGCAGATTTTAGATTGAAGACACAAGAAAGGGGGAAGTGGGGCGGAGGGGTTGTCCTGGCAACCATACACCGCTTCCTGTATCTTCCTGTCAGGGCGCGCATCAAAGACCGCATGCATTTTGCCTTTCCACTAGACTCTGAATGAAGGAATTAGCAAGGGCTCAGTTCCAGCTATTTATAGCCTGTAAGCCAGATAGATGGAGAGAGAGAGAGAGAGAGAGAGAGAGAGAGAGAGAGAGAGAGAGGGAATTTGAGGAGGGAGTATGTGTGTGGATGCATGCGTGGGTGGGTTTTAGTATTCAGTGGGTGTGTGTGTGTGTGTGTATGCATGTGCATGCACGTCACATGATCCTAATAATCTCCGCGGTGTGTTTTTAACGCATCTTGTCGCATTCATGTAGGTCATCTGTTTGATCGACTCTCCTCTCCTCACCCCATCTCTCTCTTTTTCACTCATTCAGCTCATATTATCTTTCTTCTTCATGCATCACCACCGTTTTCATCCAGCCTCTCTTCCCCTTTACAATTCCCACCATTTTGCCTCTCTGCCCTCCTCCCTCCTCCCTGCCTTCCTTCTTTTCTCTTTAAGCGCATCCCCCACCTCCCGGCTGAAATTCTCACAGCTTCCCAGTCATCACCATATGCTTTGGATGAGCAATGAAGGCAGAAATAGGATTTAGCTGTAGACAGTCCATTTAAATGATCTTTTTAGCCTCAGGAGAGTGAATTGACTTTACAACAGTACTTAAATAATAAGCTCTCAGCTTTGACTATCCATGTTCTTTTGGCTTTGCTTCTGATGCGCGTTCCAGCACAATCTGGGATATCATCTGTTTTAACTCGAGGGGATTGATGAAGTACATCTAATGGGATTTGATGAGGTCTGATGTACCCTCTCCTATCAATTAAATATTCCATTAAAAATAAGCACCCGCCCACA
Source organism: Thunnus albacares (assembly GCF_914725855.1). Classification (NCBI taxonomy): domain Eukaryota; kingdom Metazoa; phylum Chordata; class Actinopteri; order Scombriformes; family Scombridae; genus Thunnus; species Thunnus albacares. The sequence goes on along the minus strand of NC_058127.1, from coordinate 20,723,146 downwards.
GGTGGGGCTTCAGAGAACCATTCAGCTCTATGGAGCGTTTTAGCGTCTTTCAGCTTCTTGTTTTGGTTTTCCAGCCCACAACTTCACTGTTTTGGTTCAGTCTCACCGCTCTCATGATTTCCAGCAGCAGTAGGCAGCTGTTTTCAGCAAGAAACCTCTAAAAGGCCCACGGTATGTTACCTTCCCAGCACCAAATGGCAGACAGATAAAGTTAGCGACTTGCTGGTGAACATGGTGGAGCTTTTATCACTTCATACCAGCAACAATGAGCTAAAGTTATTCCCACAAAAGTGACATTCGGTGCCCCATAATATTTGTTGCGTGCACAAAGTAATGGAATGCAGCTTTAGATATGAAACAAAATGCTATTTACTTGCTATAATGTTTTCTTCGTAACATAACTGTATTATCTTCTTTTTGATAGCTGTATGTTTACCTGTATTTTGGTTGGATAGTGTGATGGTTTATTGGAACACAGCCTTGTTGCTTGTAGTATTTTTACACGTATATCAGTTTTGACAGTATGTTTGTGGTTTAGTGGTGCTTGTCTATCACAACCTCAACCAACTGTGACACTGCCTTGCCCTTTGACAAATAACAGACAGGATTCAGGCTTGTCATGTAATGTATTGCAGCAGTGGACAGTCATAAATTGTCCTCAGCTCTCAGTGTAGTTGCCTTTTTTAATTAATCCTCTAGTTTATTGATACAGTTGACATTCTCAGCCGCTGAGTCAGCCATCTGAAGTCAGAGTGGTCAGCTATCCTGTTACCAAGATGTTGACGGGACCAGCAACATTTGAATATTACTGGGCAATGCTGTGAATGAGAGATAAGCCTGAGCATAGAAACAAGGTAGTGCAGTGTTGGAAGATTTTTATTGTTGATTTAGGAGTGCATTGTAATATTGAATTGAGTGGAATTGAGAGTAGTTATTCATTATTTCATTTTCAAATAGGAGTAATATTGTCTCTGTTACACTAATGTTAAATCATTGGAGTGGAAGAACTACTTGCAAATGGGGGAAAAAAAACATGTAAGACTGCTTGTTTTTAATGGCTTACAGCACAGCCTCTGTTCCCTTTGTCCATGGAAATTGGAAACAGATCGTGTTCTCAGACTGCAAGTGTTATTAAAGTGATATTAAAGTAACCTTGAGAAAAGAAGATACAAGAAGATCAAAGAGGCTGCAACCTGTGAGGTGCACAGCAAAAAAAAGCAGAATTCAGCTGTCTGGAGATTAATAATGGCTCTGGTTTGCCTCAAGGATAAATTACTGAAGATGTACATGTATGCAAACACACACACACACACACACATAGGCACACACAGTTGTTGGTACATATACACACTAAGTCACACACAAAGACAGACATAAACACACTTGTTGGTACAGGGACACGAGCACATATACATTCACCGCGTTATAAGGTTTGTTGCTTTTCTCACTCTTTACCTCCCATCTGCCTCTCTCTTCTCTCTCTCTCTCTCTTTTGGCCACACACAAACATACACATGCACACACACACACACACACACACACACAAACACATACACTCCATCTCTTTCAATGCAGCTCAAAGAACCATCTCTTCAGGGCTTCTGAAGCTGAGGTGGCCAGTGGCAGTGAATGCAAATTAGCTTTTCCCCTTCTGGACACACACACATACACACGCACACGCACACACACACAGCTCCCTCTGCCAGATCCTGCTGCTCACAGTGCCTCCCACAACACTGAATTGTAAGGGCAGAGAGAACGAGAGAGAAAAGGAGAGATTAAAAGGAAGGAGGGATGGAGGAATAGATAGAAAGAGCAGGAGGTTATCCAGAGGTAAGGGCCCCCCTCCTCTGGTGGAACAAGTCAGCTGATACATTCATGTAGGAGAAAAGTCAATGCATCAGTGCAACACAATTCATCACCAGTAGGCAAGAGTAGCTGCTGGGTTCAAGTTTAGTATTAATGACTGGAAGTTCAGTTTCATCCATGGAGTTGTGATTTCATCATCTGTGCAGCTCCAACACCTGTGTAAACACACTTAATTTAGCACACAGATGCAGATATGCTGATATACACACACTCCATATGCATAACAGCCTAAACACAATAAACTACTACAAAAATGACATGCTATTAAACATAGACAGTAATCACTGCCTACAGGGCTATTATACAGAAGCAAATCCCTGTTTTGTTATCAGTGAAAGCTTCTTGTACAACATAGCCAAGTACATAACAAATGCAATGCAAACAGTGTACTGTATATAAATTGCACAGGAATTGTTATCAGTATTTTTTGATTGATTGCTCAATTGGTCTGCAAGTTAAAATAAATAATGATGAAAACTGAAAACAAATATGTACCCATCTGTTTACACAGCCACAAAATAATGAATCAATGTCAAAAACGCAAAAAACTAGAAAATTGATCAACAAGAGACACAGTATATACTGCACACATACAGAATTATACACATACTGTATGCACACCGGTGATACAGAATAACAGAACAACAAACTACACTGATTCTGTTACATTAAACACTCTTTTCATGCATCCCTTTTACTGGAATGCACCTGTTGTTTGAATTAGCCCTCATATTATTCTGCAGTGTATGAAAAAAGTAGCGTACAATCAACGGTCACTAACCAAGAACTTACTCATGCATTATGCAATCAGGCAAGTAATGGAGGAGTCATTTGGCCTGTGCTGCATTTTTACATGAGGTAAAAAAAAAAAAAGCCACCAACAACAGCAGCATGCACTGCACACTCATGTCAGCTCAAATTTCAGCACCATGGACAGCGTCATAGAGCACAGCCCTGACACATGCATAGTCAGCCAAATTTGAAGGCATATTCTCCTCTTTCACTGTTCACTACTCACTATTTAATAAATTCTGTGGATTAAAAAAACAGTTCTGGAAACTTCTCTGATTATTCTTTCATTCGGCAGTTGCTTATATTTAACTTGCATGATAGTTAGCTGTCATTGAGTGACCGTACGGAACCCATGAACAAAACATTAAAGTAAAAATATAATCAAAGTTGTTTCCACGCATTCAAACATAGATATGTTGTGTATGACAATCTGCTCATCCATAATGCAGCTTTGGTTAGTTAATAAACACTAAAAAACAAACACCTAAACACTAAAAAAGTGTCCACCAAAGTTTGTAAATCTAGAATTGAAGAAGAAGAAGAATTGTGGTGCTAGGTCTATGAAACTTTTTATGATTAATGAACATGTTTTTAATGAAAAATTCTAATCAAAAACTGTCCACACTATGTACGTCTGTCTCTACTTGATCTTAACTTGATTTGCAGCTCCTGGTTTAGTCTCTAGGTGACACAACAGATTACACAGTTAGCGTTTTGGTATGATGTAGCTTGGGGGATATGAGGTTGCTTGAGAGAGAGATGGCAATTGAACTGTCCAAAAGCATTAAAATAACATGTATTCTGTTATATCACTGTTGTCAGCGCTGCCTTATTTCCCAGTAGTCTCCTTTATTTTTGCGTTCAAATTTAACAGGATTTCGATGCCCTTTTAAATGACGTTCGTGGGACAAATTACTTTAAATGGAAAAATCTCCCATGGTGTCATAACTCAACGTTAGCAGGCATATTTAAGAGCGGCCTTTTCCTTAAATGGAATATGCACAGCTGGCATCTATATAGTTTAAGATAAGGATAGATGAAGAGCCAAAGGAAGACACAAAGAAAGTTAGAAACACTGCAGACACATGGTTAGTCACATGGGCATGCGTCTACATCTTGGTGTCCCTCCTGGGCCTTTGACCTAAATTACTCCCCATGCTCCATCTTGGCACTCCCTCAGTGTTCCACTCTGTCAGCATTAGGAGCTCTGCCTCATCCGCTCACTGGTTAGTAATGTCCCAGTGCCGCAGCCTGCGGTGGAATAAGCTCTTACGAGGCTGGGCTGAGAAGAGGAGATGGATTTAGATGGAGGCAAGGAGGGAAGGATGGTAAAGGGTCAGGCCTAAACAAGCTTTGTGCTTCACTTCTTTGTGTTCACACTCCTAGTCTGTTTTTTAAAGACATACTGATACTGCTGTTTCCACTGATAATGCCCAATTTGAGTGTTAAAGTATTTTTGGAAGATAAGATATCATGTAGCATGTCTCATCATTTTACATTCTACGTTTTAGACATTTAACTAGTGAGTAGTGAGTTCCTGGAACCCACAGGTGGTCATTTGAGTGGGTCCCTAATAACATTTATGTTCTTTGACAAATTGTAGTGTTAAATTCGTGTTTGATGTCATATGGTTATAATTATGGCTATATTCATGTAAAAACAAACAAAAAAACAAATCATTAAATACACTGCAGACACACAGCGGCTGACAGAAGGAGGAGGTCATATTATACAGAGAAATATGAGCTTTTTCTGGGTGAATATATGTTAATGTGACTTATAAAAAGCGAAGCGAAAGGGCAATGAGAATGCTGAGCTTTCAAGTTTCATCAGGAGTCATTAATAACACCATCAAGCACATCATGTTAAATTAGGAAAGTAGTTTAAAAAACACGCTCACAAAGGGCGACCATTTACTGCATACTGTCGTTGGGAACTGAGTACAATTAACTGTTGATTAGCCTGATCGGCCACTGTCAGTAATCAATACAAACACACATTATTAGACTGTAAACCATTAATCAAACCAATAACAGCAGTCAATGTCAGACAACCATATCATACTCCAGCAGTTACCTTGTGTTTCTGTAGTGGTGACAAAACTTTAAAAAATATACGTATTAGCAGTGTGAATTAAACTGAAGCTCCCTGTGCTCTCCAGAGAAAATATTACGCCAAAGTCCCTTTAAGAAACATGTCCATTAAAACACATAACTCTAGGAAAAAGGCATATATCATTTATCATATGTTGACAGTCTTCTTGTCAATTCGGCTTCAAAAAAATCCATAAAGATAAACTGCATTTCTGTACAAACCTTACCTTTTTGATTTTGTTGCCTCAACTTTGCTACCTTAGCCTCCGTTGGTTAGCTGCACTATTTAAGTGGAAATGAAGGCGAACCATTTAAAAAATTAAGATTTCTCACTAAAATATGAATGAAAATTAAAATATAACACTGTTAATTCACCATCTATCATGTGTGTATATAAAGGTATTTGAGGAGTTTTTTCAGGCATTACCTTAGTAGCTACCTGGTTTGCTGCTTCCTGTTTGGTGCTGGTGAGATATATGCTCAGATGGTAAGACAAGGTTTTTTTGACAGCAAGGTCTCTTGTCTATTTTTATGATTTCAACACAGACTTACTCACAATGTAGCATTATCAGGGAAAAAATAGGTTGCACCCCCTTAATGCTTCGATAGTGAGTTTACTGAATCCTTTTGGATTTTGAGGTATCAGAGACGCATAACACATACCTAGCAACATCACTGGCGGCTAATGATTGTTAATGTTTGCTAACTTAAGATTGATAATGCTAATAGTGACTGACATTATGGAGACAATTTTAGGAGTAAGACTGTTCTTGTGCTGCTGTTATTCCTCGTTTCAACATATCACAGATTAACAATGTTATAGTTTTACCATCATTTATCACCAACTAAAAAGAATCTAACTCTAGCGTACCTCACTAAGAGACATTTGTAACGTTTCCTACTTGTGGTCCCATTTCACTTGCTCTCAGCCTAATGATGATGTCTTAAAAGTAACTGACTAAGAATATTAAAAAGTTACTTTAAAAAAAAGTGTCTTGCCTTAATATAATGAGATGACTTAAAACACAGACACTCTTGGCCTGGTTTAGTATTTGATACCATTACCGTTAGTGTAAATTTGAAATGAGAAAAGCAGAGAATAAGAGAGGAGAGGATGCCGCTGTGTGTGTTAAAGCAGCGAGAAGAGTTGAAAGCCCACATGGATAAATAAACATCGACAGTGATCTTGGATCATTCTACAAGGTTACCGCACAGATCACCAACAAGCCTTTGGTTAGGGCAGCAATAGCCCACGGGTCGAATGACTGTTCAAACACACAAAAACAGATTGGTTCCTTTGTTTTTAATGGACAAAGGCAAGGAAAGACAATACACCGCAGAGATTAACTCACAGATGAAATACTACATGAAATGGCAACAGTGCAGCTGAGCCTGTAGGCATTTTGATAGCTCAACATAACAACCTCTCTCCATATTTTTCTTGTTTCCCTTTACCTTTTTCACCTTCCCCATATGTCAGATAACATAAAGAGTCTTCGCTCTTCAAAGGTTAGCACAATAAAGAGAACACACAGCTCTGCTGACAAAACTGGAAATGTCAAAATGGTTAAAAAGTGGGCTTTTCTAAAATTACGTCTTATCTTTTACATGGGGAGACAAACAGTGGTTGTTCGACAGACCCAGGGTATCATGGGAGATGGAGTGAGAGTCTCTCCAGTAATCTGTCACCTCTGGAGCAGGGAGAATCACGCTATTGAGACTGGGAATTGACTGGCTCAGCACACACACAGGCACAAACACACATCTTCTCACTAGGGCCGAAACAGTTGAGGGAAATATCTCAGTGCAATTTTTGTGAACAATATTGCTATTTTAAATTGCAGTTATTCTCTATAAAGTAACCTCCAGGCCTGCATTTGTGGTCTACACTGTATTAAAATAGATACTTACTAAGGATAATCACAAATAAATCTTTCTGCATAGTGAATTCTATGAATAGAATTTCATAAAACAATGCAGTAGCTTGTTGTTGACCCAGAGAAAACTTTTACCTACTTTTCAAAGTTGAACAATTTACCTATATTGTATTTACCTCTTATGGTACTGATGACAAACACCAGATAAGCCAAGTCTAATAGTGTTTCTGACTCACAGCCCCTAATGATTAAGCTAACGTTAGTGTCAGCTTCACAGCTGCTTCACATCCCCAAATCCTGGAGGTCCCAATTCTGAACTTTTTACCCAGTTTGGGTCAATATAGCGCCAACAACAACTAAGTTAGTGTTGCCCAGAAAGCCACTCAAGACGAGGGGTTGTTTTGACCCAATTTTAGTGTAATTTTTTATTTTACTGCAAGGTTATTTACCTAAACTACAGTAAATCTTGTTATAATCTGCTCTACTCTTTTTAACCTGTTAACTGACACAGTCCCACCTGTGGGACACTTTAGGCTTGGTGGCATAATTTTCAGGCTCACTTACACTCATTCTGACTTTTTGGTTGTAAAATTTAAAAATTCACCTTTTAAATGAGACCAGGGCTATGACTGTAATCAAAATGAATAAAAGTAACCTTCCCCACTCAATTTTGAAACCATCATTGGATAAATATAAATAGTACAGACATCAACTCACAGAATGAGCACTAATTCAATAAGTGGTTGCCAACTTAAACATGTTACAGCTGGTTAAAACACTGATCATTATGTAAGTTATAATTAAGACGGCAGCTTTTGCAATTTTTAAAATTGCACTCTGTCAAATCACAATTATGATATAAAAACACTTAATTGTTTAGCCCTCCATCTCATAGTCAAAAACATTCTCTCACACTTTAAACCATGTGTAAAGTGTGAGATATAATAAACAGGCATTTCCCTGATGCTCTTACGGCTCATGACTCTTGGAGACCAGACACACACATCACTGCTAAACCATAGATTTATACCAGACCAGCGTAAATCTAAGTCCAGAATATGGGGTGTTTTTTCATTAAAAGTTGTCATTGCAGTATTTACACTGGGGATTCAACAAGACATATGAAGCTGTGTAACTATTGGATTCCTTCCTCTTTATTTGGTCACCTTATGAAAAGTTAATGTAGCAGCTCACATACTGCAATTATGTTCAATATCCTTGGTTGAGAGGTGCAGAATTTATAGTTGACAGCGTGAAAGGTTGCTGCTAGGCCTGTAATAATTCTTCAATGACTGTGTGGTAATAAAATCCTCTAATAATTCTATAGTAAGTGTATTGTTATCCAGATTCAGTCTCAAATTTAAACTCTAAAGCACACATTTGTCTATGTAATGGATGCATGAGTGCATGAACAGATAAGCCTACAAGTATGTGTGTGTTAGGGTGTTTGTGGGTGTGTGTGTCTGGCTACATGGGTAGAAAATGGCTTTAACCTTCATGCCTACTCGATCATCACCACTCCGTAAATGTCACTCCATCTGCCTCCCCGCCACTCACCACATCTCTGTTTACCTCTCCTTCTGTCTGCTTTACTTAATCTCTCTATCTCTTTTCTTGCTGTCATCTCTTCATCTTTACGTTTTTTTCTCCTCTCCACTGCAACACCTTAATCCTCCTAATGCCCCTCTCTGCTTTGTAACTTCCTCCTCTTTCTCCCCCGTCTCTTTCCTTTCCTCCCCTCTTTTTTTACGTTTCCCCTCATTCACTTCCACTTTTTCCTTTCATTTTCCTCCCTTACACCTGAACAAAAAGCAAATAACTTCATCTTATTTTTCCTTTCGAAAGCACACACTCGACTTCTCTCTTTCTCTCCCTCCCTCATACACACATTATTTTGAAAACCCCATGTCAGCACCCCATTCTCTCTTGTCCTCTCCATCCTTCTCTCTCTCTCCCCTTTTCCCTTTTTTTTTTTTCTGTCTACTTGATTCTCCCCCTTCAGCCAGGTTGGATCGATATTTCTCAGGCTCTCAGTCGGGAGGCTTGAGAATGAGGCACCAGGAGACTGAAAAGCGAGAGAGGGAGTGACAGGGAGAGAGAAAAATGGTGTACTAAAAATGGGAGAGGTGGAACAGTGGTGGAGAAATAGAGGTGACCATTGTGGCAGTAACATGCGAGCACGTCATGTGTTACTTTGTACCACAGTTATTTCTGACTTCGTAATTGGCTGTCAGACATTCCAGTCGTTTCTAATATCTCTATTATAGCACACCTACTGCATATTAGCATTACTCTGCTTTATTCATCCTACCTAGCAACAAGCTATCAATGGCCACAGATGTAGCAGCAGCATCATTAGGTCTCTGTAGGCAAAAATGATGATTCTGTCAGATCTATAGGCGCATCTGAACGAGCCTTAAATCAGCTGATGTTGGTGTTTTATGAAAGACACAGTTTACATCATTAATATGAGGCAGCACCAGTCAGAGTTAACCAGCTGTCAAATACTGTATGTTGCATTCAGGGGGGAAAAAAAGCCAGCACGTCCAATGTGTACATTACCCACAGCTGCTACTGTAGAGTCTTTCTGATGCTGCAGTAAAGAAATCATGACTCTAGGTGAAAACAGATGAGAAATGTAACTTACTTTTTACAAGATTGTACCAATAACACATGGAGTAAAATCTAATGTGGCATTTAATGAATTTCTCTAGAACCATTTAGAATAATTTTATTTTTATGAGATCTGAATAAACTTTCTCATTAAGCCGTTTTTTTTTTTCTATTGGCCAATTATTTTTATTATCTGATTTTCAGTATTGGCCTCCAAAATCCTGTATGGTTTGAGGTATAAACAAAACTGTGGTTTAATTAAAAAAAAATGGACACTTAGGACACTAATACATTCATTTCCTTTTTCATTTCTGATTGTATTGGATGACCAAAATATGAAAATCCAATGGTAAATGGGTAAAAACCTTAAATATATGCCACAACACAACTCCTTTAAGCCTCACCATCTTCATCTATAGATAGAAATGTCGATGCCTCCTCATTGTTTTTTTTTATTTTTGTCACTCTGAAACACTTCCAAAGTACAGTTATCGCAGCTGGCAACAGTCACAAGATGTTTTTCTCTGTTATTTATTCCAGTATCTGATGCCTCAAAAAAGAAGCCTAGTGGAGCACAGATATAAATATCTCTAATATATTGCAGAATCTTCCGCACATATATAATTCATCTTTTTTTATTTGCATATACTCGCCAGAGAAGCATGCAGAATGAGATTAAAGCATGCCAAAACCTGCTCAAGCACACCAGCCCAAAACAAGGATGGAAAGGAAGCTATAAATAATCTTGGCACTTAAAATTAGGAGATAGGCAGCATAATCCTAAAGTAATCAAACACTTATACAATATGCAGATACAGTCAACTTTTTAATATGTGCTGCTGAACTTCTATTGCGGTCCTTCCCTACTCATGAGAGGAGTCATTTTTCTTTTTAAACCTCCAGAAGACGCAGAAACAGTGTGGCAACCAGTCAGATAGAGCCGAAACTCTTAATTTCAGCCAGGCAGCTTTAGACAAGAGCCTACAGTAAGTGATAAATCAAAACTATTAGCCACAGCTCCTCTCATGCCTTTGTTGTCCTTCGGTAAGCCTGCCAGGCTGGTAAAACTTGAGTGTGCTGTGGTCACTTTCCAGCTGATGGCGTAGAACTGGCTGGGACAGCATTGTGACAGTCTGTCACAGTCTGACAATCTGTCTTTGTCCTTGACTTTAATATCCCCAAAAAGCCTATTATTCACCTAATGCTGCTTCAGGCAAGGTTAATGTTGAGTGAGATGGACAGGAGAAGAAAGCCTTGTGACTCAACAGGAACAGAAATGAAGCCAGAGCATGAGCCTGTTTGACTGAAAAGCACACGTACTGTACTATATGTGTATTCAAGCTTTAAATATATGTGTTTTTTTTCAGTTCTGCAACATGAATAAAGATAAAGTTGATCATGCCAGTTTATATTTCACTCCGGCTGGAATGTAAAAGCTCTTCTTTTCCACTTTTAGGGCTTCACATTTTGTATTCCCACCTCGACAGCGTTGTCTGACAAACAGTCATGCAAATCACGTAATTTAATCGAGAGAAATGAATTGAGACTTAATGATATGAGAGCAGCAGAAAACTAATTGTGACAGGGTGACTAATGACGACTATATAAATCCATCTAGAATATTTCTGAAGGGTGAATGTTGAACGTCACCTGAAAGGACAGAACCTCCGCCGGCTCACTAAGGATCCTATTTTAACTGCCATTCATCTGAAAATGGACTTCGCAGTTGTTTGTACTGTAGTCGCAGCTCATCTTAGCTACTCGTCTGTGACTGGCCCACACACACACACACACACACACACACACTCACATGCACATTGTAGTGACTGAGAGAGCAGTGGTGTGTGATAATGAAGCAGAGGATTGGCAGTAGAAGTCGGTCTGCTTGCCTGCCTGCCTGCCTGATTGTCTGCACATCTAACAACTGTATCTCTCTCTTATACACACATACACACACACACTCACCAGAACGTCTACTTACAATGTGTGAAATAGAGAATGTGTGTGTGGGTGACCGACTCTGAGAGGGGCGGTCACGTCTCACTCATCCCAGTTACTCATCTACAACCTGCTCTCCCATAAACACGCACACTCGTGCACAAATCTTATTGAGTTATTCGCTACATTTCTGCTGCAATATTTTAGCTCTAGGACAATGACAACGTCGCCATCTCTTCTGCTCTCTGTCTCTCTCTCTTACACACACACACACACACACACACACACACACACACACACACACATACACTGTCCTTTGCGCGGCTTCCGAACAAGCGTCCATCATTCATGGTCGACGCTCACTCACAAGCTGTCAGGCACAGTTCCATTTACTCGTAGATCATGCCGGACTGGCACACATTGCCTAAATGAGCTACTCAACACCTACTTACTCTTGTGCCTGCACAGAAACATTTGTTACACACAAACATACACTCACTCATATCATAAAAACAAAGAAATGAGCATCTTTTCAATATAGACTACTGTCTGTATCGATCCAGAAGAAGGTATCAAACGGTACAGATAGAAATTTAATGTTGATATCAATATGAAAGATATAAGATATACATACAATATACAGCATGGTGCATTGCTATGTAATCTCACCCTATATACATACTGTAGGTCTGGGGTATATGGCTAATATACATATATGTATATATCACAAAATGTTAAATATATGAAAAATCACACGTAAAACAATAAGTATGTTCATTTCTGCTCAAAGCAATGAAGTGTGTTTTAACGTTAGTCTGTTACACAATATATGAAAAAGAAAACCTCTAAAAATGAATATTATTAGTTTTTAATTACAGCTTGCTAAGCAGATAATTACGTTTTTGGAACTAATTGTTTATTGGTTTAAAGACAATTAGCGTAGTACAATTGAGACCAATGTACAAATAGTCAAACAATTACAGTATACACTGTCTACAAATGACAAAGATGAGAGAAAAGAACAAAAAGGAGGAGTGGGGGGGTGGGGGGAAGGAGCTTGAATCAAAGGGGAAGGGGGGGGGGGGGGGGGGGGGGGTGCTAATAACATGACTGACATAGCAGGGCTCAATCTTCTCAAGAATTTCTTCCTCTGAAGCCTCAAGTTATGTTACAGAGTAGCCACAAGCACTCTACCTATGACTGGAATGTTGGGACAGTGGGTTTTAACCAGTTTACAGTGATTCCTTTAATGGTTGCCACTAGGAGAATCCAAAGAAGATATGAATGGCTTCAGTAGATAACAATTCTGACAACTGTTTTTGTACACCATAAAGTGTAGTTGACAGGCGTGTAGGTTCAAAAACTCCTGACTGTGAATAAACCAAAGAATTCTGCACTCTTAGTCACTTTATTAATGAAGTTTCAATCATCAGACCTTATCAGGAAAAATTCATATGATCAAACACTGGCACCATATACTGTATATATACTCACCAAGTGCTTTATTAGGAACACTCCAATACAACGGCTCTGCCATAAATTCTACTAAGCTTATACATATTTTATTCACTCTATTAACACACATGAGGGGGGCAAAATATTTGGAAGTCTTTTCAGTATAATACACTCCAGTACACCACCACCCACTACAACCTCAATAATAAACTATAAACTGATAATTATCACCTTTCTGACAATGTCAACTAAAACCGAAAAAGTATAAGCTTCTTGAAAGTAGAATGAATGACAGAGCTGTTGTATTGGATTGCATTAGATTGCACAGGTGTTCCTAATAAAGTGCCCTGTGAATGTAAATCTGACCCAGGAAAAATTAATCAGAGGCTGCCACCAGCACCTCCCATCATTTATATAAATTATAAGGTGTCAATAAGCTGATCCAGTTATGAAAGTGTAAAATGAGTACATATAATCCATTATAAAAATCATATATCCAAGAATAAACCAATAAGTATATATCATAGACAGAAAAAACTCTATAGCCTATGCAAAACAATTAGTACAAAATTGATAATATTATGCAAAAAGGTTAGTTATTAGGTTATTAAACAAGAGACGATCACACAAAAAAGGCAATGTTAATAATCAAAGCTCATAATAATCACAACAATCAGATCACAAGGTCACAATATCAAAATGTTGATCAAAAAGAAAGATTCCATCGTGTGTTGCACAATATAATGTTTTGTGCAGGTCAGATTTTGATATATGTATTGCCAGTGCTTTCTGACAATATGATTTTTACCTTATGAAGGTCTGAGGATCAACACTACATGTGATTATTTGGTTTCTTCACACTCACAGCTTGCTCAGAATCATCATTTTGGAGATAAGAGTTTGCACAGTGATAATATAATAAGATAATTTCATCATTCTGCTTAACGTTCATAAAATTTCATTCTTTTCCCTGCACCCTGTGTATAAATGTATGTGCGTCTCCAAAAACCGCTTGCCTGCCGGTGTATCGTGTCTGTCCGTTTTGCATGCATGTGCACTGTGCGAGGATGTGTAAGTGCGATGTGTGTGCGCACGTGAGTATGTGGCCATCGGGAGAAGTGGAGCTGAAGTGAAGACTTACATAACCAGCTTCAAAGGAAGCTGCAGTCGGCCGGCCCGCCTCCCCCTCCTGCCTCCCCGCCCCCCCCCTCCCGCAATACAGACACAGCAAAACGCAAGGAGAGAGACGAGAAAACAGTTTCACACAGAGGAGGATAAAAGAAAGAGATGATATAGAGGAGAGAGGCTGTCAACAACTTTAGGTCTAAAATATTCTTTAGCAAGTACCGTATAATTCATGACATCAAAATAAAACATACAGACATCATGTAGCTGCTCAACAACTGATTGTTTTAATTAAAACATGTAATACTGTGTACTCTGAGTGTTTCGCAATTGTAAATCATGGTATTTTTGTCATCTACAGACTGGTATGTGTGGTTGATGGGTTTATGGTGCTCCATCAAACTGCACATGCTACCGTCACCTGGGCTCCTTTGATTGGGAAAAGAGTCTTACAATGTCAGGAAAACCAGGTTTTTTTTCCCCCTCTGGGCTTGATTCACACTGCCAGGCTCCTCACCCACTCATTGCAAAAAGATGTCAATCAAGCTCCTTTGTTACACTTTTTCTCAGCTTGTTGCTGGGCCAGTAATGGTTGCTTGATTGTTGCTTTGCTTTTCCCCATTTTGTCAAAGTTACCTGGGTTTCTTTGATGGGCAGGTTACTATTAAAAGTTTTTCATCACTTGGCTAAACTTTTTAGTACATAGTTTTGACATGCATCAATCAGCAACATTCCTCTTTAGTTGTTTTCAGCTTTGTGTTGCACAATCAATTAGCTAATGAGGTGCTGCAGATGTTTTTACTCCCATGTGTTTCAGCCTGAAACTAATTACGCTCATATTCATAGTCAAAAAGACAGTAGCTGAATGTTTCTTAGTGGAAAACACCATTTAACTGTTTTTTCAAGTAGTAAATATTACTGAAAAACACCATAAACCTCAGTCATCAGGTTGTAAATACCATAGAAAGTATTAAAAACATCAGCTCTCAGGTTGTAATGACTAAAACTATCGTAAATTTCAGCTTTTAGGCCATAAATATTACTTGTCAAAGTGAAAGTTTTCATTCCGTTAGCCATTATAAGTCATTTTCTTATGATGAATTTTTGCTTGGAGCCTGCTGTCAAGTCATTTCTAATAATTATTTCAATATCTGAAAACAGTGTTTATCTCTAGATATAAATATCTGGAAGGAGAGTCTATTGGAAGCAAGTCCGTGTCCAAGTTCAACAAAGAGACAATGTTTCTACTACTTCACCAGTCAACTAGGAGCTCAACGACCAAATGTGGGGAAATAACTTGGCAACACCAACTAACACGTCATCAGGGTGCTCGACTTTGCAATTTTTAAGATACCTATTTGTCTTGAATTCTGTTTTAATGTATTTTTTTTTTAACTGTGTGGTCATTTTTAGCCACTAGTGTGTTGGTCGGTCCACTACTTTGGTCCACACTGAAATATCTCAACAAATATTTGATGATGACATATGTACACACATGTGTTTGATGAATTGGAACAAAAGTTGGTACAAACATTAATGGTTTCCAGATGATGAATCCGCAGGGTGACGCCCTGCTAGCAGGTTTTCGATTATGAGTTAAATGTCTCCACCACTGTTGGGTGGATTGCCATGAAATGTGTTCCAGTCATTCATATTCAACACAGGATGAACTGTAATAACCTTTTCTCTAGCACCATCTTCAAGTCAAAAATTCAGCTTTGGTTTACCACCAAATACCTGCAAAACTATTGCAATTCCCATTAGCCTCAGCTGTACTATGCATTTAGCGCTAATTAGCAACTGTTAACATGCTAACATGT
Source organism: Thunnus albacares (assembly GCF_914725855.1). Taxonomy (NCBI): domain Eukaryota; kingdom Metazoa; phylum Chordata; class Actinopteri; order Scombriformes; family Scombridae; genus Thunnus; species Thunnus albacares. The sequence goes on along the minus strand of NC_058127.1, from coordinate 20,707,564 downwards.
CATGCTAAGATGGTGAACATGATGAACATTATCAACTACAAACATGGCTGTAAACTTCTAGTCTTATTACTGTTGATGTAACATTTTCTTATGTACTTTTCATATATCCTTGTCGGAGATGTACTATCCTGTAGAGACTGGCCATGTATGCATGTGTCTACTTCTCTTTGGATAACTGACAAACATTTAGCCATCTTGTAGTGTGTACTCTATGTAGGCTGTAGCTTTCACCTATTCTGTACAGCACTCAGATGAAGAGCAGACTCCTCCAGTAAGTCAGTTAGTGTTGCAGTTATCTTTTCACAAATTCACCTGAAAGAAATCCAGTGTTTTTCTTTGCCAAACCTCATGTTCCCAAAGTGGATTTATCAGATGAAAGCTAAGGTGAAGAGTATTTTCAAGTAGTACTTACCTTCTGAAAGCTGAGGTGAACAGTATACGGATGAAATACTTTGGTCAGGGTGCAAAATTATTTTTTGGTCCACCAGCCAAATGGTTAGTTGAATGCTCAAATTTTACCAGCCACACAACAGATTACCATTGTTTTTTTTGGCTGATGAGTGAAACAAATCTACCAGCTACCTGCATATTTTACCAGCATTTGGCTGGTGGCTGCTGTTAATTTAATGCCCTGAATTTGGTCGTGTTTCTGTTACCTAAAAGATGATTTGAAGGGTGTTTTTCTGCTCATAGCTGATTTTGTAACATTTTCCTTAATCGCCTCACTTCACCATTGTGACTCTATTAGTGACAGACTACAGATTGAAGGGTTGACGGCACAGAAATCATTTGGTCACAGTCAGGTTCCTTAAATGAGACATTAGCACTTCATCAACAAATGAACAAAAACCTTCAGAGATGATGATGGAGGGAGGGAAAGAGGAGGTTATTTTCCTGTCAACGTCTTCTCCTGCTCTCTCTCTCTCTCTCTCTCTCTCTCTCTCTCTCTGTCTTCTTCTCTTCCTTTCTCTCCGTCTTCTCCTTTAATTTACCAAAAACAGCCAGTGGGCAGATGGGGATCAAATTACATTCACCTTTTACCTGCACTCCTCTGCGCAATTAGCGTCACACTTACTTGTCATTTCAAATTAACACACTGCTGTTGTGCTATGTAATTATTTACCCGCCTGGGGAATAGCTCTCTGGTTTAACCACTAAATAATGACAAACACACACACACACACATGCTCAGTCACACTCCAAAACTCAAAAGCACCTGTGCCCTATTTTACCTGCAACATGTTTAACATGCTTTTTTTTTTTTTTTTTTTACCATTACAGGTTCATTGTCTATCTGCTGTCTAATTAAAGGTGTCTTTGTGTTCAGTGTGTCTATCTAAAAAAAAAAGGTCTAATTAACTAATGTTGTGCAAAAGCCCTTAAAAATCTTCTGTGTGTTTTCACTGCTGAGATGTCGGCTTAAAATTTGGGGGTTTGAGCATCAGGACCCAAAGCTGCCATTCTTCCTCTATAGGTGTCCTCTTCTTTGCCAGTTCTTTGTCTTTTTTCTGATCATATGGTGGGAGGAAAAGGGCTGGGTCCTGTTCTTCAAACCGCAGAGGCCTTATTGCTCCACATTCCCCCTTTTCCCCCCTCCTCTTCATCACCCCCACCCAGCACCCCCCAAAAAAACAGTCATACCCAGGAAATAAACAGGGTTTAATGGGGAGAGAGAGAGAGAGTGAGAGAGAGAGAGAGAGGAAGAGGGACTATAAACAATGGCAGCCGTTTTCTTCTGCAGGGGGAGAGGAGGAAATCACATCCAAAAACAGCTTTCTTTGATCTTGTGTCTTTTCTTGTGATAAATCTGTGTCTGTGATGCCTTTTGTTTTTGTTTTTGTACTCTTTTTAAAGGAAAAAAAAAAAAAAAAAAACGAAAAATACAAAAAGAAAGAAAGAAAAAAAAAAACAATAAGCAAACATGAACTCTTGCTGATTTGTCCTTTTTGCTCTTGCTTCTTTTCTTTTTTTGATATTCTTTTTTTTTCCGTTTTTGCCAGTAATCTTTTTTGAATTTTCTCTTTTCTCTTTTTCCCCCCTTTTTTTCTTAACCCTAGGTCCGCTCACAAAAAAACATGATGAATCTTCAATGAACAAGCCTCGAGACGAAGGTATTTTTGTTGCATGTTTTTCCTTTTTTCTTGTTTTGAAGTCTTTTTGGGGGATGTGTACACATAGAGTGGAAAACACACACACAAGTCAAACATCTCTTAGGTGGGACTTTGGATATGAGATGCATACCGATGTGTTGGTGTAAGTGTATGTGCTGACCGTTTCAATTAAAAAGCTGTCTTTCCTATGCAAATCATTAGCCTGATGTAACCTTGGATGATCATAACTCCTGGCTAATGGAACCCAGATACCCTTCATTATAAAGCCATCTACAGCACAGGCAGTTGTGTGTGTTTTCCAGAGGTCCTTATCTGGCTCCCGACTGACAGAGAGAGGGGCTCGGACATCATCATCACCGCCGTGCCCTTGAAAATACATTGGCCAACTAACAGCATTGTCCCCGAAACCAAATTGTTGTCAGGATTTTGAGCAACAAAGCACCTATTGAGACCAGCTTACACAATGAGGTGCATTATTATTACGCCTCAATCCCCCACTCAAGGATGAAATTGCTATTGAGTCAGGACCTACACAAATATCGAGCTAGCCTTATTCCAAGTCAATGATGATAACATCAAATCAAGAAAGGAGAAAAAAAAAAAAAAAAAAAAAAATTGGGGACATCCAAGGACACTTGTGCCCCCGCTTTGGAAGATGTGGGTTTGATCGGCTGCTAGAATAAGGACGCAGAACTCACAGCCTGCTGTTAATTTATCTCCTACCTGCAGCACGTACTCTGTGGAGGTGATTTTTATCTGCACTTTCATCTCTCCCCCCCCTCCTTGCCCCCCCCTCCCCCCTCTTATTCTCTTGGACTTGTTTCTTGGAGGAAAAAGATGACTGATGATATTTTGATACATATTTCTCTTTATGCTATTTTGAGGGTTGTGCGGGTGAATCTTTTTCTTGCTCCGTGATGCTCTTTGATTTGGGGTATTTTTTGAAGTCGGGAGTCGGAGGAAGTTTGACACAAGAGGATTTTCTTGGTGATCAAACGCACTGGCACAGGCACAACTTTTTGAGCTGCCACAGTCAGCAAGCAGTCAAGCCCAGTCAGGACGCCAACCCCCCCACCCCCACCCCCCTCCTCCTCCCAACCCCTCTCCTCTATACACGTCTTTCATCCTTCATCACAACGTGCAATTAACCTTGTTTTATTGGGAACTGCTAATCCCAGTGCACTAACTCAGAAACTCACAATCCCAACCTGGAATTCATCTCAGGTTAAAAACTGGAGTCAGTTATAGAAAAAAACCAAAGGGACACATTGACAGATATATGAAAAAGTTTCTCAAACGCAGAGATAGACTTAATGTCCTTGCATATGACTACAAATACAGAAAGCTTGCATAGAAAACAAATAAAAATGTGCACTGTATAACAATGCAGATGCAGATAATCTCCTTTGCATAAGACTACAGATACACAAAGGTAAGCTGATCCCAGTGGAAATGAGCTTCTGTACAGTCTCATTAGTTACACTGGTAACCAGGTTTCATTTTATTCATCTAACTGTGCACTTACATTTTCTTATACTCTCTCCTTACATGATGGTCTAAATGCTGTCTCAAAGCCTTCTCCACACTCCCACGATATAATTCTGGTAGAGAAACTTTATATTTCAATTTATTTTATTATGTGCTGCCTAAAATAGTCATTTAAAGTCTCTATGTGCGCAGTTTGACACTAGAGGGCTGTTTTCATATTCATGTGCTGATAGGAGAAAGTTTGTCTGTGCTCACCTTAAGGCATGTACTGTACATACAAACATGATTTGTTACATCACAACTAGTTTGGAGTCAATCGTGGTCCAGTACGCAAAGTGTGATGTGGAAACTTGAAACATCCAGAGACAGATATGTTCTGGGTGTTATGATGAGGCTGAAGGAGTAGATGTCATTTTTCACAATTTTTAACCAGGTAGTTGGAATTTTGTGGGAAAACCACCATGTCTGGAGGGATATTTAAATATATTTAGTCTAAAAATGATCAGAATCAGCCTTCAAAACTTGCCATGTGTAATTGTAGAATGTAAACTGCTCCTCAAATTGTTAAAATCCCTCATAATTCCTAGAAATAATACTGAAGACATGAACTCCTGGGTGTCCTGAACGGCACAGTTGCTCCTGTTTGGTAACCATTGTAAAAATGCTACTTGGTTAATTTATTCTGCATCTGACATGTGGTTTTATGTTGCATTGTTATACACAACATATGTCAATAAGTAGTCACCAGAAAAAATCTCCAAACTCCTAACATCTGAAAAGAGACAGAAAGCATTGTTTTAAAAAACAACTGTGGATCATTAGTGTAAAAACAATATAGTGAGCAAGTTGGACTGCTACAGTGGCCTCATTGTGTAAAAAAAACAATACAGTAATAAAATACAAGGACCAGTTGTGTGCATTAAGTCCTTTTGGTTACATCTTGCCGGATGGAAAAGATTCATACACACACCCAAAGCTGTGATACTGCCAATCTGATTCCAGCTCCCAAGCTGCTCTTGAGCTTATTCTGTGCAAACCTACACTTTAAAACAACTCACTCATCTCTTCAATCGTCTAAACATTTGCACAAATAAAGATTTCAGTACAAGAAGCCAGATTCAGTGTGTGGGGACTGTTACAATTTTACATTAACCTGGCACAAACTCTCCACAGTCGATTCCTTGATTTATTTTTTAACAAACAACATGCTGGACAACATTAAATGAAAGAACCTAGAAAATATGGCTGGCTTTTATCTGATAACAGCAATCAGTTCATCCATTTTGTCCACCATTTTGTCCTCATTCTTTCAGCTGCATATCAACAGCCTTTTTATATTGGTGCACCTTGAAGCAGTATATTCAAGGCCATGTAGACATCTATTCATAAGCTATTCAAGTGAAAAGTACACACTGTACATTCAAGAAGAGCAACAAGGAATTAAAGCAGCATCCTCCACCTATCTAGATGACTTCATTCAACAGCAGCAGCGTGCTCTCTGGCTTTATATCAGTGTAAGAGAGCAAAGGCTATTGGGCTGCAGTGCTGCTCAGTATCGAGGCGATGTTCAAAAAGATTGATAGAGCTCACGGCAGAGCTTTGTGCATAGGTGCATGTGTGTGTGTGTGTGGTGGAGAGGAGGGGATTACAAACCACAGCGAGATTGAGCTAAATCAAATAAGAGACGGAGTGAGTGTGTTACTCTGCTGTCCTGTGTGTCAGCTCTGATCAGAGACAAACCAGAGCCACCTGAGCCCCAAACCTGGAACATATTTCTGCCAGGAACAATGTCACCTCTCGCTGATGTGCTCGCTCAGACGAACGCACGCGCGCACACACACACACACACACACACACACACACACAATCACCCACAATCACACACTGCGTTATAAACAGGACCACACAATACAAACATTGATAAACCCATAAAAGGAAATGTTCCATCAAAACCAAATTATCAGACACAGATGAAGTGCAGTTGATCTACATCATGTTGCATTAAGTGATCTAATCCTGGATTGGACCACCAAAACTCAGCTTATCTACCATTTTATATACAGAATATATGTGAAGTTTTAGGGCAACATACATGTTTTATATAATAATAATTATCATATGTGAGAATATAAGAAAACAATACAATATTTTTTTATTAAAGGGGAACTTTCATGGTCATTTCCAGCTCTATATTTTTATTCTGGGACTCCACTAGAGTAGCTTTGCATAATTCACTGTTCAAAAAATTCCTTATTTAACTTATACTGGCCCTTTATGCAGCCCCTCAGTCGAGCCTCTGTCTCTAACAGGCAGTCTTAGCTCCTGTCTCTTAAAGGCCCCCAGCCCCGATGAGCACACTCTTTTGACCAGCTTACTGGAAGCCTGCCAAGGGGCAGCTGTATCGGAGTCGTGTTAAGCTACTGCCGATTCAAACCCAACACTTCCTGCTTCACTGCTTCATATTAAAAGCTTATAAATGACTAAATAACAGGAGACTTTTATTGTGAAGAATTTACAGGAAATGAAATGTGTTCCTCACCGAATTAGTGGGAAAACGCCATAATGTTTGTGGAGTGGAGCAGTGAACTTGCACGCTGTACGTGGAGCAGATGACCATATAAAGAAATCTGTCACGAGCCGACGTCAGCTCGAGCTGAAAATAGAAAAGGGAACCGAGTGTTCAGAGCAGTCTGAAGCCGGTGCTTTTTGCTCACAGGGATTACTTCTGCATGCGCTTACCTCATTATTTAACACTTTTGCCACATTTAATATGAACATCTGAAATTGTAACATGATATATATATGACTGAAAATAAGGAAAAGCATAATAGGCCCCCTTTAAAGTGATTATTAAGTAAGCTATATTAAACATTTTCTTTTTATATTCTGTTAATTAATTGAAGTTATCTTTTATTGCTAGCATAGTTGAAAAATGACATCAACAATGTGAAACCACTTTTAACCACAAAACAATAAAAACAATAAAATAATAGCAAAAATGAAATAAATGTCCTGGTCTCTAAACTTGGAAATAAATAAGAAAAAAAAAACGAGAGAGAAACAGAAAGGTTAAGTTACTGTATTTATTACTGCTGTTGCTTTTAATCTTGTAGAAAATCTTTTATTTCATTACCTGATTATCTTCCTTTCAAGAGTAAAATGTTACTTTCGCTTTTTTCAAGCATTAAAGGCCCCATGAAACGGAAGTTACAGCATCTTTAGCTTCTATACTGTGACCTATTTCCCAGTGAAATGGAATATTTGAGCCTTGTACAGTTATGAAAAGGATTTAAATGAAATCCTTCGCATTTGATTGCATCGGTAAAAAGCGGGCGGGGCTTAGAGTTGAGTGTGATATGGAGCTGCAGAGAGAAACGGAGCTGCAGAGGACTGTTGGCTCCACACACACCTCCTCACCTGTTGTTAAATCAGCAGGAGGACAAGGGAGAGATGAATTATACTTCAGCCACATTGTGTTGGAAATGAAAATGTTTTTTGCCCAAACTGACATCTCCTCCTATCTCTCTTCATATTACTCTGTTAGCTACTATGATCCACAAAAGGTGAAGTGCAGTTTTATATGACCGGTGTACTCACCCAAAGTCACATTTGATTGGATGAACTTTTGTAAACACCCCTGAGTGCAGGATGAGTCATCAAACATTTGAAACAGTTTTACAGGAAGAGAAAAGACAGGGATGTTAATGAAAAAATACTCTTCTAATGTTTTTTTGACATATATTTAGCATATAACAAGAGATAAATGAACAATCAACACAGAGACACAGGATAAAAACTGTGAAAATGTATTTTTCATATCATGGGGCCTTTAAGCATCTATATTATATCATGGATCGATGAAGGCCTTGGGTTTTTTCCAATAATGCAGTCAATTTTCTTCATGGCTAGTGATGATAAGAATATGAACCATCCATCTGGGTATTTAATTACAATGTAATATTAGGTATCATTAATCAAACAAAGCGGTGAAAGGTTTTGATTTACCTTCAGTGATTCTGTTAGCCAATACTTCATTTTCTGTTAATAAGCTACTATAATGCTGTTACTTTCCCAGACTGCAGGGATGATAGAATCATTCCATTTTATGTTTTTATTTCACAGCGCTCAGTGCTTGCTGCTAACATATAAACTGAAACAGAAGGCTAAAAAGCATCAATGATACATCAAGTGTAGCCTCTTTTTTTTCTTTATGAGAAATATCACTGGATGTATAATCTAAATAAAGGAGAGAATGCTATTTCCTATTGTCAAGGAAATTACATTTGCTAAGCAGTAACACTAGACCTAATGTTTATTTGGGAATTATTGTTGTGGGGCGTGCAGTCAGGTAAAAGTGATTTGTTTACTTTTACTGTACATTTAGCTATTATAAAGATCAGTAAGTTTTGAGCCTATATACACAGATAACCAACTGCAGCTAATTACTGTTAAATGGAGCCTTTTCTGTTTGTTAAAGGCACGGTCTATAATTTAAATGTAAACACCACCAAATAAAGATTTAAAATTGGAGCCTGCTAGCACTCACAAGTTGAATGATGGATAGATGACAGTTGATAACTACAAAATCCAAGCAATTAATGTTGATGATGCTGTTAAAGCTGCATTTATTGATTCTTTTTATCCGCTGGGGGAGGCAGAACAAGCTGTAAACACAACACTGACATCATCTTATAAAGTTGTTGTGGTAAATGTGTTAGCAAACAAATGCTCTCACATCCAGTGGACAAAGACCAACATGAACATTTACTTGGAGTCATATCCGTGTCCAGTATTCACTGTCCTTTTAGCTCTGTTTTGGTCTCCACCAGCTCTTGAGGGAAAATATCTGTCTCTTTAGCTGATAAATGCTTCACTGTAGTTGCTAATTTTGTCTATCAGCTGTGTAATGATGGGCGGATTGAGTACAAAGTTTCTTCAGTGAAACACATCTTCCTGCTGCTGGTGGAAGTTAACTTGAGAGTGGAGTCACAGGCTGGAAAACCAAAACAATGAGCTAAAAGAGGCTAAAACACTAAATGGAGCTGAGGGAGACTCCAGGGTTGGATTCTGACCCCTTTCACATTACAAATTTAATCCATTGTTCATATAAAAATATTGATTAGTGCAGCTTTAAAGGTTTGTTTGCCTGCTGTGTTAATCCTTCAAAACACAACTGGCCTATATTTACAATTATGATCCACTGAAAAACAAACAAAAATCTAGAGTATTCATTTTTAAATCGCACTCTTCAATTATGGATGAGAATATACCTCAAATTCATGTTGTGCTGAAGATGAAGATATTAATTCTAGTTGCACCAATTTCTAAACTTAATGTCAAATTTGTGAGGTAAACATATGCTACAGATAAACATTGTTTACTGACCTCCAACTAGGTCATCGCAGACCCATATAATATTGTTTATGGAATGAATATTGATTGTGTCAAAGTGTTAGACACTGCATATTTCTGTAACTTTTCCAGTTTTAACGAACTACTTCAAGAATAAATTGCTACAGTAGTACTTAGCATTTTGCATTAATATTTATAATGGTGAATTGATTTTGATGTGCATACAATAGTTTAAACATAATATACTATATCAGGGCAAGTTAGTTCAGTTCAGCACAATATAGTCTGTCTAACGAAAGTATTAATAGAATAAGAATATGTCTGCGGCATCAGCAGCAAAAGCCCACAGTATTAATGTTACACAACTCTGCAATATGTGCAAGAAAAATCACATCAATGTAAAACAACAATGACCAGGATATGGTGTTAACAACTCAGTAGAGCAACATCAGCATTCACACTGACGTTTTTATAATACTTAGGAAATGATTTATCTTATCCAGGATATTGTGAACAGCGTGTGTCCCGGATTTTAAACAGAATACTTAACTACACAGCATGCAGGCTCTGGAATTAATACAGACCAAGCGCCAAACGCTTGTAAAACTTTATCTTTAAAATTTGCTGTCCCTGCTGACCGCCGTGTACTCAAAAGCAAAGCAGTGGCTCTGTATCAAACAGGCTTTTGATTAACTGTTTGTAACACTGGCTGTGCAAAAAGTGGCAGCGTTTCTGTACCGCTTGGATGAATGAGCGCTGTTTACTGACTCAGTTGTTAATGAATGTCTTTTAATGACATATGTCACCCAATAGCTGTAACAGGCTTTGGATGTCAGACAGTTTTCCTAAAGGAAATGTATACTTTTGGCTGCAAGAGGTCGAAGTCTGTATGTTAGTGGAGGGCAAGGAAAATGGAGAGCAAAGAGAGTGAAAGACAAAGCAAGACGGGTATTAGTCAGAGTGATGGCAGCACCAGGAGGAAGTTTCGATGTGTTTTGTGTTTGTTGATGGCGAGCTAGGTGAAAGACGCCAGAGAGCAGTCCGGAGCGGCTTTATCACAGAGACACTTCAGCGAGAAACGCAAGACAATAGAAGACATTACGGCGCTCCCTCCTGGATGGCAAGATGGTAGATGGTGCGAAGCAATAATAAGAGTTTGTTTTCGTCTGTGCTAGACAAGCTTTTGTTTCCACTCTGTTTTTGTCTGCATCAACGTATTTTTCTCAATTTCCTCTTCTTTTTTTTTTCCGCCCGTTACTCTCTTCCCTCCTCCTCTCTCTGTCTCTCTGTATTGTGTGGTGTTTCCACTCTGGTTATAACTCTGCTAACAGACGTTGGCCTGTGGGCAAAGCTGCATCTCTTTGTATCGCCTTCTCTGTTCGTGCTCTCAGACGTACACACAGTCGCTCTAAAACACTCCCCCCCACCCCCCCTCCCTCCTATTACGCTCACAATCCCTTGTTTTTTGGAATACAGCACCATGCGAGGACGGAGACTTGGCACATTTCATCTTTTTCATATAATTAGGAGCATCCAGGGAGATGCTCTCCTGCTAAATCTCTCCATTTCCTGTAGGCTTTTCGACGTGGACACAGTGTAATATTCAATGTACTGTACAATACACATTTTAACAGACAAATCTCTAAATTGTGGAATACAAAAGGACAAGAAAACCGCAAGTAATCAGCAGTGAGAAATGTGCAGGCTGTCATCCATTCTATTATTTATTTCACCATTTTTACATCCTTATGTGCTGAGTACAAATTACTTTATAAGAGGATTTTGAATGGAATGAGATGGCACAGGGACACGGTTGAGTAGAATATTGAAACATGATGAAAGGAGAATGGGAAGACAAAGCAGTAAAAAGCAACAGAAGAGAATTGAGGGAGGGGGGCAAGACCGAATTTAACCGCTCACTGTGGGAAATGCAACATATAAAACACAGGAAATATCAGAACATAACAAAACAGGACATCCTGGTGCAAAAAACAAACAACAGTACAGCATGGCACAGTACAAAAGAGCCTAGAACAGAATTTTCTGCAGGAAAGGATGTACAGTACTGTCAAACCAGCTTTATTTTAACATTACTACAGAGACTCAATCTCTTGTCTCTTTCTATCACTCTCTCAGTGGGCCTGTCGGTTATTTGCTGCTGAAACTCCCTGCCTCCCCATCACCTCGACGTTCGGCCCACGTCGTGTCAAGGTTGTGTCAATATCGTGTCGAATACACCTACTCCATCGCAACACTGACAGTTACTATTTTATTGAGCTTGAAACCCTTTGACAAGACAAAGAAAGTGAAGAGGAGGGAAGGGAAAGACGGAGATGAAAAGGATCGGAAGGTACCGGGAGATAGAGCAGGACGGCGGATGAGAAAGAAAGAGACGGGGGGGAAAGAGAGAGCTACTTGGCGCCGTGTCATCTGTCAGCTAGCTTAGCGCTTGGGAAAAAGCTCAACACAGTTTTTTGTTTTGCTCTTGGCTGGGCTTATTGCCGTGTGTAATGGCTATAAGGGACTGAGGGAAGCAACAGTGAAGGCTGGCTCAGCTCCTCTTCCACTCCTGGACCTTAGTGAATAGCCCAATGCTGGCTTTGAGCTAGCCAAGAGCTATTGTGGGTCTATTTAATCCAAATCAATAAACTTTAAAGTGCTCACTGAAACAAATGAAGTTTGGAATTGTCAAATTGTATTGCAGAGAAGACCTCCCAGCTGGCACTAATGAGATCAGCAATATTAGTGAAGGATTTCAGAATTACACACTAGGTTAATGATTGCACGTTTTAAGAGCTGAAATGTGCATTCAAGCGTACTGCATATGATAGAAGCGAGGGAGCATTTAAATATGTAACTCTCAAGTGTTCGCACTGTGAAATCGGGAACACCACCAAAAATCCAGTGCAGTGCTATACTTAGCAGCAAGAAAAGATGCTGCACAAGTTGTGGGATAGATGTTAATCCATGACAGCTGACCTCCTCGACGGCTACAAGAGTTGTTTCTGTGCTATTTATCTCTACATCTGTACCCATTCCCATGATGCCGTGTTGGAAATATGGTTGCAAACCCATGCGGAGAGAATATTTGCCCTATTAGGGTTGATTGATGTAGAGGAGATTTGCGATGGAGGAGGCTTTAGAGCAAGACTCAGCTATGGACACATGCCCAGCTTCTTTTAGTCACTTTTTAATAATCATCATCTTTCACTCCACGCTGCCACCGCATGACTTAAATTTGGGGGCTGGAAATTTCAAAAGATACTTGATAATAACAGTATGTGGCGTAAATTTTTTACTCTGAATGAAAGAACTACAGAACAGGAATTAAAATGGGAATTTTAACACTTTTAAGCTCTGCACAGGGTCCGATTAATCTTTGGTTTTTGTGTCGAACGTTGTAAACTGCAATGCTGGCTGCAAGCTTTTTAAACAGATACAGTGTACTTTGCTGTTACACTCATTTCAATTATGTTCATCCTCATGCGACATTGCTTTAGTATTGTTGGTTTAACTAAGATTTAATGTTCATGTTTGTGAAGGTTAGTTCTTCCAGCAGAATCTTTTTATCGTGTTCTGTGAAAGCTCCCCTCAAAGATTTGTGCTTTTCTGCCAAATCTAACTGGATAATAATTTGCTTTAAATGGTCAATTCCTTGACATAAGCTTCTGTAATTATGTATATACCTATTATCGAACTTGCGGAGTGGCAAAAGTTATCAAAGTTAAGCAATTGTACTAAAATGCTGGATCTAAAAACAGCAGTAGCATCGAAAATTGTGGTTCTCTGCTGCCTGCAAGTTTAATTAAACCCACACTTCAAACATCTGATAAATAGCATTGGAAACAGGCAGTGTAACCTGTTTTAAAGGTGTATATAAATATTTGAGCCAATAAAAATATTCTTGGCAGGCGCCTTTTATTTACGAGTTAGTGGAACGTGTGCCAAGGTGTTAATTTTGGATTCTGCATCAACACAAGAGACAGATGTGATCGACTAGGACGACAGGTGGAAAAATTCCATCAGTCATATTTCAAGATAATTATGTTTTTTTTTTTTTTTTTTTTTTGGTTGAGTTGCATAGATACAAGGAAGCGTGGGTGTTGTAAAAACCAGTCACAGTGATGTCAGCTTTGAAGCAGCAGCGTTACGCCATCAGATTAACTGTCAGCACAGACAAGACGAGATAAGTGGCTGCTGATAATCCATATCCCTCCTGGGGTGACATGGAGCACAGGAAAAGGAAGATCTCTATACATGGAGAAATGTTTGATTACAGATGAACGGCTACACACACACACACACACACACTGGGGTGAAAAGGCAAGCTCATAGCAATGGCGGCTGTATGGCGGAGATCACAAGCTCGAACCGTACGCCTCCTGAGGAAACACAAAACACACACATATCGAGCTAGCATAGACAGCAGGAAAGATGAATCATTTCTCTCACACATGTCAGCTCAGCCGTTACATGTTGAGCAACTTTGTTAAGTTGCAAAAGTCCCACTCACTTTGACTAGCCGCTGCCGCTTTTTTTTTTTTTTTCCCCCCAGGTTGTGTTGTCTCTTTCTCACTTTGTACTTACTGCGTTTGTGTGTTTCCACCTGGATTGGATTGTAACTGTTGGAGTAGCATTCCAATTAAGGAGATATTGTTATGTATGAGATGGAGAGTGGTGGGTAGAAGCAGAGCTGACAGCATTACTTAATGGGAACGCTGGTGTCTGAATGGAGACGACAGCGGAGACTTTCTACACCCAATTTATTGTTTCTCTGCTCCTACTGCTGGAACTCATACACTCACACATACAAGAAGAATACAGGGCACCCACATGGTTATATACTTTACAGTTTATTATGTATATTTTAAGCAGTAACTTAACATGAACAATTAATAAAGACAACATCGGTAAAAAAAAACATTCACTCTGAAATGCCCAAGGTAAAACAAACAGATACAGATTGGCACCAATCACCTCCCGCTCCTCTGCAAATATACGATTCAGTGCTCACAGCTCTGATTACTGGTGCTTTAGGTTCTCAGTAAATGAATTAGAGCTATTGAGTTCTGTGATGTTTACTGGCATGGAATTCCACTCTTGTTTGGTTTGAATAGAAAACAGAGAGTGACTGAAAGAGCTTTTTTCGCAGTGTGATGATACACTCTTTTCTTAATGCCGCGCTTTGTCGAGACAGCAGTCATGCATGTATAATTTCGAATGCAAGAAATACATTCGCAAGTGTGATAAAACTCCTGAAGAGTTTATGATCACTCAAAGTTGAGTGAACATAGATTTATCATAGATTAAAAAAAAAGTCGCACATGTTCTCACGCGTGTGTATAACGCTGTACTTTTGAGCAAGTCTGTGTCTTGAGTGTGTGTTTGTATGTAAGGACTCTCTCAGGGTACGTCTCTATAAGGGAGGGGTGGATGGATAAGCCAGCCTCTGGATCCAAGCCTGTGTCAATGAGGACTCACCGCAACACACACTCACACTCATTCAGTCCCAATTAGACCCCAGACACCCCGTGAAACCAGGGCTGAAACGGCAGCCCCAGTAATGGCCAGATCGTTATAGGAGGGAGGGAAAGGAGCAAGGGTGGAGAGGCCAAGAGAAAGAGAGAGAGAGAAGGGGAGGGAGGGAGGGAGGAAGAGAGGGGATAATGAGAGGTTGCATGGGGACGGATGAGGAGGAGCATAGCTGAGTACATAGACACACATAAATGATGTGCAAACACAAAGGAAAGAAATGTATGTGTATTTACAGTAGGTGCACGCATGATTGCCTTCCATTGACATTCATTCCTTACACTTGTTCCTTAAAGTAATAACCTGCAACGTCTGCAGTATATAAAAATCTATATTGCTAGTGGTGATAGAAGTAATTCAACTCGGTGATGTTAAACCTAGAGCCAGTTCATAAACGCTTCTTGTACTGTACCAAAGATAGAGAGAGAGAACAGCTTAACTCCCAGCTCTCACCATACATCTCACTCTAACCAAATCCTAACTCTCATTTTAAATTGAACCTTAGAGGGTGCCGCATGGAGCTTTTCTGTAAACAAGCAAAGTTATGTTTTCCGTTCTCATAAAACATTTGCAAATCCAATTGTTTAAAACATTTTGAAAGCAGTTGTTCTTCCCTGCGTTTGTTGATGAATTGCTTCACTACCACCTGTAGATAAGTGAATAGGGCTGCATTATTACGATTATTGTCATTATTCATTAATCTGCTGATTGTTTTCTCCATTAATCAATTAATCATTTGGTCTGTAAAATGTAAAATGCCCCTTAAAATGTTCCAGAGTCAAAGGTAACATCTTCCTGGTTTGTTTGACCCACAGTGCAAAACCCAAAGATTCAGTTTCCTATCATGTGTGACAAAGACAACTAATCAAAATAGTTGCCGATGAATCATCTGTCGGTCGGCTGATGGATTAATCACCTTATTGTGGCAGCTCTAAAGCGGAATAATGTGAATGTGTGCTGGGAATGTGTGCAGCCTCACCAGCGTACATGTGCGTGAGATAAGCAAAATAAAAACACTGCTCCATAGTGCTGCAAGCGGTCGAAAACCCCTCAGGGTATCTTTAACTCAAGCCCTAACTTGTTTTTGTAGATGTGAGAGCTAGTAAATTGTCTGCATGTAAGGGTATTTTTTTAGTTTATATTCTTGTAGAGGAAAATAGTTCATATACACAAGAAAAGGACAGATATACAAGAGTTAGGACAGTTTTTAAGCAATAAGGAATTCGGAGTGTCCATGTTTTACAGTAACAATTGCACCATTTTGTGTCAAGAGAACCATAGTTTCACTATCAGTTGTGATTTTTTTATTATATTGATATTTTTATGAGTAATTGTGCACCTGAGTGTGCCTTTAGGTTTCCACGGTCCTTCAAAAGAAAAACTCAGTATTTATTAAGACTATCTTAAAACCTACAAACACAGACTGTCACATTAAAATGTTGGTATTTTGTTACCAGTCAAGCATAAAGAATGTTGGGATAAAGAAAAGGAAAGGAAAGGAGAGGAGGAGGAGGAGGAGGAAGAGGGGTCAACTGAAGTCCAAAAGGCTTAAGGCTGAAAGAAAGGGATGTGGAAAATGGAAGAGAAGAGGACTGTTAAGAGAGGAGAAGAGAGAGGCAGCGGTGGGAAAACAAGGACAATGCCTGTGTTTGTGTTGTCTTTGTCACTGTGGCATTTTGGAGGACAGAGGGGCTGTGTGCCCGGATGTGTGAGTGTGTGTGTGTGTGTGTGTGTGTGTGTGTGTGTATTCGCTTCCCCATCCACTCAATTTGTGGAATTGATCTGCTCCCTAATAGTGAGCAAAACAAAAAGTCAGCCTAATCCAACCACTATTTATAACACAGATGGGAGAGAGAGGAAGGGGTGAGGGATATAATTTAACAGTAGAAGTGCCACTAAAGCCTGTGATGGAGAGATGAGAAAAAGACAAATAAATAGAGAGATGCAGAAAGAAAGAAAGAAAGAAAGAGGAATTGGAATAAAAACAAGTAGCTTGAACATGTCAGGCTTCTAGCTGAGGTATGAGAGAGGTTACAAATAAACTCTCACAGCAAGAGGTTAGCCGGTGGTAGATTAAGACAGAGGGAGAAAGAGCAAAAGATTAAAAAAAAAAAAAAAAAAAAAAAGAAAGGTGGGGGATATCACAGAGAAAAATGGAGATCAGAAAACAAACAAGTGGAGAAGATGAGAGAGGTCAGGGTGGCGGCTGCCGGAGGACGAGAGCAGAGAGCGAAAGATAAAGAACGTGAGATAGATTGAGAGCAACAGGAAGGGAGGAAGAGAGAGAGGAGAGAGAGAGAGAGAGAGAGAGAGAGAGCACTCGCTGGTGGCGAGAGCGAAAGCCAAAGGTAGTGTGAGTGGAGAGAGGAAGGAAAGAGGAATGGGAGACAGATGGATGGACAGCAGTAGAAAATTAGAGAGGAGCACTTGTGCTTTTGGAGATGCTATTGAGTATAAAAAGAGCATGTTGTAAGACAGGCCAGTCAGGGCGGCTATTCTTTTTCCCAGTGGTCTTACTCCTCCTTTTTTTTTTTTTTTTTTTTTTTCTCTGCCTCGCTCTGCTCCTTTTTTACCTCGCCCACTCTTAATGTGCTGAGGGAGAGAAGAAGCGTTGCTGTCTGATTTAAAGAAGGGAAAGTAGACGCAGGAGGTGAAATATTGAAGTGCTGCACAATGAAGGGTTTTGTCTCTTTTTTTTTTGTCTTATCTTTCCATGTCATTAAACCTCACCACAAAATCAGTTTGAGCAGTGTTAGTGTATGATAGTGATAAAACAGTACTAGATAACTGTCATACCTTTGAGCAGAAGCTGTTTACCCATATTTGTCGGGGTCGAAGGGGGTTTGTTGCTCTGGTCTTTGCCGGCATATTGAGCTGTGAGGTGGGTGTTTGCTCGATGTGGCAGGAAGTGAAGTTGCTGTAGACAGAGTACAAACAGCACAGCAGCCAGGATCATCCTAACTCCATCCTGGTCCCCACAGCCTCAGTGTTATAAGCTCAGGCAGACAGTGAGAATAGAGACAACAGGAGCAGCACTTGGTGTGTGCTCAGTGTGTGTGTGTGTGTTTCCATAGTGGTGGAGCTTTTGGGTTCTTCGTGTGTTTTTTTTTTTAAATTGATGGCCGTCATTAAATTGGAATTGAGCCTTTAAACTTTAAAGAAGCTTAATACACAATAAGTAATGTAGTGTAAAATCCTGTGTCAAACTATCTTTTTGTAAGGTTTTGATAGTTACAACATGCCTGTCTGATCCAACATGTAGTCATCTTTTACAATGCAATATAATTGTTAATTATCTTCAGGGTGTTTAGGGGCTTAGTACACTGGGACTGATACCTGAGAGTCAGCTGCCAAACAGCAACCTGTGAATGCAAGAAAATATCACTTTTTTTTTTTTTTTTTTTTACAAGGTTCTTGTTTGCTTCTTTCATTTGTGCAGTTTGTTAGCTTTGATTTTCTGGCAGAATATCATGTAAATGCAAAGCTATGTTGGAACTAACTCTCCTGCATTGAATGTCAGAGCTTCTTAGTAGCACTTGAATGCACCAACAGCATTTTCTGACATCAGCTGCATTTCAATGAGACAATTATGTAAGTATGGCAAAAGAATACATAATGATGTAATAAAATAATATATGTGAATGTACTGTATGTGTTGTTAATGAGCTGAAACATGCAAAAACACATGTTTGCCATGAATATAAAATGATTCAAATCAAACACCAAGACAAATAAAGAATATCTTTTTTTTTTTTAAAGGTGAGGACTAGCTGGAATACTCCTGTTTCTCACACGTATTGTAGAACCAGCGTATGGACACACACATACACACACACACACACACACGTCCCAGATGCAATCAGTATGGCCTTTGCCTTGATCCATTGTGCTCTAACGATTAAGCTTTAGCCCGGCTCAGTGGCCTATAGGCCAGTTCTGCTGCTGTGCATCTCATCACATCCCATTCATCACTGTGCATCTGTCTCCACCTCCAGCCCTCTATCACATCAGCCTGCCATTGACCTCTTATTGACCCCCACACACACACAGGCACACTCATCTTATTTGAGACAGGACGGACAAACACTAGTACAGTTTCTAAGTGTTTTTACTTTGGATGCAGTTCATTTCAGATGTCACATAACCAGCTTGAAATATATTGACTAAACACCTTCAAACAGACATTTTGTAATAGCTATCAATAATATCTGACAGATCATGTAAGTATGAAGTTCTGCTTTATTTTCATGTTGAAAATTGCAGTTCTGGAGCATCAAAGAAGTGAAAAACATTTTTTTTTATGTACAAATGAAATTCTTCTTTTCCTCTGAATATGCAGCAGATAACATTTACATGGACAGTTATGGTTTGGTTCAAGAGAAATATTTCCCCATCCGCTTTTCAATAGATGTTTTCTTAATGAGGGGAATGTGTTGCATATTAAGACCGAAGCCCCGATTCCAGAATATATTTAACCACATAAATGTACAGTGTGTCCACGTCCTTCTTAAACAGCTTGACTTGCACATAGAAGATAAGCTTTTTGTAATAATTCCGATCCATCATAACTCAAATTACAGGTCTCAGAAATATGCTCAAATGTATTCCCTCCATTACACTGTTACAATATTTTCACCACTCTGTAACCTTTCCTGTTAATTGGACCACTAGTACAAAGACCCTCTGTGTATTTGCACACAGATGACAGTTCATCATTTGCTGTGAGCAATTTCCCTATTATTACAGCTTGAAACCTCAGCGTAAAAGGTCAATATTTATCTCTACCTCACACCCACATGTGCTTGTGCACACACACTCGTCAGCCTATCCATACTAATGAAAATGAAAATAGAAATGGTGAAAAAAAAATACACCAAGTCGGGCCTATATGAGAGAAATGAAAATGCTAATTTGGAGATGGTATAAAGTTCTGTATGCTGCATTATTCCCCCTTGAGTTGTCGTTTCACCCCAACGTGATTCAATATCTTTTTAATTATGGCTCTCTGTAAGGAAAAGGGCCCGCCGCACCCATCTCTCCATGCTCACTTTAACATATGGGAAGATGATATCTCAACAGGCGTCTGCGCTCTCTGTTCTGTTAAGAAGTAATATATGATTTTTAAATGCCGTGTCCTCCACACATTTCTCTGCTGTTGTAGCTCTCAGGAAAGCCTAGTGAGATAGATTGTGGTTGAGGTTAATCACCGGGTGAGCCTCTGCTGTTATTTAAGAAAATAAACAAGAAAATATTAACGTAGATATTACGATCTAAGGCATTTCATTTCACTTATCCTTCATGTTACACACTCAAGTTCAGCCACTACTTTAGTGCATATCAATCTTTCCTCTCCCTCTCTGCTGGATTCATCAGTGTTTACTGATAGCAAACATCAATCCCCATAAAATCAACACCTGGCAGTGACATAGACCATCTCCATGGCTAATCAGTTAGTCGGAAATGCAGTGGAGATGATGGCCCGCGTCCCATCAGGAGACCAGAGGGTGGCATCTCTGAGGGCAACGGTGGGCGGTGTGTAAAACTGGAACACTCAACACAAGTTTAGGCCTAATCGTCTCATTGTCTCCGTTCTGCTTGAAAGGATCAGCAGCCGTGCTAAGCTCCTCAGGGTACCAGCCCTCAGCTGCTCTGCCATCTTGCTTTGTCTTTGTTGTTGTTGTTTGTGTTTGCTGAGCAGAGCCATTTTTTTAGCCACTTTGTTAGACTATTTGATTTCATTCACCTTTCAATTTGGATTTTGAGTTAATTATTGATTCTTCTTTGTTTTCAGTGGTTTGTGTCATTATAGTTGGGGTACTTTTAATATTTTTAGTTAGTTTTGGAAAAGCTGGAGTGTCAGTGAAAGAAACAGAACAAGGTTTTAATTAGTAGTAATTCACATCTATATTTTTTCAGACTAGCCCTAATCTTGGAAAGAGTATTCTGATCCTTCACTATAGTAAAACTTGTATTACCACAATGGAAAAATACATTAAATACTTTAAAAGCAAAACTCCTGTGAATTGAAGCAGCAGCAGCAGCAGCATGAAATGTTTGGTTTGCATTAGCAGTAACTTAACACAAAAATACAGCTGTAGGAGGGCAGTCAGTAAACAAGGAAGCCTCTGTCAATTAAATGAAATACAAACAGTAAGCCTGGAAATTATGCATTGTTTAGTTTGTGAGTGTGAAGGTAATTTCAATTCTCAGGCAACTAAAGAATGTAGATATAGTACATTGAGTGGTATTGCTTAATAAATGCAGACCAGAAATTACATTAAATTCAGGATTGGATACACTTAAAATAAAATATTATAACTTAAAAAGTAAAAGAAGCAAGTTTTTGAACTTTCTTTGAAGTTATGGAGACACCATATTTTTAAGGTTTCAGTTGTATAATGTCTTATACACTTGGTATCTGTTTTTGATCATTTAAATGACTGTGAAAAGTAAAATAAGTGTAGATGTAAAAGATACAGATCAAAGGGAGAGAGCGAACCTCTAAGCCATGTTGACCTGTTGCTACAGTTCTGCTCATGCTTTAGTTAAACATGCAAACAGGAGTATAACACAAATCACTGGAGTGCCACGTGTCAATATGAGTATAGGCCTCTTCTTTTCCCTAGCGACACATTTCCGACATCTCTGTGAATGCAGCATTAGCTCATGTCTGTGTGGAAGTGTTGACCATCTGCCGAAAATCTAGGGTAGGATGTCGAGGATTTGTTGAGGCTTTCTAACCATATCCCATGCTGCTTGCATGGTACATGGTATACAGGACATTATGTTGCCATGCAGCATCTGCTGTGTTTGCCTGTAGACATGTCGTGAACAAAACAACTCCTGAAAAACAAATGATATGAATAGTATACATACACCACAGGTTCTCCCAGGAGAGCTGATGATCTGATTACTTTTCCAAGCACCTTGCTGCATCTAATTTGCATGTTTTTAAGAGATTAATGATGGAGCCTTAGCTGGGTTTGTGTTTTTTGTTAGCTCTGGGAGGAGTTTATCCCACTTGGGGTTAAAATGTGGATCTAGAGGCTGGGGACCTAACCATCCACCCATTTCCGGGTGTTGCATGCTAAACTTTAGTTGTTGTAGAAACACAGCAAAGCCAGAGGCAGAGAGAGACAGACAGCAAGAGAGAGAGAGAGAGAGAGCGAGAGCGAGAGAGAGAGAGCAAGAGAGCTTGTAGCCCCTGAGGGCCTCAGTCCTATCTGTCACTGTGCCAGAACGATTCGCCCTGTAACTGATCCATGGACACAGAGTCTACAGGTCAACTGTGACAGCCTGCTTGGTGTGCGTGCATGTGTGTGTTTGTGTCTTATGTGGGTGCGGGTGGGTACATCAGCGCATCTGCATTCTGTCTCCCATGATGCCAGTGGCTGTCAGTCTTCATCTCCTGATGTAGAATACAGAGATGTGTGTGTGTGTGTGTGTGTGTGTGTGTGTGTGTGTGTGTATAGGAAGTGTGTATCTGGTCATTTGCCACTAATGAAATGAGATTCAGGTGGAGACGCAGCGAAGGGCACCGCGGGGGTTAGAGATGCACGAATGCAATATGTTGCCACAGCAACAGTCAATGAGACTTTGTCCACGTGAGAGTGGCTCATGTAGGGAGAGTGAGAGATTTAGAGAGAGAAAGAGAGGGAGAGGAGAGGCGGAAACAAGTCAAAGTGAAGCAGTTGCCATAGCGACTCTCCATTGCAGCTGCCTGTAAATTTCTCTCTCCCCAGTGTGAGTATGTCTGCCTGACTGATGCACTGGATTTAGTGTTATAGTTGTGTATATGTACGACTGTGTGTGTGTTCCGTGTGAAACATTTGATGCACGTTTCAGCAGGTATTCCACATACATATATATACAGTATAAGCAGGTTTCAAACGGAGCCATACACCCTCCATCTCTCTTCCCTTCTAACAGATGCTGTAGTGGTTATTTATGTGGTTGTTCTGCACTACTGCTCTCGCATGTCCTCAGGCCTACACACATACACACATGGAAGCCAAAAGGGGCTGTCACTGTGCCACAGTTCTATGTCTTGCGTGCCATATGCTACCGTAGGCTCCTGGCAGGCAGGAGTATCGTTGCTCTCAGTCAGCTGGGAGACTGGTTCAAAGGCCAACGAGGGCCCATCAGGGACCCTGCTGCATGCACACTGTGCTGCATGAGCAGACATATGCTGAAGCCTCTCATGACTGACGTTGACTGGATGCACTCTTAAATGATCTGCATGCATTTTTTAAGGAATGATGGAAGAATGTATCATCTTTTTTTTTTTAGGCAAGCAGACAATATAGTTCAGCTAAACAACCTCAGCTCCCCAAAAATATGCTTATCAGTAGGTTATTTCATTGCATTTATTTAAGGAGGTTAACATTTATTGAAGTGGACTTCACTTTCAGACATTTTCAAAAAAAGAAATATATCAAAAAAGCACAGAAATGCAGACTAACTCTATTAATATGACAGCTACTGTGGGTTAAATCTCTCAGCAAGTTTAAGTGAAATCACTCTGCTGTACAATTACATTTTAAGACTCCATATTGGATTTAAAGACTCACAGAATGACAGTCAATATCTCTCAAGAACCAACCCCAAACTCCAACTTTATGACATGTTTTCTGATGTCATTTTCATATGAAACTTTTTCCTTTTTACTTTCCATTTTTTTCACCTTAAGGCAGGATCCGCTAACAATTTGTGCCAGTGCAAAATGATAGCATCCAAGAAAACGGTGTTTTCTAGGGATTCCCCACAGGGAGAATGACCTAGAAATAGGTTCATACAGCAGTCCCTGCTGCTGAGGGCGAGTCGCAATTTGCATTTAAGGGAGTTCCAAGTTCCAAGGTGCAAAATAAAACGAGGAAATTATGGAAATTCATAGCAGACGTGATATATATATAGTGCCAGTGGCCTTTTATTATCTGTTGATTGCACACAGAATGTTCTTCTTCAGAGGGTAGTACAGACATCAACTTTACTCTCTGCAAACCTGGCTGTAATGTGTCTCCACGTGTCGTGCTGGTGCGTTTTTAACTTCTGTAGATTGCGTTTGTGGTGCCCACGTGCTTTCACTGTGCTATGTCGTCCCAGAGTGCCTTTTTACACGGTGTTAAAACGCTCCTCCTTTGTAGCAGAGAGCTCTTCGGCGTGAGCTTTGACACCATCACGTTGAGCTCTCGCAGCAAATGGACCGCTGTGCGCGTTGTTCGGTCCTCACGTTCATACTAACTAGTTTCAACTAATTACCTGCGTCTGCTCTCATTTCTGTGCTTTTATTTATTAAATAACCTTGAACAGGTGGGATCAGTGGCACATGCCGTCGCTTGTGCGCTGTGCGTGAGATTGCATCAGTGTTGGGCCTCAGTGTGAGATAAAGATTGTCAGAGGCGGTGAGACACAGGTTAGCTCTAATATGCAACACTACCCTGTGATTTTTTTGAGCATTATTGCTTTAATCACCAGGAAACATTTGATTAGATTCTTGTAGTGGTGTCTCTCTTTATTGCCTGTAGCTGGAATCATTGCCTGAAATCTAAATTACCTCAAGCTCATTTTTAAGAGCTGACATCCAGCTGCAGGGAACATTGCAGTTGTTAGACTCTGATACAGTGCTTTTCATCCAGCCGAGCAATTTGCTGTTTGTTCAGCATATTATCTAACACAATGTGTGATCAAAGAGAATATGAGAGGTGTAAATACAGTTATTGACTTTTTTTTTTTTTTTTTTGCTCTCTATTCCCTGTTTCTTCTCTTTGTGTGTGTGTGTGTGTGTGTGTGTGTGTGTGTGTGTGTGTGTGTGTGTAGATATTCGTGACCGCAGGAAGAAGCCGGTGATGCTGTTTATTCACGGAGGCTCCTACATGGAAGGCACCGGAAACATGTTCGACGCCAGCGTCCTGGCAGCTTATGGCAACGTGATTGTGGTGACCATGAACTACCGGCTGGGTGTGCTCGGTGAGTGACCCGGATACCTTCTAACACACACACACACACATGCACACACACAGCACAATAACAAATGTAAAAACACAAAATCACACAATCTAAGATGTCATTTTCTTTACCTGCTCGCCACCGTCCCCACCGCAACACAGAACAGTCGTTTGTGCACACACACGTCGATTCCTCTCGGCGGACTCGTCTTTTTCTTTTCTGAATCGATTACGTCGGTGATGGATGACATCAATGGAATTCATCAATCTAATGACAACCAGTGCAGGCGTTGATCATGGGAGCTCACTTTCTCATTGATTTCCTTTGTTGATTATTCCAGCCTAAACACTCAAATTGTGTAATTGTTTCACTGTCTGTGAATGCCAAGGTTTCTCCTGTACTCAACACGCACATAATGACAGAAAATCTTGAATTCTGTTGAAAAAGAGTATTTAAATCTTACTTTTTACTGTCTACAACTGCTGCCTTGACCTGTTTGCCATATGACTGTCACTCTGTTATATATTTGGCTAGTGAATCCTGCATATGGTCTCCAGTTATAGTTTGCTACCAACTCTAACAGAGGGCCCTTTATGGGAGAGAATGCAGAGACTGCAGGGAACAAGCATGCAAATCAGATACAGATCTGGCATTTTTACTGACACAGAAATGCACCGCACAATTCTTCATTTTAACTGCATGTCCTCTCCCCGCCGCCTCCAACCTCAAGGTGTCTATTTCTTAGCTGTATAATTCATTCCACAAAGGCTTATAAAAAGCAAAAAAAAAAAAAAAGAAGAAGAAACGCCTTTACGGGGTGTTTTGGTTGGAGGTGGCACGGTTACGATGCACTTTGGAGCCGTTACTAACAGACACGACACAGAGAAGAAGCGAGGGATTTGGAAAAGCAGTTAGGGTGGCTTATAGGACGAGTGCGGTACACTAACCTGTCTGCTCAGGTCGCCGTGTGATCTGCCATAGTCAGGGATGAGAAACGGGTATCATCTGTCACCTCAGCTCTCCAGCACGAGCTCTTCATCCTTTTCCTGAAAATACACTTGACTACTCCTCTTTGTTACTCAACGCGCTCTGTCTCGCTCCATTGAGACCAAGTAATTTAGCTTGGAGAAGAGGAACATGCCTCTAAGGAGGCAGGTGCTAACTAAAGGAAACTAAGTGCATTAGATATTTCATTAGCCGAGGAGAGAGTGGCGCGCTGGAAGCTGTTTCAAAATAGGCTGCCTGGCTTTGATTTGCTTTGTTTCTTTATATTTTTAAAGAACGTTAACGTGTTGTTTTTCAGAACACTTACACAGCCTTTACAGTGGTGACAGATTTTCATTTGCATGTAATTACCCGAAAGTGTTTGCTTTTCAGTACATCTCATCAGCATTTTTGCTACAAGTGGATAATTTAATGCAATCTAAAATGTGACTATTACTGGAGTTCCAGTGTGTGAAAACAGTGGTCTCCTTTGCTTTTATGTTCCCGTGCTCACGACGAGCAGAGGTAAGGAGTTAAAAGATCTTTTTTTTTTTTTTTTTTTTTTTGAAAAGATCATTTTGACTTGTTTTTTTTGTTGTTGTCCATCATTCCTGTTCGTAATAATAAAATTGCTCTCACCAAGTAAATTGCTGAATTCTTGGAACGTGGTGACAACCCTAAGAAGATGTCAGACGGGGCAATCAGCCAATCAGATTTAAGACAAACTCCCTTGTTAGCCGAATTTGTGGAAGACCAAAAATAAACCCAATTGATCCTTCAGATGTAAAAAAACAAACAAACAAACTGCATTACATATATGAATTTGTTCTGTTTATCATCAGAACTTTTGATAATCTAATCCATTTTTGACAGTTGTTAATTGGAGCAAAACAGGCTTAATAATAAAACAAAGTATTATGGCACAACTCTGCTGTACAGTAAGCCATGTTTGTCTTTGTAGTGGAGTCTTTTTATCCCGGCTTGAGCCTGGTATGTAGAGTTTTAGATGGATAAAAGATAATCCCCTTCAGAATGAATTCAAATAAGTGGATTACTAATAGAAGTTTAGTTTTCAAAGGCAATAAAACGAATCAGAAGTATCAGCAGCTACTCCACGATGTTTATCCAATCTGTATCAACAAAGAAAAAAAGATAATGGTAAAGTATTCAACTACCAGATTAGGCCTTCGTCACTGCTATCTGGAGCTACTTTTACTGGATGTGCATTAAGAGACTGTATCTTCTTACCTCCTAGTGTGAATCTTTACATCTCTCTCTCTCAGTCAGGTGGCATCTCTCGCCTTTCTCTTCTTTCAGCGACCTATCCGTGCCACTCTCATCACATTCTTCAAGTCAAGGAGAAAGCAAATTGAGAAGGAGACTTGTCATTTGTATGCAAAGAGGAAGCCGCCGCTATCTTCTAAATATGAGAGCCATCCAGTGCAATTTGGCCATGATAGGGAGAAATGTGAGTAATCTTTCACCCCATGCATCCTATATGATGGATGGTATTTTACTTAGACAGAGAGAGACACACACGAGAGAAGCCGGTACTGGGGGTTAGAAATGCACGTTCGTGTGTTCAGAGGTGGTGTGAGTCAAGCGCGCCGTACTGTTAGCCGCGTGCATTCATGCATATCAATGTCTGTGCTGTGGATAACACTGCGAAGCCTCCCGCCGCGTTTGTGTTCTTGCTTCAGCAATCTGACACGCTGATTTGGAAGGGGCGAAGCAGGAATTATTGATACAGCGACTAGATGTGGTCATGTGAAATGTAAACTCAGCACCGAGTCCCCTGCCCGCGTTTGTGTGCGAACAGAAGCGGTTATCTTTGCGAGAGATTATCTTCAATCTCTCAAGTGTCACACCCCTCCTCCTGCACGTACTGGATGTTATAGCTGTGTGTGTCAGCTGATACGGTCCTGCTGCCTCAGTCAGAAGTGCCAAAGTGAAATTCTGCAGTCTTGATTTACAAACCAAATCACTGTGTGGGTGTGCTAAGTTTTGCTTAGCTGTATATTTTCATTTTTAGTATTTATTAACCCTGATCGTATAAATCACGCTTGAGTTGAGTTCATTTGAATAAACTGCTGCTAATTAAATCT
Organism: Thunnus albacares; assembly: GCF_914725855.1. Classification (NCBI taxonomy): domain Eukaryota; kingdom Metazoa; phylum Chordata; class Actinopteri; order Scombriformes; family Scombridae; genus Thunnus; species Thunnus albacares. The sequence continues at coordinate 20,680,047 of NC_058127.1, read as the reverse complement.
TAAAGCTGTCCTTACAAGACATGTTTTGCCCGCACTGTATCTGGAAAGCAGCAGATTGCAATAGCTTAAGTCTCCTGCTTCTGAACTTGAAATACTGGTTGTCGAAACCAAAAAAACATATTTCAAAACCGTTATCACATACGCCACCCACAAGAAGGGAGGCTATGTGTGTGTGGAAATATTACAGCAGCTAAACTAGAGAGGGAGAAAATATTTGATTTAAACTTACTCTCCACCTCCTATCCTTGTTTCTGGCACACAATACAACTAAGTCAGCTGCTCCACCATTACTTCATTACAGACTTCAGCTCTACTCCACTTTTTCTCCTTAGTGCTTTGTTACTTTTCCTGTGGCGACTTGGCTAACAATCCATCAATTCTAAAGCCTTCACCGCATCCCGTTTGTTGAGTTACAATTCCAGCCAGGACAAATTAGGAATAAAAAGCTCGTTGTAGATATATTTAGTCACCGTAGATGCATCAAGACAAATAAATTTCATCTCTTTGACTCTTTCTGCTAACCTCCTCCTCCTCCTCCTTTAGGCGTTATCTGTATGTGTTTGTGTCTGTGTATACATGAATCGTCTGCATATGAGACCATTTAAGAAAAATAGCACATAGAGGCAGGGATGACAGTAATAGAGGCCAGAGGGAAAAGAAATCAATCCTTTCAATCTTTTTTTTTTTTTTTTTTTTTTCCATCTGGCTGATTGAGAGACGTGATCTTTTCTCTCCGTCTGACACCGTTATTTAAACAGCCGCCTCTCCAGCCCTGCTGCCAGCCGCAAATGCTAACCACCGAGGAATCATTCACACAGCGGAACACGCCCGCCTCTGTCCGTATGCTAATATGGAAATTTACCTGTCTGCACCCAGACAGGCGCAGACATGGCTGAAGAGGCGGTGTAAAAGAGGGAGAAACAGCAGGCAGTCTCCAGCTGGGTCTGCGAGGAATTCTGCAGAGTTAAATGTGTAATGAAAAGCTTTGTCGGGCCACTGAGCACTTGACCTTGCCTCGGCTGCCTTAGCGACAGACATGCTTTAGAGTACATACGTCACCTCCACCTCAATGAGCTTTTTATATCCCTCCACCGCCGATGCGAGAGACGGTGGAGGGGCAGAACAAGAGCGGGGAGAGATGAAAGTGAGACTATGCATTCATTCAGACATTAACAATGATGATGAGAGCAGAGAGGTGGAACAGCGCGGTACAAAGCTTAGAGCGGTTTTTTCGGCGGTGCGAGAGCGCGCGCGACACTTATGTCGACATACTGTACGCGGCAGGAGCGCACCGTGTGTGTGCGCACACCGCGGCCAAGACACACGCGCAGAACCGGGCGAGAGATTTTGAGAGATGAGAGAAGTGACAGTGGGAGAGAGATGAGAGAGAGGGCAGAGAGCAGGAGGAGTGGGGGGGTAGAGAGAGAGAGAGAGAAGAGGGGCTGCATTTGCCTGTGATGCTAAAAATAAAACCTGCAGAGCCGCTTTTGTGTGCGCACTAGAGCAGGCATTCATCTAGAGCACAATTATATATGCTCTGTCCTGCTGTCTGTGCACATGCACACGGCAGATACGGCATCTTCTGCATTATAGTGAGACATCCCCTCTGTGCATTCAGTGCATTGACTGAACACACACACACAAGACGGCTAGAATGTTTTGTGCTCGGGATGAATCCTCCTTAAAATGGTTCTGCCTCACACACACTCACACACTTTGTAAAACTAGTGAATTGGTATTCAGGGAGTGTGGAGTGAAAAATGCAGGCTCAACGCTTCAGCGGGGGGTCCTTATAGTGTATGTGTGTGTGTGTGTGTGCGTGCGGTCCCACAACCAGACAGCAGTGTGAAACGCGACCTGACAGGACCAGAGAAGATATTAAGACACACAGGCTGAACACCTTTCCCAAACACACGCATATGTGCTCACACACACACACACACACACACATACACACTATTCTCAGTCTCCATAGCAACCCCCGGCAGAATTGATGAGCAAAGTCCTCTTGACTCTATGTGAGGGGAGAGAAAGAGGGACTGTGGTGTCTTAAGTGTGCGCGCGTGTGTGCGTGCTGGGTGGTATAGAGAGTGACTTTGAGAAAGAGGACAGGCTGGTCCACTATTTTTCTGAGAGGGGATTAGCACCTCAGGTGGCCTGCATCACACACACACACACACACACACTGACACACATTCCTATGGGCAGGTGAGACGCCCTCCTCCACTGACACACACATTAACACAGTCACAGACATGTATTCAGACAGCTCTCACAGCCTCCTCTCTCATCATTCCCCAGACAGCGTTTCTCCTCTGTTTGTCCGTGGCCTTGATACTCTCTCACCTGACATGCCTCCTACTTTCTCGCCTGCCTCTATTATCTCTTCTTTTTTTCTTCAGTCATCCACAGCTTCACATCTCTCCTCTTATAGATTCACACCCTCAGGAACTTGTGGAGCTCCATATGTGATCAGTAATGGCCTCATTCCTATGAGAAAATTACACAAAAGGAGTTTCCACTATTTATGGGTCTCCTGGAATGTCATGGAATCGTGAGTGTATTTTAAGGGAAATGAGGATGGGGGTTTTAAGCTCTCACCAACCAGCTGTCACAGACTGCTTGTGCTATGAAAAGTTACTTGAATAGGAACATGTAAAATGGTAAATCCTGATAGCGGGACAGGAAAAGGTTGACTAAAAATGATAAAAAGTAGCAAGGACATTTGACACAGGAGACGAAATTAAAATAATAGCTGACAAAATGAACACTAGAACTAACTGTGTTTTCTTACTTTTCATGGACAGTCTGGAGCTGTAGAACAAAGTCACTTTTGTCACCCACAGTCAGTGCTCTTTATACATCTTGAAGTATCACAAACCATCTCACACACTGTTTCCAGGATATTTCTCTGGTTATTAAAAGTTAACATAGCTAACACGATGACAGACAGACAAAATATGTAGAAAGTAGACGCTTCAGTTTTCCTTGTTTTCCTTTCACCTACCTGTCTTCCTCTTACAACTGCCACCTCCTCTCCCTTTGCTCCCCTTCATCTCCTCTCCACTCCCTCCTTATGTTTGTCCCTTCTCATCTTCTCTTTCATTTAATCTTCACTTCACCCCCCCACCCCCACCCCCTCCACGATTCGCTGTGGGCACTCCTTAAAAACTGAGTTATGGGGCAGATTATGCTGATGTATGTTTCACATGTCAAACAATCAGTTTTGTAAGTGAGGAACCATGGGCTGGTAATAGCCAGGGATGGATCATCATTACGGAGGGATGACAGCTGTTTGAATCATCGCACGGCGCTACGGGGCTAACTGGGAGACTTAGTTCTCCCACAGGGGGATGGAAGCTGCTGTGACGTGTTGTGATATCTCTGAACTAAAACTAACACGGTCTTGGAGCTCTCTTTGCATGCAGCAACCAAACACACACATAATAAACAACATATGGCACCAGGATGCTACAGCGCTGTGTGTTTTTTTTTTAATATTCCACTGCACCGTAGGCCTTGTTTGTGTTTTTGTTGCTCCTGATGTTCACTCATACAGATGTGTGCGACTTGTTTGTTGCATATCTTTTAATGCAAACACAGCTCGCACACATATGTTCAAGTGTAAAAGAAGAATCCGTTAGACGACGCAATCGCCGCTGTACGTACTCTGCCTTTCTAAAAACCTTCCTGGTTCTTCTTCTACTTCACCTTTTTTTGTGACTGATTTCCCCAAAGCATTCTTAATAATCATGAGATAACAAGTGTGAAGTTGTTTTTGTCACTTTTGTTGGTTGTGTGAAGAAACGCTAAATTGAGAAATTTCCACACTTCTCCCTCTAAAATTACCACGTTGTGTGGCTTTGTTACATTCTAGTCCACTGAGGCTGCTGTCTAGTGTGATCTCCAGCTACCAAAATACTAACTGCTAGTTAGTTGATCAGATAGCTACAGATTGAACCGCTCATTGATCATGTTTGTGATTGATCTTGATCAAAGAAGTGTTCATATTTCTAATTTTGTGAATTTAATACTGCACCAATCAATAATTTTGAATTTCCAATGGACAAACGACTCTTTTTCAGTGACAATCCCACAGAGGAATACCATCCTATTCTTCAGTTCCCTTCAGTTCTACAAAGCATTTTAGTGTCTTGGTTCACAGCAGGCAGTTATTTTCTGCTTGGATAAACTCACTGTACATTACCTGCTCAGTGCCAAACAGTAGACAGACAAAGTAAGTGACTTGCTGGTGTGCACAGTAGAACACTGAGCAAGCAAAGAAAATAGATGTTTTCCTCAAGAGTTGGTTTAGACCAAAACAGGCCAAACAGAGAGTGAATGTCGGACTTAAATGTGCCAGATGACCAGGAAGACAGTGTCATATGAATGCTGAAGTTGTTTCTGCCTAATGTGCAATATTTGTTACCTTTTTAGCCTCAGAAATTTAAAAAGTGATAATAGTGTCACTGTCCCTCTCTGCCTAAGTGGCCAAAAGAACAAAAAAGTCAATGAATGCAGCTTTGAATTCATAGTAGTAAAGTGTTGAGGGTGTATTTATTCTTTAATGGCTAGAAGTGTCCTGCTCAGCCCATTACTCCAGCCTGCGCCTCTCCATGCCAAGCTGCCCTCTTGACACGTCCCTCTGACACGTTCCAGAAACACCAGATCGTCCGGGAGCTCCAGCTGTTGGACCTTGGTCAGTCTCCCTCGGAGGAGGCTTTGCTCTGGGGCACAGCTGGGCACCATGGCCCCTCTTCCCTCTTCTCCCCTGGATCTTCCATATATCCACCCTGCCATCACCACAGCATTAACCCATCAAGCCTGGTTAACTCAGCACCTGAGGCCAGGAGTGTGTGTGTGTGTGTGTGTGTGTGGATATGACTTAAGTCACTTTCAGGGACACAAACTTAAGACCAGTTAACTTGGGATAAAAGCCGTGTCCCCCATTGGTAATACCCCAAAAGTGACTTAGGTAAACCTCTATGTATGTGTGTGTGTGTGTGTGTGTGTGTTTGTGTGTGTGTGTGTGTGTGTGTACGTGTTTGTGTGTGTGCTCCATTACCCATGTCAGATGTTCACTTCTTTACCTACCTTAAACACGCAGCGAAACAACATGTGCACAGAAACAATATGAATAGTAATACAAGTCATTTGCATTATAGAGAGGGTGAGGTCAAGGACGGGGCTGCCTGGCGTCGACCACATGGTCAGCCAGGGCATCCATGATTGACAGGAGGAAAACCATGATGGCAGGGGCGATACGACACCTGACATGAGCACACACGCGCAGTCACATGTACACACACATAATAAAATGAGACAGCAAAGGACTGAGGGAGAGGGAGTTGGATAAAGGGAAAAGCGAGGAGAGTAGTGAGAGAAATAGAGTTCACTCATCCGTGCAGTTCACTCTTCTCCACACACACACACACACACACACACACACACACACACACACACACACACACACACACACACACCAAATACAGGCCGGCCGTTGTAACTTGCTGGCCCAGTAACAGATGCTGCGAGCAGTGTGAGAGCCAGGCTACACCTGCTCTCCTCTGCTGCTCCACCTCCTCCCTGGTCCACACAGCCCCACATCCAGACCCAGAGAGCCACAGTTCCTGCCTCCCCCCCCCCCCCACCCTTCCCCAGCCAGGCCACCTCTCGGCCTGGCTACTTTCCGAGCCATGCCCCCACCCCCTTTCTTCTTCTCCACCTGGTTTCCTTGACATAGAGGCCAAGCTATAAAGTCATTAGCCCCAAACACACACAGAGACAGCTCAAGACTGCCTAATGTAGTTCATAGATTTTTAATTTTTTTTTTATTTTATTTGACCTTTGTTTAACCAGGAGAGTCCCAACGAGATGAAGAATCTCTTTTTCAAGGGTGACCTGGCGAAGACAGCCAGCAGCATAAATAAAAACACAGACGGAGAACAGAAAAGGAGACAAAATTAAAGAGAACTAAAAAAAAAAAACAAGCATCAGGAGCTTACATTTCAAAAGATACATTTCCAGGAGTCAGTTTCTTAACGAGGTAAATTAAAAAACATTAACATCTTAAAGAATCTGCCTCCGTCTCATTTTGGATTGGATTTTGGATGATATTTATTTCTTTTTCACATACTCAGATGTGTGCTAGTATGCAAATTAGGTCCAGTTGATTTCCTTAAAGCCAGGCTGTGAAGTTAAGAGCTTAAACTAGAAGTTCAATTTGGAAAGTACTAACTGACTGATTTGAATCGTTCATTTCCGACCTGTTACAACACCTGGCCTGTTGCTAAAAACCTTGCAAGGTACCTGATGTGTGTGTGTGTGTGTGAGTGGGTGGGTGGAAGTGTATTTGCACATGCAAATTTCAACTCATCATATTAAAGAATTTATGCATACATGTTAGTTTATGTGATGATGATGGAATGGGCTATGAATATGTACAAGGTGTGTGTGTGTGTGTGTGTGTTATCCACCTGTGCTATACACCATCTCTCCTCTGATCAAGGATGAAGCAGTGTAGGCATCTCATTAGAAAGCTGCTGGAGCTAATTAACTAATTAACCAGCCTATCCCGGGGAACCAACCTTTTGCCAATCAGTGGGCCTAAATGAGCTACGTTCACTAACCTAAAGGGAAACCTGCATCTGGCTGTGTATCTTTCTTCCACTCTGCACGTTTGCATCCTGCAACCTTGACATGCCTGCTCACACTCGGCCGGACCAAAACAAAGAAGAGCTGATGATAATGAACGTTTATCTGTTCTTCAGACGGCGCTATCTCACGGACGGATGCGTGTGGGCACACACAGACACTTTGAAAGTAGTCTCTGTTTTCATATGGAAAGCTCTGTAATCTGTTGAGCTTTGAATGCAGCAGATGGTACCTCTAAAGTGGTGCCACAACAAGCTTGAGCTCCTGTGTCAAAACGTGCCTTTTTTCTCTGTGTGAGGCTATTTCCTGAACACTTTTTTTCGACATAAAAACATTTCAAAGCTACCAAATGAATGACTGCTTGAAATCGTCGCACAAAACCTTGTGGCCACACAATAAGCACGATCTGTGGAGCATGAATGAAAAGGAAAAGGTATAACAAGCTTTCATTTTAATAAAGTAAATGTAATATTGTTGAATATAACCCTGTCCGCACCCACACTCAACACCCCTCTGCAGAATAAAACTGAATCGAGAGAATGTGTGTGTTGTTATTTGTGCGCATGCATATGTGCATGTTTGCATGCATATCCCTGGACAGCATCTTATGCCCTCTCTTGTGCCCTCTGCTAGCCCTTTGTCAATGTTTGTACATACAACAACTGAATTAGTAATGAACACAGTTATGAAGCCTCTTTGTCCTGTGTGTGTGTGTGTGTGTGTGTGTGTGTGTGTGTGTGTCTGCTTCTCGACTGTGTGTGTTTGTGCACAAAACTTGACTTGGACTCCCAAAACATAACAGACACAAACTCTGTGAGAGCCAGTCGTCTGGAGGCGTGATAGAAAAAGTGTCTCTCAGGGCCAAAAGGCTGCAATAAAGAGGTGCTTCTGTGACTTAAATTAAATTTGTGTTAAGCTGTGAACGCTGTGAAGTCGCTGCGCCTTATAGGTGGCTTAAAAATTCAAACCATGCTTGAGTGGATACATGCATGTGTCCCTGCTTCCGTACATGTCTTCTGATTCACAGCCGTCCACTGAGACACAGTGGAAAGCTATGCAATGTATTCTAGCCCACGGCTATGAGACCATCCATATACATCGCTGTCTGAAGCATTAGTGCCGCAGCACCCCGGGGTCCAACCCACAAGGAGACCGTGTGATGTGTGATCCAGCGAGTCCCACACCACGCAGCTAAGAAGCAGCACCAACTCTCCTCTCTGTGGGAAAGTCACTGATTAAAGGACTAGTTTGTCAAATATTTGGCCTCAGAGCAGCACCCAAAAGTGGGAAGAGATTCATTTACTCTGTGGTCTTTTATAATGTCAAGTATGTTTTTAAAGTACATCAGCGCAGTGTGATACATGTTCTCAACCGTGTTCAGTCTCTGATCTTTCGTCTACAAGCGCCCGGTTGGCTCTCCTGCGCCCTTTTTGAGAAGCCTCCTCTCTCTCATTAAAATGCAGGAGAATACATTGCTATCAATGGTTTGGGGTGAGACTATAATTATGTTTGCAAAATACATATTGGCCCCCAAAATCCCTTAATTGTTCTTGCTCACTAACCGTGTCTTCTCCTCACATCGTCTCCTCAAAGCTTTTCAGCTACTCTACTCCGGCTGACCTCCCTCGCCACCTCGCACGTTTCCCTGCTTCCTTGTGCTGGTTTTTAATTAGAAAGAAACAAATGTGCTCATTAATTGGCCGACTATAAAGAAAAGAATACAGGAAGGGCAAAAAATTTAAAAAAAAAACACACATTCAGTTCTACTGATGAGAGAAACTAGATGAATAAAATATTTTGTCTTCAGCACATGTAAGGAGGACAAGATCCAAAAGGAAAGATCCTTACATATGAACAAAGTATTGAAACTATTTGTATTCTTCAGAAAATAGAATATTATCAAACGGCGGGTGTTGCCTTACACATGTAAACACGAGATGTCTGGGTGACTTTGCGGAAACAAGCTGGCTCTGAATGAGCTTTGAGCAGATGTGAGTGGTGGAAAAAGCAAATTGGAATTGGCGCCTGATCTGACAACTTGGCACTGTTCTTACCTCCCGTCCTCAATATGAGTGCGGTAAATTGAGTGCAGCCCAATATGGGAATAAGATGAAGAAATTTGTTTATTTATTCTTTTTCTCTTTTTTTTTGGCTTACTTTGTAGATTTGTAGATGTCAGCAGATCTTCAAAAATTCTGCTACCTTTGGAGTTGAATAAGTGTGTTTTTGACAGCTAATTGGAAACAAGACATTTTACTAACTGCCTTAATTTTTAAAACTTAGAGAGATGCTCCAGTATGTGCTCAAAAACACACAACACATTCAAAACTAACATGACATAAACCATTTAGGTGTCATGTGCAGTACATTTTGCTTCCTTACACTTGCAGCCTACTACTCACTGTTCCATTATGCATTAGATATAACATGGATAATGCATGACATGAATATAGCTGATGTAAAATACTCTACACCTCCAACATTATTCATATACCGTGTGGGTCCGGTGTGTGCGCCTATGTGTGTGTTCACAGTCATGCTATGAGAACATCTTGATTCCCAAACCGATTTCCTAGTAGGGGGTTCTCGATCGTCCCGTCCCCCCCGTCCCCCCCACCTCAGCTCTTTGCTCTACATCTCCCAAGGAAGAGAGATACAGCTGTTGGGGGGTGGGTGGGGTGGTAGCTAAGGCTGTGATTATGTACCTCTCCATAAGTATTCATGAGTCAAAAGTCTATTCACACACTTACACAATATTGCCTTGTGGCAGATCTCTTGGCAGCAGAATTGATGTCGTTGTGTGTGTGTGTGTGTGTATGTGTGTGTGTGTGTGAAGGAGAAGAGAGGAGGAGAGTCTCGTCCTTCTCCTCTGTTGTTAGGAAAACTGCAGAGAGCTCCACTGGGGATTCCTTCAATTCCAAGCCTCAGTCAGCTCCTCCCCACCTTTTCATCCCGCAGCAGCCTCCCCCCACCACCACCACCACCCCCCACTCTCCCTCCTCCTCCTGTTTTTTTCCACGCTGCAACTTCACACACCTCCTATCTCTCCCCATCTCTTCTTGTACTGTACCTGCTTCCACATCCGTGCTGTATCTGCTCCTCTGTAACCAAGAAACTCACTCCCATTATCTCCCCCCCACCTCCCTCCCTCTCTCCCTCCATTTCCCCCTCATCTCTCTCTGCAGTGTGAAATAAATAAAATTAATTCTCCAGATAAGTGGTTTGTCTGAAAGAGGAAAATTAAATTAGTCGTTTTTGTCATGTGTTTCTAATTTACTGCTTCAGTCATTAGTTATAATAATAATAAAAAAAAACTATATTAATTTGTTACTGTCGGTTCCACACCCTTTAAATACCAGATTGAAGATGAAATTTCCAACAAGCATATCCCGCCATCATCCTCCAGTTTCATTTTCCTTAAAATAATGACTCATTGTTCTCTTGACTGATGCAGCGCTGAGCTGTGTCAGTGCAAAAAATGTTTCAAAAGTTAACTAATTTCAAGACTTTTGGGTACTGGATTGATTTTATCAAGTGACAGCATGGCAGCAACATAGCTGTTATTTTCAAGTTAATTGCAGATTTAAAAAAAAAAAAAAAATCTGTCTAAAGTGATTAAAACAATGTCAAAACTCCTGAAGCAGCTGCTTTTACACCATAAATGAGATTTTAGAGTTCTTGGAGGATAAGAGAGGGTACTGTCAGCAAATTTAGACATTAAATGCCACTGTTTTATAACAAATAGTAGCTCTTAATAATAATTAGGAATAATTAGCAATTTTTCTGAGTAGAGCCCGACCTGGCATGGCAGATAGGCTATTATCAGCTGATTTAACTCATGCCTTAAATTGGCAATAAAATAGAAATGATTAATAAAATGAGGTCATTGTTTATTTCTGACTCATTAGGGCTCAAATAACCCAATTTAATCATGTTCTTTTTCAAAACATGACTATATGGGGTGTAAATTTAAAAGACTGAATGAAATTGAGCAGTGTTTGCAACAGTTTTAATCGTTCGTAAGACATAAAAAATGGTGTAAAACCTTCTAAACAAACACTCATAAACACTCATTTTCCAGTTGAAAACAATTCTAACTTAATGTTTGTGTGAGCATTAGTAGGAAACACTTAAAGCTAAGCCAACATCTCACTGGCAGTGGAAGGTGAGGAAAACAGTTTTGAGCATTTAGTTAATTGACGATGGCAAGCTTCAGTTTTCATTTACATGTATTTGCACATGATGGAGGTTCGTCTAGTGACGCCCATCCTGCAGCTTCTCTCTGATTTGCACACAGATATTATGCATGCAGTTCTGCTAAGTACTTCAGATCATTTATACTCTAAATAATCATTTGGATTGTGTGTAACAAAATAATCAGGCTCAAAGTCCACTTACTAGCTTTGCAACACTTTCAACTGCATCTCATAGTCTTGCAGTTGACATATCTGAAAAGCTAGAAAGTTGACCTTTGAGCCAAGATTACTGCTCCTAAAGGTCAAGAATTAACTTTCAATTAATGTTTTCTGCTCAGAATAAAGTTAAATCATAAGTAAAACATAATTCACTTGTCTGGATGAAAATACTCAAAATAAAACTGAGAATCCTTTATTTTTTATACTCCCAATCTGGCATTATATCCTTAGGGATACAGACATTTCAAGTCATACTGCCAGAACTACTACTAAAACCTTTTTTTTTTTTTTTTTACATCAACATAAAATAAAATCTCTTCAAAAACATTCTAAACCTAAAATATTGACACTTACTTCAGGATGACTACAGGACATTTTCACAGCCAGCAGAAATATAAAAACTATGTTTACAGTTGATCTCAGTGTGGGCGCCAAGTCACATGAACACAGTACCTGAGCCAACTCTCAATCAATGTGCAGTATTTCATATTCCTGTATCTTCCAGGATACAAAAACTATCGCATATTATGATAAATCCATATTTGCGTATATGTCGACCGATAAGAGAAATGTCAGTGCTGACTTGCTAAAGATATGCCTGAGATAACTTAGGCACAGAGCCAACTATGGAGCACAGAGATTATTTTTCTTCTTTCAAATTTTCCACTCTGTTCATATAATAATAATCATATTTAAAGTACCATCATCATATACTTTTATCGATATTGCTCTCAAAAATTCAATAATGAATATTTTTTTTAAGTAAATATCACAATAGGAGATCTCACTCCATTTCCATTTTCCTGTTTGGAACTTGTTTGCAAACACCAAGCAAACCTGTTCTGTTTCTGTAGGTGTGAATGTTACACTTGACGTACTCTGAAGTGTGAATCTGGCAACAGTCAGACCAGACAGACCGCCTACCATTTCCCAGCATCTCTCCAACCCTCCTCTTTTTTTCCCACCATCGCATCCCTCCATCTCCCTCTCTGCCACAAAGTAAGTAGATCGGTTCAGACAAATCCACCTCACTTCTTCACCTCCACCCCACCCTCCATCGTTCTCTCTACTGTATCTCCGTGGTAGCCTGAAGCAGGCGGGTCAGGCTGGGTCAGAGTGAAGCCTCCTCCTTTCTCTCACAGTTTGCCTTCCTTCCTCCATCCCCAACTGTGTTTCCTCTCCATCTTCATCTCCTCTTCCCCAACTCCATGCCCTCCTTTCATTTCACCGACCCCCTGCGTCTCTCTGCGTCTTCAGCGGTGCGGGTCAGCTAAGTTCAGAGCGTCAGGGTGAGCAGTCTGCTCGTTATGACAGCCTGTCCAAGTGAATACACCTTCCTCTCCTTTCCTGCTCCTCCTCCTCCAACCTTTTCTCCTGTCTCTCTAAGAGGCAGCTCCTCTCAACTCTCAGTCCTTCCTTATCCAACCTTGCTCTCTCACTCCGATCAGACTCCTGTGCCCTTCACCATCCTCTTCTTCTTCTATCTTGTGCTCCCGTCCAGCCGTTGTCATCTTCTTTCCTCCCCTGTAACCCCACGTTGGCCCTCCCATCCATCACCAGCTCTTCCTGTCTTCTCTCGTTGCCATGCATATGTCTCAAAGCCTAATAGCTGTCCCTCTGTCTCCATCTCTATCAGTTCATCTGTCTCCTCCTCTCTACTCTTGCGCCTCACCACACACACACATACACACACACACACAACGCCGCCATCACCCTTCCTCTGTCCCTCATCTGTCACTAGCTTCATCTTTTCTTTTTTTTTTCTCCATTTCTCTCCTGTTTTTGTACTTTTTCCTAATGAAAAGATCCGTTACGTTCTGAACCTGGGGATCGTTCATCTTCATTTTCTTGCGTTACAAGCGGTCCGTCTGTTCATTAATCTTTAGCACTCTCCCTGTCTTTCCCTCTCTTTTCTATCATCTATCTGTCTCTCTCCTGGAGACTTCAAACCACTCTTCCTCAGATTAAACTCATGCCCATCTGAAATACATTCCCAATCGATTTACCTGTACACGTTTATTTGCATGTACCAAGCGCTAATGCTCTTTACAAGTGCTTAGCAGTTAGCAATTAATGTTAGGAGAGGATAAAACCTCATAAAAAATCAGCTTCAGCCCACACATAATTACATCAAATAAAGAGATTGCCGTTACATGGAATGGAATCACTGTGGAGCTTAATTCAATACACTCTGCAATACAACCTCACAACATATTCCCTGTGGATATGTTCCACTGTTCACACTGAGCTTTTAATGCAACTAAGTGGAGAACACAACAACTATAACCTATTATTCTCACTGATTATTATTACCTTTAACAAAGACAGTGAAATTATTTTCACCTCATAATTACTTCATTTTTTCCATTAGTAAAAAAAAAAGGGCCTCATGCAAGAACCATGACCAGATTCTCTTCACTCATGTATGCAGCTGAAGTATGAAAGAACTTGAAGTGAAGAGAAGAGAATTTGTGGTATTCACTCATTTTTATGTTTAGTCTTTTTTCTTTGGTTCAAGCAAAATTCATGGGTGGTCCAGGCCAGTTGTACGAGTCATGCACTGATAGTCTGCCTTTCTCCACGGGGGGGAAACACTTCCTTAGAAGAATTACAATGCATATGTCAAATAAACAAACTGCAATTGTGTTCTGGTGACTTATTTTGGCATGACAACTATTGCAGTTCAGCAGTAGCTAGGAAAATTCTGGGGGGGTGGGGAGGGGCACCTTAAAGGTCAGTCCACCTTACCCTAACCCTAACCATAACCCTAACCCTGAGCTTGGTCAGGTTAGGCTAACCCATTGTTGCTAACTTTGGGGCGAATCCCCTTCACTTTAATCAGCAATCAGCTTTAATCACTTCAAACACTTGCCATCTAAGTCATGGACTGCTTTGCTCTAGCAAGACGTTTTTTTCAGTATCTAGCTTCAACCATTTCTTCTTAATTTCTTTCAGGGTGCAGCTCTGCTTCAATTTCACACTGTTGGCAGATGTTTTCATGTTTTCTACAGTAATTGTTTCGTGTCACCTAATGCAGCTACTGACACTGCTAAATATGTTTTGTTTGCTGATTGCCCACAGAAGGACTTGAAGCTCCTCAGAAATTCTTTTCTTTCTTGGGAAACATTTTTGTGAAGGAAACTTCACAAACAACAGGTACAGATAGCCTTATATAGCAATTTATGGGCATTAATTATGCTAGTTACGATAAAATATAAAAATGCTCTTGCATGAGGCTCATTGTTTGTAATGGAGTTGCAAAGTTGGCACGTTGGAAGTATTTTTTCTCATTGTAAATTCCCATCTCTATAAATGATATCCTCAATGTTCCTCATCCTAGAAACACACAACCATTTAATGGTATGATAGGTTCATTTTTTAGTGTAGTTTGCTGTAGCAAATGACTATAAATACTACAATATCCAAGCCCTTCAGCCGCTATTGCTATGAAAAGGAAGCCAGTCAGACTCTGAATAAGGGCTGTAACACATTCAAAATGCACCATTGTTGCAATTTAGAACAAAATGAATCTGGAAGTTTATAGATTTGAATTTTATCAGGTAAAAATCTTTCGCCTCCACTTGCTGTTAGTGGTGCACACAATATAAATTTAGGCTCTATGATTGGATGTTTCACACCAAAATTCACCTTGGGAGGAACAGTTAACATTTCTTCTTTTTTAATCTATGCATTTATCTTTTTTATGAAAGAACCAGTTATTTTCTTGCATAGTTTCTAATCTATTGTACTGATAATTCAACTGTGAGAGTTTTATGTTCATCCAAGCCTTGGAGGTGCTTCAGCTGCCAGGCACGTAGCATTGTCTATGCAAAAAAGAAAGGGACTTCTACTTCCTGAAACCTGTACGCCTGAAATAACAACCTTGTCATCGATATACAAAGGATAGATAGGACGTCTTTCCTTTTCCTTCAATATCTAGCTTTATAAATTGCCTTTGAGAAAAATGCAGAGCTTGCACTGTTGTTTAACTCACCATGACATGCCCTGACCTCTGACCTCCTGTTGGAGGGGAAAGGAGTTAAGGAGAGTCTTCTCAGAGGAATCAATAACACATCACATTATGATTGTTATCACACCAATTAGTGTCAGCAGCAGCCATTATTAAGGCCAGTGCTACTGTTATCTTTCCAGTGTCGTAAGTTTGCACGCTCACATTAGCAAATGTCACATTTTCACTCCTTTAAATTAGTGGTTAACATAAGTAGTTAACACAAGCCCTGACAGTGTTAATTTTTCCATCTGTACTGGTCTGTTTTTATCATTGCCAGTGTTTTGCCTCTTCATTACTTTGAGTTAGCAGTTAGCATCAGTCGAGACAGTACTAGGTTTCTCCCTCTTCATTGGTTTGCATTAGTGGTTAGTGAGGACAGAGCTAAGGCTTCCCTAGTCATCTCCTATTAGCAGCCGTTTAGCCCCAGCTTTCCCTTCTTATTACTGTGACTGACAGAGCAGCCGGGTGGAGGAGAGCCAAGCACTCAGAGGATGACAGACCAGTGCACATTTCACTCTGCTTATGCATCCAACACACACTCACACACATACATCAAGCAGAATGCCCACAGTCGCAGATGACACACAAATGCACATAAGCCACTACTGCAGTAATGCAAAACTGAGGAGCTTGCATCAACACATATTTACGTGATACTGAAGTCTGTAACGCTTGCATCACTTCATAACAACCAATACTAGATTGTTTATCTCATAACGCATTGACTTTCTGACCATTGTGAGAATTAAAACGGCACATTAGCCCTCAAAACCTCTGAATGGTTGCCCACCTCTGACATCATTTTGAGTAAATCAAAGGTCTGGCTTTGCTGGAGTCGTGACAAAAGTCTCATGGTGTTCTTGACAACTACTACAAGCAAACAGACACATACGCACTCACACACTGACACACACACAGGATCAATAGCCACCAATGGAGCTTGGGTGTGAGCCCACAGGAGGCAGAGTGTATCTTTTATCCAGTGTTCCTGGGTCATGTCTCTGTTGTTCATGTCTTGATGCAGTTGCTGCTGGTTTGAGTGCCATTGTGACTGCGCTTCATTGCAATCATGTCTAAAGGATTCTGATTGTAATATTTGTGTTTTGTGGGGCTTCTGTTATACTGCAGCTTTTATACCCATTTAAAATACAGCGTAAAATTAAACTGAAACCATGCTATGTCTTAACCGTTACCCTTGAAAACTCAAATTATCTCATTGCAAATGTTTTTCTATTTTCACGACTATGTTTCACCTACAATAAGATGATTAATTTTATCTGTTAATCGAGCAGTTAGACACTAAACAAAGACCAATTTGAAATCTGGTTTACAGTTCCAGTTTGGTGCATTTTTTTAAGCTAAATTTACAATTGTGTGGGGTTTTTGTTCTTTCTCTCTGTAGTTAAGAATGAGGAAACAGTTGGAAAGTGGAGAGTAGTTTACTTATTTCAGTTTCATGCGTGCACATGTGCAAACAACAGAAACCCAGTCAAACACATACATTGCCAAAAAGTCATGTTTGTCCTGGAAAAATTGTGTTAACCAGGTTTCTTGTAATCCCTGGATTTCTCATTAATGCGTGGTATTAAAGAAATCTGGTTACTGTAGAAACCTTAAAATAACATAAGCCAGGTTGCTGATACATGTAAACACACTAACTGAGGATGTTGCTGAACAGCAATACCTCAAAGAAGCTCTCTGCTTTGTTGAGTCAATGTTGCTTAATGGTCCTTGAGCATTGTGAGACAACAAGACGTGAGTGACCACACAGTAATGGGATAAAGAAATTCAGGGTGGAGAGAAATACAGAGAGACGAGAGCATTTGAGTAAGTTATCAGGGTGATTGCAAAGGGAAAGAGAGAAGAGGGGTTCGTTGATTAGGGATGGCAGAGAGGGTAGAAGAGTTAGATGGCAAGAAAAAGCGAGAGTGTATGTGAAGTATAGGAGTTGATGAGAATGGAAAGGACGGATCAGGCAAGCGAAAGGGACACCAATCAACACCTCCTGATTGCCTCAGGTGTCCCAGGGGAAAGATCGATCTGTGGGGAAGGGGGGAGAAGAAGGGGTGGAAGACAGAAAGATAACCGCCCCAGACACTCGTCAAAGAATACAAAGGAGTGTCATATCCTCCGCTGTCTCTCCATCTCTCTGCAGGCCACTCAGGGGAATGAGCCGAGATGGTGCAGGGGTTTGATGTTCGGCTCGGTTCAGTTGTTGTTGACAGTAAATGAATGCTCTGACACTCCTTTCCCAAATGCATGTACCAGCCAATCTGTCCATGCATCAATCACTCAACCTTGGTGTATGTAACTCATTACTTAAACCAAACACAATTCAAAGCAGCAAAGAGAGTGAACGGGAGAATGATCACAGACTGCCAGCATGACAAGGACTTGAAGGGAAATTGACTAACAGTTTTGTCAAGTCTTCGTCCAAAGGTAGCTTTACTAAAACACTCATTTAGTCAGTACCACAGGGTTCTTTGAATACAAGCATTGTATCCATTTGTTCCAGACTTGTCCTCTCCATCTTCTACCCACTAATCCTCTCATGTCATGTCTTACCAATAAAACCAGAATTGGTTCCAACAAGTCCTCCAAATTAAATAGCCTCCAGAACAACACGTATAAACATTTTCTGATCTGACTTTACCATGGTTAAGGTTTGTTTAGGTCTAGGTGCAAAAATACCTTGGGTTTAAGTAATAACCTTCATTGTCAAGGTTTAAATAATAACTTGGTTAAGCTTGGAAAACAATCGGGGTCATGCTTAAAAGAAGTTGACTGTGGGAAATGGGAAACAAACTGTGGTCTCAACTGTTTGACATTTTGTTAACACAACCAGCTACTTAATCTTCCTCACTGTGCAGACTCTGTGGCTCTAGAACAACGTCCACTTTTATTCCAGATGGACTCAGACTCAATTCCTACGGCTGCTTTGTTACTTTCTGAAATAAGTGATACTGTTGCTTTTCTTGGTGGGACAATCTCCATAGTCTATACTGTAAGTTCTTCTGGTGTAGGAATCGATTGATATTTCATGGGATTTCACCTACTGATAACACCATTATAACACTAGATGGATTTGTCATACATTAACTGGCCATATTGTTCTTTACTATATATCCATGCAAGGATAATGGGAATGTTTTCCTTCCGTCCTAACCTTTAATAACAGACATCAGTGAACAGACCGTCGCAGTTCTTGTGGTCTCTATGTGACATCCGTAGAAGTAAAATTTTTGAGGAGGTCAATGCTATGCTATAACCCTTTAACATGCAAGTAGAAATACGGCTCATGGCTGTGAAATCTAAAAGGATCTAATAACTTGTCAAGAGTTTGACTATGCCTTCTTTATTCAAAGGACAGAGACATGCCTCCAAGAGCTTCTTAATCAAAGTTCAGTCATCCATACTAAGAATGGGTGCAATAAAGAGGAAAGATTGACCCAATTATGTGCACCTGCTGATTACCTTGTCTTGGAATCATGGAGAAGCACTCAATCTACGTCACTGCACAGAGCACTCAAACAGATTCTCCTGCACACATCCAGTGTACATCCCTACCTCTGGCTCCTTGTTCCGCTTGTGACTTCTAATCACACAGACAAGGCTGTGATATGAAGTAAACCAGCCATGGCTGAGTCACGTTCGTGTTCAGCTAACCCTAACATGACGAAATCAATGTCCTCTAGCCCCTCTTCACTTCACCCTCATGCTCTCACTCTGTCTTCCTTTCTCTCTTTCCTCCCATCACCTCCATCTCCCCTTCTCAAGGTTGTTAATGAATTATGAATCCCTCTAATTCATATCCTCAGCAAAGTCCTACATCTCTCCAGCTTCAATAGCTCACAGTGGCTCGCCTTGCTTTCATTGAGAGCGAAGGCGGCTTAAGTCAAGGAAAACGAAGGTTACTTTATTGTTGCGTTTCCTCCCTGCTGGCATTCAGTAAATACAGATGGAGATAATAGACTGAGTCACTGGCAAATCTGAATGGAGTGGGTTGGCCTCAGAAAGGAGAACTGTGGTTGAAGAGCTGTGTTTTTTGACTTTACTCAGGGTTCCAGTGTGCAGTCGCTGACATTTACGGGCATTATTAAATAAGATTAAACAGGAGGTTCACAATTTCACAATGCCTTCTCAAGTGGTGATAATTAACAGGATAATTGTTCAATTCTTAACATGTTTTCACAGCAGTGAATTTCACTTTTTGAAATTATAGTGATATTATTGTAGGGGTTTTTAGTGTTTGTGGTTTCAGCATGCTGTGCTTGTCAGATCTTTTAACAACATCTGAAAACCCTCCATCCCAAATCCTTCCAGCTATGGAATTAAGAGTCTGCATCTGGCAATTTTTGTTACTTTCTCCAACAGTCATGCCCACTTCATGCAGCAATTGGCCAGTACACAAGTGTGAAAATAAGCAGGATCTGAACCTCTCTCTCAAACTTTTTGTCTTCATTCTTCCCATTACTACTTTTGTCACCTCTCATGTGGTTAACCGAGTGCAACGCAATGAATGCCTTTAAGGAGAGACTGTCCAAAAGCGTAGGCTGCCTTCCACGTTTGTACAATTCTTCGTGTCTTTTCACTCTCTATGACTGCAGGCTTTTCACTCTGCCATTGAGTGTAGCCACTCAGAATGTGTATAAAGATTTTTTGTCATTAGACATGGTCGGATGTCGTACGATCATGTACGGCACATTTTAGTATGGATACACCAATCGGATTCAACAGATCTGATTAAGCGGAATGATTAAATACAGTTTCTTTGTCAGTGTCATTATAAAATTCACTGTTTCCACCACTAGTTTCATTAATTTAGTCACATCAAACTGCCAAGTTTTTAGCACCACAGTTATCTCTGGAGTCCTGTCACCTTATATAAAAATGATTCCCATGAGGTACACAGAAGAGATCATTGGCAGATATTCTGAGTTGAGATATCAGAATAAGAATAGGGAGAGCCCTAATTTTTAGCACAAGTAGTATAAGTTGATAGGGAATGCAATTTTTCCAAATCATATTATTTTAGGGCGATAATACCAAACAGTGTTTACAGATGACAACATGACATTGAACTAAGATCCAGTGTTATCACCTCTATCTCTGGGTTTAGGCCATTGTTCTCAGACCAGTCATCGTTGGATATATTAAGAATACTTATTTTTATGACCTTTTTTTCCCCTGTGGACCCAAGGAAGAATGGCTGTTACCATGGTAACAACTAATGGATCGTAATAAACTCAATAAACCCTTTCAGTCTTAGTCACTCTGTATGGATTAGAGATCCACTTATGGCTTTAAAAGAACAGCTGCAGTTCAACCAGGTTTATTTCACATCTTGTAGATTCGCATTTCAACGTCATGATATGCTTGGAAAATATTTATGGATTTGTTTTACATAATTTGCTTATAAGTAATAATATCCCTCTCACAAACGGTTAGTCTCGGAGGAGAAAAATCCTCATAAATCCTTCCCTATCAAGAATTCATTCAACTTATTAAAGGAGACCTATTATGTTAATTTCCAGCTCTACATTTTTATTCTGGGACTCCACTAGAGAAGCTTTGCATGATTCACACTTCAAAAAATTCCTTATTTATCTTATACTGGCTGTTTATGCAGCCCCTCAGTTCAGCCTCTGTGTCTAACAGGCAGTCTTTGCTCCTGTCTCTTTAAGGCCCCCCTCCTAATGAGCCCACTCTGTTCTGATTGGCTAGCTTTCCAGAAGCCTGCTGAGGGGCAGCTGTATCAGAGTCATGTTACTGCCGATGAAAACTCAACATTTCCTGCTTTTGCTGCTTCATATTAAAAGCTTTTAAATGACTGAATAGACTTTTATTGTGAAGAATTCATCACCAAATTAGCAGAGCTTCGTTAGAGGTGCTAAAAACACATGGACACAACAACATATTGAAATATTTGGAGCTCTTTGTTCAGCAGATCAGTTAGAAATAATGCAGGGAGGAATAGTACAGGCAGAAACAGCCACAGTGATGATGATGTTTGATGAAGATGACTAGCACACCTCCAACTGGTAAACAACTTATTTTACTTTACAGTGCTGTGTAATGGAGTCATAGCTTGGCACGATTACCCCCAAAACAATGGAAAAACGGCATAACGTTATCAGAGCGGAGCAGTGAACTTGTACGCTGTGTGTGGTGCAGATGACCATTTAAAGAAACCCGTCACAAGCCAATGTTGGCGAGGGCTGAAAAAACTGCTGAGAGAGTGATGGAGGATTACATCTACATACGTTTACTTCATTATTTGACACTTTGGCCACATTTAATATGAACATCCAACACTGTAACATTATATATATGACTGATAATAAGGAAAAGCATAATAGGTCCCCTTTAAACCCAAGACAGTGAAATGAGTTTTGTGTTTGAACGTCAGATTGAGAACAAAGTTTAAACTTCGCCCTTGGTGGCTGATATCCTTCCTCATTGTATAAGAGACCTTCAAACGGAGGAGCAGAGGACAGTGATTTCATTAGCCATCCAGTGGCCAGTGTGTGTGCATGTTTATGCGCGTGTGTAAATGTTAATGATATATGGAATGGAAGGACGGCTGAGTGAAAGCCATGTAAAATGTCAATTGCGCAAATGTATGTGTGTGTGCGTGTGTTTTTCAATTTTCATTATTGCTACCATCTCTCCCTTTTTCTCTAATACTCCCTCTCTCTCTCTCTCTCTCTCTCTCGCTGTCTGTCTCTCGTGCTCTCGCTCTGCAATTATAACCTCCATTAATTATGAATCAGGCCCCGGATGAACAGGGCAAAGCCGCTGCTACTGTCGATCCAGCCAGGCGGCAGAGAGACCTGGCAAACTCCTGAGCTGTTGACGTCGCCTACGGAAGCACCGCGTTTTAATTTTCCATTTATTAATTCAGGTCGCTACCGGTATGAGCAGGGAGTGGATGGGTGGAGGAAAAGAGGGGGGGGAGGCGCTGGAGGGACGGAGAAGGGGGAGAGAGTGGTATATAGCTATAATTATCCCACATTATTAGTAATGATAATAATATTGCTGAGAGAGTGGAATTTGTTTGCCCCTCAGCCTTGCCCACTGCTTCATTTCAGTACGTGGAGTGATGAATTAATAAAAAACTTTCCACTGACTGGCTGGTTGAGTGGCATATAGCGCACATTTTCTCTCTCTCTCTCTCTCTCTTTCTCCAGGTGACTGGCTCACTCTTTCGCTGGCAAAATAGCATCACAGAGATTTTCAGTGGAGTGAATATAGGAAAGAGGTGTAATCATCAAAATTGAGGCAAAGCGCTGTACTTTGTCCACTTCAATTCATCAATGAGGAGCAGTGTGCATTCTGACATTTTGCTCGAGTGTGTGTGTGTGTGTTTCTGTTCTTGTACAAGGTGACTGCCTCATAATCAGGGCAGAGAGTGCAGACAGGTCGGGTTGGAAAACGCCCTGCACTATCTGTCAAAATTTCATCACTATACTCTACAACCAGACACTTAATCACCTCGAGTCACCCTAAGCAGTGCCGCATGACTTGATAAATAGAGAAAGAGTCTTTTAGAGATGTTTATTACGGAGAAGTTGATGTCTATCGTGAAAATACCACCTAGAGGCAAGTTTCTAAAAGTCCCTCTCAGGCCGGGGAGGATGTTTTTTTTTTTTTGAAAAGTGACAATGCTCAAGAACAAACTGCAACAAGCTAGGCATTAAAGTCTCTCAGAGTTGATGACAGAAAGAGTCTTTTCATGTCAAAATGTTTTCATAATTAAGTCCCAATGCAGTATGATACCCTGTTAGATTCTGAAAGGGTGATTTGAGAAATGAGCTCAATTTCTTTCCTCTGATGTACCGCGTCTGAAACCCTTTGTTTTGCCGACCAAACTCTCTAATCCCGAGTGAGTAGAAAGTCGACAGTGTTCAATCTTGTTTTCTGAACTTTGTGAACCTGAAAAGGCTTCTCTTAATGAGACACCACCATGTTTCTGCCTCCAAACACTTAAACTCTGAAAGCCCTCGTCATGGCAGGCCCCCTCATTAACCGTCATGTTCCCCTTCTTTCACTTTGCTTGTTCGTTGCTCTCATATCCTGATTGTCTCTCACTGTCTCTGTCTGCCTCCTGAGGCCGACCATGTTGTTGTCATTTATAAAACGACACCTAAGAACCCTTGTACTCCTCGTTGGCCTGCTCTGACAGATCGGATGCTAGGAACGAGTAGACACGTCGAGTCAACGAAAGCAATTAGCGCGTCGAAGGGCCCTGTGTTGTTGCATGTCACTATGGTTATCTAGTTAGAGCTTCATATTGCCAAAACTAAGGGATTATTTGTCTTTCAAAGGGATAACCGTGTGTGTGTGTTTGTGTCAGCTCTAAGGGCTTTGTTTTTCTTATTTTTCATCAGCTATAGCCATGATCCTCTTGACTTGTAGGGTTTACAGCAGTAGTTAAAGAAGTACTCAAACCTTTTACTTAAGTAAACCCTTTAATTAAGTAAAAATTACAACAATGTAAAGATACAAGTTACAAGTAAAAGGCCTGCATTCAAACTGATACTGAAATAAAAGTACAGGAGGAAAAATATTATCAAAAATAATCAAAGTTGTTCTGGATTACATTATTGGATTGTGAATACCAGTACATCAATGTGCATTTCACTGTTGTAGCTGGTTGAAGTGGAGATAGTTTTAACTATTTATAGACAGTTCATTATTCAATCCACTGATGCCAATCTAGAGGTTGTCAGTCTTTGAACTAATACCTGGCCATTTACAGAGCTGGGGCTGTGTATGAACACTGGATTTTTTTTCAGTGCACACACAGAACGGACAGCTAGCAGATCATGAGGAGATCGTTGCTGAATCGCTGACTTTACCTTTAAAGTCCCCCTCTTAATATATGTGCAGAGTTTGACACTAGAAAACAATTTTCACATTCATCCACCAAAAGTGAAAGTATCTCTGTGCTTATCTTAAATCTGAGTTTAAGGTGTGTATGCACAAGCATGACTCGTGACATCACGGCGAGTTTGGAGCCCGTCATGGTCCAGTGTGCAACTTATACAAGTGTGAAATTTGAAGCCTCCTGTGCACATACACTGAGGATGAATTTTTCAGTGTTGTAGGAGACATCTTGTGTCCAGCTGTTAAAACTTCTGTAATGAGAAATATTTGCATATTCATAGATTATGGATTTTTCCACTTCTGCTCCGTAGAAGGGAGAAGTGGTGGATGTCATTTTAAGGATTTCTATGGAGGTATTTGAACTTTCTTGTGGAAAATAAAAACATATCAGACACAAATTATTAGTCATAGCAGAGTATGTTTGTATGTCTTCAAATATGTTTAGAGTGGATCTTTAAACAAACTACATAAGTCCAGTACTAGAACAAATGTGCTTTCCACCACTTGTTGACAGACACCCTTATAAATCCCCTTGGCTTGAGCTGCAACAACCACACATTCACCACAAAGACACATTCACATTGTCCAGTATGTGATCTATATGCAGTTCCGCTGTGGAATAACTCAGCCCTGGATACAATAACAATTAGCAAGTCTAATGGCACATCGACTACCTTTGCCCCCCTTTTGTCAGCTCAGCACCCTCCTCCCTCCTTCTGTTCAACATCACAGGACGTCCTGTTGAAGCAATCCATACAGTGAGATCATCACTCTTCGCTACAGTGTCAGGCCACAACACGGGAAGTGTTTTATCCTAACCTGTTGCGGATTAAGGACGCTCATCTGGCGGTGCGCGAGATTAACGAGCGTTGTCACAGGCCATTGCGGACAGATGGCTAGGCTATCATTAGCATCTTAATCATCGCGGTTATATGCTGCTGATAGCCATCGCAGCACGGGCCAATTTCAACAGCCTTGCGCTGAATAGTCATCTGATATTTTTCGCCGAGGGGTCACGCTGAACATAACTGTTCCAGTACCGGATATCACTTTGTTGGAAGGGAAGAAAAATATATATCAGCTATCACACCTTGGCATCATTTTGGCATGCTGTTAGTAATTGAAGCCAACTTACTGTGTATTTTTATAAAATGTGAAACTGAAAACACTATAATGCAGGGGCAAGACAGCAGCAGCGGTTATCTTAATAAGGTCGATGCTAGCACACAGCGTAATCCTATGAAACATGCCAGTCAAGTCATTTTATCAGCACTGACATACCATCCACACAGCACCTAATCCTGCTTATGTGCTAATAGAAATGTGGATGTACACTGTATCGCTACATACTCCCAAAAGAAAACAACAATATTAAGATGGCTTAACGCCCTCATCCTTCTGTCTTCCGTACAGGAGCACGCACACAGACATACACACACATACCACCTCCAGTTCCGGTCGAAGAGGGATATTATTTAATGGAATCATGCTTTTTTTGCTCTTATCGGCCTTTCCGCAGACACCCTGTTTGCCCTGCCAGGAAAACAATGAGAGCACAAAGCCTTTTGTTAGGACGAGTACCAAGCATTTCCACCTCCGCTTGCCCACCCATACCCAAAAAAACAACCCACACTGTATTCACACCTCCCCAATTTTTATCTCAATGTTGTCTCACTTGCATCGGCGCCCCCCCCCCCCCCTTCACTCCTTCCCATCTGCCCACCCTGCTTTTGGCAGCACGTCCAATGCAGCAGGTTTTTTTCTTGTTTTTCAATGCGGTCAAGATGTGCTCAAGATTCGCTTATCGTAAGATTGATGGAGAAGGGTGGGGGGGGGGGGTGTATGGAGCGGGAGAATGAGGCTGGAAGTAGGGGGACGGGTGTGTAATCTGCCCGTCATTATCAGCCGCTGTTAACATGGTGACTTCAGCACTATGACGAGAGGGAGATCAATGTGAAGATTGTGCATATTGTCTCCACTGTGTTAGCTGAAACAAGGAACGGCCTCATAATGACATCATGCTTATTTTGAACGATTCGGGACTGAAAACCAAATTACATACATGTCTGATGCAACTCTCTCTCTCTCTCTCTCTCTCTAACACACACACACATACGCCAGCCTCCTTTTCCATTAACATCACCCTCGCCACCAGCCCCACTTTCGTCAATTCCTACCATCCAACTACGCCTTACCTAACGCCGTCATTAAAACATGATTAATTTCCTCCGAGCGGCTATTACAAACCTTAATCTTCCTCATTGTAGAAACTCTTAATATCATTCCAGCCACACGTACATGCAGACACGCACACGTTTACACTTTGAATTATAGAAATTAGAGGTAGCAGACTCTTATTACTATATGGGAAACCTACTGTATGCCTTTAGGGAGAAAGGTGTGTGTGTGTGTGTGTGTGTGTGTGTGTGTGTGTGTGTGGTTATGGATGTTATTCAGCTGCAGAAATATTAGCCTGAGACCATCAGATAAAACCAGGTTGTGTGTGTCTCTGCATCTCTTTTGTGTGTGTGTACGAGTACATGTTGCCCCCCCCCCCCCCTCCTCATGAATATGGTAAATGTGTAAACCCTGCCAATGGCCAGGATAAAGGGGCCGTGTATGAATAAACTTTCTATAATTACAAGCTGCGATTAAATCACCACAACCAATCTGCTACCATTCAGTCCCAAGGCATGCGCACACACACTCTCACACACACACACACATATATGTACTCTGTGTTGTCTCTTGGATGAACATGTCTACAATGAGCATGTTATTAATGCTGATCGGTGAGTATTTTTCTAGATGATGCTTGATTATTTCTGTTTCTTCTACCGTGTTCTTTCATTAAATACATACTCTGGTTAGGAGACCAATGATTTAACTCCATGTTAAATGTTTTCTCTCAGTTCGTCCTCTCTGTCCACTCTAACTTTTATTAATTGTCATCGAACATCCCCTTCTCTGTCACTTCTTCTTTTTTCTCTCTCTCTCTTTTTCCATCTCTCTTTTCCTCCCCTCCACTTCTCTCACTCTTCCTCGCCCCCGGTCTCGTTGCGGACCAATCAATCCCATATTCTATCTTTAATGTGGTCTATCATAATTTTCTCATTATAATCAGAGAGTGATTGGATTCTGGGGGTAAATGAGGGATTCTGAGAGGTAATTAGCAGACTAATAACTCCAAGTTCTGACACGCTGAAATAAGAGACGGATGGAGGGACTTTGAATCTCTCATCTGTGCCGATGAGAGGAGGAGGAGGAGGAGGAGTAGGAGGGAAATCAGCCTCTTCTGAAAGCTCTCTGCACAGATACATCAGTAGCAAGCCCAATATTATTCTGTGATAGTGGGAGGAAGGGATAAGTGTGTAAGTGTGAGTGGGTATATTTGTAGAACAGCATGCACGTTTGGAGTGTTTGCATTAATTCTCCTTCCTCTGGAGTTTCTGCTGCAAGCGAAGCTGGCAACAGACCTGCGACACACAGTAGTATAATGACTGTTTCCACCAAAATGCACCGATGTGTCTTAATCTTGACAGACAGATAGGAGCACATATTGACAGACAGGATGATGATGTTGTATGGAATATGTTCACAGGTAACATTTTGTTCCAGTAAAGCAAGGCCAAGGTTCACATCCTGCCCGTGGTTGTGTTTAAGCAACAAAAGCACTTAAGTTAAGGTTAGGATAATAAAAAAAATGTGGTTTCGGTTAAATGGTAATAAAATAAACACGCTGTGTTTTCACTTTTCAATGTTTAAGCAAGACCACAACTTTTCCAAAACTTTCACCAAGTACTTTGAGTTCCTAAATTTAAAGAAACACAACTTTTCTTGCAATGGACTGATATTGAATTACAAGAGTGCATATTGTAGGGAAAACAAATAAAAGACTGAGC
Organism: Thunnus albacares; assembly: GCF_914725855.1. Lineage (NCBI taxonomy): Eukaryota > Metazoa > Chordata > Actinopteri > Scombriformes > Scombridae > Thunnus > Thunnus albacares. Next base: position 20,652,175 of record NC_058127.1, on the reverse strand, counting down.
ATATTGCAGATATATTCAGTATGAGCAGTTTGATCTCGGCAGGTATCTTGATTAAAAATATTTCTTCACTTTATAGATAAATAGCAGAATTTGTTAGGTGGTATTAGATTTCTTTTTAAACCTATTTGCTTTTGCAATTTAGCAGTATATTTGGGCAGGTAGATTACAGTTGCTGTAGGGAGGCCCTAAAAAATCTTGTGAGAACACACTGATATTAGCATAGAGAAGGTTAAGATATGGAGCAAAAATGCTAAATTTGGAATTGGAAATGGTAGGAGCAGAGAAGGGGGCAACAGAAACTCTGCAGAGGAGTTCAGACAGAGTTGTTGGAATGAGATCATAGAGGAGGCTATGACGGCGGGCTTTTATCGAGTGTGGGCATTTGAAATTTCCTTTAGACATAGATGGACAACATTGATCTTGTTCCGCATGCTTGTTTCCAGTGTAATGAACACCTTAGACTCCTTCACTGCATGATTTTATCTCTGAATTGTCAATTGGTTTGATCAGACATGACACACAAATGTAATTAATATCAAATCAAGGGTAATAATGTGTTCCTGCTTTAGGAGACACCACATGTGAAAATGTTTGATCTTTTTCTGCAAAAATGCATACACACGGTTTCCAGTGTGCATACAGTTCATACTGTAGTTCATGGCAGTGCACATATTAGCATGGCCTGCATACATGATTTCATTATTGTCTGAACACATGAGTGCATATAACACCAATGAACATTAACACTATAGGCTCCATTTAGTGGTGTAACGGAACGTAGTTGATCATTGATCTGTACGGATCACCCCCCCCCACACACGGTTCGGCACACATTTGAACTGCAAAATTTAATGTCTCATTGGAGACAAAGTAAACAAACTGCTGTAGCTACAAGTCATGGACAAACAGCATGTTGCTGACGGGGATTTTTGAAGAGCAACAACCAAACCAGCATCTAACAGGTCCTAAGTGACATTTCCATGTATGTTTACACGCTGTTTAATGTGCTGCAGCTGAACAGCTAATTAGCTATCTAGCTGCTAACTGACATTAGCGGTGCACTTTTCCCTGGTGAATGTGTGTTTGATGGCTCATTCACCGAGCTAAACTGCAGGACAAGACGCGTTTGTGTTTGTAAGTTATCATCAAGTTTTGATGATGTGAACACAAACTATTGTTTCATTCTCCACCATGTTTGAAGGAGAAAGGTATCATGCCTCATAATGCACTTAAATTTAACTATTGAGTATTGAGTATTTTATATTTTTTAAGATTTTATTTAAACATTGGACATCATGAATGTGGTTTACACTTAGGACCATGGGCAAAAATTCCTTGCTTTAAGTGTTTTACAGAATAAATGGAAGGAAAAAAATTATATTTGTCTCCTTGTTTTTTGCTAATCCGAAAAACGATCCGACTGAAAACCGTGATACAATCCGAACCGTGAGTTTTGTGATCCGTTGCACCCCTAGTTCCGTTTATAATGGTACAAACTTATCCTCAGGGTCGTATATATTACCTGTTATAGTTGCATGTGTCCATTGGCCTCAGGTGCGTATGTCCTGGCCAGCAGAGCGTGTGATTAGCCAGCACTGCCAGCCATCCATCTTGGTTGGTGGAGAGGACAGGGGGGTTCAGTTGACAACAGACCTGGCTGGCCTGGCCCCCAGGATACAACTATGTCTCTATCCACCCGCCCACCCACTGACCACACACACACACACACACACACACACACACACACACACACATAGCACCAAGCCTGCAGGTTAATGGCTTTGACTCCTGCCCACTCTCTCTCTCTCTCTCTCCCCCTGTCATTTCTTTGTCCTAGTCAAATGTTTGCTTTCTCTGTCTTAATCTCTCTCTGCTCTGTCTTCTTCACCCCCACATATCCCCCACACCACCCTCTTCTTCTGTGCCTTCCATTTCTCCATTCGTTTCCTCCATTACCTTTCCATCTCCTCATTACCTCACTTCAGTTTTCTTTCTCTCTCCCATTTTCTCTCTCTCTCTCTCTCTCTCTCTCTCTCTGTCTTACCTGGAGTGTGTGTTGCATATGTATGAGGGACGTGACAAAGTGCTGCCCTCAGCGCAAACACAGCCCAGCATCCAAAGAGCGAAGTACTGTACGATGTGGAGAGAAAGATGGAGAGAAGAACGAAGAGAGATCAGGGGTGGGGGGAAGAGAGGGAGAGGAGAAGGAACAAGGAAATAGGAAGAGTGGGAAGGAAAGAAGGACGTGAAACTAAGAAATACAGGTGGAAAATGTGATGCTACTTCACATTATCTTCTAAGATGAGGACAATATTTCCACTTTTTTGCTAGTTTTAATGCACAAGGTATGTTATGAATGGGCTGCACTTGGAAATTCCCATTGTTTGGTTAATTATAAGGTGAACACCTTTTTCATCTTAAATTATCTACAACACATCAAATTTTCAGTGTAACAAAATATTAGTTACACGTCACTACAGAAAATGTTTAACAGATTTTCAGGATATCCTTCTAATTTTTGATCTAGAGTATTTTTCTCATTTTTTTTCTAAGTTTCTATTCCTCTTTGCTATGAAAAATGGTTTTATCTTTATATATAGGATTGGCAGTGGGTGTGATGTTCCCGGCATGACATATACTGGAAAAATATGCCTCAACCATGAAAACTATTTTGCTACAGTAAAGCAATATTTTCAAAATTTACCATTTCTATTTGAATTCCTTTAACACCCCATTCTTCAATGCAAATGCAGTTTTGTTTTTGTATGAAGCAGACCTGTCACAAGAGTATCTGGGTTTTGGAAGGAGAGGGGGGGGAAAAGGAAGTAGAGCGTGAAACAGTTTGGAGAGGATTGCGCTTGTGTTTGAAGAAGAATGAGAGAAAAGCAAAAAATGATGAATGACAAAGAGAAGGAGGAAACGAGTAGGGATGATAAGAGAGCGGTAAACAAGTGGTTGAAAGGATGTCTACTTTCACAGCAGCGGTGTCAGAATTTTCACCTGGATAGGACATCATCCTGACACACTGGGTCAGGCTCACATTGTAGTTTATATTACATATGCATGAAAATAACAGTAGTCATTTATAAAAGTTAAAAAAACTGTATTAAAGTTTTCAAAGTCATACAAAGGTTTTGTTGGTTAAAACATTCTTTGAGCACTATTACTTGTGAGAGTCAATCTCTGACAGGTCTTCAGGTATCTGAATCTTTTATTTCATTTTATCTAGTACACAAAAGGTCTTAAAAAATTGTTAAGTTAATTTGGTGAAAGTTGCAGACACTTTTTGACACTTGACAAATCCTTTGTTGTTTCTGAGTAACTCTGCAACAAATTATTTTTATGTAAAGTGAAGTAAACAGTGACAGAGAAAGAGAGATGATACAAAAAGATTAAATTTTTATCTAACGCAGTGAAAAGCAGATTAAAGACAAAACAGGCTTTCTGACAGTGAAATAGAAAACAGTAGAAAGACGGGAAAGAATGAGAGGAGAGAGAGAGAGAGGAAGAGTAGTGAGGAGACAGACGGACAGACGGAGAGGTCATCGTCCATCCGATCATCTCTAGCTATTTGCTGCCTTTGGCCAGTTGCCAGGCAACCGTGTGCTTGACAACAGCTGAGGATGAGTTGATGTGGCTCTGCTGTCACAGCAAGGAATTGTGGTTAGCCAGTGTCAACCAACCTTTCCCCCCCGACACACACACAAGGTCAATAAGAGGGCACTCATCTTTTACCAAGGGGAGGACAGTGAACACAGCGTGGCAAGACTGTGTGTCTGTTGGAATACTAAGACACACACACATCAAAAGAAAGAAATATATTATGCACACACACTCCATGTGGTCAGGCCCACGAATGTAGGCGTTAATGTCAGCGAGTTTTCAGTGTTTTGCAGTCGTGTGTTTGTGTGCATGTTTGTACTCCTCCCCGCTGCACCCTGCTGCGTCCATGAATACGTGAGTGTCTGCGCGTCCCACCGCGTGCGAGCCCACCTGCCCGTGTTTTGCTGCCTTTGCTCCCTTCTTAGTCCCCAAGCAAACACCTTGATAGAGACCCACCACTGTTTACACCTGTAGCTTATGGTAATACTACCATTGATACACACACATGGAAATACACACACACCGAACACCCGCAGTGGGAATGGAGAAAAAAGACCTCCAGCAGCTGCAGATGAGAGTAGAAATGGAAAGAAACATTGGAAGGCATCTGAAAGTACTGAAACGTCTTAAAATGTAGTTTCAAATTTCAAATATAGACAGTGAACATTTTATTTAATGTGTTTTAATAACAATAATTAATTTCATGCAATAATTAAACCATCAAATATGTCTGTAAATGAACTCATATGATGACTGTGTGGGCCATACTTGGTTGTGCACCAAATGTTTATTATTCCAAGGCTTAAAATAGTCAATTACAAATGCTCTATATGCTCTTGTTCCAATAATGTGCGCTAAAATCTGAAAAATGAAATTATGGATGTGTAATCTGTTTTAATGTATAGCTTCAGTGCAGGCTTGGGGAGTTCCACTGACAGGGTAGGGAAACTGGAAATACATACTAATCCATGTTGTTGGCAGGAGGAAACAAGCCACTGTTACTTCAGCTGCATCTCACTTCTACTGTAAATCCATGCAGTAACGCTGTAATGTGTGAAAAGGATGTTTCTTTTCTTTTTTTTTTTGATCAGCTTCTAAGAAATATGTCAACAAGATCCGGTAGAACCTGTTAGTCATCGCAATGCCGTTGATATAATGGTAATAATTTTTTAAAAATTCAAGAAAATTCAGTCAGTTTTTAATAAAGAGTTTAGCAATTTTTCACATGAAAATCCACAGAATTTACTTGGCTGTTCTGTTATCAGCTGCTCCAACATTAAAGTGAAATTAATTTCACTCGCCTACACAGAGCCAATGCCGGGCTGTAAAGCCAGTGTAGCTATGAAGGCTGAGATCTCATGCATATTTTATTGTGTTTCAGAGCTTCATTAGATTACCTATTTCACCTGATTACAGTGCAAAAAATCATCGATTGCAAGTTTGTTGACTCGTAATAATAAGCCATCACACAACAAATACATTAATGTTATTTTGTCCCACAGCCTGTGTCATAACTGATTTAAAAGTAGTGTTTTGAACAACTTCCACATTGACACTCTCCACACTGACATTATCTGTTGTGACTGGCAACCTTGATAAACCCAAACATCAGTGCTTTTACCAAAACTGTAAATTTGTTGTGTTCGACTCAGGAGTAATGGCAGCCTCGCTAGAGAGCACAACACATAAATCAACCAGCTGAGAGACGGACTAATGCATTTTTGGTTTTTGGTCTTTCCATGGGATTTATTGACAATAACAAAAATATAAAATAATGCCAGACTTTTCAACATTTCCTGTCTAAAAATATATTCTCAGCATATAATATAGATACTGTATATCACTCTGTATCTACTTACTGCTTACTGAGATGTTTTGGAATTGATGAAATATCTATAATATAAGTTTAAAAAGAGAAGCGATAAGAGAATTCTATATTGAGAGTTCAAAATATGTTTGGACCCTTTTTACCTAATTCCTGCATTCTTATCTTTACTTGCTCATTCACAGACATGAAACATTACAGCATATAGATAGAGCTGTGATAACAGCATGAATGAAACTCAAAAGGAAAATGAACAAGGCAACAGGGATCCTGTCATCTCCGGAATTAATGCTCTGCTTCTCTGCAGTCGCCAGTCATTTACCAATATGTCAAATATTTCTGAATGCTGGGACGCGGTGCTCAAATGCATCATTTCTCCCCCAAATTCCATTCATTCTGTGCCGTCTGAGTTTTCACATGTGACAGATGAAAGATAAACCCACAGACAAATGAACAGACAAACCAATGTCATCAAAGGAGAGAAAAACAAGTGCAAAAAAAACAACAAACCAGAAACTAAATATATTTTACAGCTTGTTTTTCACTTGTATCCTTCTGTGTTGTGTCTGCTGCTATATGTTACACTTCACATGTGCCTGCTCAGCCCCTCCTCTATCATGTTGATGTTAAATAATGGTAGCAGAACCAGGAAGTACTCTGTTATGCCTGGCTGCCTGCTCTGCTTAAGAGAAATGGCGCGTTCACAATAATGCGATAATACTGCTCTGATGAGCTGTCACTCAAACTCCTCGCCGCTGAAAGAGACGACAGGGAAGAGACACTTTTATTGGTGTGTGTGTGTGTCTGTAAATATTTGGGTGGGTAGGAGGGAGGGATGGGACGTGTCAATGTATGTGTGTGTCTCATGTTTATGCTAATTTACAACTCAGTCTGTCTGCTCTGTTATCAGCAGACCTGTATTGTGTTGCATTATTGCTCACCGTTGCGAGTGTGTGTGTGTGTTTGTGTGTGTGTGCTTTTATGTGAGAACATGTGTGGGTGTATGAGAGAGAAAAAGAGTACAAGAGAGAGGAGTAGCAGTGTGTGTGTGCTTGTGTAGTTAAACACATCTTGTATGTGTGTGTTTGTGTGGCATTAATTTAGCTGAGCGCTGGAAGCATCCAGGCAGGCCAGTCTGTTAGCGTAGCCGCTCTGCCACTACTTATTAATCAACCTGGCAGACAGACAGTGGTGGCACTGCCCCTCTGCCTGCCAAATAGGGAGCTGGCCTCACTCTGATAACTTTCAACACACTACACCCACTGCTCTGAGGCTGCCAAATTAGGAGCAACTCTGGCTAAGATAAGTCTAATAGTCCCATGCTGTGGGAGGGTGATAGACTGTGGCTTGCCTGTAAGACTGATGGTTTTGGTTGGAGCTGTGAGGTGGGGGTTAAGAAGAAGAAAGCAAAGGTTGTGAGTTAGGGAGCAGAAAAAAAAAAGAATTGTGAGTTTCTCTTTCTAGTTTATCCAGGGAGAGTGCACCCAGCACACATGCTGTATTTTGAACAAAACTTGGCCCGATGCAGGAAGTATCCGCACGCTTAAGAAACAGCAGGTTGGCCAAATGTCAGTGTACATCCAAAGTGGGGCGATGCTCAGTTTCTCTGCCGACGGAAAAGACGACGCTTATTTACAATCTTCATTCATGTGGTAATCCAGCAGAAGCAATGTCACTGCCAATCTTTGTTGGCAAAACTTTCACTAGACACAAAAAAGCAAATTGATCAGCCAAACTGTGACTTTGGACGGGTCAGAAGATTTAATCCCCCCGCTCTGTGCTGAAGTGTAAATAATTGTCAAAACTTCAAGTGCAGCAGAGTGGAATCTTTAAGTGCATTTCTGTTAATTTGATTCTTTTATGGTCTGGTAAACTTAAAGACTTCATAGCTTGGTTTTGTGGTGATTTAAAATCATCTGAATAATGGACCTTTCTAGTGTACAAAACCATAAAATGTGTTGTTTAGAAAAAAAAGAAAAAAAAGCCCAGTGAAGGGTTTCCAGGTTGCCTTGTATCTATTTATGTTGCTTTATGAATTATTCATCAAGGCCTTGGACATCTTTCATAACAGTCAGTCTGTAGATTCACGGTACACACACATAACATTCACTTCGACTTCTCTCTCCCACCCTCTTTCTCTCTCTATTTCGCTGTTTCACCACAGCACTTTGACTACACACTACTCTACACACACTACTTTGACTCAACATCTTATTTCTGATATTTCTTCACTCTGTTAGCTCTCTCCCTCCTTCTTCTGAACCCTCGAGTAGAAGCGCAGTGTCTTATACAGAGTAAGTCCTTCTTCACATATACATCAACTGCGGGATCTCTTTGCACCAGCTGAAATCATTGTTTTCCTATGATGAGAGTGAACAGCGCAGTGAACAGTGAGCCTCATAGTTGCGCTACGTTAAGAACTGCACACCCATCAGAATTTAAATCTTGTCACTGTGATCAGAATTCAAAGTACCTGAACCCTATTTGCTGCTGACCTTTCAAGCATAGCCAACCAGATTACAGCTGACTGACAAGCATAAACATGGATCTCAGATGTGATCAAACCCCACTAACACAAACTACACTGTGATTTTGTCATCGCGCCCACAGTCAAAATTGAAGGTCATGTGACATGACAAGACTTTTTACCTTTTACCATTACATAACAAACATCTGCAAAACAATGTCAAAGACTACTTATGGTCACGCACATTCAATAATTACCCTGTTAGTTATTATAAAATTGAGCCATAATGTCCAATAAGAATTCATATTTAATCCACTGTTACCATGATCAGCTTCGATGTAAATATAAGGCCGGGTCATGCCACTGAGTATCTGCTCTTTGCATGGGTGAAGAAAGGACACAAGGAACACTAAGTCAGAGAAAGTTTCTTATACAATTAGTAACTATTTGTAACACTAGTAGAACTAGAAAAGTAGGAACAGCAGGACTACTGAGTGGGCCATGGTTTAAAGATGATACTGCCTATCAAGCCAGTGGAGCTAGCTATAGCAGTTTAGCCTGAGCAGATACAAAGTAGATCTAAGGGTCAAGCTGCATCTTTGCTTGGGTGATAGTAGGATTTAAAGGCAGCTTAAAGAGAAGCTAGGTCAGGGCTAGAGTATGGTGTCACCTGTCACCTCTAGATTTATTACACTGTGGGTCCTAGTGATAGGTCAAAACATTGTCGTTTTTACTGAAATGTTTTTTTCCACAGCTTGCATTTCATGTCCTTTACACTGAACATAGCAGATAACGTATAGGGTGACGTACTTGTATTGAACTGAGCACCCAGCACTGACACCTTCCATGTATGGGCAGAGGGTAACTAACAGTGGACAGTGAGATGGAGAGAGAAGAGAGGAGACAAAATGTTCTTCATAGTCCTCTTAGTTGTGATGTCAGCGGCTCATGGGGACAGTCTCTGAAATACCACCATACTGTACACAGTGCTGGAACACACGGACACTTAAAGTTTCATTAACACATGGGGCATGTCAAGGCACAGCTGGCTGAATTGGTGAGAAGAAAGGCAGCGAGGGACAGACAGACTAGATAAGAGAGAGAGAGAAAGTGGTGGAAACTGCAGGAATAGATACACATTGTACAACTGTGTGACAGGTGCTCCCTCTTGGTGCCTGTTGTAAACGTCTTTCCATTGAATTTTGTTGGCAGTAAGAACATGAGGACATTTTATAATAACTTTGTCTTTGAATTTTTAAGTATATGTTCTTCTTATACATTCTCATGCACTTCCAACATTATTAACACGGTTTAAGAAGTGCAATTTCAGTGATAAGTTAGGGATTTATCACTGTGTAGTCACATGAAAATGTTTGAGTACACATGCCGTGTTCTTACATTGCAGTTTATGGTCAATAATGATGAATATTAATAAGGAAAAGCCTGTGCAGAAAGAGAAATTGCTGTTTGTTCTCTGTATAACTTCTAAATTGTCTTAGTGTAAGTAGCTTGGTTCTTCTTCTACACAGTGATTTATTGATAAATCAGGGCCTCGCTAAAGATTTCATGAACTTGATTTACCTCACATGACAGGCCAGTCCTGTGAGTCGAGCCCTGTTTGGCCTTCTTCTCCCTTAGAGCGTTTTCATTCGGGGCATTACCTTCATGTGTTGAAGACAATGAGTGATACGACAAAGGCGCAGACACAAATCATAAGGTTGACAAACTGTTATCTGGCTTCGCACATGGGAGCAATGTTTTCCACCTCCTCTGACAAAAGCCTTCAGCACAGTTATTTGTTTATGTTTTATTGCATTCTGAAATAGCAGATGATTGTCTGGTTCATAGCCAACTCTGGTGGACTCTACCATTCTGTGTCACCACGCTTGTGTCATCCTGTCAGTGTGATGAGACCTGTTTTATTCTTGTGCTTTTAGGAAGAAGGCCAGACATAAAATATCTGATCAACCAAGTGAGACTCATCTGGCTTTCATGTCTGTGCTGAATCTAATTTGTTTCCAAGAAAGTTAAAGGTGCAGAATTTAGTGGCATAGTGGAACGGACTTGGCAGAAATGGAATAAAATATTCATAAATGTGTTTTTAACTAGTGTATAATCATCTGAAAATAAGAATAGTTGTGTTTTCGTTAGCTTAGAATCAGCCTTTTATTTCTACATAGGGAGCAGGTCCTCTTCCATGAAGCCCGCCATGCTGCACCACCATGTTTCTACTGTAGCCCAGAACAGACAAACTAAACACTGGTTCTAGAGAAGGCCTTTCACGAGTTTCACAGCCACTGTAGGTTCTCCTGTATGCTTGGAAGGGGACAGTGAGGGTGAGGGGTATTCAGTTAGTTGCAACCTGCAACCTCGCTGCTAGATGCCACTAAATCCTACATACTGGTCCTTTAAATATGATCAAGTTTAAATTTTTAAAGACCGATAAGATAAGATCAAACAATATTAGTAATATTATAATGAAAGCCATAGCGGTTATTAAGATTTCAAATTAACATGAGACGTTAACAAAACAAGTACAGATTTCATGCGTTTTGAGATATGTCAACAGCATGTAGTTAATTATTGATAGGACTGTGGGAGCTGGTAAAGAAATCGTGGCAGAGTGTGGAGATTTATAGTCAAAGTAAAAATTTCATAAATGTTCATTCTTTATTAATAAATAATATTTTCTCCAATCATGAATGAATTATAATTCTGAGTGAAGAACTGTCATGACTGCTACAGTTAGACATGAAGATTTCTACAGCAATATAAAAGCACTTTATAATTGCTCATATGGTAGATAGAATGTTTGAATGTTCAGGGGCATGTACACATAAGTAGTGTGTACTCTCTCTCTCTCTCTGCCAGTGTGTTTTCCTTATAGCCCTGCCTGTCCATGTATGTTTTATTGATTAGCTACAACTTGAACCTGTCAGCATCTGCTTTATGTAAGCATTGAAACTTTGACTTGGACAACAAGACAAACACACACTCCAATACACACAAAATGTGTGTGTGCGCCATTTTTCAGAGCATTGTTTATCCAAATTGTTGACCCAATATACAGTACATGCAAGTGGAAGGTCGAAATAATGTTACGCTCTGCTGAGTATATATGTTTGTACTCGTGTGTGTGTGTGTGTGTGTGTGTGTGTGTGTGTGAAGAGACACAGAGATAGGATGAGCAAGAGAGAGGAATATGAGAAACACACAATCATGTCATCCAAACTTTTGATGTGAAGCGGCCTTATCTGACAATAACCTTCCAATATTCAAGGCATTCGGCATAACTGCCATTGTCGTCAACAGAATGAAATGCATTTTATCATATCATTTGCATATTTTAATTACACTGCCATGGAAGAGTTCGGAAAACGGCAGACATCTCGATGAATGTCTGTTATGTTGTTTTACTTTTGATGGACAGGATTATCATGTAAATGCATGTGTGTACAGGTGTGTGTGTGTGTGTGGGAGAAAGAGTGAGAAACTGAGTGATGCAGTGTTGAGGTTTGGTTTGAATTGTGCAGCGGCGAAAGAAGCATCCCAGCGCCGACACTCCCCCGGTACGAGGCCGAACCCTGTGAGTTGAAATGGAGGTTAGGAGCTGCATAATGACTCCTAACACAGCAAAGCTCTTTTCAAATGGAGCAGATATAAAGCAGCCTCTTTCATTGAACATGTTTTGATGTGAAAGTTGTAAGGCTGAGACTTTCTGTTTACTTGGAGTCCAGTTCATCCAGGGGTATCGCTATGAGATGAAGGCAAAACATACCTCCAATAATATGAAAAATTAAAAAACTGATCCATTAAGGAACTATGATAGTTTGGGTAACCAAAACAAAGCTACACATAACCATCACAAGTTGCAAACTGAGGAAGGTATTAAGATTGTTTTTGTAATAAAAGAATAAAATATTTCCAAACAGGCATTGAGAATGCCAACTGAACAAAACCCAAGCTCAGCTAAACTGCACCATGCTGGTTATATTCACTGCCATGCAAACTGAGTGCTGTGCGAGGAGGCGTTACAGTAACTAGGCCAACCCAGCGTGGGCTCTGTTTGAAGTATTGCAGCATTTTGCCAGCGCGTAGTGGAATAGCAGAGGTCTAATTTTAGCTCCAGAGATGCACAGACACAACAGCCATTCACTCCGCTAGCAGCCGTGGATGAACAAAAACATGAAGAGGAGACGATGGCGCACGCATACATTCAAAGATAGACACACAAACATATGTACGTAAGCATATAAATAAAAGACCCGTATGCAGACAAGCGCACTCAGATGCTCAGAGACACACATACACCCACATTCATACACCCCTGCAGACCCACAATGAGTGTTTATCCATTTATTTTTGCTGTTTGTTTGTTTTGCTCGGTAAATCCTAAGCACAGCGCAGCTGCTCCTGCTGCTGCTGCTGCTGGAGCAGGCACGGACGGCAGTTTGGGGATTCATTAGCTCTTGTTTTCCTCCCTCTGTCTCCCTCCTCTCCATCTCCTCTTTTTTCCCTCCGTCCCTCCATCCCTGCTCAGGAGCATTGTATAAAAGGTTTATAGGTGGGTTAGACCAAGATACTGGTGTGCTCATATATGCAGCTACGTTTGCCTCTGTAGTAAAAACTTTTTTTTTTATTTCGCCACCCATTTTACATGTCAATATATTTGTGACAGTAAGCACTACTCAGCCTTACAAGCAGTTGTATAGTGTCTTCTGTGACTCTGGAGGAGCTTTGTCGACTCATCTTGGGCTTTGACTACAAACTTTTAACAGGAAGCCTGCATTGCAAACAGGGGATACTGAGTTTGAAAAACAGGGGTAATTATCAGGTAGATAGAATCTATCAAAAGACGCTATGGAGCTGCATTATGGGAAATGTAGGATCCAGTGATTCTGGAGCTTGACCCATATTGCCACAGACTCAAAAAGTCAGGACATATTATCCTCTGCTGCTTCAATTTCAACCATTCTTTTAAGAATCTGTCTCTCACAAGTTCCCCAATTGTTTTGGAAGCAAAGTATTAAGCGGATAGAGTACCCCTTTAAAAGTCAGATATTGGCCAGCTTTAGCTACTGGACATGTTTTTTTATAATTATTATTATTATTATTTTAAATTCTGATGTGAGCAGTCTGGTGTCTAGTATCAGACACTAGCACCTAGTGGCAGAGTCCTGAATCAGATCCAACCCAACCTGTTAATGGAACACTGACTGACTGTGTAGGCAGTATACTGTCTGTCAGTTTTAGGGGTGCCAGGGTTCTTTAGTAGCACAGCTCAGAGAAATAAATAAAGGATAAGAATTAATGTAAAAACTTACTATGATATGTCCAGATTGTGGACACAAAATCGTCATCCACGATTACATTGACTTGTGTTTGCTCCTGCTCAGACAGACTCACTCCTCTCTTCAAATCCTACATATTTGACGCACTTTCATTATTTCAGTCTTCTGGTATCTAGCTACTGACCTGGTGCAGGGACTAGATTGTGGACTAAAATGATGGTATTACATGGTCAACACCTCTCACTTATGACACGATGAGCCTCATAGGTAAGATACAGCATTAATGACTCCGTTATGTCTCATAAAGGCATCATAGGAGTCTTTTCGGTTGGTGGCAAATACAGTAATGACTAAAAACAATTACTGTAGCAATGTACAACTCCTACCCACACAATCGTACACATTATACCTTACATCGTTTCCGATCTGCCTCATGGCATCCCTATTTCACCCACCATTACCCTCTGACTGGATAGAAACCCCCAGGGACAGCGACACCCAGGGGATCCAAATGATGGATAAACAGGAGTCAAAGGAAGGAAGCAGGGTGAAAAGGAAGTGTGGAAACACAAAAAAAAAAAAACAGGAGACAGTGAAGGTGACGGCTTTTCAATTTCTGAGCACACACACACACATGAAAAGGCTCATGATGGGAGTGTGTGATCAGGCTGGTGAGCTATTGTTCCTTAGGGCTGTAAAAGTGTTCACAGGGCAACAAAACCTGATCGATAGACACACACTGTCACTCTATAAAGACTCTAGTTAAAGGAGGAGAGTGAAATAGATACCAGTCCTTCTTTTTGTCCCTGTGGACATACACACACACTTACACACACACACACACACACACATACACACCTGACAATCTATCATCGCACTTCCTCTCACTGTGTTTGTCCCTTTGTGACTCATTCTGTCTCTGTCAGCCGCTCTCATCATCCTCCCTCTGTGCGTGTGTGTATGTGTGTGTGTGTGTGTGTGTGTGTGTGTGTGTGTGTGTGTGTGTGCGTGCGTATGTATTCATTCCTCTCTGTCCCTCTGACACACTTGGACTGGCCGGTGACAAAAACAAGAGCAATCACACTCTTCCATGCTTAACACACACACACACACAAACATGCATGTGCAGATTGAAGCTCATAGAAACAGAGTCATGCTCTGCAGGGAGCTGGCCTGGTTTCTCTTTCACCAGCGTCCACACACACACACACACACACACACACACACACACATACACAGAGCATACAGAATGACAACACACGCAGCTTGAGACAACATCAAAACATACTGGAAACACATTGATGCAGGCATACACACACACATACACACACACACACACACAATTGGTCCTATGACTTCATTAAAGGGGTAGCGAGAGAGTGACAAGGCTTGAAAGAGAGTCCACTGACAGTGCACAAGCTAACCTCCAAACACGTACACAGACACACACACACACACACACACACACACACAAACACACTTCAGAGACTAGCAGACTCAGCCCCAGACTAAACCCTGAAAGATGGAGGGATTGAACCACAGGGGACCAGGGAGATAAAAGAATGATTGAGGGAAGAGGGAATGAAGGAGCATCCATGAAAAAGAAAACCAGTGAAAGAGACAGAGGAAACAGAAGACAGATAGTTAAACTATATTTGATGATAAACATGTAATGTATAACGACACAAACTGTCTTCCGTGTCTGTGTCACGTTCGGGTTCCATCACGTCTACTGGAGACAATCTGCCGGCGTTAATCGAGCAAGCGCGCCGGTGTCCTCTAGTCACGAGATGGACGCGTCTCGCTTCCACATGGCTCTTTTCTCCGCTTTGCTATCTTTACACATGTGTCTATTTATGCCCGAGCAGCTTGCATCTCTGAAGTGTGCAAATTTACTTGTGAAAGCATATAAAAGCCTAATTTTAGGCAGTTAATATGAATTTATTATTTAATGATTCCAAAGCAGCAGAAAGAATGCTATGGTTTTCCTTCTCCAACACTAATATACCGTTCACTGTTCAGGTAATATAGATAGAAAATAAAAAGAAGACGGTGTCCTGCATATAATTATAATGAGTTAAGTACAACCACAAAGTATCTGTAACCACACTGGTCCTAAACGAACTGCAAACATGTATTCAATAAGCTGATACAGAAAGAGAGAGAGAGAGAGTACTTTGTAAATCCCAGTGGGAAATACAGTGTTACAGCAGCCAAATCACATTAAAGGATAGGTTCACAAATTTCCAAGTCAGTCTTAAAACAGTAGTCAGGTGCACACATGAACATTGAAACAGGTTTTGCTCGTTGTAATCATTCCTACTGCTCATATTGGGCGTTTAAAGATCACATTTTAATATGCTTACAATATAAGTGGTATGGAGACAAAATCTACAGTCCTTGTTTTGTGCAAAACTGTATTCTAAAGTTTATCTGAAGCTTATATGAGACTTCAGTAGTCTCAGTTAGTCAGATCAAATGGATATCTTTCAAAGTTAGTCTTTTTAGTGCCTCTTTGTTGTAAACATGAGGAATGATTACAGCTAGCGAATCCTGTTTCAATGCTCTTATGGGCACGTGTGGGGCGGTTGTGGCTCAGGAGGTAGAACGGGTTTTCCACTAATCGGAAGATTGGCAGTTCGATGCCCGGCTCCTCCAGTCGGCATGTTGAAGTGTCCTTGGGCAAGATACTGAACCCCAAATTGCTACTGATGGCTGTGCCATTTGTGTGTGAGTGTGTGTGAATGCGTTAGATTCCCCTCCTGATGAGCAGGTTGGCATCTTGCATGGCGGTCCCTGCCATCTGTGTATGAATGTATGTGTGAATGGGTGAATGTTGGCATGTAGTGTAAAGCGCTTTGAGTGGTTATAGGCGCTATATAAGTGCAGTCCATTTAGTCCGTTTTTTAAGACTCGAACATTTTTGAACCTATCCTTTAAACACAAAAACCAAGAGAACTGTAAGAACAACATACAAGCAGAGACTACCCCCTAGAAGCAGAACCATAATCTATAACTCTAATATATACTGAATATACTGATCATTATCCACCTAATAAAATACTGTACATTAGTACTGCAAATCAGTGGACTGCTCCAAAAATCTGACCCAATCAGACGACAAAAGGAAAACACAGAAAGAAAAAGGGAAATGCAAAGGAGAAAGAGATTAGGGAGAGGTGGTGACTGCTACTGACACAGAGCAAGGCTCTGCTTCGTTCAGCTGATTGTTCACATCTCAGAACACCATTGTTTTTTCTGCTCAGAGACACACACACACACACACACTCACACACCGAGTGGGGTCCTGCCCAGTGTAAGGGCATAAAATCTGAATAATTTCACAGATAATTTGGTTGTCGTAGCCAGGCAATAGTAATAACAACTTTAGAGAGAGAAAGAGCACAAAGAGAAAGAGGGAGAAGAGCGGAGCGAATCACCCAAGGCCAATTGCTGTGTCTAAGCCAGAGTGGTGTTTGTGGAAAAAAAGCATCTTTAAAAAAGCCTTTTTAAGCTCGCTAAAAAAAAAAGGGAATGTTTCTCATTTCCCCTTTTCTCCCACTTCCAAATCCCTCTTCCCCTCCCGTCCGGCTGTGCAGACGGTGGCATAAGCAGCGAGGCACGCTGCTGTAATTGTAATTACATATTTAGACGGCGGTAGGTGAACATGCAGCCTATCTAACAGGCAAGTGGCTTTCATCACCTTTGAAAGTACTTGGCACAATCGGAGATGTGTGTGTGTGTGTGTGTGTGTGTGCAAATGTGTGTGTCCTATACATTATTCACAAGCTTCGAGCCGCCCACATCTGTTCATTTCTCTGGACGATACGCACACTCCTCTGATGGACAATAATTACTATGCTGCCAAGGACACACACACACACACACACACACACACACACACACACACACACACACACAGAGTTCTGGCACCCATGTCAACCTCCAACAATGAATTCACATGGGATATAATGTGTTAGATGCATAGTTTGTCATCCAGCAGCCGAACTGCTCACACACACATCATAATCACATGTACAGATGCACTCAAAGTCACAGATGCGTGTGCCTCCGCATACCCCCACACACACAAAACATAATGACAAGTACACACACACACACATACACACACAACAAACCTGTACAAGCATGTTGGTTCTATAAGCATAATCTCATGGCTCTCTGACAGCATATAAAAGGCTCATTTCTGCTTCGTTGCGACTGCAGGATGGATACACAAAAGTGTTTGCGTGTTTGCTCAAAATACACAGAAAAACAGGCATGCAACAGATCATTTGTGGGCGCTAGAATGTTTGATTGTTGGGCTTTGTGTGTGCCCTGTATACATGTGCAAAGGGGGGAAAGAAGAGAGTATATATTTTCATTATTTCTCTGTCTTTGTGTGTGCTCGCATGTATACGTGTTTTGTGCGTCTGTTTCTGTTTGTGCGGAAGAGAGAGGGAGATGGAGAGAAAAGGAGGCAGTCTTCTCTGTAGTGTCAGCCTTTGATCAGTGTCCCTGTGTATGTGTGTTGTGTGTGCGTGAGAGCCAACCCCTGGTGTCTTGGAGGCAGATGAAACACTGTGCCTCTATCCGGGACTCACAGAACACCCACTATCCTTCTCTCCTTCTCCTTTGCTCTTTCTCTCTCTCTCTCTCTCTCTCTCTCTCCGCCTCTCTTTCTCTCTCTCTCCTTTGCCCCCTCTAACCACCATTCCTTACCACAGCCATTTTAAAGGCTATTCATGCAGAGCTGTGCTTTCATCTTGCATTGCGGCGTTTTAACCAGCTTTTTCAAGCATTTTATCAGAATATAGAGGAAGGGGAGGATGGGTGAAGTGGCCTGCTGTTATACACTAACTCAGTCAGATGGACACAGCATGAAGGTGCAGGGAAGACAACAGCTTTGGCTGTAACAAGATAATGTTAGGATCCTTAGTGTCTGCTGGCTTTGTGTAGCCCAATTTAGTCGCTTAGGTATTTTAATGTGTCACCAGTGCAGTGCATGTTTTTGAAAGGATGTTAACTAAAGAGCAAAAGAGGAATAGATGATCTAGCTTCCCTAAAATTGCACAGTAATGAAGAAAAGCTGCTTTTCAAATTTTCCATGTTTGAAGATCTGGACTTAATATTAATACTAGAAACAATGTCTACATAGATGTACGTATTTGCTCTGTATTGCATTAATTAGCTTAATTAATGACCTCATTAGCATAATCGGTTATGTTTAATATAACATGGTGATTACAGTAGGGCATTAGGCAGCTTATTTGCCTCTTGTTTGTGCTTGGTTTAATTAATGCAGCCAAACATGCAGCTTATTTGTGTGTTTGTGGTGTTTAAGGAGCAGCACAAAAGCCAGCAAATGCATGACATGCTTATTGGTATATGCTTCGATTGGTTTTGTTTGATGGATCATCAGAGATGATAAATGCCGATTGATTGCAGTTGCACTTGCAAGATGAAGAGAGCAATTACTGGGTGACGTTGTGCACTACGGTTGGTGTAAGCCATTAAAGGGGACATATTCTGCACATTTACAGGTCTCTATTTTTAATCTGGGGCTATACTGGAATATCTTTGCATGATTTATAGTTCAAAAAACTCATTGTTTAACTCATACTAGCCCTTTACGCATCCCCTCAGTCCAGCCTCTGTCTGGATCAGGTCGTTTTAGTTCCTGTCTCTTTAAGGCCCAGTATAAATACCATGAAATAAGCTGATTGAACAAATTGATTCAATAGCAAATTGAGAAATTATTGTCGCTTCATTTTGGGTCTAATTAGAAATGGCCAAGAGCTTGATAACCCTGTTGAGGTATCCGTAACAGACAATATACTAGATGTTTCTGTTATAATGGATCCTAGTTGCTAGCTGTATGTTTAACCTCTACTGTATAGACTTAATGGATGACCTTTCCAGTGCACCTGCCTTTAATAAAGCTCTAATTAGAAGTCCCATTAGGATCTGAGAGGCGGCTAGTTAATAGGTACTTAAATAGAAAAGATTTAGGTCTTTGGTGGAGCAATCAAAGATACTCAGCAATAATCATGAGAGGCAAATGTCAGCTAACAATACGGAAGGCGAGCTTCATCATTCCACAAGGCAAATTTGATTTGCAGACAGCATTTAATGTCACTTATAAACACACAAAGCAATAATCACAAAACATTTCCTAAATTGAATTCAGACAAAGTATTGAAAATGTAAACAAAGTGCTTGCAGTGCTGTATGTATCTGGATTTTAACGCCGTATAGCTTATAGCTCACAAACAATGTAGGAACTTGGAAGAACTCACTCAATCCTAAATTCCAGGCACGGTGTGTCATCACTTGTAATCCAGTTATGTGTGTGATTCAGATTAGGGTCACCTATCTTTCTCAGGCTGCAGTCTGCTGTATTGTAAGTGGCTTTGTGTTAAAGTCCCTGCCCAATGGCATTAGAAAGAGTAAACGTCATTAAGTGAGGTGCTGCAAAAGCAATTTCTCCTCTCACTCCCTTTGCTTTCGCTGTGTACCACCTGTTACTCCTTGATGAATGTCAGTGTTGCACACGCGCACACGCACACACACACACACTTGTTCTCTGCAACCATGTAATTCCCTCTCAGACAGAAGCTGATTTACAGGCCAAACTAGGGAACATTCGCCAGACAGGTACTAAATACTAAAGGTACTGATACTGACATCATACTATCTCTCTTCTCTCTACATCTCCTCCCCTCTCTATGTCCTTTCTTCCTCTATATCCTCCTTTTCCTTCATTATCTCCCCACTTGTCTGTACCTCTCTCTTACTGCAAATAATCTTCCTTCACCTTCTTCCTACATTCATCTGTGTTTCCACCGATACCCAGGCTTCCTCAGTACCGGCGATCAGTCCGCTAAGGGGAACTACGGCCTGCTGGACCAGATTCAGGCGCTGCGTTGGCTCAATGAGAACATCGGCCACTTCGGTGGAGACCCAGAGAGGATCACCATCTTCGGCTCCGGAGCTGGGGCGTCCTGCGTCAACCTCCTCATCCTCTCACACCACTCGGAGGGTAAAGAAAAGACTCTAATTGGCTCTTTTTTGCTGTTTCATTGTTTTGTTTCTTGGTACAGCATCCGTTTTTCTTTATCTGTCATCTCACCATCCACTTGCATTTACTGTTTCTGTATTTACTGGTCATGGGATTCATGGAATATCATGGAATTTTTCTGATACCTTACTAATAGCCTGGATCCAGCTCTGTGAATCGCTCATTAGCCACACATTTCTTGACTAATGGGTTGTGGCTGCTTACATGAATTCTACCAGTTTAGATCATTCCTCACTAATCCCCAAATAGCAATATTCATATTTACACACCATCTATGTGTATTTGTTCCATATATTTGTTAGAAAAAGATGGTGACACACGTATACATGTGCTTCAACCTTTAAAAGTCAACAAAAAAACGTATGTTCAAAATGTAATCGCAGTAGCAAGGTCCTGCGATACCCATGTGGATTGATGGAAACTCAGCTTGCAGCATCCAGCACAGAAATAGGTAAATCCTATGATGTTCACTTGACACCTCTATCCTCAAAGGAAAGCCCTGCTTGTCCTTTGAACTGAAGAATTTAAGCAGCCATTTGGTTAACGAGTTATCTGGTTTGATTCAGGTTATGTTCCTCCATGTCTATGGAGGATAAATGACAGGGGAGCTCCAACATTACTCCACATTACCTGGCTTGGTGAGCGCTCCAGGCTCTGTTAACAGTCCACCGCTCTGCTGCAGAGAGGCTTTACCTCCGTCAAAAACCTACATCCATCTGACCTCATGCTCCCCATTACCAACAACACACCCCGAGGGCTAAGTGTTAACATTGCACCACCAAAAGAGAGAGGCCAACAGTCCAATCGACTTTGATCTGAATTGAGATCAGTGTGGCTGACGACCCGCAGCCAAATGGTCACGCACTCGCCGCCTTTGATCATGCTGTTCTTGAAGCTGTCCTCCTCCGATCGTAACTTCTCTGTTCTCTACGCTGCTCGAGGACTCTCCCTCAATATCTCTCTCATCTCCTCATTTTCACACACAAACTGCAAAGGACAGAAACAGGGAGGAAATGGTGGGTGAAAAGAAAGAGAGAGATTAGAGGGAGCATGTTCAGACAACCACACATCTGTTTCAATCACCGCTGTGTGTGTGTGTGTGTGTGTGTGTGTGTCTGAAGCATCAAGCAGGCGTCTGACACATCTCTAATTTTGACTCGTGCTGTCTGCGTAGATGTGCCTGGAAAACAAATGTCGTCAAAGCTTGAGTGAGCATGTGTGCACCGCTGCTGTTTCACTGTATCCATTTAACACAGCCTCTATAATTACTTCTGATGTCTGTTAACCCTTCATATTAACCCAGTGACACCCAGCTCTTTTCACTTATTGGCAGGTGACTCACTTAGCAGTTAAAAACCTCCCAAAGACCCCAATAGTTATATATTTATATCATGATAACTGTGGTCACAAAGTGTTGGTGTAGTGTCTATATAACAGTACTGTTATATATTAGTACTGTTGAAACCTGTTGTATAAGAGTAACTTCCCACTAGATCTTGCTTGAAGGAAAAGTTTTTTTTTAAAGAATTATTTTAACACTTTGGGAATTAGATGATAAGATTGATACCACCCTCATGTCTGATAGTGGTGTCAATCTTCTCATCTAACTCTTGCTAAGGAGGCAAAGAAGAGTAGTCCATTAAATGTTGAACTAAGTAATTTAATTCCTCAGATGAGCAGGTGTTATGTACACTGGCTTTAAGAAGAATGCTAATGCTCATTTGTTTATTTATTTAAATAGAAACCAAAAATTATGACAGTCATTGTAGTTTATTCATTCATTTTTCAAGGAGCCCCACTTTAGCTGAAGGGGGTGCTAACAGTTGGGAAAGCCTGTATTAACCCCTTGTCTCCTGTTGCTGACTACCCCTACCCCCCTCCTCCACCCCCCCTCCCCCTCACCCACTGCCACCTGTCCATTCATGCCTCTGCTTTGTCATCACCCCATCGTCATCATCGTCCTCGTCTCCATCAGCATCGATAACATCAGTCCTCTAGACGCCGTCTGTCTGTCATGCCCCCCTCTACCCCGGCCAGGGATGCCAGGTAAGGAGTCTGTCATCCCCACCCTTAAAGGACACCAATCATGTCAACAACACAGCGTCACAAATCAAGCCCGACAGCAGAGGAGTGCAGGATGGATGGCAGGATGGAAGTGGCAGACTGGATGGAGGGCGGGGTTGTAAGGGATGTCGATATGATGAAGGGTGGGGGATATAGAGGAGGGGACAGAATCCATGGTATCCAGAGTAAGACAGGCTTTTAGGGGAAAAGGAGGAGAGGTGGGGGGATCATTGGTGGGGATGTGCTCAGGTAATAATGTTGTTGAGGGAGGAAAAAGAAGAAAGAAAGAAAGAGGAAAGAAAATGCTCTGACATTGCAAATCAGAACAGAGTAGTAGAAAATAGAAGAAGGTACTGAGCAGCAAAGGCAAGAGGCACTTAGGGAGTGACAAAGAAACTGATTTTGAAGACGAATAAAATAACACCCATCTCCCACCTCTCCCTCTGTCTGTGTTTCTCCCTCTGTCTCAGTGCAGATATGTAGGTGTAGCTGTTTCCAAGCTACTTCATACTATAATTGATTTCCCAGGGAAAGGGGGCTCTGCGGCTCTGCTTAATAATTAACTGACCAATCTTCAGCCCAGGAGAGGGAAGAGAAGAAAAGGGAGTGCGAGAGGAAACGAGTGAGGCAGGCGGCCCCTTAACGAGCCACTTGAGTGGTTCAAACAGCACAGGACAGGCAGAACTAAGGAGACAGAGAGAGACAAAGAGGAGAAGAGGGAGGCAGTAACACAGCCAGAGATAGGCTGAGAGAAGAAACAGCCAGCACAAGAAAGTGGAAAAAAGGCTCTTTTGACATCTCAGATGAGCTTATTCCCAGTCCTGTCTCTGTTTTTTTTTTAGCAACTGTACCATAGCATGCTATATCTGTGATGCTTTTGGTCTGCAGCCCCAACCTGTATCTTCCAGTTTTGCTCCAGAAGCAAAGATAAGATGAAAAATATCACAGGTGGTAGTTGTTTTGTGATTCTAAGACTGGAAAAAAGGGGAAATTTATATGTGAACAAAGTTATACATGATTTACACATCAAGTAGTGTCTGCATCCTGTCCCATCCCAAAACTGACCTTTCAGCAAGAGTCAGACTTCAACAAAACCGATCTCATCTTCATCATGCTTGTAAAAATACTACAAATTGAGGGGGAATTGTACATGACATTTTAGTGATATCACTAAAATTTTCACATCATTTTAGGATGTGTTGAGCCAAATTCCTCCCTTCATAATGTCATTTAAATCCAGCTTCTCTATCATCTGTCCTTTTAGGTCTGTTCCACAGGGCCATAGCCCAGAGTGGAACAGCAATCTCCAGCTGGTCTGTCAACTACCAGCCCCTCAAGTACACCAAGATTTTGGCCAGGAAGGTGGGCTGCACCTACACCGAGACAGCCGACCTGGTTGACTGTCTGAGGCGCAAGAACTTCAGGGAGCTAGTGGACCAGGACATCCAGCCAGCCCGCTACCACATTGCCTTTGGCCCAGTGGTGGATGGAGACGTGGTGCCGGACGATCCCGAGATCCTCATGCAGCAGGTGAGGGTCTGTACCAGCATGAGGCGTGATACAGCAGTCTACACTGGATTTTCATTGTGAAAATAGAGTGACTTGAGCTGTGATCAAACACCAGACAGAAGAGAACATGAAGAACTTGTTGCAGTAGGTGTGAGTGTGACATTTCCACAGGGCAGGGGTATGGTGGTGACATCCACCAGCTGGTGTGAACTTACACCTTAAAATACTGTAACAGTGAAAGACAGTGTTGGTGATGTACATTACCACGGATTCCTATTTGTTGGTATATATTTATATCATTGGTTCTCAACCTTTTTTGCCTGGGATCAAAAATCATTGTGTACTTGCAAACCCCTTGTCAAAGACTGCATGTCTGAGAAGTAAGTAATACAATCAATTGAAAATTTTCTTCTCAGTTTCATTGGAGTAATGTTTAGAGGCCTGAAGACGTCAAACTATGCAGTATTTCACAAGAATAAATCATTTTGTGTAGCTTAATTTTATTTTTTCTTGCTTCCAACCACAATAATCACCTTGCAACCCCTTAGATTCATCTTACAATTGCCAGTTTTGGGGTTTCTATGACTCAGACCTGGAAGCAGTATGTTTAGGTTGAAAGTAACATAGGGAATGAATGAAATCCCTCACAGAGGTAAAAGAAAATGAAAAAAAACTGTGGGTAGGCCCACCAAAAAAGAAAAGAAAAATGTTTTATCATTGAATAACAACTAATAACTAATAACAACTTCAATTCCTTAAACCCTTTCAAGTGTATTAGACATAGTGAGGAATGCAAGAAGTGTGACTGCTGCTACCTTGTTAATAGGCTAATAGACTCTTCTATTTGATCCTCAAAATGATTCATAATCTGTAAGGAATAATTAGAGGTGAGCATTAAAAAGGTTTCTGGCTCATTTGAGGGGAAAAATTAGCCACATCCCAAAAGTTTAATTGGGCTCTTGTGTGGTAATTGATACTGTAGGCTTGCAAAAAAAAACACATGCCCAGTGCTTACAAGGTCTCTAGAGCTGAAGCCATAATCTGCAGCAATTGTCTTTGCAGAATTTACCTTTGAGGTGTTAACTATCTTATGATGGAATAAATCTTCTGTATTTGATGCTTACACATGTCAGTATTAAAAGAGAAAAAGAGATTTGTTGCTCCTGTCTCTAACTGAGCTTGTAGTGGTGGTTCCACAACACAAGCTACGCCTTAATCTAAAAACCTTGTAGATATACAGTACAAGTCAGAAATTTGGACACACTTTCTCATTCAAGTGAATGGGAAGGTGTGTCCAAACTTTTGATTGGTACTATATATGTCTTAAATAAATGTCACATTCTAAATATGAATAAAACTAATTGTAACCTATTGCAAATCCCCTACCTCACAGATAAAAACACATAACAAAATTGTGTTCAGCAGCACATGTAACTGTTTGGATTTTAGATTTGTACTGTGTGTTAGACTTGAACAGAGATTGAAAACTGGCCTTGAATGCAGTATCAGCACTCAACATGTTCTTCCCTCCCTGCACCACCAGGGGGAGTTCCTCAACTATGATATCCTAATAGGAGTGAACCAAGGAGAGGGGCTGAAGTTTGTGGATGACAGTGAGGACAATGACGGCATCTCAGCTGCAGCATTTGATTACACCATCTCCAACTTTGTCGACAACCTCTACGGATACCCTGAGGGTGAGACATTATCCTCATTGGGTTTCATATTTGTGTTTTGATGTCCTCTGCCTCCTTTCAGATGACAGATTTTTGCAGCGGTATTGTACTTTTTATTTATAAGGAGCCCCATCAGATGAAATCTTCCTGGGCCTGGGATCCACACACACAAACTGAAATTGAAGGATTTATTGTCAAAATAAAAACAACAAAAACATATACAGTGTTTTTTCACATATACAGTCCAAAAGTCTGAGACCACTTTCCCATTCACGGGAAAGTGGTCTCATACTTTTGGACCCCACTCTAGTTATAATAGTGAAGATCCTTATCAAGGTACAGTACTTATATTCCCTGAGACCTGAGCCACTTTTCGGAAAAAGAGGTGCTTCAGTATCATCAACAATAACCTGTCCAAACCTACAGCTTGAAGTTTAAATTCAAGACTTTAAAACATCACGTGGGAAAATAAAGAGAAAAGATAAAATAAAATGTGAACCCAACGAAGTGTATCAACTAAGACAGGCATTCTAAAGAGATTGCTTATCATCGAGATTATCTTTCACCGTGGTGGGCCTGTGCTTTGGCCTTTGAGGCTCTGTGGGCACTAATGCTGTCTCTCATCATCCCCCAGGCAGCCAGCTCCCAATCACAGTGCTGTTGTTCCTAACAGACAAGCCTGCAAACCCCTCACAGCGAGCCACAGCGAAAATACAGGCACATTTGGCTAATACAGTCACGCTCCCTCTCAAGTGCCTTTCATTCATTTTGATCTCTGAGAGGCAAATTCTCTTTTTTGCCCTTTGTGTGCTTTCAGTTTCTCTGTCCACTATATCTGTCTACCTCTCACACATACAAACACACATTCCAGTTCATCTTAGCAACATGTATTTCTATCTTCTTCCACCCTGTTCTACAACTCTTAACCACTCTCCTCCCTGTCACAACTTTCCTCTTAACTTATCACAATTTCTCTTTTTTCTCCTTTACCTTTTTTCTTTACTCCCTGTCCCTTTTCCCCTACTACGTCTTATTCTCCAGGTAAAGACATCCTGAGGGAGACCATTAAGTTCATGTACACAGACTGGGCGGACAGGGACAACGGTGACATGCGGAGGAAGACCCTGCTAGCCCTGTTTACAGACCATCAGTGGGTGGCGCCAGCAGTGGCCACCGCAAAACTCCATGCCGAGTTCCAGTCCCCGGTTTACTTTTACACATTCTACCACCACTGCCAGACCGAGACGCGACCCGAATGGGCCGACGCTGCCCATGGAGATGAGATACCGTATGTGTTTGGTGTGCCCATGATTGGTGCCACAGACTTGTTCCCATGCAACTTCTCTAAGAATGATGTGATGCTGAGCGCCGTAGTGATGACCTACTGGACCAACTTTGCCAAGACTGGGTAGGCCTTGCTGATTTTATTTTGTTTCAATGTATTTCAAGTTCTCTTTTCACCCTGTGGTGGGACTGCAGGATGAACCAGCTAGTGTGACGTCTCTTCAGTAGTAGTTCTTCCGAAGGCTTTGCTTCCCTTTGAATAAGGTGTCTCTGTGGATAGGGCCCAATCTCACTAACCAGATGTTAATAGAATTGATAAAAGTTTAGAACCCTGTCTCACTTTGCTGTAAGTTCATGAATAAAAACTTAGATTTTAAAGTTGTCTTAAGTGTTTTAATGTACTCATTGCAAAAATCGATGAACCAGATTGATTAAAACCTTGTATTTGACTCCACTTGAAATCCTGTAACTGAGGTGCCCCCTCTGTCCTCCACTAGGGACCCCAACCTGCCAGTCCCTCAGGACACCAAATTCATTCACACCAAGCCCAACCGCTTTGAAGAAGTCATCTGGACCAAGTTCAACTCGAAGGATAAGCAGTACCTCCACATTGGCTTGAAACCTCGTGTCAGAGACAACTACAGAGCCAACAAGGTGGCCTTCTGGCTGGAATTAGTCCCCCATCTCCATAGTTTACATGAGGAGCTCTTCCCAACCACCACCCGCTTGCCACCAGGTCCTGGCCCTGCCACCCACAGACCCCCCTGGCCCAGAACACCAGGGCCTCGCACTACTCGACATCCCTACCCTACTTTCCCCCCTGACCCGGAGCCCGAGGGTTCAGAGCGTCCACACCAGGACCTCTTCCCTGGAGACACCCGGGACTACTCCACTGAGCTGAGCGTGACGGTCGCTGTGGGGGCGTCACTCCTCTTCCTCAACATCCTGGCCTTTGCTGCCCTTTACTACAAGCGTGACAAGCGGCACGAGATGCGACGCCACCGGCTGTCTCCTCAGCGAGGCGGCCCTGCCAATGACCTGGCTCATAGCCAGGAGGAGGAGATTATGTCCTTGCAAATGAAGCACTCGGAGCATGATGCTCACCATGACATGGAGCCCCTTCGGCCTCATGACATCCTAAGGCCCGCCTGCCCACCTGACTACACACTGGCACTGCGCCGTGCCCCAGACGACGTGCCGCTGATGACACCTAACACCATTACCATGATCCCCAGTACCATCACCAGCATGCAGCCTCTCCATGCCTTCAACACCTTCCCCTCCACTGGCCACAACAACACCCTGCCCCACCCCCACTCCACCACCAGGGTATAGTAGGGACTGACCCAACACAGCGCCACCTAAGGACCAGGAAGACTGGCTCTGCTAACGATCTAGAAGGGAGGCCTCTGGATGTGGGCCTTTGTTCTGTTTTCTTATTCTCTTGTTTCTCCAAAAACAACTCCATCTCCTCCATCATGTGCTGTCAAATT
This sequence comes from Thunnus albacares, assembly GCF_914725855.1. Lineage (NCBI taxonomy): Eukaryota > Metazoa > Chordata > Actinopteri > Scombriformes > Scombridae > Thunnus > Thunnus albacares. Next base: position 20,623,882 of record NC_058127.1, on the reverse strand, counting down.
TAGCAGCTCTCTCCACTGGTGGCGTGTGGAGAAGCAACTGACTGCAAGGCAGCAGATGACCAGTTTGGGGGAGATTTAGATCTTTCAAAGATACTGTTTTCAAAGAAAGTCTGATGTTTCCAGACTATAGCCCCCTGACATTTGTCGAAGGGACGAATGCCTCTCGCCTTTCGCTGTTTTCCCTTTTTTACTTTGGTGTCATCTCTTTTTTTCTCTCCCTAGTGTTTTGTGTGCATATATCATTCTCTTTTCTACATATGCGTGTTATACCTGCTTTGTTTTCCCCATTCGACATGTGATTCTCTCCCTCTCCCCAGCGCTCTTTTGCTCCAAGGATTCATAAACTACTGAGCTGTAGGTGGGGACATAGAGTACATACAGTAAGCATATAGCTATGAAAACATGAATATCTGATACTTTCATTCTACCAGCATTCTTGGTGCCAAGTATGTACTACTGTGTTTGCGTTCTCATCAAGGGAGAAAAAACTAAAGAAAATTCTAGAGTATTCCTATTTACTGTCAACTAACAGATGCTGTGTGTTCTCATGACAAAGTGCCAAACTGGCCCTCGATTGTGTTTTTCTTTCTTTCATCTTCTGTTTCTTTCTTTTTATCAAGCATTTGTTTAATTGTTGTTTTTTGTGGAAAGATTTTTCGCTTAAAATATAGATATAGAGAAAAGATATTATATATAGTTATATATAAATGTGTACAAAGGAGAAAGTATATAAATGGGTTTTCTCAGTGGGGATCTATGCATGAATTATTTTTAAAGATGATGACGGGGGAAAGGACACTGTATCTGTCAATGCACGTTTCCCAAATCTAATCAAATCATATCGGTCCGCTTCTGATATTTTGGTCTTTGTTTTACCTCAAGAACATCACAGAAAATCCTGAAGTAACCCAACAAATCCTCTTCACCTCCCAAGGCTCATTTAGAAAAAAAGTCATTGCCACAAGATGTAAAAAATCTTACGGTGAAATCAACATCTGTGAATTTACTCCTCCATTCTTTCTCTCCTTCATGATGGTATTTAGAGGTATTTCTCCAACCTGGTGATGCAGCACGCCAACAGCAACCCCATAATCCTACAGTAGCTACTTTTTCTTTCCATTTTTATGGAAATTATGGTTTTTTAGGGTACGTGAGGTACCAAATCTGTTGTTGTAGCTTGCCTGTACAGAATTATTTTTGTATTTCAGATAGGGTGAGAAACAAAGCAGAGAAAGACAAGCCTCTGCTCTTTTACGTACACCTTCCTACTCCTGTCTGCACCCCTATTTCCAGCACATGCATATTCTGTTTGATGTGTGCTTGTTAGAAAGAGAGTGTGTGTTTGTGTGAGTGTGTGATATCAGAACTGCTTCACATGGGCATCGGTAGGCCCTAATTAGACAGCAAAGAGATAGAGGGGCAGACAGGCAGGATCACCCCCATGGTAAAAACTCAGACTCTAAAATGAGCTCCTTCCTGCTGCATACCCCCTCTCCTTATCATCACCATTTACTCCCTTCCTTCTCCTCTCTCTGTCAGTAGACTAGTTTTGTATTCAAGACTGACGCCCATACCGCAATGATCACCCATAACTCCCCTGCTGTGACCACAAAACTCCAAACCACCTGACTTCACTGTGTCAGCACCGTTCTACACAATTTCTGACCTCAGTTCAGCTCTGCTATTATCCTCACATTCAAGGGTTAGTTCACTAAGCTAGTGACTTTTTCTGAGCTTGTCGGTTGTATATTAAACTCTAAGCACACTGAGGGTAACCGGCGGGCCTTTATGGTCTGCGTACACAGAGCTGCAAGGTGAGAAGGGGACTTAGATCCCCTAAACAGGGTAATAGAAACACAGCTGTTTCCTATTCTTCGCTTTTCATTCCTGGTGAGAATGTGCAGGCTTAAAGCTCAGCAACGCCCCCTTCTGATTCTCTGCTAAGGATCTCAAACATGGATCATGGGTAATACTCTGGTTAATACACTATGTTAACTGAACCAACGTGTTGTTGTTTGAGCCCACAGGAACACATGGTAGCCTACATCCAGTATGGGAGAAGTTAGTCACCGGTGCTGTCTTTGCTTGTGCTCTAGCTTTAGCCTGTTTGTTTTCTATTTTATTACTACCCAAAAGGGGTGGTGGGGGAGGGCCGGTAGGGGAGAGATAAACTTGGCTGCTCCTGTCAGAGATTTTGTAAGCCCATTGAAAGGGATATGTGCACAATGTAAAACACAAAACAACTGACTTGGGTGCGCTGCAGGTGGACAAATGCTGTGGAACAGATGATGGACAGTAGCTCAAGAAAAGGTGCACGCTGTGGAAAAGAAACTTTGGGAGGATATTGGGAAAAGACTCACAGCCTTAAATGTAGAAATCAGATCAAGTGAGGGGATGAACTGATCATGAGCAAACAAGGACATTCAAAGGCATGGCCATCTTTCTATCCACAATGTTCGCCAGGATTATACCTTGTTAATCTGTCCTACGGAGGATCTGATATGTCTGATCAGATCTGTGTGAACTCTTTTGTACCCCTGTGGATAAGAAGGCAGTGAGGGGCTGTGGGGTAAACTTTACCAAGACACAGCTACGATGACACCACTGGAGGTAAAAACAGCAACAAGGTATTATTTAGTTTGGTCTGTTCTTTTTCCTTGTCTATTTTATAAGCTAACACTGGAGGGCGCCATCGTGTCAGGTTCACTGCAGTCTGCCCACTTTGAGGAAACTGGATGTGAGAAGAAAAATACCAAACTGGGTGGCAGGACATACACAGACACACAACACCTGGAAGAGGATCAAAACTGTACATTTTTAAGTGTAAGAATCAAACAGACAAAATATTTGTAAATATTAAGTTTCTTGTTTGTTTTTCTTTTTTCTTTTTTTTTTTGAGTGAATGAATGAAATGCTTATTTTGTGACAACAAAAGACAACAGGTGCAGTTTGCAATGAAATGACCACTAGCTTGAGGTTTCACTGCTGAGTAAAAAAATGCTTACAGATGATCACTTTTCATGACATTAGACCTTTTTTTTTCTCTTTACCTTGTCTTGTCATCATGTTGCCCGTTATCATGTGGGCATCCTGTAGCATCACAATTCCTAACCAGGAAAGTCACTGTAGCAGAAATTCATCTCGTGGTTGGCATCTGTTAGTTTCTGATAAATATTACATTTTAAAATTTGAAAAATACATTTTAAGTCACTGGTTTCATTGCTCTTTGTTATGGGATTGTGGTAGCCAGATCTTTTCTCCCCTTTTTTGTTAAAGCCTTTAACAAACTTTCATTTTAAAATATATCTTGTGATTTAAGCATACTCCTGGTGAATCTGTGCTGTGTGATCTGTGTGATTACCAGGTATTTATGGAAACATCTTAGAGGCTAAGAGCACTGATAGATGCCAGCTTTGCCTTTTTGCCAGCTAACTAATGTAACGGTGGTGTAGGGAACTGGCCAGTGATTTATGGTCAGGACTTCTAAACTGAGACTCTAAACACAAATGCAGTCAATTAAATGTTATCTCACTCCACATGTAGCAGTGTTTACATGTAGCCACTTAATCACACATGGGACAGACATGAGGGCTTTGATACCGTAAGATGCCTCACATACAGTCATGGGATCATGCAGGTGGTCCAATGTTTTCCTTCCACACACTGTGTTGCATTGTGGTTATGGAGGTGGTGTTGACCGTACAGTGATGTGATGTAGCAGAAAGGAGTTTTGTGTGTTAAACAGTTGAGAAATGGGTGAAATGTTGAGGAATCTGAAAAGTCCAGTGCACTTGCAGACTCTGAGTACGTGTGTTAAACAGTGGACCAGACTAGACGTATGTGGACACACACTCAGCACTGTTTACTGTATAAAGTGACCTGTGGTTCACACAGTTGGGGCTGCAATTTGGATAGTTTGTATTTCAACACCTGTAAACTGCAGTGAGCCAATCAAAGCAAGATGACTTTGTTTCATGTACTCCATCACTCTGAGATCTTGTGTCAGGTCGATGGTGAATGGAAGCACATGATTTACGCCCCACAATGGCAAACATACACACAGACAGTGACACACGCACACTGACTCACACACGAAAACCTTCAGCTTGGTCTCCATTGCAAAGTTGCACCTGTTGTCTTGTTTTTACATTCTTTGTTGAATTCAGAAACCCGAGACTTGAGATGAAGAAAAATGTTAAATAATGGAGTTTTAAAAAAGATGATTATTAAAAAAAGTAAAGTAAAACTATATAAATAAATGAGGTGATGATATTTCTGTTTACTTTAGAAGTTATTATACACTGTATGCTGTGATTCTGATCTGGGAAACATTAAAGACATTCATAGCCAGTCTGCTGATTTTGTGTCTTTATTCAATCAGTTAACAGAAGTAAGAAATGCAAACATGTCGACAATAAAATACCACATATAGACTGAATAATATTATGATTAATATGAAATTGTAAATATTTCGTACTACATACTTCACAGAAACAAAAACAACTCCTTTTAAACAAGTTTTAAAAAAAACATACTTAATTTGATTTTTAAAAATTCCCTGACATTGCATTTAATCTTCCTCATCTGGCAATAAAAGATTTCAAGACTAAACACACTGACTCCTCAGATTCTTCAGCTAGTTTTATGTTATTCCCTTCTCCCCCTAGAGCAACTTGGGGTTGTAACACCTTTATTTATACATGTGGACAATACCACATATAGACTGAATGATTAAAGAAAGGTAAATATTTGGCATCTGATACTTCACAGAAACAAAAACAAACAAAAAACTTTGCATATCACATTTGATTTAAAAAACATTTTACAAAAACAACAACAGCTCTGAGCATGCACATTGACTCATTATCAAAAAGTATTTCAAAGTGTCTTTATCAACATACACATAAAGCAGATTATTTTTATTAAACATGTTAAATTCAAGTAGAGCGGAGCGCTAAATGTAGTGATTTTCTTTTATGTCTCTGCTGTACTGGCAAAATATCTGTGTATCTTCAACCTTGTCATCATTTATACAGTATGTTATTACTTGTGATTGTCTTCTACATTATATAAAACAAACAAAGTATCCACGAAAAGGGGATAAATGAATGAATGTCATGAGAAGAATGTGTATCTCTGTAACCACAAAGCATGTAGTCTCTCACTTGATGTTAAATGACTCTTTCAGGCTTGCTTCTGCCTGCTTATGTGTGATATGTTTCCATGATTCAGGAATATCGGCAGACTTTGAACTATATTCTTCGGCAAACTTCTTATTGAACTTTGAAAATACATATTTCCAGTAGTCTGATGCCTCAAGGCTTACATCTGGAGCAATTTTCCAGTCAGGGAAAATTTCTCTGTAACGCTTGTAAGGATGCCATTGATGTTCTGTAGCAGAACAGCGAAAACGCACATCACTGATCACAGCAGAAGAGCATATGTCAGTGACAAGTTTTTTTGTGTCATCCCACTTGCGTCTACCAAGGCCACGTGACCGATGCACTGAAGTCCAATGCTCAGTATGTGCATTTCCTCCTGCCTCACAAGGTGCTTTGCAGAATGGACACTGTTTACCACATCCAATCAGTTTGGTGAAAAGCTCATTCTGAGGCTTCACATGGAGATTTTTTAGTTTCATCTTAATGTTTGTTTTTTTAAACTTCTCTCTAAGAGCTTGAGCCATGTCCTTCACGCACTGTGTGAGCCAGTGAGCAAACTGTCCCTGGTCAGCATTGTTCAGGATCATGAAAGCACCAAGAGCATCCTGGGAAATGACCAATTTATCACCAAGTTCCTTGCAGATATCTTCAACAAATGTCTTCAAGTTGCCACTCTTTCCTGTTTTGGCCTCGTTGATAGCATTATTTATGCTATTGATACTTGACTGAATGTGTCGATCCTCAAACTCTAATGCTTTCGATGGGTTGGAGAAGTGTTCTTTTATTTGGTTGAGTGTCCATTCCTTTACATAACCCTCATATGAGCAAATGTAGCTCAAATAGTTTTCAAAGCGATCCATGGAGAGCAAATCCAGTAAAACTGAATACTGGAAGAACATTCGTGTGCTGAACTGACAACATGTCAGCATTTCACCAATGATGTCAGGACCCAAGGAGCGGTTGACAAAGTCTTCAACTGCAGGCTTCAAGCATCGTTCGGTGAATTCTTCTGCCTTCTTCTGGCACTGGTCTCGTTTATGGAACACATCCATAAAATCAGTTCGAAACTTTTCTTTGTTTCGATTCAAACATCTGTAAGGATCATTCACATGTATGAAATCTTCATGCATTTTCTGAAACTTTCTGGCTGCAACTCCACAGATGTGCTGTTTTAGAGGAACCTCAAACTCAATGTCTGCCTTCAGATCTCGGTTATTTTGCAGCCTCTCATCAATCATGTGTAGGATCTCCTGGATGTAAGTTTCATGGTAATTGGTTTTTCGTTCCATTTTCTGTGTCATAAAGTCTTCACAAGTGGCTATGATGCTGTCAGCCATTTGTTGCATAGCCGCTACTTGATCTTTGTTAAACCATTTTTTAAAAGTGTGTTTAACATGGTTGTAGACTCCTTCAACTGTATATTTGAAAGGCACCTGTCCACAATTTTGCAGTGTTTTTCTGCTGAATAATTCACTTGCATGACTCCCCTTATGTGAGAGATTTGCTCTCAGGTATTGAGAAACACTGGTGAAGACATCTGTAGCCTTTTGTTCACAAAAAGATAGTTCCTTCAAAGTTTTATCCCACATCTCATCAAATTCATTGTCTAGCTCTTTGTCTGTCATCTTGATTTTTTTCTTCTGACATTCTTCAATTAATGCACACACTCTCTCCTCTAATTGTTTTGTGTGATTCTCCTTGATACTATCCAGCTTTACCATTCCCTGTCTGATGTCAGCTGCTGCTTCAAGCTGATTAAACACAGACCTCTCCATTTCTCGTCGAAGGCTCTTTGAACTGTTTGCAAAGTCCTCTTTGTATCCTTCAACTAGGTAGACATGACCCTCTGTTTGCTTGAAGTACTTTGTCAAGTTTTCAAGAAGCTCTGTCTCCCATTTAGACAGCACTGTGCAAGCTTCACTTTTCAAACTTGTGAGAAGTTCTCTTATGTCATGGCTCTCTGACTTCACAGCAACTGTACCAAAATTGGAAATTCTTGTTTGAGCATTTATGACCCAGGTGTACATGTCTTTTTTGAATTCCCATTCCCATTTGTTGAACTCTGTGCAAAGCCTCATGTAGGCATCAGCCACTAGGCTGTTTCTGAAGCTGAAGATGAAGTTTTCATGCTTTACTGCATTCCACAGGCTTGACATCCACTCTGTAAACTCAGAGATATCATTAGCAGATGAGTCACAATTTCCCAACATTTGGATGATGTTCTTCTTGAGCTCATATACAGCTTCACTGTACCCTGCATTGACTGGTGCCATTGGTGGGTTTCCATTCCAAAGTCCAGGAATGTACCAGTTCCCAGTGTCTGGACTGTACTCCATCACATCAGTGAAGCTCTTGTTCTCCTCTTTCTTTTCCATTTTGGCTGCTGCCTGGGTCATCTCATTTAACTGTTGCAAGAGCAGTTTCCTGTCTCGTAAGTTCTTCTCATGGGCTGAAACATCTGACACATTCTGGTGAACAAACTGACATTTGGGCTTTTTGCCTACCTCCTTCATCCTGAGAAAAGCATGCACAACTATTTGTAGGATGTCTTTCATTTCTGTTGAATTCTCCATTGCAATATTGATAATGGTGATATCACTCAGCCCCACAACAAGTGTTGCAAGCTCATTGTCATGCTCATGGCTATCATCCAGTTGTGCAAGCTCTGGTGACTTTAAGCCCTCAGTGTCAATGATCACCATGAAGTCACAGTTGAGTACTTTTTTGACATCTTCATTGACTCTGATGAGCAACATGAAAGCACCTCGAGTGCATCGGCCACTGCTGACGGCAAACTGCACTCCAAACATCGTGTTAAGGAGAGTGGACTTTCCTGTGCTCTGAACTCCAAGAACTGTGACCACCAATATCTTGCTCTTAGGAGACACCAAGGCATTGAGCTGAGAGAGAACATCACTCACCCATCTGAGAGGTATGTTGGATGCATCTCCATCAACAAGCTCAAGAGGAAAGCCATCAAGCAACAATCCTGCACAGAGTTTTGGAAGATGCTGTAATTGTTGACGTGATGGATGTGTTTCTGGAAGGGAAACTGAAGCTTCATAGATTTGACCCATTTCACGGAAGAAGTGTTCAGTCCCCAGTGAGCTGTTGGAAAGTTGAGTGTCGATGTCTTTAATCTCTTCTTTGTTCTCAGAACTCATGCATTTCTTTTTGTACTGCTCCCTGAGACCAGACAGTTTTTCTCGAGATAGGTTATCGAGGTTAACTCGCATCCATTTCAGGAAATAGCACCTCTCTATTCCTGGGCTTGATATTGCGTTGATGAAGCATGTCATAGCATTTGACATGTCATAAGAGTTCTGTTTTTCCCGAAGTTTTCTTTTCTCTACCCGAAGATCACTTTTGTATTCTTCTATGTCTTCAGACCCAGCTTTTCGAAGCCGAAATTCTTCCTTCTCTAAGCAAGTCAATTCCTTCCATATTTGGCCTTGCAAGGGAAGCTGAGCTTCTTTGTATGTAAGAGTATCTTGAATTTCTGCAGTGATGGCATCTGCATTTTTCTTGGCAGTCTGGCACTCTGGAGAGTCTTCATCAACCAAGATTCCAAGTTCATGGGCAATGTCAGCCATCTGCTCTATTGGCATCTTCATCTTTGGGTTCTCCACTACATCGCTGACTGTTTTCCTCAAATTTTTGACGAAGTCTGCATCATTCATGCGCTTAGCCTTGAAAATAATGTTGCTGTTAGTCAAGCCCAACTCAGTTGCTACTTTTTCTAAAGCATCTAGATTGAAGCTCTTCCTCTGATGGTTGCCCACCAAGAAGATCTGTGCCTTGTAGTGTTGGTTGGTCAGTAGCCTGCACCCAGAGTCCAAATTGTCAAAGAATACAAAAACTGCAGCAGATGTTTGACACAAAAAAGAGTATTGTGTTTCAAATGAAGCAATGTCTCCACGGAGATTCGCTACAGCGACTGGCTCACTGAAAAGATCCATGTTTTTGTTTCCACAAGGGAGGTACCAAGTAATTTCAACCAATCCACTGGATATTTTCCTCGGACTGTCGCCACACTCCATATTGTGGTGAACAAAGGTGTCATGGTACTGCTGAGAATTGCTCAAAAGCTTATTGAGAATCTCTGACTTGGACAAGGAGCATTCACCCAGTCTCACAAAAGATATCATTGGAAGATTCGAGAGAACAACTCTGTCTTCAATGAAGCCCTTGGATTCAGAAAGGGACTGAGGTCTGTACTTTTTAACAATGTCTCTCATGGCCCACAGCATGAGTGTGCACTGTTCTGTGTCACAATTGGGAAGCAGCAGAGGCACAGAAAACTGACACATAGACATTTTGAGTGCCATTTCCTGCTGTACAAATCCATCAGAACACAGAAAGAGAGCAGTGATTATGTCGAGGGGGTTTGGCATGTCACCTGAATTTGGACTGTTGACCAGATTCTTAAGATCTAACCCTGTATTCCCTGACATAGCATCATGGTTCTCATGTACTGACTCACATGCTGATGTATATTTCACATTTCTAGCTGTCACATTAACCATCATCAGTTTCTTCAGAAAATACCATGGAAGATCTGAATTACGCTCGACAGATTCATCAGTAATGGTCCTCTCATCAATTTGAAGTATCGTGCTCAGGGATAGCTTCTCTTTGTAGTGCTGCTCCAAGCCCAGATCCTCCAATAATGTCTCCAGCTGTTTCTCTGTGGACATGAATGACAATAATTGTTACAATCGTGTTTGGTTGTTTTAATTTACTAAAGCATACATCCAAACATAATTGGTACATAAAATAGATGCACTTGTAATGTTGATTGATGTAACCTGAAACCACTGGTAATTTGTCACAGTGCACAATTTTGTGCCGTGCCTTCCTTCCTCACTAAAATATAAAGCACCAGTAAAAGCAACACACGTCTTGACACACATCATTGTACGTTGACCTGCTTCAGCTAATCAGGACACACCACTGTCCCAGCATTAATTCAATTCAACCTTTCAAAAAATCAATAATTTTATTAGATTTGCTCCCATGATTGGCACATATAGACCAGTCAATAGTGGGCACAGTCCCAGGCATGCAATACACACTAACAGGGATTTTCCATGGTGGTTGGGGTTGTCAAGCCAAGTCATGCCATGAGCAGCCATGAGCATTCAAGCCACACTGGCATGGTGCAAGTGTTTTTCCACTGGCAAGGTGAAATAAGTTGTTTACCTTAGTTATGTGTGGGAGGTGTGGTGGTTTGTAGAAAATGCAGTAAGAGCCTGTCATCTGCAGCTTTTCATCTAAGATCTCACTGTGGCCATTTTTGCTTGTGCTACTCCTCCCTGCAATATTCAAAACTGAGGCACTGAGTCTACTGTCAGATTCTGGTACATGAACGAAGCTGGTGTTCTCTTTGGCATTCTTTGGCATATGGGCAGCATTTCAGCATGTATGGGAAGTAAGTATATATAAGAGCATACCTGGCAACATTTAGGTTTCAAAAATCGGGAGGTTTTTTTGGGGGGGTTGAAGTGAAAGATAACGTTTTACTCGAGTTGATGATAAGCTTGTTAGGCTACTGTAAGTGCAAGAAAACCTTCGCAAGTAGAAAGCCAATAAGTACTTTATCAAACCACGTGTTGAACAAGTATAAACATGTAGAAAAACAATATTTTCAACTGCTTTGCCCGCAGTGTCCCATCCACCGCCGGTATGTTTTACACAACCACAGTACACCACAACGAAAGCTGTCTGTATGTAGCCTAACTGTTTATCTGAGTTTGCCACGTATCTTAACATTTGTCAAATTCTTGTAAATTTTGCTACTGGCTGAGACAAACCAGTACCTCCTCTCTTCACCAGCAGTGCCTGCAGGCAGTCAATCACATCAGCAGTAGAGGACAGGAGACAGGATGAAAGACTGCCTGCGCAGAGAGCAGCTGCGCACACACGCTGTACAGTCCCAGAAACATGTTGTGATGGCAGTCAGTGTCTGACTTTAGAGTGCAAGCATATGACTACTTCCTGGAGGCAGTACGTACCGGTGTAGACCCAGTACAAATCAAACTCGAAAAAGAATAACTATGAAAAAGAATCATTCATTAATTTTTTGCCAGCACCAGTTCAAACTAATTCTGTTCAAGCATAACCAAACCCTAACGACCACACAAGCATCTAAACTGACCAAAATGGCAGTTGCAGGTTCGTTTTTAAGGTGTCTAGTGTGCTGCAGCTGACAATCTTATTGGCTGTAGAGCCTGCAAACTGACATTAGCAGTGCACTTTTACCCAGTGGATGTTTATTTGGTTGTTGATTCAGAAAGCAAAGCCTAAGAGTCTACAGCCATGCTATCGACTCTGTAAGGTTTTACAATAGGCATAGTGAGGTCAGTGTGTTCACAATGACAATGCTAACATGCTAATGTTTAGCAGGTATAAGATTGATTGATTGATTTATTTAGTGTGCAGTTTGAAACATTGAAGATGCACTGCACCAGAGTTAGCTTGAAGCTAGTTTGCATCTGTAGTCCCCAACAAAAAACATACAACAGCACATCAACAAACATCAACAAAAAGCAAAAACAAAACAAAACAAAACAAAACAAACAAACAAACAAACAAAAAAACACACACAGAACACACCATATAAAATACAAAATACAAAACTACACACAGCACATCACATACACCCACAATGTCAATTAGAATTTGTCAAATTTAAATCAAGACCATAGATGGAGTTTAGACTCAATGGTCACACAGCTGATTGGTCTTTAGTAGATTTTTTAATTTGGCCTTGAATGTATTGATTGAACTGCAGTTCTTGATATCATCAGGTAGGCCATTCCACTGAGTTGTGGCTTTCACAGAGAAAGCTGACTGCCCAAATGCAGTGCGACAAAATGGTATGGTACAATCTTGTATAGAGTATATTCTGGAGGATCTAATAGAACTTACTGAGCAAGTGTACAGAATGTAATGTAATAGTAATGTTTACCATTTTCACAATCCTAGTTTAGCATGTCAGTATGCCAGCCACAACTGGCTGGTGGGAATGTCATTAGTTTTTTAGATACTTAGGTCATAAACCAAAGATTTGGATAAATTTTGAACTGATGATGGCGCTAGATGCAAAGTCAAAGGATCACCAAAGTCAGTAGGATTCTTCCTTTCAAAATTGCATGGCAATCCATTTAATAGTTGTTGAGATGTTTCAGTCTGGGTCAAAGTGGTTGATAGACAAACTGACCAACAGATTGACATTACCATCCACAGAGCCATACCACTAACAGTGAGGAGGTAAAAAATAAAATAAACTGTGAAAGGTAAATAGAAGAGTAAAATAAATAAAGTTTTACTTTTTTTACTTTATATCAACTGATTGGAGGAAAGGTATAAAGCTTTATGCTTGCTTTTATGTTCCATTTTCATTACCTCTATTATTTATTAATGCAATGTGTATATTTTTGACTTGTCTGATCTTTTACTTCTTCAAGTGCTTTAATATCACAGAGGAGCTTTAAACATATTTCTGCAGACAAGCTGGTATTTGCCTTTATTTGTTTTATTTCTCTTTATTTTATTGCTTCATAATTCTTTTTCATAATGTTTTTCTTTTACTTACTTGTTTGTACAGATGTTACGACTGGCTTGCTCCTTCTTCCGTTTTTCAGTTGTGAAGAAACTTGGAGGGAGTAACAAACCCCCGGCTTCAGGCTGCTGAAAGTCAGACTGTTTGTGTCTGTTGTCAGCTCTTGCACACAGGTCTCTTCTTCACTGCAACAAGTCACAATGTAGCTCTCCACTTTACCAGCGGGAGTGTCCCAACGCAGAGAAAGTGACTCACTGCTGACCTGATAGACTGTAATCTGCGCAGGAGGGCTGGGATCTGTGGGAACAATATAATGGTTTCAATTATAACTGAAAAGTTTCCTTTACACTTGTACTATTTGCCTGCCAAGCATAAGTATGACATCAGATTTATATCATATGTTGCAAGCGTGGTGTGGTAGAAAACTGCCTTTCCATGATCAAACAAATATGCCGGTGAGAGTGCAAAGATGGCATTATACCAATAAGAGACAGTTCCCAGGGAGTAAGCAAGAAGGCTAATTTGTGATATAGCAATTTGGTTTTCTGTGTGAAATGATTAAAAGCCGCCAGGTCCATTTTTAGTGTGAGAAAAAGGTGGAAGATGCTGAGAAAGTAATTTTTAAGATAAGTCACACTTGTAATATCACCAAAGTGTCAAGGTCACTTATGAACTCAGAAAAAATGACCAGGTGGCTGAATTTAATTAAAAATGAGGTGGAGACAAGAAACTAAGCTCCACAATAGGGGTTATGAAAAGTATATAATATGAGGTATATTGATTTTGCATCAGGTTTTTTCTTTGTCCCGGGACAAAAGGCCTCGGTTTGCTCTGTATCTTTTTATATGCACAGTAAACCTATTCACATTGAACTCTACCAGCTTCCATTGTACTTTTGAGTCTCTCTCTTTCTTATGAATTTTTGAGTTTTGTGTTGAGTCGTGAGTAATCTGAAGAGTTATTGATCCATTTGAGGATTTTCCACGACAGTGGTAAAACATGCTCACGAGCAAATTATATTATTTCACACATGCAGATATTATCTGCCAGTCACATGGTATAAGTCCTCGTGAACAAATTCAACAACCAAGAGTGGTACAGGCAGCTGCGAACGAGAAACAAAAATAAGGAGAAGCAAAGAATGGCACCTGTGTGTTTAGAACTAAGCAGCAAGCGCACAAAGCAGCCACTGTGCATGAGAGAGTTTCTGCATGGTGAGCGCTGGAGGGCACACACACTCCCACAGGTTCACTCTGCTCTCGAAACCAAGTTCTGCTCACACGAACAGATCTGACTTTTGACAAGATCAAACTGCAAACTTGTCTACATTTCTCTGAAGGTCTATGCTAAGGGTGACATTTATTTGTTTTATTTTCGCCAAGGATTATAAACTTGAATCATTATGAATCCCCATTTTCATCAAGAATTTGAGGGCAGTGATACATGGAAAACTCTCAAAACAGAAATAGATCAGTTTTGATGGTATTTGAACGAGGGACAGTGTCAGGATTAAGGAATACAACGCCAATCATCAGTAACTAGCTGATGCAATAACCTCATAATGTTGTCTCTGTACCATAGTTATGACTTTCTGGTTTTATAAAGGCCTATTTATTTATTACAGTGTATAGACTGAATGTCAGCAGAATTTGACCATTAATATATTAATTACAAGATGATTTATTAATGATGAGTTTTCTTTTATTTCTTTATTTCTTGTTATTTCACCTAAAAGGCAACTAGTTATTATTTAAATCACAATAGATTTTTATGCTCTTAAAACATGTTACATTTCAAATTTTATTTGAAATAAGCAACATGATGAACAAGGATTTGTCCAGACGAGTTGTGCATTAAGTTTCCACCCCAAGGAAGTTGGTAATCTTTCTATAAAGACTAAATTTGCCCCTGTCGCCTTTCACTCCAGACTGAAGTTAACACTGAAAGCGTGTGAAATCTCGCCATATTATGATGACTCTGTGTCAGACTGTTGGGGACTTCTTTTTTTAAAAAGTGTAGCTAGATTATGAGTCCTAAATAATGTATGATAGATTTTTAACCATTTTTGTGTTATTATTGTACTTCTATCTAAAAGAATAAAGTGAAATATTATTGGGTTATTTTTGTGGGAAGATTATTTTGGTGTGGGTTTCAATCTGTTTAGATGCAACTATACATTAATTTTTCTGGATAGACCTAACTCTAATCTAGATCACATTTATTATTTCACCTACAACACTTCTACATTCGCTGTAACACTGTTTTTCTGATAACTGCCTCATAAGTAACCCTGTGTGTCCATGCAGCAGCCTGGGCTGTCAGTAGGTGGTGCTGTCTGCCATGTCTGTTCTCCTTGCATATTTAATCTTTGTTTTTATTTATTTATTTGATTGTATTTAATTTTATTTCTTTGACTGTAAAGCACTTTGTGAGCGATGTCTGTGAAAGATGCTGTTTAAATAAACTTTGCTTGCTTGCTGTTGCTTCATGATCTGAGCAGCCAGGCTCAATATTCACAGCTCACTGCAGGTTGATGAGATTTATGTACATTAAGTCCATCATATAAAAATAAAACATCATGGTAATGGTATGACTAATGTGTACTCAGCTGTTGGGAATATCTATAAACACAAATGCACTGATTTGATGCTGTCCTTTTTAGTTACATGGCCAAACTGTCTGCCTGTTCAGCTAATGACAACTGTCAGTCACGGTGCAAGGAGGTCCATGTGGGTGTGATCGTGTTGAAAGTGACCAATCATAAGAGGGCCAGTGCCTTCCTTGGTTTTTGCCCCCAAATTGTCACAAGTCAGGTCTATTCCTATATAGTCTATGGCATGGATGGTTAAGGAGAACATCGCTATACATCCATGGTCTGTGGTCTATTCGCAGGAGCAGAACTCAACTAAGAGCAGCTTGTGAGAGTGTGTGTGTTCTCCAGCTCTCGCTAAGCAGAAACTCTCTGGCCTGCAGTGGCTGCTTTGTGCGCCTGTTGCTTCATTCTAAACACGCAGGTACCTCTCTTTTATTCTCCATTTTGTTTTGTTTTTTGCTCACAGGTGCCTGCATCACTCTTGGTTGTTGAATTTGTGTGTGAGGATCTATGTTGTGTACCAAACGCGAAGCAAATTTTCGGCCTTGTCCGCGCCACGGGATCAATTGTGTTTACTCGCCCCAAACAGCCAGCAAGCAAGAGTCCCCACCAGGACAATAGGACCCGGCACGACGATGTTACTGAAGCTCAGCCTGCCTGCCATCATGACGGCTAATAACAGTCATACCGACACTTATCATTAAACACAGAGATACATTATCAACTCTTCTCTGTTTGTTTTGCTGTGATAAACTGCATTAAGCCATCTTGCAAAACTCCCCCTAAAATTTATGTTGATTTACTGCACTTCCCAGACGAAAACTACAGACCTTATAGTGGTAAATAAACTTAGATTTTGCTAATTTGTGTCTATTCTCATTTTTGCATTGACTTTGTATGTAATCTCATTGCTTTGCATCCGGTGTGAACACACCATTATACCGTGTGAGTGGCAGCTAATATCTGCATGTGTGAAATAAATTTGTGCTTGAGCGTGTTATATCACGCTCACGAAATATGACAAATCTGACACCATACATAAGAGCTGTGGTGGACAGAAAAGTAACATAAAAGGAAGCATGTATGTAACATACAATCGCCTCTCACAATTTGTACAAGTTTACACATTTTGCAACCTCTTTAGTCCGACACAAACCTGAATACTGTAGCATGAACTGACAGAATATCTCAGTTGTAAGAAGTACATTCATCTATGTTAAAGTTCTGAGGAAACATTTGTTGAGCTCAACAACCAGTCAGCCAAAGCTTTACTGTATTGATAAATAATTTCATTTTAATTCCAGCAACGTTTTTTTAAATTTCAGATTTACCTGTGAAGACAGATAGAGAAGCTGTTTCGCTTTGATTTCCATTTTCTGCTCTCCTTGTGATTCTGAATGTATACTCAGTCCCAGGATGCAGTCCATCAACATTTACAGTGCTGGAGTCTTCCATGATCTCACTTCCTTCATGTGTGTCACTGGAGTAATCTATATGTAGTTTATACCTAACAGGTGTCAAGCCAAGAGAAACAGTCTCAGTGCCAGCATGGAGAACTGTTACTTCTCCTGGTGGAGGAACATCTGTCATAACAGAAAAGAAGAAAAATACTTCTTAGGAACTCCACATTACAACATGTTTTAAGTAGTAAAAATGTTTACAATTTATTGGCTTGGATAGTATCTATTTCTTCCTCTCTGCTGGACAATAGATTGCTTAAGACTAACATTCTATACCTACATCACTCACACTTACAGTCAGACTGTGGTGTTGCAGGAGAGTCTCCTTCCTCACAGTCAAGGAAGGTATCTGGTGCATCATAGAACTCCTTGATAATTGAGAAAAATATGCGTTTTTGATGTAATGAATCAATCAATAACTGATCGCACAATATGTATTTACCATGTCATTTCATTATTGTAATTATTGTCAATCATCCATTATTTTGTTTACCTCCTCTTCTTCAGTGTTATCCATTGTGGGTGCACTCTCAGTCATCCCACACTGCTTCTCACTAAAGGTAAAAGGAAAGATGCCTGTAAGTTTGCAGCCAACAACACTAACAATAACACAAACAATATGGACCAAAAGCAAGAATCACAACTGTAATCTGCTGTTAAGGTGTGAAAGTAAATTGAATAGTAGGTTATCATTTTATAAATCTTTTGTATATATGTTACAAATGTTTTCAAACTAAAGAGTCAATCTTTGTTTTCAACTGAATGTGATGTAATGTCATTGTCGTTTTAGGGATACATGTTGGTGAAGAAATTCTACTCCTAGGCTAGTTGAACTCTTGAACCTGTTTCTATCTGAGGATTGCTTGCTGACCTCTGGCGTTAGCTAGAGATATCTTTGTCTTAAGCCTACTGTTTTAGAGACTGTGTGGAGGTACCTAGACAAGCTAAAGTTGAAGGATTGCCATGTTTGAAGTTATTGATTGACCATGAGGTCTGTTAGATTGTGTGACCGTACTTGTTTGTAAGAAGGTGTGGCGGTTTACGGAAGTGTCCATTTAGGGACCAGACTGTTTTTAGCTTTGCTTCTGGAGAGGTATAAAGCTGTCTAGTTTGGGTTCACAATCTTTAGGGAAAGGGCCAACTGAGCATAATGCTTTCTCTCCAAAAATACAAGATGATTGTATTTTTGTTTGTGTTTGGACATTTGTATAATTGTTACTGATGATGTGATGGATTGTACAGTGTCTACAACTGCTTAAACAAGTAACAATGTTTAATGCTTTCTTTATGTCTCCATGTGCCTCTTTCCCAAGAAAATTTCCACAACAAAGGCCAGATAAAAACAAAGAAAAATGAAAAGAATTTGCTGATTCATGCGTATCTTTCAGGCTATGGAATAACTATTCCAATTCATTTTAATTGATTACCCTACAGGTGGAAGCCCTGAAAGGTGATAAAAGACCACTTATATGTAAAAATACTCCATTACAAGTAAAAGTGCTGCATTCATGATACTACCACTTTATATATCTATTCTGAAGTGACAGAACAGAAGTATGATCAGCAAAAACAGTAAAGGTATCTGTTACGCAGACAACAGTCCTGGTGATTAAGTTAGTATTACTGTTAGGTAGTTTAATCTAAAACAGTGCATCATGTTTTATGAGCTACTCATTTGTTTTGAATGTAAAATCAGTGTAATCAGTTAAGTAGTAACCATAGCTGTCAAATGTAATGGAAAAAAGGTATAGTACAGCTACTTATATTAAGTGGGCTACAGGATAAGTACATGTACTTAGTTACATTCCATTACTGTATTTTTCCATGTTTTCTTTTGCTTTTTTCACTTTGCTTTTCATGTCATCCACATGAGAAAGACAGAAAAAAACACAGAGGAAGCAATAACATGGTGACCTACCTTTGTAAGACTGATTTGTCCATGTCACGATGACATCCTTCTTTTATCCAGGAGTTTATATCTACTCTATATGCAATATTTTATAATAGGTCAAGAGTTTGGCCTGAAATGAAAGCACTGCACCCTCCTGCAAATGCCAAAGCACCACCTCAGGCTTCTCCTTTTATACTGCAGTTGGGTGCAGTCGCTTTGTGTTTCATTTCCTAGGAACAGCGGGCAGTTATGTAAGTTAAAAGAAAAGGAAACTTAACTCTCTGTTTGCATGTTCAAACCACATTGGAACACATGACTAAACCTGTCTGCCCCCATTAAATGTTTGTTTTTTTTAAAAAATATTGTTGAAAGCTCCACTGTAAGTGGCTTGAGTCTATTCAAGCCTACTTCTAACTCATTTAAACTAAATTTTAACCTCAAATGTGAAAAAGAAAAATGTTCCACAGGGTGTGGTGTAATTAACAGTTAAACCAAAGGTCGCTATTCTGTGTAATGTCAGATAACATCAACACGTAACTGATGGATGTCCTAGAGATAAAAAAACATATATGGACATAAGAATGTCAAGAAGAGGAAGTTGTATGGTTATAAACAAAACAAAACAAAACAACGGCACTCACTAATCCATCTTCTTTTATATTTTGATGTGGACAGAAAACAAATGCATTTGTTTAGTTTTGATCGCAACTATGCACCCAACATCATCTTGAGATTTGGAGTTGTGCGCACCGTTTCTAAGTACCAGTTCTCTTTAAAAAATGCCAAGAGAGACTCAGGGTTCCTTTTTTCTTTTTGGGACCTTTTTCCTTAGAGGCTTTTTGAGGAGTTTTTGAAGATCTCTTTTTGAGACTCGCTGTTTGGTCCTTTTGCTTTTTGCTGTTTTAACTTTTTACTCAAGTTTTACTCAGGTTTTTGTATTTTACTTGTCTTATATTACTTATTTTGTAAAAACCAGATAAAACTGGTTTGTATTTGTATACACTCCTACCAAAGTTCCTGACTTGTGCTCATCTCTGAGGTCTTCTGGTGTCTCCATAAGGTAAGGAGGACGCCCCTTTGGGATAGGCTGACATTAGTTTCAAATTTATTTAGATCACAAATTATAATGAACTTTGCTAAGGATAAACTTGCAATGTTTATTGAATAACAGAATTTAAAGGTTCAGATTTAATGACTGAGGTCAGCTTACAGCTGTGCATGTGATAGAGGTATGATTTCAGTGCAGAATTAGGTTGAAAGGTTTCAAAAATTAAGTTCCAAAGAAGTTGGACTCACCACAACTTAACCGACTTCCTCACCTATGTGTGATACATAGGGATATAAGGATTGTCCTAAAATGTACGTCTTTTGGCAAAAACTACATACAAAAGTGTTGGGAAGGCCACAGTTACCCAATTATTCTATGACATCTATGGACTGTAACAATTTCAAAGTCTTAGGTGTAATATTAACTCGAGTAATTATCAGTAATACGTAACTTGGTGGTTCTCATGTAGCTTTTTCATAAAATAGTTCATAACAAATATACAGATGTTTTTCAAGAGAGGTACACATTTTTTGTACATGTAAGGTAATATTCAATCCAGCTCTGCATGACAGATGAGTTTAAAAACAAGCCACAATATAAACATCACAAGTAAACTATAAGAATTTTTTAAACTGATCAATACATTTACCTTAGATCTTGATATGACCTGGTATCAGCAGGAATAAAATAAGGAGCACAAATGTAACATAAGATGACTTTATTAAATATTTAGGCAAACTAATTAATTGCAGTATTAGGTGAATGAATGTGGTATCCTACATTAGCATAAATAAAACTGTTATATCAGATGTTATTGTTATTAACACCAGGTACCAGGTGGTCAGATCGGGATGGTGGTGAATGCCCCTCCACCCTGAGACTGGTCCCCAGTGTCTCCACTGCCATCTCTTTATGCAGCTGTTAAAATAAAATGAAGATAAGATCAAACGTCATTGATATCAGGAGGGAAACTTATTATTACAGCAGCACTAGAAGAAACCTGAGAGGTAGATAGGAACATGATACAAATAGGAGAAAAAGTAATAATAATAGAGAGAGAGAGAAAAAAAACACAACAAAACAAAACAACAAAAAAGATTACATTTAGAATGATGTGTACAGTATGTAAGCCTAACTGATGGGCATGAATATATGTGTAAAATCAATATTGCAATTATCTAAAATCCAGATCAAGTTTGACAGCAGATAGTAGTAGATACAGTATGTTTGGAATTAATGTTAATAGGATCTCATAGAGACTTTTGGAGAGAGAATTTATACACTGTTTAGTATTTATGCATAATGAATGAAGTCTAATGTGAAGAGAAACTATATATATATATATATAATGAGATTACAGAATAGAATAAAACAGTACAGTAGCATAGTGTAAAAATGATATGACATAATATAAAGAAGGACAGTATATTATGTTATTTTACAGTAACATTATAGAGTTGTTCAGTCGTTCTGTGGTATTTATTTATTTGGGAGCCTGTTGCACACACTGAAGAATCACGGTTTCCTCAGGAACAACAGCCTGCTCTGACCCTTCCTGAAGAGGGTGTTGATGTTATGAGACCAGTTCATTGTTGAGTTGCACCCCAAGTACCTTGTAAGAGTCCCCCATCTGTACTCCCTCTCCCTGAATGATAACATTGTGTGTTACCTATAATCCAAACTCATGCCATCAATGCAAAGTACCTCATATTTGTCTGATGTGTTACGATGATGAAAACTGGCTAAAAGTAATTGAAAAATTTGATAATAACTGCAGTTCAGTGACTCACATCAGTGCTGTGGTTCACACAGCTGGGGCTGGATTTTGGTTTATACTTATTTCAACACACATGAAACACATTTACATGACTCACATCTCACAATGAAAAACACACACACAAACACACACACAACTTAAGCTGTGTTTCTACAGCAAATGTGTGCTTTGTCTTGTATCAACATTCATTTTCAAATTTAAAAACCCAAGACAAATGAAACATTAAAGACATTCATAACTGATTTTGTTTCTTTATTTAATCAGTTAACAGAAGTATGTAATGTAATCATTTAATACACAGTCTATGGTACATTATGACAACACCACATACATGCTGTATGATATTTTAATTCATTTAAAAATGTAAATACATGGCACTAGTAATGTCACAGAAATAAAAACAAAGCTATTGTGATTTTGAAAAAACACATACCTTACTTGATTCGATTTTAAAAACTTTATGTATACATGTTGACATATGGACTAAATTATCTTTTAATTCACTAAGAAAAAAGTAAGTATTTGACACCAAAAACTTCAAACACACAAAACACAAACACATAAACAAACAATTCTATATTCTAAGTAAAAATCACAAAAAAAACCTTTCTATCCTGCATACATGTTGACAATACCACATATATTCGATCTTTCATTTAAAACTGTATATATTTCATATATCAGGTACTTCACTGTCAGTTTGATACTTTGAATAACTGCGTACATCTTTCCAATTGCAATATGATGAAAGTAATCAGTTGCACAAAATCATGAAATGCAAGCTCAGATTTAATGATTGCAATGTTGTAACATGTGCTCCTAACATATGTTGACTCAAAGAATAAAATAGTCTAAAGAATAAAAACATTTTTTATTAAACACGTTACATGAAATCGTAGGTAGAAGTGAGCACTACATGTAGTGATTTTTTCTTTTGTTGTAGTTAAATATCCTTGTCATCTTATATACAGTATGTTACTATTTCTGATTCTCTTCTATGTAAAATGTTTTTAAAAAGCACGGACAATATGAAAGGAGGATAAATGAACATAAGTAGGAGGATGTGCACATGTGTAAATCACGAGGAGGAAATGTTAGTCGTTTCTCATTTGATGTTAAATGACTCTTTCAGGCTTACTTTTGCCTGCTTAAGTGTGATATTCTTCCAAGTTGGAGGAATATCAGCAGGCCTTGCTTTATATGCATTAGCAAATTCATGGTTGAACTTTGCCATTACATATTTCCAGTAGTCTGAGGCCTCAAGGCTTACATCTGGAGCAATTTTCCAGTCTGGGAAAATTTCTTTGTAACGCTTGTAAGGGTGCCATTCATCCTTAGTAGCATCGCAGCGGAAACATGTGTCACTGATCACAGCAGAAGAACATATGTCAGTGACAAGTTTTTCTGTGGCATTCCACCTGTATCTACCAAAACCCTCTGGCCGATGTAGTGAAGTCCAATGCTCAGTATGTGCATTTCCTCCTGCCTCACAAGGCGCTTTGCAGAATGGACACTGTTTACCACATCCAATCAGTCTGCTGAAAAGCTCATTCTGAGGATTCACATGGAGATTTATTAGTTTCATTTCAATGTTTGTCTTTTTAAACTTCTCTCTAAGAGCTTGGGCCATCTCCTTCACGCACTGTGTGAGCCAGTGAGCAAACTGTTCCTTGTCAGCATTGTTCAGGATCATGAACGCTCCAAGAGCATCCTGGGAAATGACCAGTTTATCACCAAGTGCTTTGCAGATATCTTCAACAAATGTCTTCAAGTTGCCACTCCTTCCTGTTTTGGCCTTGTTGATGACATTGTTTATGCTATTGATACTTGACTGAACGTGTCGATCCTCAAACTCAAACGCTTTAGACGGGTTAGAGAAGTGTTCTTTTATTTGGTTGAGTGTCCATTCCTTTACATAACCCTCATATGAGCAAATGTAGCGCCGATAGTTTTCAAAGTCATCCTTGGAGAGCAAATCCTGTAAAACTGAATACTGGAAGAATATCCGGGTGCTGAACTGATGGCATGTCAGCATTTCACCAATGATGTCAGGACCCAAGGAGCGGTTGACAAAGTCCTCGACTGCAGGCTTCAAGCATCTGTCAGTGAATTCTTCTGCCTTCTTCTGGCACTGATTTCGTTCATTGAACACATCTTTGAAATCTGCACGGAACTTTTCTTTGTTTTGTTTGAGGCATGTTTTGGGATCATTCACATGTATGAAATCTTCATGCATTTTCTGAAATGTTCTAGCTGCAAATCCACAAATGTACTGTTTCAGAGAAACTTCAAACTCAATGTCTGCCTTCAGATTTTGGTTATTTTGCAGCCTCTCATCAATCATGCGTAGGATCTCCAGGATGTAAGTTTCATGGTAATTGGTTTTTCGTTCCATTTTCTGTGTCAAAATGTCTTCACAAGCAGCTATGATGCTGTCAGCCATTTGTTGCATAGCCACTACTTGATCTTTGTTAAACCACTTTTTCACAGTGTGTTTAACTTGGTTGAATGCTCCTTCAACTGTAGGCTTATATTTGAAAGGCATTTGTCCACAATTTTTCAGGTCTTTTTTATTCAGTATTTCATTTGCATGACTGCCCTTATGTAAGAGATTTGCTCTCAAGTTGTGAGATACACTGGTGAAGACATCTGTTACCTTTTGTTCACAAAAAGATAGTTCCTTCAAAGTTTTATCCCACATCTCATCAAATTCTTTGTCTAGCTCTGTGTCTGTCATCTTGACTTTTTTCTTCCGACAGTCCTCAATTAATGCACACACTCTCTCCTCTAATTGTTTTGTGTGATTCTTCTTGACTCTATCAAGTTCTGCCATTCCCTGTTTGATTTCTGCTGCTGCTGTGAGCTGATTGAGTACAGACCTCTGAATTTCTCGTCGAAGGCTTTTTGCACTGTTTGAGAATTCCTCTTTGTATCCTTCAACTAGGTAGACATGACCCTCTGTTTGCTTGAAGTACTTTGTCAAGTTTTCAAGAATCTTTGTCTCCCATTTAGACAGCACTGTGCAAGCTTCATTTTTTAAACTTGTGAGAAGTTCTCTCATGTCATGTTTCCCAGATTTCAAAGCAAATTTACCAAAATTGGAAATTCTTGTTTCAGCATTTGTGACCCAGGTGTACATGTCTTTTTTGAATTCCCATTCCCATTTGTTGAACTCTGTGCAAAGCCTCATGTAGGCATCAGCCACCAGGCTGTTTCTGAAGCTGAAGATGAAGTTTTCATGCTTTACTGCATTCCACAGGCTTGACATCCACTCTGTAAACTCAGAGATTTTGTTAGCAGATGAGTTACAATTTCCCAACATTTGGATGATGTTCTTCTTGAGCTCATATACAGCTTCACTGTACCCTGCATTGACTGGTGCCATTGGTGGGTTTCCATTCCAAAGTCCAGGAATGTACCAGTTCCCAGTGTCTGGACTGTACTCCATCACATCAGTGAAGCTCTTGTTCTCCTCTTTCTTTTCCATTTTGGCTGCTGCCTGGGTCATCTCATTTAACTGTTGCAAGAGCAGTTTCCTGTCTCGTAAGTTCTTCTCATGGGCTGAAACATCTGACACATTCTGGTGAACAAACTGACATTTGGGCTTTTTGCCTACCTCCTTCATCCTGAGAAAAGCATGCACAACTATTTGTAGGATGTCTTTCATTTCTGTTGAATTCTCCATTGCAATATTGATAATGGTGATATCACTCAGCCCCACAACAAGTGTTGCAAGCTCATTGTCATGCTCATGGCTATCATCCAGTGCAAGCTCTGGTGACTTTAAGCCCTCAGTGTCAATGATCACCATGAAGTCACAGTTGAGTACTTTTTTGACATCTTCATTGACTCTGATGAGCAACATGAAGGCACCTCGAGTGCATCGGCCACTGCTGACGGCAAACTGCACTCCAAACATCGTGTTAAGGAGAGTGGACTTTCCTGTGCTCTGAACTCCAAGAACTGTGACCACCAATATCTTGCTCTTAGGAGACACCAACGCATTGAGCTGAGAGAGAACATCACTCACCCATCTGAGAGGTATGTTGGATGCATCTCCATCAACAAGCTCAAGAGGAAAGCCATCAAGTAACAATCTTGCACAGAGTCTTGGAAGATGCTGTAATTGTTGACGTGATGGGTGTGTTTCTGGAAGGGAAACTGAAGCTTCATAGATTTGACCCATTTCACGGAAGAAGTGCTCAGTCCCCAGTGAGCTGTTGGAAAGTTGTCTGTCAATGTCTTTAATCTCTTCTTTGTTGTCAGAACTTTTGCATTTCTTTTTGTACTGCTCCCTGAGATCAGACAGTTTTTCTCGAGATAGGTTATCAAGGTTTATACGCATCCATTTCAGGAAATAGCACCTCTATATTCCTGGGCTTGATACTGCGTTGATGAAGCAAGTCATAGCAGTTGATATGTCATAAGAGTTCTGTTTTCCCCGAAGTTTTGTTTTCTGTACCTTAAGATTACCTTTGTACATTTCTATGTTTTCAGATCCAACTTTTTGAAGACGAAATTCTTCCTTTTCTAAGCAAGTCAAATCTTTCCATATTTTCCCTTGCCTGGGAAGCTGAGCTTCTTTGTATTTAAGGGTGTCATGAATTTCTGCAGTGATGGCATCTGCATTTTTCTTGGCAGTCTGGCACTCTGGAGAGTCTTCATCAACCAAGATTCCCAGTTCATAGGCAATGTCAGTCATTTGCTCTATTCGCATTTTCTTCTTGGAGCTCTCAACTGCATCCCTGACTGTTTTCCGCAGATTTGACACAAAGTCTGCATCATTCATGCGCTTAGTCTTCAAAATAATGTTGCTGTTAGTCAAGCCCAACTTGGTTGCTACCTTTTTCAGAGCATCTAAACTGAACTGCTTGCTTTGATGGTTGCCCACCAAGTAGATCTGTGCCTTGTGGTGTTGGTTGGTCAGTAGCCTGCACTCAGAGTCCAAATTGTCAAAGAACACAAAAACTGCTGTAGATGTCTGACACAAAAAAGAGTATTGTGTTTCAAATGAAGTAATGTCCCCACGAAGGTTAGCTACAGCAACTGGCTCACTGAAAAGATCCATGTTTTTGTTTCCACAAGGGAGGTACCAAGAAACTTCAACCAATCCATTGGATATTCTCCTTGGGCTGTCGCCACACTCCATATTGCAGTGAACAAAGGTGTCATGGTACTGCTGAGAATTGCTCAAAAGCTTATTGAGAATCTCCGACTTGGACAAGGAGCATTCACCCAGCCTCACAAAAGATATCATTGGAAGATTCGAGAGAACAACTCTGTCTTCAATGAAGCCCTTGGATTCAGAAAGGGACTGAGGTCTGTACTTTTTAACAATGTCTCTCATTGCCCACAGCATGAGTGTGCACTGTTCTGTTGCACAATTGGGAAGCAGTAGAGGCACAGAAAACTGACACATAGACATTTTGAGTGCCATTTCCTGCTGTACAAAACCATCAGAACACAGAAAGAGAGCAGTGATTATGTCGAGGGGGTTTAGCATATCACCTGAATTTGGACTGTTGAGCAGATTATCAAGATCTAACCCTGTATTCCCTGATGCAGCATCACAGTTTGAGTCACATACTGATGTACATTTCACATTCCTAGCTGTCACATTAACCATCATCAGTTTCTTCAGAAAATACCATGGAAGATCTGAATTACGCTTGACAGGTTCATCAGTAATGGTCTTCTCATTAATCTGAAGTATTGTGCTCAGGGATAGCTTCTCTTTGGAGTGCTGCTCCAAGCCCAGATCCTCCAATAAGCTTTCCATTTGTGTCTCTGTGAATATATAGACAATGATTATCAAAATCAGGATTATCAAAATCAGGATTGCATTTATAATTTATTAATTAAACACACAATATGTAATTTCAGCCACTAGGGGTCTCTCAATCAAAACAAACAATAACAATCAAAACGGACTATTACCTTGATTAAAATTAAGGATAGTGTAAGTACACAACTTAACAAAATATATAACATAGGTCTAGTTGTTTTTAGACATTTTAATGCGGAATAGTTACATATTATAGCTTTAATGTCAAACTTGCTGCCAATTCTTTAACAGTATAGGCTGGCTGCTTGCTAATCCACACCAGTTTGTCTTCTGTTTACCACTTGCATCAATCTGTTGACACTCACCCTTGCAGCCAGTCTGTGGTGTTGGTGGAGTGTCCTCTGCACTGTACAGATCAACAAATGAATCTTCATCACTGACGTCCTTGACAAATAAGAATAAGAATATGCATGTTCAGGTGTGTTAAATCAACTCATCCAGTCATTAGGTGATAGCTTCTCACTGAAAATAATAAGAGACAATTTTGCAATTTTATTTTAATTTCTTCTTCTGAAGATGTACAAGGAGCAATTTACCTCCATTGTGGAAACACTCAGTCATCCCACGCTTCCAGTGCAGATATTCAAGCTGCTTCTCACTGAAAGTAATAAGAGACAAATCTGTAAGGCTTTATTACCAAAGAAGTTTAAAATACCATGCAGCCTGCTTTACTATGGACCCAAACCAGAAAATCCTTGCACAAACCTCAGCCAGAACCACTGCTTGCATGGGCATATATGGACCATTTCTAATACTGGTGGACTCAGGGGGGAGCAGGGGAGGCAACCGCCACCCTGGTGCCCCTGAGGACAACAAAATACTGTGAAAGTGCCCTCTAAGGTGCCCCCACAGTAGAGCAAACATTATAAAATTTCCCCCAAGGTGCCCACACAAAGGAGAAAACACACCAAAGGGTAAATCAGGATGCAGTGCCCTATAGAGTGCCTCTCTATATATGACAATCTGGAATGAAGTGCCCTCATAGATGCCCTTTCAGTGGAAGAACATGTGATAGTGTCCCATAAAGAACCCCCACAAGATGTAATGCAATGCCCTATGAGTTGTTGTTGTAATGGGGTAAGCTGGAGGTTCTGTATGGTTTCCTCTGGGATGCCATAAGTTGTGAGAAAACATGATGTCATGATGAAATTTAATGAACAAAAAACATGGTGAATGTGCTTTATAGGGTGCCCTATATGTGAGAAAAACATTGTGCCCTCCCGCTGAAGAACATGAGATACTTTGCCCTATAAGATGCCCTAACGATGGCACAAACTGACCATTATGGTAGAGATTAATGTATTCTTTATGTTTGGCTGACCATTAGGAAATTAAAGCACCTTAAAAACAGTTTGTAGTTGTTGTAGCTGACATTATTCCATTCAATTGATTTTGGTACAGTATTACTCACTAGTTTGCTCAGCCACACCCATTTAGATTGTTCTGTTGTCTTTGGGTCAGCACAGCCTATTTTAACAGTAAAAACTGCATCAGTCGACAATCATTCTCAAACTGAAGCTGTTCGAGACCCAGTTTGGAAAAAGATGTGGAGAAGGAAGGCTCTCAGATCTTCTGCTGTTGTCCATTGAGAGGGACAACGCAACTGACCATAACAAGGTCATTAACATTTACAAACTCATGGCAAAAAGAATTCTCCTTTGATTTCACTAATCTTGCTTCATGTTTCCCTGACAAGACTGCTCAAAACAGCTAATTCTCAAAACGTTAATAGTTCCATGTTTTTACCACAGATGTGTTTGAGAAAAAAACATTTAAAACATTGCCCATTCCCTGTATTTTATTGCAGAGATATTAGTAAAATAAATGTTTAAAGAGTAAATACTTTTTAATACAAAGGTATTGTTTTCTTTATATTCTGAGTCACCCTATAAAATTTTATTCTTAATTGGGAATGAAGCCTTTTTACCAAACATGCATCGTTGCTCTCTGCTGAAGGGGGCCCATTAAATGTATCCCCTCAGATAGTCTGAGTCCCCCACTGATTTCTACACTCTCTAATCCTGTGCAGTGTCATGGTGGGCTGGAGCCTATCTACCATGCAGTAAGAGGAAGGAAGTAGAATACACCCTGCATCATAAACAGGAAGCAGGTTACAACAACATGCACAAATATCCACACTGACACTCATATTAACACTTGCAGGCTGTAGTAAATTCACTGCCATGTTGGGCTGTGGGAGAAATCTGGAATAGTTGTACATTAATTTCCAGTTCACAACGATCATTTATCCCAGTCAGCCTTTAAATATTAAGGGTTTGAAAATATGTGATTGATTATCTGTGTCCTTGCAAATACAAAATACCCACAATTTTTTAAAGGCATAAATACCGATTTGTCGTGCGCAGACATTATTGTTTGGGTGAAAAAAGTGGCATTAAATTACTAAACCGCCCAGAGCCCCTCTCAACCTATAAATAGGATCGCAATCTCCCTTTATGATTGAAATTTGCCTGGTGAGTATCCCGCAGTGAATACTTCAATTGTTCTAAATTCAACAAATATAGCTGAGAATCTGGTCTAAAAATGCGGGCTGTCTTTTTCTGCTGAACTTGTGAAACCAGACATTGTTATGATTTTTAAGGCCACCGGTTCCGCAGAGACTTTCCAACAATGCCTTCGCGGTCCGCAGTATGCTCATGTACTATCATCGGTATATAGAGGCCGGATGAATACACATGAATCATTAAAATCACTGCATTAACGATGATAATGTTTTCTTTAGTATCTCTGAGAAGACTCGTGGGTAACATTTTCAGTTGCCCCGCCTGGTATAGAGACTGAGACTGTGAATAAGAGCAGTTAAACAAATCGATATCATCTGATATCGATCATCTGAGAAAGATTATAGTCAACCAAACATAAAAGAATCAGGTTTGTCAATAAAAAATATTGAAAACATTTAGAAGTAAAAAAAAAAAAAAAAAGTGTGCATGATTCAGCAGCACGTGTTCAAGCGTCTATTTGTCCTGAAGATAAAGCGTCGAACATCACTGCATGCTGTATGCCGAGACGGTCCTCCAGAAGGTGCATGACTCTTTTATTCCGCTGGGTGAAGCCACTTTCACTTATGGTCTCCAGAGAAATTTTCAGGATCACCTGTTTTCTTGGAAAACGAAACTTAATTTTACAGTAAATCACATGATAAAACTTAAAGCCACCACAGATAGCTTAATTCATGCACAGAGTTGTTTTCCCTGCTGTGCTGCAGAATTCGGTAAAAATATGTGGAGACCACGAGAATCACACAATGCTGATTTCATGTCACAGTTTCTCCATAAAATAAAGGAATATACATGTAAACACAAAGTCTTCCACATGATTATTGTCTGACATACACAAACACATTTTGGTGCAGTAATAGTAATAGCAACTAAGTAAGCGATATAAAAATGATGTACAGTACAACTGTATTTTAATAAGCAAATGAGAGGAAATTCCACCTGGATTTATTCTAAATTTTAAAAAGCACAGTTTTGTCATGAATGACTTTTTAAGGAATTAAATCAAAATTCAATTAACTAATTAATATAAACCACTTTTTTTTTTTAAACTTCTGATTCATGTTCATACTAAACCTACATGGGTCTGATCATTAACTGGTTCACCTGCTATAATTGAAATTTTAATGCAGAGGGAGATCTGCAGTTCAATCACCCTTAAAAATGAAAGTAGACATGGTGATAAAATGATCCAAGTGGAGAATATGTATTTTCATCTTTTGTGTAGACTAAACTAATGATTGTAGTTTTTTATACAGTTACAATAAATAGTCTCAATGGTCAGAACAGTACATTAAACATCATGAATAAACATGCTGTGAACAGTATGTGGAGCATGTATTTTTATACTGTCCTAGATATCAACAAGAGAGACAGACACTTAAAATTACACTCCAAAGGAATCACATGACACTTGGTATTAGAGAAATGTTGCAGAGGAGTTCAGGTGATGTAGGGTACAGGGATATTTTCAGATTTTTAGAAAACACAGGAATTAATAGAAGAATTGAATGTAATAGTATAGCAACTTTTGTGGTCTATACTCCAATCCAGTAGGTGGCGGTAATGCGCCTAAAAGGTGTTTGTCAACCGCCATTAAACAACAGAAGAAGAAGAAACAGTCTGTTCTGTTGGTACCATTGATGTATGAAGAGAGTTCTCTTCATACATCAATGCGTGGTGCTAGATAGCCGCTGTTGAAGAAAACAGTGAACCGGAAAAATCATTAGCATCGACAAAGTGTTCACTTGTTGCTGTCGTCTGTAAGCGTTTTAATTGTTTGATTTAAGCTAAACGTTGGTTTTTGGACAAGATGAGATGTTGTTATGAAGCAAGAAACACGTTTATTTCCATTCACTCACACGTGGGACATAATTAAAACAAACACATCATGCCAGTAAAAATGTCTCATTTGCATTCAGCATCTTTCACTATTTTATCACACTTTATAGACAAAAATGATGAATCAAGATAATGATAAGCAGAAAAAGAGGTAATGATAATAATCAATCAGTGGCAGCCCTACTATGGTGTGTGTGTGTGTGTGTGTGTGTGTTTTGTTTGTTTGCACTTGACTGGGTCACAACTGGGGACTTTCATCAGCACACACACCAGTTGATTGGGGACACCTTTCCTTTGGGGATGAAAACCACTTTCCCCAATCAGATTTAATTTTTATTGAATTCAACATGCTCCAAATTGTATTTTGGTCTTAAAATCTCAATTGTCCCTAAAAGTGACTTTTTTCATATTTTTTATGTATGTGTGTGCCCCCCACCCACCCAATCTGTGTATAAGCAAGTCAAGACCTCCCTGAAGTCTAAACATGCGATGATGCTGTTGTAATGTGATGTTGTAATATGCACTTTTTTTTTTTACATCTTTTACTTTCTATTTTTCTGTATATATTGTTATATATTGTAGTATAATATTCTCTTTTTTAAAACATATTTCTTATTTTCTACTTTCTTATCATTTCTCTATACATAAGTATATTTTTATTCTAGAATGGGAGCAACTGTTACATGACCCATTATCTGGGCTTCAGCACACATCCACACACACTCTGAGGGACATGACAGAGCCGCGCAACCCAGGGATGTCCTCCATCCCTCAGACAGCCCCTGTACACACGGGATGGACCCAGTAGAGTACACCCTTCGGAAACGGCTCCCTCGGAAACTCCCCAAGAGACGGAACGATGTCTACGTCAACATGAAGACGTATTTCCGGGCTCAGCTGGCACGTTGTCAGAAGCTGCTGGAAGGTGGGGGTCACAGGGAGATCTGTGTCCATGGCCTGGGCCTGGCCATCAACAGAGCTATCAACATTGCCCTTCAGCTGCAGGCCAGCAGCCAGGGGGCGCTGCAGCTGGCAGCCAACACCTCCACGGTAGAGCTTGTGGATGACCTGGAACCTGAAGACCCTGATGAGGCTGGGGAGCCCATGACACGTACACGCAACAACTCGGCCATTCATATTAAGGTTTTCTACCCTGACCCACAGTGACTTGGATAGAGGTTTCCCTGATGTGTGTCAGGCAGAGGTTCTCTATTAGTCCTGTTTGTTGCCTCATTAATCAGTAGACACATATTACAGAGTTATCTGATGGGGCTGAGTGTGTGGAGACCTATGACGGCAGCAGCAGAATGGAGCGACATACAGTGTGTTGGCTGTACATGTATCAGTAAACTGTGTAGGAATACTCCAGTTGGACTGAATATATTATGCTCTTTTGTCACGAGTTTTGTGTCTTGTCAAAAATTGTTAGTGTCATCACTTTTTATGTTTGCATGTCTTGAAGCAACAGTGATGTTTGCCAGATGAAACCTCAATGTAATTTAATACTTGTCGACATGTAAATGTACAATTGTCTTTAATTTTAAAGCCTAAGAGCAGCACAAGTGTTCACAGTTTCATGTCTGTTTTTAAATGTAGAAATATTTAGGAAAAACTGAGAAAGTTTGCAATTCAGGTAGGTGTTGTTGTAGTGAACCTCCACTAGATGTCAGTAGTTTGCTACACATACACATGCCAGGATGTTATCATTCAGCAACCTTGCTTCCATGCCACCATGTGGCAACAACATACTCTCAAATAATGTTTATAGCATGTGTACACATGTGTTCAGTGTTACACATGAGAACATGAGCCCAACTAAAATCCTAAAGATCTGACACACACAAAAAAAGACTGGAGCTTAAAAGTAGAAAATCTGTATGAATAGCAGTTATACAACTTATAAAATATATTAACATTATATTAACAAATCTAATAAAAGAGACTGTTTCTGTGAGGCATGGTTGAACAATGTTAAACTCATGTGGGTCAGGCTTCATTCATTTTTGCAGTGATATTGGAAATAGATGCCCTGTCGCAACCTAACAGGCCTCCAACTTCTAGGTGCAATCAATACTTTCTAGGTGTTCCACTCCACAGTTCACTCTAAAGATATGAGTATAGGGGTCAGACTCACTGGAAACAGACACATACACACTACGTACAGATTTAAACTTGCAGTCTTAACTCACACACACAAGTACATCCACACACAAAGTGCAAGAGCAGTGCTTCCCAAAGGTCTCATTTTGGTCATGGTGTGCTTCACCATTTCCATGGTTGACATCTACATTTCAAGGTACAATCATCTCAGAGTGTGTGTGGGTCTATGTGCTGAAGCCCAAATAATAGCTGAGAAATAAGTTGAGGAACTGTGGTCATAAGAATAAACCTGAGAGGTAGATAGAAACATGATGTAAAGAAAGAAAAAGGTAAAAATGATGGAAAGAGGGAGACAGAGACAACAAAAAAGATTAAAATTAGAATGATGTATACAGCATATAACTCTAACTGATGGGCATGAATATATGTGCCGAAACAATAGTGCAATTATCTTAAATCCAGATAAGGTTGGACAGTAGATAGTAGTAGATACAGTATGTTTGGAATTAATATTAAAAATCTGTTTTATAGATTAGAATTTTTACACCCTTTATGCATAATGAAGTATAATGTGAAGGGAAACTATATACAGTACATACAAAAATACACATACATATGTACTGTACATTGTGATGTGTCTATACAACATATTAATATGAATATGCATTACATATAATAAATATGAGATAATAAAACAGTACAGTAGCATAGTGTAAAAATGATATGACATAAAGAAGGACAGTATATTATGTTATTTTACAGTAACATTGTACAGTTGTTCAGTCATTCTGTGGTATGGAGTAAGACATTTAGTAGTTGCAGTAGTAATTTCAATATAATGAAAGCCATAGTGGACAAAAAGTGCATTGCAATAACTGTTAGCACAGTAACTACTGGGTTCAGTATATGTACTGTATATGGGGAGGGTATGTAAGCCAGTGTGTGGTTGAAAAGAGGAGTGAAGGAAGGTTACACCTGGCTTGGTCGGGGCTATTGTGCAATCTGATAGTAGTGGACATCAACGAGCACCTGAAGCGTTCTGTCTTACACTTCAGTTGAATGAGTCTGTTGCAGAAGGAGCTCCCCATCTGCCATCAGCCCAGTTACAACCTGACCACAGAGCCGGTCCTCTTTACCAGCTTATTTAGTCTGCTGGCATCACCAGCCTTTTGTCAAGTTGCACCCCAATGCCCTTGTAGGAGTCCCCCATCTCTACTACCTCTCCCTGAATGATAACATTGTGTGTTACCTACAATCCAAACTCTTGCCATCAATGCAAAGTACCTTGTATTTTTCTGATGTGTTATGATGATGAAAACTAGCCAAGAGTAATTGAATTTTTTTTTACCATAACTGCAGTTTAATGACTCACTGCAGTCCTGTGGCTCACACAGCTGGGGCTGGATTTTGGTTTATTCTTATTTCAACATGCATTAAACACGTTTACATGACACTCATCTCACAATGGCAAACACACACACAACTTAAGCTGTGTTTCTACAGCAAATGTGTGTTTTGTCTTGTTTCAACATTCTTTTTCAAATGAAAAAACCCAAGACTTCAAATAAAACATTAAAGACATTCATAACTGATTTTGTCTTTTTACTTAAGTTAACAGAAGTAAGTAATGTAATCATTTAATACACAGTCTCTGGTACATTATGACAGTACCACATATATGCTGATATTTTAATTCATTTAAAGATGTACATACATGGCACCAGTAACAGTATGTAACCAGTATGTATACATGTTGACATATGGACTAAATTATCTTTTGATTCA
This sequence comes from Thunnus albacares, assembly GCF_914725855.1. Taxonomy (NCBI): domain Eukaryota; kingdom Metazoa; phylum Chordata; class Actinopteri; order Scombriformes; family Scombridae; genus Thunnus; species Thunnus albacares. The sequence continues at coordinate 20,588,296 of NC_058127.1, read as the reverse complement.
TTAAGAAAAAGTAAATATTTGACATTAAAAACTTCATAAACATATAAACAAACAATTCTATATTCTAAGAAAAGTAAAAATCACATATCAACCATAATTTGATCAAAAAACAAACTTTCTATCCTTCATACATGTTGACAATACCACATATAGATTGAACAATCTTTCATTTAAAACTACATATGTGACATCACATACTTCACTGTCACTTTGATGCTTTGATTAATTGCATACATCTTTTCAATTACATTATAATGAAAATCAACAGTCACAAAATTATACAATGCAAGCTCAGATTTAATGATTTTAATGTTTGTAACATGTGCTCCTAATATTTACATTGATTTAAAGTATTTAAACATGTCTTTATCAACATCAATATACAGTTAAAGCAGATTATTTTTATTTAACATATCAAATGCAATCTCAGTTAGAGATGAGCGCTCAAAAACAATACTATTTGTGACCCCTCTCTTTCATATAAAACAAACCAAGATCAAAGTATTCATTGGACAAGGATAGATGAACATAAAGAGGAGGATGTGCACCTCTGTAATGTCAAATCACTTGAGGAGGGAATGTTAGTACTATCTCACTTAATGTTAAATGACTCTTTCAGGCTAGCTTCTGCTTTCTTATGTGTGATATTTTTCCAGGTTGCAGGAATATCAGCAGGCTGTGCATCGTATTCTTTAGCAAACTCATTGTTGAACTTTGTCATTACATATTTCCAGTAGTCTGATGCCTGAAGGCTTACATCCGGTGGAATTTTCCAGTCTGGGAAGATTTCTTGATAACACTTGTAAGGGTGAGATCCATGATTTGTGGCTTCACATAGAAAATTCTTGTCACTGGTCACAAGAGAAGAACATATGTCAGTGACAAGTTGCCCTGTCCAAAGAAACCTGTATTGTCCCAGACCCTGTGACCGATGTAGTGAAGCAAAGTGCTCAGTATGTGCTTTTCCTCCTGCGTCACAAGGCGCTTTGCAGAATGGACACTGTTTACCACATCCCATCACTTTGGTGAAAAGTTCATTCTGAGGCTTCACGTGGAGATTTTTTAGTTTCATTTCAATGTTCGTTTTTTTAAATGTCTCTCTAAGAGCTTGGGCCATCTCCTTCACGCACTGTGTGAGCCAGTGAGCAAACTGTTCCTGGTCGGCATTGTTAAGGATCATGAAAGCACCGAGAGCATCCTGGGAAATGACCAGTTTATCACCAAGTTCCTTGCAGATATCTTCAACAAATGTCTTCAAGTTGCCACTCTTTCCTTTTTTGGCATTTTCCATGGCATTGTTTATGCTTTTGATACTTGACTGAAGTCGTTGATCTTCAAACTTAGACACCATAGATGGGTCAGAGAAGTGTTCCATTATTCGGTCAAATGTCCACTCCTTTACATAATCCTCATATGAGCAAATGTAGCTCAGATACTTTTTAAAGTCATCCTTGGTGAGCAAATCCAGTAAAACTGCATACTGGAAGAAATACCGGGTGCTGAACTGTTGGCATGTCAGCATTTCACCAATGATGTCAAGACCCAAGGAGCGGTTGACAAAGTCTTCGACTGCAGGCTTCAAGCATCGGTTGGTGAATTCTTCTGCCTTCTTCTGGCACTGGTCTCGTTCATTGAACACATCTTTGAAATCTGCACGAAACTTTTCTTTGTTTGTATGCAGACATCTGTAAGGATCATTCACATGTATGAAATCTTCATGCATTTTCTGAAATGTTCTGGCTGCTAAACCACAGATGTGCTGTTTTAGAGAAACCTCAAACTCTATGTCTGTTGTAACATGCTGATTGTTTTGCAGCCTCTCATCAATCATGCGTAGGATGTCGTGGATGTAAGTTTCATGGTAATTGGTTTTTCGTACCATTTTCTGTGACAGAATGTCTTTACAAGCGGCTATGATGCTGTCAGCCATTTCTTGCATAGCCGCTACTTGATCTTCTGTAAACCACGTCATCACTTTGTTTTTAAGTTTTTTGATAACCCCTTCAACTGCATATTTGAAAGGCTCAAGTCCACAATTTTTCAGGTCTTTTTTATTCAATATTTCATTTGCATGACTGCCTTTATGTGAGAGATTTGTTCTCAGGTTGTGAGTTACATTGGTGTAGACATCTGTTACCTTTTGTTCACAAAAAGATAGTTCCTTCAAAGTTTTATCCCACATCTCATTAAATTCATTGTCTAGCTCTTTGTCTGTCATCTTGACTTTTTTCTTCCGACAGTCCTCAATTAATGCACACACTCTCTCCTCTAATTGTTTTGTGTGATTCTCCTTGATGCTATCCAGCTTTACCATACCCTGTCTGATGTCAGCTGCTGCTTCCAGCTGATTAAACACAGACCTCTCCATTTCTCGTCGAAGGCTCTTTGCACTGTTGGAGAATTCCTCTTTGTATCCTTCAACTAGGTAGACATGACCCTCTGTTTGCTTGAAGTACTTTGTCAAATTTTCAAGAAGCTTTGTCTCCCATTTAGACAGCAGAGTGCAAGCTTCACTTTTCAAATATGTGAGAAGTTCACTCATGTCATGGCTCTCTGACTTCACAGCAACTGTACCAAAATTGGAAATTCTTGTTTCAGCATTTGTGACCCAAGTATACATTTCCTTTTTGAATTCCCATTCCCATTTGTTGAATTCTGTGCAAAGCCTCATGTAGGCATCAGCCACTAAGCTGTTTCTGAAGCTGAAGATGAAGTTTTCATGCTTTACTGCATTCCAGAGGCTTGACATCCACTCTGTAAACTCAGAGATTTTGTTGGCAGATGAGTCACAATTTCCCAACATTTGGATGATGTTCTTCTTGAGCTCATATACAGCTTCACTGTACCCTGCATTGACTGGTGCCATTGGTGGGTTCCCATTCCAGAGTCCAGGAATGTACCAGTTCCCGGTGTCGGGACGGTACTCCATCACATCAGTGAAGCTCTTGTTCTCCTCTTTCTTTTCCATTTTGGCTGCTGCCTGCGTCATCTCATTTAACTGTTGCAAGAGCAGTTTCCTGTCTCGTAAGTTCTTCTCATGGGCTGAAACATCTGACACATTCTGGTGAACAAACTGACATTTGGGCTTTTTGCCCACCTCTTTCATCCTGAGAAAAGCATGCACAACTATTTGTAGGATGTCTTTCATTTCTGTTGAATTCTCCATTGCAATATTGATAATAGTGATATCACTCAGCCCCACAACGAGGGTTGCGAGCTCATTGTCATGCTCATGGCTATCATCCAGTTGTGCAAGCTCTGGTGACTTTAAGCCCTCAGTGTCAATGATCACCATGAAGTCACAGTTGAGTACTTTTTTGACATCTTCATTGACTCTGATGAGTAACATGAAGGCACCTCGAGTGCATCGACCACTGCTGACGGCAAACTGGACTCCAAACATTGTGTTAAGGAGAGTGGACTTTCCTGTGCTCTGAACTCCAAGAACTGTGACCACCAATATCTTGCTCTTAGGAGACACCAAGGCATTGAGCTGAGAGAGAACATCACTCACCCATCTAAGAGGTATGTTGGATGCATCTCCGTCAACAAGCTCAAGAGGAAATCCATCAAGTAACAATTCTGCACAGAGTTTTGGAAGATGCTGTAATTGTTGACGTGATGGGTCTGTTTCTGGAAGGGAAACTGAAGCCTCATAGATTTGACCCATTTCACGGAGGAAGTGTTCAGTCCCCAGTGAGCTGTTGGAAAGTTTTCTGTCAATGTCTTTAATCTCCTCTTTGTTTTCAGAATTTTGGCATTTCTTTTTGTACTGCTCCCTGAGATCAGACAGTTTTTCTCGAGACAGGTTATCGAGGTTCATTCGCATCCATTTCAGGAAATAACATCTCTCTATTCCTGGGCTTGATATTGCATTGATGAAGCATGTCATAGCATTTGACATGTCATGAGAGTTCTGTTTTTCCCGAAGTTTTGTTTTCTGTTCCTGAAGATCACTTTTGTACATTTCTATGTTTTCAGACCCAGCTTTTCGAAGCCGAAATTCTTCCTTCTCTAAGCAAGTCAAATCTTTCCATATTTGGCCTTGCAAGGGAAGCTGAGCTTCTTTGTATGTAAGAGTGTCTTGAATTTCTGCAGTGATGGCATCTGCATTTTTCTTGGCAATCTGGCACCCTGGAGAGTGTTCATCAACCAGGATTCCAAGTTCATGGGCAATGTCAGCCATCTGCTCTATTGGCATGTTTTTCTTTGGGTTCTCCACTACATCGCTGACTGTTTTCCTCAAATTTTTGACAAAGTCTGCATCATTCATGCGCTTAGTCTTCAAAATAATGTTGCTGTTAGTCAAGCCCAACTCAGTTGCTACTTTTTCTAAAGCATCTAGACTGAAGTTCTCCCTCTGATGGTTGCCCACCAAGAAGATCTGTGTCTTGTGGTGTTGGTTGGTCAGTAACCTGCACTCAGAGTCCAAATTGTCAAAGAACACAAAAACTGCAGCAGATGTTTGACACAAAAAAGAGTATTGTGTTTCAAATGAAGCAATATCCCCACGAAGGTTAGCTACAGCAACTGGTTCACTGAAAAGATCCATGTTTTTGTTTCCACAAGGGAGGTACCAAGTAATTTCAACCAATCCATTGGATATTCTCCTCGGGCTGTCGCCTGACTCCATATTGTGGTGAACAAAGGTGTCATGGTACTGCTGAGAATTGCTCAGAAGCTTATTGAGAATCTCTGACTTGGACAAGGAGCATTCACCCAGTCTCACAAAAGATATCATTGGAAGATCTGAGAGAACAATTCTGTCTTCAATGAAGCCCTTAGATTCAGAAAGGGACTGAGGTCTGTACTTTTTAACAATGTCTCTCATGGCCCATAGCATGAGTGTGCACTGTTCTGTGTCACAATTGGGAAGCAGCAGAGGCACAGAAAACTGACACATAGACATTTTGAGTGCCATTTCCTGCTGTACAAAACCATCAGAACACAGAAAGAGAGCAGTGATTATGTCGAGGGGGTTTAGCATGTCACCTGAATTTGGACTGTCGACCAGATTCTTAAGATCTAACCTTGTATTCCCTGACAAAGCATCATGGTTCTCATGTACTGACTCACATACTGATGTATATTTCACATTCCTAGCTGTCACATTAACCATCATCAGTTTTTTCAGAAAATACCACGGAAGATCTGAATTACACTTAACAAGTTCATCAGTAATGGTCCTCTCATCAATTTGAAGTATTGTCCTCAGGGATAACTTCTCAACTTATCACTGTAGTGCTGCTCCAAGCCCAGATCCTCCAATAATGTCTCCAGCTGTTTCTCTGTGAACATGAATGACAATAATTATTAAAATCATGTTTGGTTGTTTTAATTTACTAAAGCACACATCCAAACATAATTGGTACATAAAATAAGTGCACTTGTAATGTCGACTGATGTAACCTGAAACCCTTGGTAATTTGTCACAGAGCACAATTTTGTGCCGTGCCTTCCATCCTCACTAAAATATAAAGCACCCATAAAAGCACGTCTTGACACACATCATCATATGTTGACCTGCTTCAGCTAATCAGGATACACCACTGTCCTATTTCCCAGCATTAATTCAACCTTTCAAAAAATCAGTAATTTTATTAGATTTGCTCCCATGATGGCACATGTAGACCAGTCAATAGAGGGCATAGTCCCAGGTGTGCAATACACACTAATAGGGATTTTCCATGGTGGTAGGGGTTGTAAAGCTGAGTCATGCCATGAACAGCCATGAGCAGTCGAACCACGCTGTGTTTTTCCACTGGAAAGGTGAAATAAGTTGTTTACCTTGGTTATATGTAGGAGGTATGGTGGTTTGTAGAAAATGCAGTAAGAGCCTGTCATCTGCAGCTCTTCATCTAAGATCTCACTGTGGCTGTTTTTGCTTGTGCTACTCCTCCCTGCAATATTCAAAACTGAGGCACCGAGTCTACTGTCAGATTCTGGTACATGAACGAATCTGGTGTTCTCTTTGGTATTCTTTGGCATACGGGCAGCAGTTCAGCATGTACAGGAAGTAAATATATACAAGAGTATACCTGGCAACACTTAGGTTTCAAAAATCGGGAGGTTTTTTTGGGGGGGTTGAGGTGAAAGATAACGTTTTACTCAAGTTGATGAAACACTTGTTAGGCTACTGTAAGTGCAACAAAACCTTCACAAGTAGAAAGCCAATAAGTACTTTATCATCATGTTTTACACAGCCACAGTGTACCACAACGAAAGCTGTCTGTATGTAGCTTATCTCAGATAAACTCAGCTGTTTATCTGAGTTTGCCACATATCTTAACATTGGCAAATTCTTGTAAATTTTGCCACTGGCTGAGACAATCCAGCACCTCCTTGCTCCACCAGCAGTACCTGCAGGCAGTCTATCACATTAGCAGCAGGACAGGGGACAGGATGGAAGACTACCTACGCAGAGAGCAGCTGTGCACACATGCTGTACAGTCCCAGAAACATATTGTGATAACAAAAAAGAAGAACTATGAAATTGGGAGATTAATGGGAATAATTACCAATCGGGAGCACAGTGGGAAAAAGGGTTAAAAATAGGGAGTGTTGGCAGGTATGTGAGAGCAGCAGCCAACTCATCAGGTTGAGTTGAGTATATGGTTTTGTACGAGTACTGAATGATCTCAGTAGCAAGCACAATTTGGACAAATTGGATTGGCAGATGGAAAAGGGATCACAAATGGATTGCTCAAGGAGCAGACTCACTTGTGCTGATTAACAATGTTTACCATCACCAGGCACGGACATGTTACTCTACCCAAAACATCTCCTGTAAATGCATGGTAGAGAGCAGATTTTACATTTTACTTTCTATAACAATTTAGTTGGTAAATATTGGCAGGGAAAAGAGTAATCAATGATCATCTTTTCAACCTAGCTGACAGTTACTTTGATGAAATATATAAGCAGAGTAGGCAGTCAGTGTCTGACTTTAGAGTACAAGCATATGACTATTTCCTGGAGGCAGTGCGTACCAGTGTACACCCAGTACAAATCAAACTCAAAAAAAAAAATCACTATGAAAAAGAATCGTTCATTAATTTCTTGCCGGCACCAATTCAAACGAGTTCTGTTCAAGCATAACCAAACCCTAACGACCACACAAGCATCTAAACTGACCAAAACGACAGTTGCAGGTCTAGTGTGCTGCAGCTGACAAGCTTATTGTCTATGGAGCCTGCAAACTGACATTACAGTGCACTTTTACCCAGTGGATGTTTGTTTGGTTGCTGATTCAGAAAGCAAAGCATAAGAGTCTACAGCCATGCTATGGACTCTGTAAGGTTTTACAATTGGCGCAGTGAGGTCAGCATGTTCACAATGACAATGCTAATATGCTAATGTTTAGCAGGTATAATGTTTACCATTTTCACAATCCTAGTTTAGTATGTCAGTATGTCAGCCACAACAGGCTGGTGGGAATGTCATTCAGTTTTTTAGGTACTTAGGTCATAAACCAAAGATTTGGACAAATTTTGATGTGATGATGGCGCTAGATACAAAGTCAAGGGATCACCAAAGTCAGTAAGATTCTTCCTTTCAAAATTCCATGGCAATCCATTTAATAGTTGTTGAGTTGTTTCAGTCTGGGCCAAAGTGGTGGACAGAGAGACCAACAGATTGACATTACCATCCACAGAGCCATACCCCTAACAATGAGGAGGTGAACAATAAAATAAACTGTGAAAGGTAAATAGAAGAGTAAAATAAATAAAGTTTTACTTTTTTTTCCTTAATATCAATTGATTGGAGGAAAGGTATAAAGCTTTATGCTTGTGTTTATGTTCCATTTTCATTACCGCTATTATTTATTAATGCAATGTGTATATTTTTACTTGTCTGATCTTTTACTTCTTCAGGTGCTTTAATATCCCAGAGGAGCTTTAAACATATTCCTACAGACAAGCTGGTATTTGCCTTTATTTGTTTTATTTCTCTTTATTTTATTGCTTAATTCTTTTTCGTAATATTTTTCTTTTACTTACTTGTGTGTACAGATGTTACGACTGGCTTGCTTCTTCTTCTGTTTTTCAGTTGTGAAGAAACTTGGAGGGAGTAACAAACCCCTGGCTTCAGGCTGCTGAAAGTCAGACTGTTTGTGTCTGTTGTCAGCTCTTGCACACAGGTCTCTTCTTCACTGCAACAAGTCACAATGTAGTTCTCCACTTCACCAGCAGGAGTGTCCCAACGCAGAGACAGTGACTCACTGCTGACCTGATAGACTGTAATCTGCGCAGGAGGGCTGGGATCTGTGGGAACAATATAATAGTTTCAATTATAATTGAAAAGTTTCCTCTATATTTGTACTGTTTGCCTGCCAAGCATAAGTATGGCATCAGATTTCTATCATATGTCGCAAGCATGGTAAAACATGCTCATGAGCAAATTATATTATTTCACACATGCAGATATTATCTGACAGTCGCACGGTATAAGTCCTAACATAATGAGAATCAAAGAATGGCACCTGCCTGTTTAGAACTAAGCAGCAAGCACACCAAGCAGCCACCACACACAAGAGAGTTTCTGCATGGTGAACGTTGGAGGGCACACACGCTCTCACTGGTTCAATCTGCTCTCGAAGCTGAGTTCTGCTCGCATGAATAGATCTGACTCTTGACAAGATCAAACTGCAAACTTGTCTACATTTCTCTGAAGGTCTATGCTAAGGGTGACATTTATTTGCTTTATTTTTGCCAAGGATAATAAACTTGAATCATTATGAATGCCCGTTTTCATCAACTATTTGAGGGCAGTGATACATGGAAAACTCTCAAAACAGAAATGGATCAGTATTGATGGTATTTGAACGAGGGACAGAATGCCAGTCATCAGTAACTAGCCAATGCAAGAGCCTCATAATGTTGTCTGTGTACCATAGTTATGATTTTCTGGTTTTATAAAGGCCTATTTATTTATTACAGTGTATAGACTGTATGTCAGCAGAATTTGACCATTAATATATTAATTACAAGATGATTTATTAATGAGTTTTCTTTTTTTTTTTTTTTTCTGTATTTCTTGTTATTTCACCTAAAAGGCAACTAGTTTTTACTTGAATCACAATAGATTTTTATGTTCTTAAAACATGTTACATTCCAAATTTGACTTGAAATATGCAACATGATGAACAAGGATTTGTCCAGACGAGTTGTGCGTTAAGTTTCCACCTCAAGGACATTGGTAATATTACCAAACAATGTCCATAAAAATCTTTCTATTAAGATGAAATTTGCCCCTGTTGCCTTTCACTCCAGACTAAAGGTAACACTGAAAGCGTGTGAAAGCTCACTAGATTATGATGAATCTGTGTCGGACTGTTGGGAACTAGATTATGAGTCCTAAATAATGTATGATGATTTTTAACCATTTTTGTGTTATTATTGTACTTCTATGTAAAAGAATAAAGTGAAATATTATTGGGTTATTTTTGTGGGAAGATTATTTTGGTGTGGGTTTCAATCTGTTTAGATGCAACTATACATTAATTTTTCTGGATAGACCTAACTCTAATCTAGATCACATTTATTAATTCACCTTAACACTTCTACATTCGCTGTAACACTGTTTTTCTGATAACTGCCTCATAAGTAACCCCGTGTGTCCATGCAGCAGCCCGGGCTGTCAGTAGGTGGTGCTGTCTGTTATGTCTTTTCTCCTTGCATATTTTATCTGGTGTCTTTGTTTTTATTTATTTTGATTTGATTGTATTTAATTTTATTTCTTTGACTGTAAAGCACTTTGTGAGCGATGTCTGTGAAAGATGCTATGTAAATAAACTTTGCTTGCTTGCTGTTGCTTCATGATCTGAGCAGCCAGGCTCAGTACTCACGGCTCACTGCAGGTTGATGAGATTTATGTACATTAAGTCCATCATATAAAAATAAAACATCATGGTAATGATATGAGTAATGTGTACTCAGCTGTTGGGAATATATCTAAACACAAATGCTCTGATTTAATGCTGTCCTTTTTAGTCACATGGCCAAACTGTCTGCCTGTTCAGTTAATGACAGCTGTTAGTCAAGGTGCGAGGAGGTCCATGTGGGTGTGATCGTGTTGAAATATTATGACTATTACATTATTATTATGATACTAATATTATGATATTTTTATACAGTGTATGGTTGAAAGTGACAATTCATAAGAGGGCCAGTGCCTCCCTTGGTTTCTGCCCCCAAATGACCACGTCAGGTCTGTTTGTTCGAGCAGACCTCAACTGACAGCAGCTTGTGAGAGTGTGTGTGTGTTCTCCAGTTCTCGCCAAGCAGAAGCTCTCTGGCCTGCAGTGGCTGCTTTGTGCGCTTCCTGCTTCATTCTAAACACGCAGGTGCCACTCTTTGTTTGTCCTTATGTTTTGTTTCTTTCTCACAGGTGCCTGCATCACTCTTGGTTGTTTAATTTGTGCATGAGGATCTATGTTGTGTACCAAACGCGAAGCAAATTTTCCCCACCCGGACAATAGGACCCAGCACGGTGATGTTACTGAAGCTCAGCCTGCCTGCCATGATGACGGCTCAGTCCTCCTGCTAACAACAGTCATACCAACATTTGAGACATTATCGACTCTTCTCTGTTCGTTTTGCTGTGATAACTTGCATTAAGCCATCTCACGAAACTCCCCCCAAAATTGTGTTGATTTACTGCACTTCCCAGACGAAAACTATAGACGTTAAAGCGGTAAATAAATTTAGATATTGCTAATTTGCGTCTAATTTTGCATTGACTTTGTATGTAATATCATTGCACGAAAAATTTGCTTCGCATCCGGTGTGAGCACACCATTATACCGTGTGAGTGGCAGTTAATATCTGCTTGTGTGAAATACATTTGCCCAATTTTGAGCGTGTTATATCGCGCTCGCGACACATGACATAAATCTAACACCATACATAAGAGCTGTGGAAGACAGAAAAGTAACATACAGGGAAACATGTATGTAACATAAAATCACCGCACACAATTTGTACAAGTACACATTTTGCAACCTCTTTAGTCTGACATAAACCTGAATACTGTATCATGAACTGACAGAATATCTCAGTGTAAGAAGTACATTCATCTATGTTAAAGTTCTGAGGAAACATTTGTTGAGCTTAACAACCACTCAGCCAAAGCTTTACTGTATTGATAAACAATTTAATTTTAATTCCAGAATTTCAAATTTACCTGTGAAGACAGATAGAGAAGCTGTTTCGCTTTGATTTCCATTTTCTGCTCTCCTTGTGATTCTGAATGTATACTCAGTCCCAGGATGCAGTCCATCAACATCTACAGTGCTGGAGTCTTCCACAATCACACTTCCTCCATGTGTGTCACTGGAGTAATCTATATGTAGTTTATACCTAACAAGTGTCAAACCAAGAGAAACAGTCTCAGTGCCAGCATGGAGAACTGTTACTTCTCCTGGTGGAGGAACATCTGTCATAAGAGAAAAGAAGAAAAATACCTCTTAGGAACTCCACATTACAACATGTTTTAAGTAGTAAAAATGTGTACAATTTATTGGATTAAATAGTATTTATTTATTTCTCTCTGCTGGACAATAGATTGCTTAAGGCTGACCCTCTACACGTGCATCACTCACATTTACAGTCAGACCGTGGTGTTGCAGGAGAGTCTCCTTCCTCACAGTCAGGGAAGGTATCTGATGCATCATACAGCTCCTTGATAATTGAGAAAAATATGCATTTTTGATGTAATGAATCAATCAATAACTGATAGAAAAATATGTATTTGCCATGTAATTTTATTATTTTTATTTTTTTCAATAATCCATTGTTTTGTTTACCTAAAGTAAAAGGAAAGAACCCTGTAAGTTTGCAGCCAACAACACTAACAATAACACAAACAATATGGACCAAAAGCAAGAATCACAACTGTAATCTGCTGTTAAGGCCAGATAAAAACAAAAAAATAAAAAGAATCCGCTGATTCATGCATCTGTTTCAGGCTATGAAATAACTACCGCTTTTTTGCTGCAAGTAATATTTTTCCAGTGGCACAAGTATTCACATCTTTTACTTAAGTAGATGTAGCAATATGTAAAAATACTCTGTTACAAGTAAGGGCTGCATTCATGAATCTACCACTTTACAAACCTATTCTTACATGACAGAACAGAAATGATCAGCAAAAACAGTAAAGGTATTTATTATGCAGACAAACAGTCCTCGTGAATAAGTTAATGTTACTGTTAGGTCGTTTAATCTATAACAATGCATCATGTTTTATGAGCCAATCATTTGTTTTGAATGTAAAATCAAGTAGTAACTATAGCTGTCAAACGTAGTGGAGTAAAAGGTATAATATAGCTATTTACATTGAGTGAGCTACAGGATAAGTACATGTACTTAGTTACATTCCATTACTGTATTTTTTCATGTTTTCTTTTGCTTTTTTCACTTTGCTTTACAGGTCACCCACATGTGTAAGCAAAGAAAAAAAACACAGAAGAAGCAATAACATGGTGACCTACCTTTGTAAGACTGATTTGTCCATGTCACAATGACATCCTTATTTTATCCAGGAGTTTATATCTACTCTATATGCAATATGTTGTAATAGGTCAAGAGTTTGGCCTCAAATTAAAGCACTGCGCTCTCCTGCGAATGCCAAAGCACCACCTCAGGCTTCTACTTTTATACTGCAGTTGGGTGCAGTCGCTTTCTGTGTCATTTCCTATGAACAGTTGGCAGTTATGTGAGTTACAAGAAAATGAAGCTCTCTAAACTGAAACTCTCTATTTGCATGTCCAAACCACATACTAAACTTCTCTGTCCCCATTAAATGTTTTTTAAAAGAAATATCATACTGTAAAGGGATTGAACTTAAACATATACTAAATAAAGGGTTAAGTTGATATGTTTCATTAATAAGGACAAGCTACTTTTCATTTTATCAAAATAACATAAGAAACAACAAAAATATGACTTTTCTGTGTATATTTCACTGGTCTTAATGGTCTGCTCATAGAACTTTGGATTTAATTCATATGTAAGTATTAAACACTATATGGCTTTATGTTACATATTAATCGTTCGTCTTTCATAGCTCATCTTTTCCTGCCCACAACTTCTTATTACACACCCTGCTGTGGGGGAGGGGTGAGTTTCCTCCATCCTGTTTGTTTTTTTTGCATTTTCTCTTCCTAATAGAAGAAAATGCACAAACCCTAACACGTGTAGCAGCTCTGATTTCAGTTTTTCAGCCTGACGTCTCCCTTTTTCCAATTTGTTGGAATTGATTTGAGGCATAACTTGACTGAAGCTTGGTACACCTTTTTGTAATACATGTAAGATATTATTCAATCCAGATCTGCATGACAGATGAGTTAAAAACAAGCCACAATATAGACATCACAAGTAAACGATAAGATTTTTTTTTAACTGATCAATATATTTTCCTTAGATCTTGATATGACTTGGTATCAGCAGTAATAAAATAAGGAGCACAAATGTAACACAAGATGACTTTATTATACATTTAAGCAAATTAATTGCAGTACTAGGTGAATGAATGTGGTATCCTACATTAGCATAAATAAAACTGTTATATCAGATGTTATTGTTATTAACACCAGGTACCATGTGGTCAAATCAGGATGGTGCTGAATGCCCCTCCACCCTGAGACTGGTCCCCAGTGTCTCCACTGCCATCTCTTTATGCAGCTGTTGAAATAAAATGAAGATAAGATCGAACATCATTGATATCAGGAGGGAATTTAGCATTACGGCAGCACAAGAAGAAACCTTAGAATGTGATACAAATAGAGAAAAAAGTAATAATAATAGAGAGAGAGAAAAAAAACAACAAAAAAGAATTTGTTTTAAATTTAGAATGATGTATACCGTGTATAACTCTAACTGTTGGGCATAAATATACATGCAAAACAAATTAATTATACTGCAATTATCTTAAATCCAGATAAGGTGGAACAGTAGAAAATAGTAGATACAGTATGTTTGGAATTAATATTAATAGTCTGTTTTATAGATTAGAATTTATACACCCTTTATGCATAATGAATGAAATATAATGTGAAGAGAAACTATATACAGTACATACAAAAATAAACATACATATGTACTGTATATTGTGATGTGTCTGTACAACATATTAATATAAATATGCATTACATATAATAAATATGAGATAACAGAATAAAACAGTACAGTAGCATAGTGTAAAAATGATATGACAATATAAAGAAGGACAGTATATTATGCTATTTTACAGTAACATTGTAGAGTTGTTCAGTCATAACGTGGTATGGAGTAAGACATTTAGTGGTTGCACTAGTAATGATAATATAATGAAAGTCATAGTGGACAAAAAGTGCATTGCAATAACTGTAACAGCACAGTAACTACTGGGTTCAGTATATGTACTGTATATGGGGAGGGTATGTAAGCCAATGTATGGTTGAAAAGAGAGGTGGAGGGAGGTCACACCTGGCTCGATCTGGGGTCACAGTTGCTGTTGTGCAGTCTGATAGCAGTGGACATCAACAAGCACCTGAAGCGTTCTGTCTTACACTTCAGTTGAATGAGTCTGTTGCAGAGGGAGCTCCCCATCTCCCATCAGCCCAGTTACAACCTGACCATAGAACTGGTCCTCTTTACCAGCCTATTTAGTCTGCTGGCATCTCCAGCCTTGATGCCACAAGTTTGATCATAACTGCAGTTCAGTTACAAGTCACATCTCACAATGTAAAACACCCACACAGCTTAAGCTGTGTTTCTACAGCAAACGTGTGTTTTCTCTTGTTTCAACATTCTTTTTCAAATGAAAAAACCCAAGACTTCAAATAAAACATTAAAGACATTCATAACTGATTTTGTCTCTTTATTTAAGTTAATAGAAGTAAGTAATGTAATCATTTAATACACAGTCTCTGGTACATTATGACAATACCACATGCATGCTCATATTTTAATTCATTTAAAAATGTAAGTACATGGCACTAGATACTTCACAGAAACAAAAACAAAGTGATGTGAGTTTGAAAAACACAAACCTTACTTGATTTGATTTTGAAAACTTTATGTATACATGTTGACATATGGACTAAATTATCTTTTGATTCACTAAGAAAAAAGAAAATATTTGACACCAAAAACTTCACAAACACATTGACAAACAATTCTATATTCTAAGTAAAAATCACATATCAATCATAATTTGATCCAAAAAAACCTTTCTATCCTGCATACATGTTGACAATACCACATATATTCAATCTTTCATTTAAAACTGTATATATTTCATATATCAGATACTTTACTGTCAGTTTGATACTTTGAATAACTGCATACATCTTTCCAATTGCAATATAATGAAAGTAATCAGTTGCACAAAATCATAAAATGCAAGCTCAGATTTAATGATTGCAATGTTGTAACATGTGCTCCTAACATATGTTGACTCAAAGAATAAAATAGTCTAAAGAATAAAAACATTTTTTATTAAACACATTACATGAAATCATAGGTAGAAGTGAGCACTACATGTAGTGATTTTTTCTTTTGTTGTAGTTAAATATCCTTGTCATCTTATATACAGTATGTTACTATTTCTGATTCTCTTCTATGTTAAATTTTTTAAAAAAGCACGGACAATATGAAAGGAGGATAAATGAACATAAGTAGGAGGATGTGCACATGTGTAAATCATGAGGAGGAAATGTTAGTCGTTTCTCATTTGATGTTGAATGACTCTTTCAGGCTTACTTTTGCCTGCTTAAGTGTGATATTCTTCCAAGTTGGAGGAATATCAGCAGGCCTTGCTTTATATGCATTAGCAAATTCATGGTTGAACTTTGCCATTACATATTTCCAGTAGTCTGAGGCTTCAAGGCTTACATCTGGAGCAATTTTCCAGTCTGGGAAAATTTCTTTGTAACGCTTGTAAGGGTGCCATTCATCCTTAGTAGCATCGCAGCGGAAACATGCATCACTGATCACAAGAGAAGAACATATGTCAGTGACAAGTTTTTCTGTGGCATTCCATCTGTATCTACCAAAACCCTCTGGCCGATGTAGTGAAGTCCAATGCTCAGTATGTGCTTTTCCTCCTGCCTCACAAGGCGCTTTGCAGAATGGACACTGTTTACCACATCCAATCAGTCTGGTGAAAAGCTCATTCTGAGGATTCACATGGAGATTTATTAGTTTCATTTCAATGTTTGTCTTTTTAAACTTCTCTCTAAGAGCTTGAGCCATCTCCTTCACGCACTGTGTGAGCCAGTGAGCAAACTGTTCCTTGTCAGCATTGTTCAGGATCATGAACGCTCCAAGAGCATCCTGGGAAATGACCAGTTTATCACCAAGTGCTTTGCAGATATCTTCAACAAATGTCTTCAAGTTGCCACTCCTTCCTGTTTTGGCCTTGTTGATGACATTGTTTATGCTATTGATACTTGACTGAACGTGTCGATCCTCAAACTCAAACGCTTTAGACGGGTTAGAGAAGTGTTCTTTTATTTGGTTGAGTGTCCATTCCTTTACATAACCCTCATATGAGCAAATGTAGCGCCGATAGTTTTCAAAGTCATCCTTGGAGAGCAAATCCTGTAAAACTGAATACTGGAAGAATATCCGGGTGCTGAACTGATGGCATGTCAGCATTTCACCAATGATGTCAGGACCCAAGGAGCGGTTGACAAAGTCCTCGACTGCAGGCTTCAAGCATCTGTCAGTGAATTCTTCTGCCTTCTTCTGGCACTGATTTCGTTCATTGAACACATCTTTGAAATCTGCACGGAACTTTTCTTTGTTTTGTTTGAGGCATGTTTTGGGATCATTCACATGTATGAAATCTTCATGCATTTTCTGAAATGTTCTAGCTGCAAATCCACAAATGTACTGTTTCAGAGAAACTTCAAACTCAATGTCTGCCTTCAGATTTTGGTTGTTTTGCAGCCTCTCATCAATCATGCGTAGGATCTCCAGGATGTAAGTTTCATGGTAATTGGTTTTTCGTTCCATTTTCTGTGTCAAAATGTCTTCACAAGCAGCTATGATGCTGTCAGCCATTTGTTGCATAGCCGCTACTTGATCTATGTTAAACCACTTTTTCACAGTGTGTTTAACTTGGTTGAAGGCTCCTTCAACTGTAGGCTTATATTTGAAAGGCATTTGTCCACAATTTTTCAGGTCTTTTTTATTCAGTATTTCATTTGCATGACTGCCCTTATGTGAGAGATTTGCTCTCAAGTTGTGAGATACACTGGTGAAGACATCTGTTACCTTTTGTTCACAAAAAGATAGTTCCTTCAAAGTTTTATCCCACATCTCATCAAATTCTTTGTCTAGCTCTGTGTCTGTCATCTTGACTTTTTTCTTCCGACAGTCCTCAATTAATGCACACACTCTCTCCTCTAATTGTTTTGTGTGATTCTTCTTGACTCTATCAAGTTCTGCCATTCCCTATTTGATTTCTGCTGCTGCTGTGAGCTGATTGAGTACAGAGCTCTGAATTTCTCGTCGAAGGCTTTTTGCACTGTTTGAGAATTCCTCTTTGTATCCTTCAACTAGGTAGACATGACCCTCTGTTTGCTTGAAGTACTTTGTCAGGTTTTCAAGAATCTTTGTCTCCCATTTAGACAGCACTGTGCAAGCTTCATTTTTTAAACTTGTGAGAAGTTCTCTCATGTCATGTTTCCCAGATTTCAAAGCAAATTTACCAAAATTGGAAATTCTTGTTTCAGCATTTGTGACCCAGGTGTACATGTCTTTTTTGAATTCCCATTCCCATTTGTTGAACTCTGTGCAAAGCCTCATGTAGGCATCAGCCACCAGGCTGTTTCTGAAGCTGAAGATGAAGTTTTCATGCTTTACTGCATTCCAGAGGCTTGACATCCACTCTGTAAACTCAGAGATTTTGTTAGCAGATGAGTTACAATTTCCCAACATTTGGATTATGTTCTTCTTGAGCTCATATACAGCTTCACTGTACCCTGCATTGACTGGTGCCATTGGTGGGTTTCCATTCCAAAGTCCAGGAATGTACCAGTTCCCAGTGTCTGGACTGTACTCCATCACATCAGTGAAGCTCTTGTTCTCCTCTTTCTTTTCCATTTTGGCTGCTGCCTGGGTCATCTCATTTAACTGTTGCAAGAGCAGTTTCCTGTCTCGTAAGTTCTTCTCATGGGCTGAAACATCTGACACATTCTGGTGAACAAACTGACATTTGGGCTTTTTGCCTACCTCCTTCATCCTGAGAAAAGCATGCACAACTATTTGTAGGATGTCTTTCATTTCTGTTGAATTCTCCATTGCAATATTGATAATGGTGATATCACTCAGCCCCACAACAAGTGTTGCAAGCTCATTGTCATGCTCATGGCTATCATCCAGTTGTGCAAGCTCTGGTGACTTTAAGCCCTCAGTGTCAATGATCACCATGAAGTCACAGTTGAGTACTTTTTTGACATCTTCATTGACTCTGATGAGCAACATGAAAGCACCTCGAGTGCATCGGCCACTGCTGACGGCAAACTGCACTCCAAACATCGTGTTAAGGAGAGTGGACTTTCCTGTGCTCTGAACTCCAAGAACTGTGACCACCAATATCTTGCTCTTAGGAGACACCAAGGCATTGAGCTGAGAGAGAACATCACTCACCCATCTGAGAGGTATGTTGGATGCATCTCCATCAACAAGCTCAAGAGGAAAGCCATCAAGTAACAATCTTGCACAGAGTCTTGGAAGATGCTGTAATTGTTGACGTGATGGGTGTGTTTCTGGAAGGGAAACTGAAGCTTCATAGATTTGACCCATTTCACGGAAGAAGTGCTCAGTCCCCAGTGAGCTGTTGGAAAGTTGTCTGTCAATGTCTTTAATCTCTTCTTTGTTGTCAGAACTTTTGCATTTCTTTTTGTACTGCTCCCTGAGACCAGACAGTTTTTCTCGAGATAGGTTATCAAGGTTTATACGCATCCATTTCAGGAAATAGCACCTCTCTAGTCCTGGGCTTGATACTGCGTTGATGAAGCAAGTCATAGCAGTTGATATGTCATAAGAGTTCTGTTTTCCCCGAAGTTTTGTTTTCTGTACCTTAAGATTACCTTTGTACATTTCTATGTTTTCAGATCCAACTTTTTGAAGACGAAATTCTTCCTTTTCTAAGCAAGTCAAATCTTTCCATATTTTCCCTTGCCTGGGAAGCTGAGCTTCTTTGTATTTAAGGGTGTCATGAATTTCTGCAGTGATGGCATCTGCATTTTTCTTGGCAGTCTGGCACTCTGGAGAGTCTTCATCAACCAAGATTCCCAGTTCATAGGCAATGTCAGTCATTTGCTCTATTCGCATTTTCTTCTTGGAGCTCTCAACTGCATCCCTGACTGTTTTCCGCAGATTTGACACAAAGTCTGCATCATTCATGCGCTTAGTCTTCAAAATAATGTTGCTGTTAGTCAAGCCCAACTTGGTTGCTACCTTTTTCAGAGCATCTAAACTGAACTGCTTGCTTTGATGGTTGCCCACCAAGTAGATCTGTGCCTTGTGGTGTTGGTTGGTCAGTAGCCTGCACTCAGAGTCCAAATTGTCAAAGAACACAAAAACTGCTGTAGATGTCTGACACAAAAAAGAGTATTGTGTTTCAAATGAAGTAATGTCCCCACGAAGGTTAGCTACAGCAACTGGCTCACTGAAAAGATCCATGTTTTTGTTTCCACAAGGGAGGTACCAAGAAACTTCAACCAATCCATTGGATATTCTCCTTGGGCTGTCGCCACACTCCATATTGCAGTGAACAAAGGTGTCATGGTACTGCTGAGAATTGCTCAAAAGCTTATTGAGAATCTCCGACTTGGACAAGGAGCATTCACCCAGCCTCACAAAAGATATCATTGGAAGATTCGAGAGAACAACTCTGTCTTCAATGAAGCCCTTGGATTCAGAAAGGGACTGAGGTCTGTACTTTTTAACAATGTCTCTCATTGCCCACAGCATGAGTGTGCACTGTTCTGTTGCACAATTGGGAAGCAGTAGAGGCACAGAAAACTGACACATAGACATTTTGAGTGCCATTTCCTGCTGTACAAAACCATCAGAACACAGAAAGAGAGCAGTGATTATGTCGAGGGGGTTTAGCATATCACCTGAATTTGGACTGTCGACCAGATTATCAAGATCTAACCCTGTATTCCCTGATGCAGCATCACAGTTTGAGTCACATACTGATGTACATTTCACATTCCTAGCTGTCACATTAACCATCATCAGTTTCTTCAGAAAATACCATGGAAGATCTGAATTACGCTTGACAGGTTCATCAGTAATGGTCTTCTCATTAATCTGAAGTATTGTGCTCAGGGATAGCTTCTCTTTGGAGTGCTGCTCCAAGCCCAGATCCTCCAATAAGCTTTCCATTTGTGTCTCTGTGAATATATAGACAATGATTATCAAAATCAGGATTATCAAAATCAGGATTGCATTTATAATTTATTAATTAAACGCACAATATGTAATTTCAGCTACTAGGGGTCTCTCAATCAAAACAAACAATAACAATCAAAACGGACTGTTACCTTGATTAAAATTAAGGATAGTGTAAGTACACAACTTAACAAAATGTATAACATAGGTCTAGTTGTTTTTAGACATTTTAATGCGGAATAGTTACATATTATAGCTTTAATGTCAAACTTGCTGCCAATTCTTTAACAGTATAGGCTGGCTGCTTGCTAATCCACACCAGTTTGTCTTCTGTTTACCACTTGCATCAATCTGTTGACACTCACTCTTGCAGCCAGTCTGTGGTGTTGGTGGAGTGTCCTCTGCACTGTACAGATCAACAAATGAATCTTCATCACTGACGTCCTTGACAAATAAGAATAAGAATATGCATGTTCAGGTGTGTTAAATCAACTCATCCAGTCATTAGGTGATAGCTTCTCACTGAAAATAATAAGAGACAATTTTGCAATTTTATTTTAATTTCTTCTTCTGAAGATGTACAAGGAGCAATTTACCTCCATTGTGGAAACACTCAGTCATCCCACGCTTCCAGTGCAGATATTCAAGCTGCTTCTCACTGAAAGTAATAAGAGACAAATCTGTAAGGCTTTATTACCAAAGAAGTTTAAAATACCATGCAGCCTGCTTTACTATGGACCCAAACCAGAAAATCCTTGCACAAACCTCAGCCAGAACCACTGCTTGCATGGGCATATATGGACCATTTCTAATACTGGTGGACTCAGGGGGGAGCAGGGGAGGCAACCGCCACCCTGGTGCCCCTGAGGACAACAAAATACTGTGAAAGTGCCCTCTAAGGTGCCCCCACAGTAGAGCAAACATTATAAAATTTCCCCCAAGGTGCCCGCACAAAGGAGAAAACACACCAAAGGGTAAATCAGGATGCAGTGCCCTATAGAGTGCCTCTCTATATATGACAATCTGGAATGAAGTGCCCTCATAGATGCCCTTTCAGTGGAAGAACATGTGATAGTGTCCCATAAAGAACCCCCACAAGATGTAATGCAATGCCCTATGAGTTGTTGTTGTAATGGGATAAGCTGGAGGTTCTGTATGGTTTCCTCTGGGATGCCACGAGTTGTGAGAAAAGATGATGTCATGATGAAATTTAATGAACAAAAAACATGGTGAATGTGCTTTATAGGGTGCCCTATATGTGAGAAAAACATTGTGCCCTCCCGCTGAAGAACATGAGATACTTTGCCCTATAAGATGCCCTAACGATGGAACAAACTGGCCATTATGGTAGAAATTAATGTATTCTTTATGTTTGGCTGACCATTAGGTAATTAAAGCACCTTAAAAACAGTTTGTAGTTGTTGTAGCTGACATTATTCCATTCAATTGATTTTGGTACAGTACTACTCACTAGTTTGCTCAGCCACACCCATTTAGATTGTTCTGTTGTCTTTGGGTCAGCACAGCCTATTTTAACAGTAAAAACTGCATCAGTCGACAATCATTCTCAAACTGAAGCTGCTCGAGAGCCAGTTTGGAAAAAGATGTGGAGAAGGAAGGCTCTCAGATCTTCTGCTGTTGTCCATTGAGAGGGACAACGCAACTGACCATAACAAGGTCATTAACATTTACAAACTCATGGCAAAAAGAATTCTCCTTTGATTTCACTAATCTTGCTTCATGTTTCCCTGACAAGACTGCTCAAAACAGCTAATTCTCAAAACGTTAATAGTTCCATGTTTTTACCACAGATGTGTTTGAGAAAAAAACATTTAAAACATTGCCCATTCCCTGTATTTTATTGCAGAGATATTAGTAAAATAAATGTTTAAATGTTTTTAATACAAAGGTATTGTTTTCTTTATATTCTGAGTCACCCTATAAAATTTTATTCTTAATTGGGAATGAAGCCTTTTTACCAAACATGCATCGTTGCTCTCTGCTGAAGGGGGCCCATTAAATGTATCCCCTCAGATAGTCTGAGTCCCCCACTGATTTCTACACTCTCTAATCCTGTGCAGTGTCATGGTGGGCTGGAGCCTATCTACCATGCAGTAAGAGGAAGGAAGTAGAATACACCCTGCATCATAAACAGGAAGCAGGTTACAACAACATGCACAAATATCCACACTGACACTCATATTAACACTTGCAGGCTGTAGTAAATTCACTGCCATGTTGGGCTGTGGGAGAAATCTGGAATAGTTGTACATTATTTTCCAGTTCACAACGATCATTTATCCCAGTCAGCCTTTAAATATTAAGGGTTTGAAAATATGTGACTGATTATCTGTGTCCTTGCAAATACAAAATACCCACAATTTTTTTAAAGGCATAAATACCGATTTGTCGTGCGCAGACATTATTGTTTGGGTGAAAAAAGTGGCATTAAATTACTAAACCGCCCAGAGCCCCTCTCAACCTATAAATAGGATCGCAATCTCCCTTTATGATTGAAATTTGCCTGGTGAGTATCCCGCAGTGAATACTTCAATTGTTCTAAATCCAACAAATATAGCTGAGAATCTGGTCTAAAAATGCGGGCTGTCTTTTTCTGCTGAACTTGTGAAACCAGACATTGTTATGATTTTTAAGGCCACCGGTTCCGCAGAGACTTTCCAACAATGCCTTCGCGGTCCGCAGTATACTCATGTACTATCATCGGTATATAGAGGCCGGATGAATACACATGAATCATTAAAATCACTGCATTAACGATGATAATGTTTTCTTTAGTATCTCTGAGAAGACTCGTGGGTAACATTTTCAGTTGCCCCGCCTGGTATAGAGACTGAGACTGTGAATAAGAGCAGTTAAACAAATCGATATTTGATCATCTGAGAAAGATTATAGTCAACCAGACATAAAAGAATCAGGTTTGTCAATAAAAAATATTGAAAACATTTAGAAGTAAAAAAAAAAAAGAAAAAAAAAGTGTGCATGATTCAGCAGCACGTGCGAGGCTGAAGTTGTCACAACAAGGTTGAACGGACAAGTTTACTGAGTATCAGATTACATTCATAATCTGTTGTGCGAACACTTAGACATTGTTCGGCTTGTTTTTCAGGTCCTCCCATCATCACATAACGGACAAATCACATCAGTGACGAAGCAAAATTATAACTCACCTTTAAAGAGAAGATTTCTCCATAGTAAAAATACGTTCTTCTATCCAGGAGCTGGTTTCAACTAAACTGCAGTACTTGTTCAAGCGTCTGTTTGTCCTGAAGATAAAGCGTCGAACATCACTGCATGCTGTATGCCGAGACGGTCCTCCAGAAGGTGCATGACTCTTTTATTCCGCTGGGTGAAGCCACTTTCACTTATGGTCTCCAGAGAAATTTTCAGGATCACCTGGTTTCCCGGAAAACGAAACTTAATTTTACAGTAAATCACATGATAAAATTTAAAGCCACCACAGATGGCTTAATTCATGCACAGAGTTGTTTTCCCTGCTGTGCTGCAGAATTCAGTAAAAATATGTGGAGACCACGAGAATCACACAATGCTGATTTCATGTCACAGTTTCTCCATAAAATAAAGGAATATACATGTAAACACAAAGTCTTCCACATGATTATTGTCTGACATACACAAACACATTTTGGTGCAGTAATAGTAATAGCAACTAAGTAAGCGATATAAAAATGATGTACAGTACAACTGTATTTTAATAAGCAAATGAGAGGAAATTCCACCTGGATTTATTCTAAATTTTAAAAAGCACAGTTTTGTCATGAATGACTTTTTAAGGAATTAAATCAAAATTCAATTAACTAATTAATATAAACCACTGAACAGATGCCTTCTTTTATTCATGTTTTTTTTTTTTTTTTAAACTTCTGATTCATGTTCATACTAAACCTACATGGGTCTGATCATTAACTGGTTCACCTGCTATAATTGAAATTTTAATGCAGAGGGAGATCTGCAGTTCAATCACCCTTAAAAATGAAAGTAGACATGGTGATAAAATGATCCAAGTGGAGAATATGTATTTTCATCTTTTGTGTAGACTAAACTAATGATTGTAGATTTTTATACAGTTACAATAAATAGTCTCAATGGTCAGAACAGTACATTAAACATCATGAATAAACATGCTGTGAACAGTATGTGGAGCATGTATTTTTATACTGTCCTAGATATCAACAAGAGAGACAGACACTTAAAATTACACTCCAAAGGAATCACATGACACTTGGTATTAGAGAAATGTTGCAGAGGAGTTCAGGTGATGTAGGGTACAGGGATATTTTCAGATTTTTAGAAAACACAGGAATTAATAGAAGAATTGAATGTAATAGTATAGCAACTTTTGTGGTCTATTCTCCAATCCAGTAGGTGGCGGTAATGCGCCTAAAAGGTGTTTGTCAACCGCCATTAAACAACAGAAGAAGAAGAAACAGTCTGTTCTGTTGGTACCATTGATGTATAAAGAGAGTTCTCTTCATACATCAATGCGTGGTGCTAGATAGCCGCTGTTGAAGAAAACAGTGAACCGGAAACATCATTAGCATCGACAAAGTGTGCACTTGTTGCTGTCGTCTGTAAGCTTTTTAATTGTGTGATTTAAGCTAAATGTTGCTTTTTGGACAAGATGAGATGTTGTTATGAAGCAAGAAACACGTTTATTTCCATTCACTCACACGTGGGACATAATTAAAACAAACACATCCTGCCAGTAAAAATGTCTCATTTGCATTCAGCATCTTTCACTATTTTATCACACTTTATAGACAAAAATGATGAATCAAGATAATGATAAGCAGAAAAAGAGGTAATGATAATAATCAATCAGTGGCAGCCTACTATGGTGTGTGTGTGTGTGTGTTTTGTTTGTTTGCACTTGACTGGGTCACAACTGGGGACTTTCTTCAGCACACACACCAGTTGATTGGGGACACCTTTCCTTTGGGGATGAAAACCACTTTATTGGTTTTTATTTTTATTGAATTCAACATGCTCCAAATTGTATTTTGGTCTTAAAATCTCAATTGTACCTAAAAGTGACTTTTTTCATATTTTTTATGTATGTGTGTGCCCCCCACCCACCCAATCTGTGTATAAGCAAGTCAAGACCTCCCTGAAGTCTAAACATGCAATGATGCTGTTGTAATGTGATGTTGTAATATGCACTTTTTTTTTTTTTTTACATCTCTTACTTTCTATTTTTCTGTATATATTGTTATATATTGTAGTATAATATTCTCTTTTTTAAAACATATTTCTTATTTTCTACTTTCTTATCATTTCTCTATACATAAGTATATTTCTATTC
The DNA here is from genome assembly GCF_914725855.1 of Thunnus albacares. Taxonomy (NCBI): domain Eukaryota; kingdom Metazoa; phylum Chordata; class Actinopteri; order Scombriformes; family Scombridae; genus Thunnus; species Thunnus albacares. The sequence goes on along the minus strand of NC_058127.1, from coordinate 20,562,559 downwards.
TAGAATGGGAGCAACTGTTACATGACCCATTATCTGGGCTTCAGCACACATCCACACACACTCTGAGGGACATGACAGAGCCGCGCAACCCAGGGATGTCCTCCATCCCTCAGACAGCCCCTGTACACACGGGATGGACCCAGTAGAGTACACCCTTCGGAAACGGCTCCCTCGGAAACTCCCCAAGAGACGGAACGATGTCTACGTCAACATGAAGACGTATTTCCGGGCTCAGCTGGCACGTTGTCAGAAGCTGCTGGAAGGTGGGGGTCACAGGGAGATCTGTGTCCATGGCCTGGGCCTGGTCATCAACAGAGCTATCAACATTGCCCTTCAGCTGCAGGCCAGCAGCCAGGGGGCGCTGCAGCTGGCAGCCAACACCTCCACGGTAGAGCTTGTGGATGACCTGGAACCTGAAGACCCTGATGAGGCTGGGGAGCCCATGACACGTACACGCAACAACTCGGCCATTCATATTAAGGTTTTCTACCCTGACCCACAGTGACTTGGATAGAGGTTTCCCTGATGTGTGTCAGGCAGAGGTTCTCTATTAGTCCTGTTTGTTGCCTCATTAATCAGTAGACACATATTACAGAGTTATCTGATGGGGCTGAGTGTGTGGAGACCTATGACGGCAGCAGCAGAATGGAGCGACATACAGTGTGTTGGCTGTACATGTATCAGTAAACTGTGTAGGAATACTCCAGTTGGACTGAATATATTATGCTCTTTTGTCACGAGTTTTGTGTCTTGTCAAAAATTGTTAGTGTCATCACTTTTTATGTTTGCATGTCTTGAAGCAACAGTGATGTTTGCCAGATGAAACCTCAATGTAATTTAATACTTGTCGACATGTAAATGTACAATTGTCTTTAATTTTAAGGCCTAAGAGCAGCACAAGTGTTCACAGTTTCATGTCTGTTTTTAAATGTAGAAATATTTAGGAAAAACTGAGAAAGTTTACAATTCAGGTAGGTGTTGTTGTAGTGAACCTCCACTAGATGTCAGTAGTTTGCTACACATACACATGCCAGGATGTTATCATTCAGCAACCTTGCTTCCATGCCACCATGTGGCAACAACATACTCTCAAATAATGTTTATAGCATGTGTACACATGTGTTCAGTGTTACACATGAGAACATGAGCCCAACTAAAATCCTAAAGATCTGACACACACAAAAAAAGACGAGCTTAAAAGTAGAAAATCTGTATAAATAGCAATTATACAACTTATAAAATATATTAACATTATATTAACAAATCTAATAAAAGAGACTGTTTCTGTGAGGCATGGTTGAACAATGTTAAAGGCATGTGGGTCAGGCTTCATTCATTTTTGCAGTGATATTGGAAATAGATGCCCTGTCGCAACCTAACAGGCCTCCAACTTCTAGGTGCAATCAATATTTTCTAGGTGTTCCACTCCACAGTTCACTCTAAAGATATGAGTTTAGGGGTCAGACTCACTGGAAACAGACACATACACACTACGTACAGATTTAAACTTGCAGTCTTAACTCACACACACAAGTACATCCACACACAAAGTGCAAGAGCAGTGCTTCCCAAAGGCCTCATTTTGGTCATGATGTGCTTCACCATTTCCATGTTTGACATCTACATTTCAAGGTGCAATCATCTCAGAGTGTGTGTGGGTCTATGTGCTGAAGTCCAAATAATAGCTGAGAAATAAGTTGAGGAACTGTGGTCATAAGAATAAACCTGAGAGGTAGATAGAAACATGATGTAAAGAAAGAAAAAGGTAAAAATGATGGAAAGAGGGAGACAGAGACAACAAAAAAGATTAAAATTAGAATGATGTATACAGCATATAACTCTAACTGATGGGCATGAATATATGTGCCGAAACAATAGTGCAATTATCTTAAATCCAGATAAGGTTGGACAGTAGATCGCGGTAGATACAGTATGTTTGGAATTAATATTAAAAATCTGTTTTATAGATTAGAATTTTTACACCCTTTATGCATAATGAAGTATAATGTGAAGGGAAACTATATACAGTACATACAAAAATACACATACATATGTACTGTACATTGTGATGTGTCTATACAACATATTAATATGAATATGCATTACATATAATAAATATGAGATAATAAAACAGTACAGTAGCATAGTGTAAAAATGATATGACATAAAGAAGGACAGTATATTATGTTATTTTACAGTAACATTGTACAGTTGTTCAGTCATTCTGTGGTATGGAGTAAGACATTTAGTAGTTGCAGTAGTAATTTCAATATAATGAAAGCCATAGTGGACAAAAAGTGCATTGCAATAACTGTTAGCACAGTAACTACTGGGTTCAGTATATGTACTGTATATGGGGAGGGTATGTAAGCCAGTGTATGGTTGAAAAGAGGAGTGAAGGAAGGTTACACCTGGCTTGGTCGGGGCTATTGTGCAATCTGATAGTAGTGGACATCAACGAGCACCTGAAGCGTTCTGTCTTACACTTCAGTTGAATGAGTCTGTTGCAGAAGGAGCTCCCTATCTGCCATCAGCCCAGTTACAACCTGACCACAGAGCCGGTCCTCTTTACCAGCTTATTTAGTCTGCTGGCATCACCAGCCTTTTGTCAAGTTGCACCCCAATGCCCTTGTAGGAGTCCCCCATCTCTACTACCTCTCCCTGAATGATAACATTGTGTGTTACCTACAATCCAAACTCTTGCCATCAATGCAAAGTACCTTGTATTTTTCTGATGTGTTATGATGATGAAAACTAGTCAAGAGTAATTGAAATTTTTTTTACCATAACTGCAGTTTAATGACTCACTGCAGTCCTGTGGCTCACACAGCTGGGGCTGGATTTTGGTTTATTCTTATTTCAACATGCATTAAACACGTTTACATGACACTCATCTCACAATGGCAAACACACACACAACTTAAGCTGTGTTTCTACAGCAAATGTGTGTTTTGTCTTGTTTCAACATTCTTTTTCAAATGAAAAAACCCAAGACTTCAAATAAAACATTAAAGACATTCATAACTGATTTTGTCTTTTTACTTAAGTTAACAGAAGTAAGTAATGTAATCATTTAATACACAGTCTCTGGTACATTATGACAATACCACATATATGCTGATATTTTAATTCATTTAAAGATGTACATACATGGCACCAGTAACAGTATGTAACCAGTATGTATACATGTTGACATATGGACTAAATTATCTTTTGATTCATTAAGAAAAAGTAAATATTTGACATTAAAAACTTCATAAACATATAAACAAACAATTCTATATTCTAAGAAAAGTAAAAATCACATATCAACCATAATTTGATCAAAAAACAAACTTTCTATCCTTCATACATGTTGACAATACCACATATAGATTGAACAATCTTTCATTTAAAACTACATATGTGACATCACATACTTCACTGTCACTTTGATGCTTTGATTAATTGCATACATCTTTTCAATTACATTATAATGAAAATCAACAGTCACAAAATTATACAATGCAAGCTCAGATTTAATGATTTTAATGTTTGTAACATGTGCTCCTAATATTTACATTGATTTAAAGTATTTAAACATGTCTTTATCAACATCAATATACAGTTAAAGCAGATTATTTTTATTTAACATATCAAATGCAATCTCAGTTAGAGATGAGCGCTCAAAAACAATACTATTTGTGACCCCTCTCTTTCATATAAAACAAACCAAGATCAAAATATTCATTGGACAATGATAGATGAACATAAAGAGGAGGATGTGCACCTCTGTAATGTCAAATCACTTGAGGAGGGAATGTTAGTACTATCTCACTTAATGTTAAATGACTCTTTCAGGCTAGCTTCTGCTTTCTTATGTGTGATATTTTTCCAGGTTGCAGGAATATCAGCAGGCTGTGCATGGTATTCTTTAGCAAACTCATTGTTGAACTTTGTCATTACATATTTCCAGTAGTCTGATGCCTGAAGGCTTACATCCGGTGGAATTTTCCAGTCTGGGAAGATTTCTTGATAACACTTGTAAGGGTGAGATCCATGATTTGTGGCTTCACATAGAAAATTCTTGTCACTGGTCACAAGAGAAGAACATATGTCAGTGACAAGTTGCCCTGTCCAAAGAAACCTGTATTGTCCCAGACCCTGTGACCGATGTAGTGAAGCAAAGTGCTCAGTATGTGCTTTTCCTCCTGCGTCACAAGGCGCTTTGCAGAATGGACACTGTTTACCACATCCCATCACTTTGGTGAAAAGTTCATTCTGAGGCTTCACGTGGAGATTTTTTAGTTTCATTTCAATGTTCGTTTTTTTAAATGTCTCTCTAAGAGCTTGGGCCATCTCCTTCACGCACTGTGTGAGCCAGTGAGCAAACTGTTCCTGGTCGGCATTGTTAAGGATCATGAAAGCACCGAGAGCATCCTGGGAAATGACCAGTTTATCACCAAGTTCCTTGCAGATATCTTCAACAAATGTCTTCAAGTTGCCACTCTTTCCTTTTTTGGCATTTTCCATGGCATTGTTTATGCTTTTGATACTTGACTGAAGTCGTTGATCTTCAAACTTAGACACCATAGATGGGTCAGAGAAGTGTTCCATTATTCGGTCAAATGTCCACTCCTTTACATAATCCTCATATGAGCAAATGTAGCTCAGATACTTTTTAAAGTCATCCTTGGTGAGCAAATCCAGTAAAACTGCATACTGGAAGAAATACCGGGTGCTGAACTGTTGGCATGTCAGCATTTCACCAATGATGTCAGGACCCAAGGAGCGGTTGACAAAGTCTTCGACTGCAGGCTTCAAGCATCGGTTGGTGAATTCTTCTGCCTTCTTCTGGCACTGGTCTCGTTCATTGAACACATCTTTGAAATCTGCACGAAACTTTTCTTTGTTTTTATGCAGACATCTGTAAGGATCATTCACAAGTATGAAATCTTCATGCATTTTCTGAAATGTTCTGGCTGCTAAACCACAGATGTGCTGTTTTAAAGAAACTTCAAAGTCAATGCCTGTCTTCAGATCTTTGTTGTTTTGCAGCCTCTCATCAATCATGTGTAGGATCTCCTGGGTGTAAGTGTTATGGTAATTAGCTTTTCTTTCCATTTTTTCACTTATAAACTGTGTGCAAGCAGCTATGATGCTGTCAGTCATTTTTTGTACAGCGACTGTGTGACCTTGAATGTTGAAGAACTCTTTAAATCGGTTAATGAATCCTTCAGCTGTATATTTAAAAGCCTCCAGTCCACAATCTTGCAGACTTTTTTGGCTTAATAATTCACATGCACGACTCCCCTTATGTGAGAGATTTGCTCTCAGGTAGTAAGACACACTAGTGCAGACATCTGAAGCCTTTTGTTTAGAAAAGGATAGTTCCTTGACCGTTTTAGTCCACATCTTATCAAATTCTTTGTCTAGCTCTTTGTCTGTCATCTTGACTTTTTTCTTCCGACATTCTTCAATTAATGCACACACCCTTCCCTCTAATTCTTTCGTGTGATTCTTCTTGATACTATCCAGCTTTACCATTCCCTGTCTGATGTCAGCTGCGGCTTCGAGCTGATTAAACACAGACCTTTCCATTTCTCCTCGAAGGCTCTTTGAACTGTTTGCAAAGTCCTCTTTGTATCCTTCAACTAGGTAGACATGACCCTCTGTCTGCTTGAAGTACTTTGTCAAATTTTCAAGAAGCTCTGTCTCCCATTTCGACAGCATTGTGCAAGCTTCACTTTTCAAACACGTGAGAAGTTCTGTCATGTCAGGTATCTCCGATTTCACAGCAATTGTGCCAAAATTGGAAATTCTTGTTTCAGCATTTGTGACCCAGGTGTACATGTCTTTTTTGAATTCCCATTCCCATTTGTTGAATTCTGTGCAAAGCCTCATGTAGGCATCCGCCACTAGGCTGTTTCTGAAGCTGAAGATAAAGTTTTCATGCTTTACTGCATTCCACAGGCTTGACATCCACTCTGTAAACTCAGAGATTTTGTTAGCAGATGAGTTACAATTTCCCAACATTTGGATGATGTTCTTCTTGAGCTCATATACAGCTTCACTGTACCCTGCATTGACTGGTGCCATTGGTGGGTTTCCATTCCAGAGTCCAGGAATGTACCAGTTCCCAGTGTCTGGACTGTACTCCATCACATCAGTGAAGCTCTTGTTCTCCTCTTTCTTTTCCATTTTGGCTGCTGCCTGGGTCATCTCATTTAACTGTTGCAAGAGCAGTTTCCTGTCTCGTAAGTTCTTCTCATGGGCTGAAACATCTGACACATTCTGGTGAACAAACTGACATTTGGGCTTTTTGCCCACCTCTTTCATCCTGAGAAAAGCATGCACAACTATTTGTAGGATATCCTTCATTTCTGTTGAGTTCTCCATTGCAATATTGATAATGGTGATATCACTCAGCCCCACAACAAGTGTTGCAAGCTCATTGTCATGCTCATGGCTATCATCCAGTTGTGCAAGCTCCGGTGACTTTAAGCCCTCGGTGTCAATTATCACCATGAAGTCACAGTTGAGTACTTTTTTGACATCTTCATTGACTCTGATGAGCAACATAAAGGCACCTCGAGTGCATCGACCACTACTGACTGCAAACTGCACTCCAAACATCGTGTTAAGGAGAGTGGACTTTCCTGTGCTCTGAACTCCAAGAACTGTGACCACCAGTATCTTGCTCTTAGGAGACACCAAGTCACTGAGCTGAGAGAGAACATCACTCACCCATCTGAGAGGTATGTTGGATGCATCTCCATCAACAAGCTCAAGAGGAAAGCCATCAAGTAACAATCCTGCACAGAGTTTTGGAAGATGCTGTAATTGTTGACGTGATGGGTCTGTTTCTGGAAGAGAAACTGAAGCTTCATAGATTTGACCCATTTCACGGAAGAAGTGTTCAGTCCCCAGTGAGCTGTTGGAAAGTTTTCTGTCAATGTCTTTAATCTCCTCTTTGTTTTCAGAATTTTGGCATTTCTTTTTGTACTGCTCCCTGAGACCAGACAGTTTTTCTCGAGACAGGTTATCGAGGTTAATTCGCATCCATTTCAGGAAATAGCACCTCTCTATCCTTGGGCTTGATATTGCATTGATGAAGCATGTCATAGCGTTTGACATGTCAGAAGAGTTCTGTTTTTTCCGAAGTTTTCTTTTCTCTACCTGAAGATCACTTTTGTACTTTTCTATGTTTTCAGATCCAACTTTTCGAAGCCGAAATTCTTCCTTCTCTAAGCGAGTCAGTTCCTTCCATGTGTGACCTTGCAAGGGAAGCTGAACTTCTTTGTATTCAAGGGTGTCTTGAATTTCTGCAGTGATGGCATCTGCATTTTTCTTGGCAGTCTGGCACTCTGGAGAGTCTTCATCAACCAAAATTCCCAGTTCATGGGCAATGTCAGCCATCTGCTCTATTGGAATCTTTATCTCTGATTTCTCAACTACATCCTTGACTATTTTCCGCATATTTTTGATAAAATCTGCATCGTTCATCTGTTTAGTCTTCAATATGAGATTTTTAGTCAATCCCAACTTGGTTGCTACCTTTTTCAGAGCATCTAAACTGAACCGCTTGCTTTGATGGTTGCCCACCAAGAAGATCTGTGCCTTGTGGTGTTGGTTGGTCAGTAGCCTGCACTCAGAGTCCAAATTGTCAAAGAATACAAAAACTGCAGCAGATGTTTGACACAAAAAGGAGTATTGTGTTTCAAATGAAGCAATGTCCCCACGGAGATTAGCTACAGTGACTGGCTCACTGAAAAGATCCATGTTTTTGTTTCCACAAGGGAGGTACCAAGTAATTTCAACCAATCCATTGGATATTCTCCTTGGACTGTCGCCACACTCCATATTGTGGTGAACAAAGGTGTCATGGTACTGCTGAGAATTGCTCAAAAGCTTATTGAGAATCTCTGACTTAGACAAGGAGCATTCACCCAGCCTCACAAAAGATATCATTGGAAGATTTGAGAGAACAACTCTGTCTTCAATGAAGCCCTTGGATTCAGAAAGGGACTGAGGTCTGTACTTTTTAACAATGTCTCTCATGGCCCACAGCATGAGTGTGCACTGTTTTGTGTCACAATTAGGAAGCAGCAGAGGCACAGAAAACTGACACATAGACATTTTGAGTGCAATTTCCTGCTGTACAAAACCATCAGAACACAGAAAGAGAGCAATGATTATGTCGAGGGGGTTTACAGTGTCACCTGAATTTGGACTGTTGACTAGATTGTCAAGATCAAACTCTGTATTCCATGACATAGCATCACAGGTTGAATCATATGCTGATGTACATTTTACATTTCTAGCTGTCACATTAACCATCATCAGTTTCTTCAGAAAATACCATGGAAGGTCAAGTTCTTCACTAATGGTCTTTTCATCAATCTGAAGTATTGTGCTCAAGGACAACTTATCACTGTAGTGCTGCTCCAAGTCCAGATCCTTCAATAAGCTCTCCAGGTGTGTCTCTGTGGATATGAATGATAGTGATCATTAAAATCATGGTTGGTTATTTTAACAAACTAAGCATGGATCCAAACTTAATTGGTGCATAGAATAAATACATTTGTAATGTTGATTACCCCTGGTAATTTGTCACAATGCACAATTATTATCTTTACTGATATCCTTCGATAAGTATAAAGCAATCATAAGGGTGTCAGTTGCAACAAGGCTTTAGTTAATCGGCATACTTCACTGTCCTATTTCCCAGCTTTGATGCATGTCAACTTTTCAAAAAAGCAACAAGAAGGTCCCAAGATTGGCTCAAGGGAGATATTTACTAAGCCTGTAACATATTACCTTCCATGGCGCAAACTTTTGCGTTGCCGCAATTTTTTAATTTAGCAGGGTACTGAGACTGAAAAGGACTGGAGCACAAAACAAAGTGTATTCTGCTGTTGAACATGGTATACTGGTTGAAGAGCAGAGACGTTGGATCTGCAAGTGCATAGTCATTCCGCAAAAGAAACACTACATGTCAGGAAATGTGAGTTAAATATCCTGATGTTGCCAGCTCAGCAAAAAGATCAGTGATTGAATGAGTTATGAAAAATCAGTGGGAGAGTTTTGGTAAAACTTGTAAAGTCCTTTCTCAATATTGTTTTTGTAAACAGATAATATAACAGTTAATAACTAAAACTGCCTCAATCATGTTGCGCTGGATTGGGGCAGCTGTGAAACATTAAGTCAGGGAAAACATGCAATCTGCAAACACAGAAATCTGTGAACATCTCTCAAGTTGTATTTAAGGATGTCTTGAATTTCTGCAGTGATAACCCTCATATTTTTTTGCCATTCTGGTACTCTGAACAATCTTCATCAAGCAAGATTGCCAATTCAGGGGCAATGCCAGCCATCTGCTCTAATCACATCTTCCACTGTGAAAAGGAAAAAGGATCCGTTGCGTCTCTTTGTATCCGCAAGTTGGTGCTCCTGTCAGTGTTGGAGCCTGCCTGTGAGAGGCTTCAGTTGGTTAATGTGTGTTTTTAAAACTTATTTCAGGACTATGCTCAGTTTCTCTGAGAGAGGAATTTTTGCTGCAACACAGTGTGACATCACCCAGGAAAGTGTTGCATGGGCCAATCACATACATGCAAACACACATTCCGGATAGATTACTTTGTAGCATGAAAGCCTTATTCCTGCTGCTTACCTGATGATCGGTGATAAAAATGCAAAAACCAGTCTGTGAGTATTACAAACCATTGTGCTGCTTTTTTGGGGTCTGTAAATACATTAACCTGTTCATTGTCTTGCCATACCTTAAGTAACACTGTATCAGACTATGTTTTTAAAAAAACAACTGAAGAAACAATACTTGCACAAAAAGAAAATGAATATCCCACAAATAGTATTTGAACATTTGTGTGTGAATTTCCCTGGCTTCACATAATTAAATGCCCATTCATTTGTATTGTGAAATCAGTACAAACATTTTCAAATGTAAATAAATGCATGGAATTTACCAAATATTGTAAAAATAGATAAAGCTGCTGTGCTTTTCCTATTGTGTCAAAATGTCCATTGTGAGAAAGATCTAGAAATTCAGTATGCAAATTACACTTGTTTTTTTAGTAACTGGTAAACACTATCTTGAGGTGTCCCATGGTTCTTGCATTTCAAGTAATGTAATCTTACTCATCACTACCTTTAATCTCAAATCACATGAATGAGGAATACAGTGAGACAACAAACAAGCATATTTTCTTGATGAGTGTTCATTTAAAGGCCCTGCATACACATTTTGTCAGTAGTAGACTGATTAAACCTCTGTTGAGGTTGATATTAGGTGGACCTATAGTGGTAACCTAAAGTAACAGCATTAAATGGCAATGGCAGTAAATCACAGTATGTCCTGAGAAGAGGTGTAATCAAGCAAAACAACAGAAATCGCCAGGGCAAGATGTGTGCAGGGACTTTAATGTAAAACTATTCACTTAATTAAGCTTTAAAAATATTTCTGCAGACAGGCTTGTTTTTTTTATTATCTGTTTTATTCTACTTTATTTTTATAATCCTTTGCAGAGTCAGGCTATTTCCCTTAACTCAATTAACTTTGTGACTTTATTTTGAGCATTTCTTTATAATTTGTTTTTTCATTGTAATGTTTAACTTTTACTTACTAGTGCGGGAAGATGTTACGACTGGCTTGCTTCTTCTTCCATTCTTCAGCTGTGCAGAAACTTGGAGGGAGTAACACACACCTGGCTTCAGGCTGCTGAAAGTCAGACTGTTTGTGTTTGTTGTCAGTTCTTGCACACAGCTCTCTTCTTCACTGCAACAAGTCACAATGTAGCTCTCCACTTCACCAGCAGGAGTGTCCCAACGCAGAGAAAGTGACTCACTGTTGACTTGATAGACTGTTATCTGTGCAGGAGGGCTGGGATCTGTGGGAACAATATAATGGTTTCAAGTATAATTGAAAAGTTTCCTCTATATTTGTGCTGTTTGCCTGCCAAGCATAAGAGGTGTGATAGACAGAAAAGCAATATACAATCACCTCACACAATTTATACACATACACATTTTGCAACCTCTTTAGTCTGACAGAATATCTCAGTTGTAAGAAGTACATTCATGTATGTTAAAGTTATGAGGACATATTTGTTGAGCTCAACAACCAGACAGCCAAAGCTTTACTGTATTGATAAATAATTTCATTTTAATTTCAGCAACATTTTTTTATTTCAGATTTACCTGTGAAGACAGATACAGAAGCTGTTTCACTTTGATTTCCATTTTCTGCTCTCCTTGTGATTCTGAAAGTATACTCAGTCCCAGGATGCAGTCCATCAACATCTACAGTGCTGGAGTCTTCCACAATCACACTTCCTCCATGTGTGTCACTGGAGTAATCTATATGTAGTTTATACCTAACAGATGAATCAGTGGGTGTCAAGCCAAGAGAAACAGTCTCAGTGCCAGCATGGAGAACTGTTACTTCTGGTGGAGGAACATCTGTCATAAGAGAAAAGAAGAAAAATACCTCTTAGGAACTCCACATTACGCCATGTTTTAAGTAATAAAAATGTGTACAATTTATTGACTTGAATAGTATTTATTTATTTCTCTCTGCTGGACAATAGATTGCTTAAGGCCAACCTTCTACACCTGCATCACTCACACTTACAGTCAGACTGTGGGGTTGCAGGAGAGTCTCCTTCCTCACAGTCAAGGAAGGTATCTGGTGCATCATAGAAATCCTTGATAATTAAGAAAAGGATAATATGTATTTGCCATTTCATTTCATTATTTGTCTTATTTTCAATAATCCATTATTTTGTTTACCTCCTCTTCCTCAGAGTTATCCATTGTGGATACACTCTCAGTCATCCCACACTGCTTCTCACTAAAGGTAATAGGAAAGAAGCCTGTAAGTTTGCAGCCAACAACACTAACAATAACACAAACAATATGGATCAAAACCAAGAATCACAACTGTTATCTGCTGTTAAGGCCAGATAAAAACAAAAAAATAAAAAGAATCTGCTGATTCATGCATCTGTTTCAGGCTGTGGACTAACTACTCCAATTCATTTTAAATGATTATCTTACAGGTGGAAGCCCTGAAAGGAGATAAAAGACTGTTTTTTGTAATATTTTTCCAATGGCACAAGTATTCACATCTTTTAATTAAGTAGCAATATGTAAAAATACTCCTTTAGAAGTAATGAATGAATATACCACTTTACAAATCTATTCTTAAGTGACAGGACCGAAGTATGATCAGCAAAAACAGTAAAGGTATTTGTTATGCAGACAAACAGTCCTCGTGAATAAGTTAATGTCACTGTTAGGTAGTTTAATCTATAACATGTTTTATGAGCCAATCATTTGTTTTGAATGTAAAATTAGTGTAATCACTTAAGTAGTAACTATAGCTGTCAAAAGTAGTGGAGTAAAAGGTATAATACAGCGATGTACATTGAGTGAGCTACAGGATAAGTACATGTACTTAGTTACATTCCATTACTGTATTTTTTCATGTTTTCTTTTGCTTTTTTCACTTTGCTTTTCAGATCATCCACATGTATAAGCAAAGAAAATAAACACTAAAAAAGTAATAACATGGTGACCTACCTTTGTAAGACTGATTTGTCCATGTCATGATGACATCCTTCTTTTATCCAGGAGTTTATATCTACTCTGTATGCAATATGTTGTAATAGGTCAAGAGTTTGGCCTGAAATGAAAGCACTGCACCCTCCTGCAAATGCCAAAGCAACACCTGAGGCTTCTCCTTTTATACTGCAGTCAGGTGCAGTCACTTTGTGTTTCATTTCCTAGGAACAGTAGGCAGTCATGTAAGTTATAAGAAAAGGAAACTTAACTCTCTATTTGCATGTCCAAACCACATTGAAACACATGACTAAACCTGTCTGTCCCCATTAAATGTTTTTTTTTAAATATCATACTGTAAAGGGATTGAACTTAAACATATACTAAATAAAGGGTTAAGTTGATATGTTTCATTAATAAGGACAAGCTACTTTTCATTTTATCAAAATAACATGTAAGAAACAACAAAAATATGGACTTTTCTGTGTATATTTCCCTGAACTTAATGGTCTGCTCATAGAACTTTGGATTTAATTCATATATAAGGTTAAAACACTATGGACCCTATCTTACGCCTGGTGCAAAGCGGTGTGTCTTTGAGATTCCTGTTTGAGCTGGCCTCCAAGAACTCAAGAAAATTCTTAAGACGTCTCTTTTACTTGTTTTTCAACCAAATATATCCGTATTTAATCTATTATTGCAAAAAGTTAGTTAGTTTTGTTTTGGTTAGTGCTCCCTCCTGGCACTAACAAATCCTAACCAAAAAGGAGGTGGTGCCCCCAATAACAATGTAATTAATAAATTAAGTATTAATAATCCTACATGATTGAAAAGAGGAGTGGAGTGAGGTCACACCTGGCTTGGTCTGGGGTCACAGTTGCTATTGTGCAGTATGATAGCACTGGCCACAAACGAGCACCTGAAGAATTCCGTCTTACACTTGCGTTGAATGAGTCTGTTACAGAAGGAGCTCCCCATCTCCCATCAGCCCAGTTACAACCTGACCACAGAGCTGGCCCTCCTTACCAGCTTATTTAGTCTGCTGGCATCACCAGCCTTGATGCCACCTCCCCAGCTCACTATACCAAAGAGTTAACTGTCACAGACTGATAAAATCTCTTTAATAGCCTGTTGCACACATTCCTGTACCAGTGAAGGCTGGTACAGGAATGTACCAGCCTGCACTGACCATTCCTGAAGAGGGCGTTGGTTTTATGTGACGAGTTTATTGTTGAGTTGCACCTCAAGGTCCTTGTAGGAGTCCACCATCTCTACTACCTCTCCCTGAATGATAACATTGTGTGTTACCTATAATCCAAACTCTTGGCAATACAAAGTGTCCCATATTTTTCTGATGTGCTATGATGATGAAAACTAGCTAAGTAACTGAAAAATTTGATCATAACTGCAGTTCAGTGACTCTCTGCAGCCATTTGGCTCAGACAGCTGGGGCTGGATAATGCGTGCTTTTCTAGTTTCAACAATCCTTTTCAAATTTAAAAACCCAAGACTTCAAATAAAACCTTAAAGATATTCATGACTGATTTAGTCTCTTTATTTAATCAGTTAACAGAAATAAGTAATGTAATCATTTAATACACAGTCTATGGTACATTATGACAATACCACATATATGCTGCATGATGTTTTAATTTGTTTAAAAATGTTCACTAGTAACTAGTAATGTCACAGAAACAAAAACAGAGACATTCAGAATTGTGAGATAAAAAAAACATCTGGATTCCAAAAACTTATGTATACATGTTGATATATGAACTAAATTATATATTGATTGTTGTTGAGAAAAGTTAAATATTTGACACCAAAAACTTCACAAACAAATAAACAAACAATTCTATACTCTAAGTAAAGTAAAAATCACATATATATAAAAAATATTTCTATCCTGCATACATGTTGACAATACCACATATAGACTGAACAATCTTTCATTTAAAACTGAACATATTTGGCATCACATACTTCACTGCCACTTTGATGCTTTGCTTAACTGCATACATCTTGTCAATTAATGAAAATCAGTCACACAAATCATAAGATGCAAGCTCAGATTTAATGATTGTAATGTTTGTAATATGTGCTCCTAAAATGTTTGTTGACTCAAAGTATAAAAAAAAAGTCTGAAGTATAAAAAAATGTCTTAATCAGCATACAGCTAAAAGGATTTAATTTTTAATTAAACATGTTACATGAAATCTCAAGTAGAGGTGAGTATTACACGCAGTGATTTTCTCTTATGTCTCTGTTGCAGGTTGTAGTAGTAAAATATCTGTGTACTGACAATATTGTCGACCTTGTCATCTTATATACAGTATGTTACTATTTCTGATTCTCTTCTACATTAAATTAAAATAAACAAGGTCAAAATGAAAGGAGGATAAATGAACATAAGTAGGAGGATGTGTACATGTGTAAATCACGAGGAGGAAATGTTAGTCGTCTCTCATTTAATGTTAAATGACTCTTTCAGGCTTACTTTTGCCTGCTTAAGTGTGATATTCTTCCAAGTTGGAGGAATATCAGCAGGCCTTGCTTTATATGCATTAGCAAATGTATGGTTGAACTTTGCCATTACATATTTCCAGTAGTCTGAGGCTTCAAGGCTTACATCTGGAGCAATTTTCCAGTCTGGGAAAATTTCTTTGTAACGCTTGTAAGGGTGCCATTCATCCTTAGTAGCATCGCAGCGGAAACATGCGTTACTGATCACAGCAGAAGAACATATGTCAGTGCAAAGTTTTTCTGTGGCAGTCCACCTGTATGTACCAAGACCCTCCGGCCGATGTAGTGAAGTCCAATGCTCAGTATGTGCTTTTCCTCCTGCTTCACAGGGCGCTTTGCAGAATGGACACTGTTTACCACATCCAATCAGTCTGGTGAAAAGCTCATTCTGAGGCTTAACATTGAGATTTATTAGTTTCATATCAATGTTTGTTTTTTTAAACTTCTCTCTAAGAGCTTGAGCCATCTCCTTCACGCACTGTGTGAGCCAGTGAGCAAACTGTTCCTTGTCAGCATTATTCAGGATCATGAACGCTCCGAGAGCATCCTGGGAAATGACCAGTTTATCACCAAGTGCTTTGCAGATATCTTCAACAAATGTCTTCAAGTTGCCACTCCTTCCTGTTTTGGCTTTGTTGATGGCATTGTTTATGCTAATGATACTTGACTGAATGTGTTGATCCTCAAACTCTAACGCTTTAGACGGATCAGAGAAGTGTTCTTTTATTTGATTGAGTGTCCATTCCTTTACATAACCCTCGTATGAGCAAATGTAGCGCCAATAGTTTTCAAAATCATCTTTGGAGAGCAAATCCAGTAAAACTGAATACTGGAAGAATATCCGGGTGCTGAATTGATGGCATGTCAGCATTTCACCAATGATGTCAGGACCCAAGGAGCGATTGACAAAGTCTTCGACTGCAGGCTTCAAGCATCGGTTGGTGAATTCTTCTGCCTTCTTCTGGCACTGGTCTCGTTCATGGAACACATCCATAAAATCGGTCCAAAACTTTTCTTTGTTTTGATCAAGACATCTTTTGGGATCATTCACATGTATGAAATCTTCATGCATTTTCTGAAACTGTCTGGCTGCTAATCCACAGATGTGCTGTTTTAGAGAAACCTCAAACTCTATGTCTGTTGCAACATGCTGATTGTTTTGCAGCCTCTCATCAATCATGCGTAGGATGTCGTGGATGTAAGTTTCATGGTAATTGGTTTTTCGTACCATTTTCTGTGACAGAATGTCTTTACAAGCGGCTATGATGCTGTCAGCCATTTCTTGCATAGCCGCTACTTGATCTTTTGTAAACCACGTCATCACTTTGTTTTTAAGTTTTTTGATGACCCCTTCAACTGCATATTTAAAAGGCTCATATTTGAAAGGCACTTGTCCACAATTTTTCAGGTCTTTTTTATTCAATATTTCATTTGCATGACTGCCTTTATGTGAGAGATTTGTTCTCAGGTTGTGAGTTACATTGGTGCAGACATCTGTTACCTTTTGTTCACAAAAAGATAGTTCCTTCAAAGTTTTATCCCACATCTCATTAAATTCATTGTCTAGCTCTTTGTCTGTCATCTTGACTTTTTTCTTCCGACAGTCCTCAATTAATGCACACACTCTCTCCTCTAATTGTTTTGTGTGATTCTCCTTGATGCTATCCAGCTTTACCATACCCTGTCTGATGTCAGCTGCTGCTTCCAGCTGATTAAACACAGACCTCTCCATTTCTCGTCGAAGGCTCTTTGCACTGTTGGAGAATTCCTCTTTGTATCCTTCAACTAGGTAGACATGACCCTCTGTTTGCTTGAAGTACTTTGTCAAATTTTCAAGAAGCTTTGTCTCCCATTTAGACAGCAGAGTGCAAGCTTCACTTTTCAAATATGTGAGAAGTTCACTCATGTCATGGCTCTCTGACTTCACAGCAACTGTACCAAAATTGGAAATTCTTGTTTCAGCATTTGTGACCCAAGTATACATTTCCTTTTTGAATTCCCATTCCCATTTGTTGAATTCTGTGCAAAGCCTCATGTAGGCATCAGCCACTAAGCTGTTTCTGAAGCTGAAGATGAAGTTTTCATGCTTTACTGCATTCCACAGGCTTGACATCCACTCTGTAAACTCAGAGATTTTGTTGGCAGATGAGTCACAATTTCCCAACATTTGGATGATGTTCTTCTTGAGCTCATATACAGCTTCACTGTACCCTGCATTGACTGGTGCCATTGGTGGATTCCCATTCCAGAGTCCAGGAATGTACCAGTTCCCGGTGTCGGGACGGTACTCCATCACATCAGTGAAGCTCTTGTTCTCCTCTTTCTTTTCCATTTTGGCTGCTGCCTGCGTCATCTCATTTAACTGTTGCAAGAGCAGTTTCCTGTCTCGTAAGTTCTTCTCATGGGCTGAAACATCTGACACATTCTGGTGAACAAACTGACATTTGGGCTTTTTGCCCACCTCTTTCATCCTGAGAAAAGCATGCACAACTATTTGTAGGATGTCTTTCATTTCTGTTGAATTCTCCATTGCAATATTGATAATAGTGATATCACTCAGCCCCACAACGAGGGTTGCGAGCTCATTGTCATGCTCATGGCTATCATCCAGTTGTGCAAGCTCTGGTGACTTTAAGCCCTCAGTGTCAATGATCCCCATGAAGTCACAGTTGAGTACTTTTTTGACATCTTCATTGACTCTGATGAGTAACATGAAGGCACCTCGAGTGCATCGACCACTGCTGACGGCAAACTGGACTCCAAACATTGTGTTAAGGAGAGTGGACTTTCCTGTGCTCTGAACTCCAAGAACTGTGACCACCAATATCTTGCTCTTAGGAGACACCAAGGCATTGAGCTGAGAGAGAACATCACTCACCCATCTAAGAGGTATGTTGGATGCATCTCCATCAACAAGCTCAAGAGGAAATCCATCAAGTAACAATTCTGCACAGAGTTTTGGAAGATGCTGTAATTGTTGACGTGATGGGTGTGTTTCTGGAAGGGAAACTGAAGCCTCATAGATTTGACCCATTTCACGGAGGAAGTGTTCAGTCCCCAGTGAGCTGTTGGAAAGTTTTCTGTCAATGTCTTTAATCTCCTCTTTGTTTTCAGAATTTTGGCATTTCTTTTTGTACTGCTCCCTGAGATCAGACAGTTTTTCTCGAGACAGGTTATCGAGGTTCATTCGCATCCATTTCAGGAAATAACATCTCTCTATTCCTGGGCTTGATATTGCATTGATGAAGCATGTCATAGCCTTTGACATGTCAGAAGAGTTCTGTTTTTCCCGAAGTTTTGTTTTCTGTTCCTGAAGATCACTTTTGTACATTTCTATGTTTTCAGACCCAGCTTTTCGAAGCCGAAATTCTTCCTTCTCTAAGCAAGTCAAATCTTTCCATATTTGGCCTTGCAAGGGAAGCTGAGCTTCTTTGTATGTAAGAGTGTCTTGAATTTCTGCAGTGATGGCATCTGCATTTTTCTTGGCAATCTGGCACCCTGGAGAGTCTTCATCAACCAAGATTCCAAGTTCATGGGCAATGTCAGCCATCTGCTCTATTGGCATCTTTTTCTTTGAGTTCTCCACTACATCGCTGACTGTTTTCCTCAAATTTTTGACAAAGTCTGCATCATTCATGCGCTTAGTCTTTAAAATAATGTTGCTGTTAGTCAAGCCCAACTCAGTTGCTACTTTTTCTAAAGCATCTAGACTGAAGTTCTCCCTCTGATGGTTGCCCACCAAGAAGATCTGTGTCTTGTGGTGTTGGTTGGTCAGTAACCTGCACTCAGAGTCCAAATTGTCAAAGAACACAAAAACTGCAGCAGATGTTTGACACAAAAAAGAGTATTGTGTTTCAAATGAAGCAATATCCCCACGAAGGTTAGCTACAGCAACTGGTTCACTGAAAAGATCCATGTTTTTGTTTCCACAAGGGAGGTACCAAGTAATTTCAACCAATCCATTGGATATTCTCCTCGGGCTGTCGCCTGACTCCATATTGTGGTGAACAAAGGTGTCATGGTACTGCTGAGAATTGCTCAGAAGCTTATTGAGAATCTCTGACTTGGACAAGGAGCATTCACCCAGTCTCACAAAAGATATCATTGGAAGATCTGAGAGAACAATTCTGTCTTCAATGAAGCCCTTAGATTCAGAAAGGGACTGAGGTCTGTACTTTTTAACAATGTCTCTCATGGCCCATAGCATGAGTGTGCACTGTTCTGTGTCACAATTGGGAAGCAGCAGAGGCACAGAAAACTGACACATAGACATTTTGAGTGCCATTTCCTGCTGTACAAAACCATCAGAACACAGAAAGAGAGCAGTGATTATGTCAAGGGGGTTTGGCATGTCACCTGAATTTGGACCGTCGACCAGATTCTTAAGATCTAACCTTGTATTCCCTGACAAAGCATCATGGTTCTCATGTACTGACTCACATACTGATGTATATTTCACATTCCTAGCTGTCACATTAACCATCATCAGTTTTTTCAGAAAATACCACGGAAGATCTGAATTACACTTAACAAGTTCATCAGTAATGGTCCTCTCATCAATTTGAAGTATTGTCCTCAGGGATAACTTCTCTTTGTAGTGCTGCTCCAAGCCCAGATCCTCCAATAATGTCTCCAGCTGTTTCTCTGTGAACATGAATGACAATAATTATTAAAATCATGTTTGGTTGTTTTAATTTACTAAAGCATACATCCAAACATAATTGGTACATAAAATAAGTGCACTTGTAATGTCGACTGATGTAACCTGAAACCCTTGGTAATTTGTCACAGAGCACAATTTTGTGCCGTGCCTTCCATCCTCACTAAAATATAAAGCACCCATAAAAGCACGTCTTGACACACATCATCATATGTTGACCTGCTTCAGCTAATCAGGATACACCACTGTCCTATTTCCCAGCATTAATTCAACCTTTCAAAAAATCAGTAATTTTATTAGATTTGCTCCCATGATTGGCACATGTAGACCAGTCAATAGAGGGCATAGTCCCAGGTGTGCAATACACACTAATAGGGATTTTCCATGGTGGTAGGGGTTGTAAAGCTGAGTCATGCCATGAACAGCCATGAGCAGTCGAACCACGCTGTGTTTTTCCACTGGAAAGGTGAAATAAGTTGTTTACCTTGGTTATATGTAGGAGGTATGGTGGTTTGTAGAAAATGCAGTAAGAGCCTGTCATCTGCAGCTCTTCATCTAAGATCTCACTGTGGCTGTTTTTGCTTGTGCTACTCCTCCCTGCAATATTCAAAACTGAGGCACCGAGTCTACTGTCAGATTCTGGTACATGAACGAATCTGGTGTTCTCTTTGGTATTCTTTGGCATACGGGCAGCAGTTCAGCATGTACAGGAAGTAAGTATATACAAGAGTATACCTGGCAACACTTAGGTTTCAAAAATCGGGAGGTTTTTTTGGGGGGGTTGAGGTGAAAGATAGCGTTTTACTCAAGTTGATGAAACGCTTGTTAGGCTACTGTAAGTGCAACAAAACCTTCACAAGTAGAAAGCCAATAAGTACTTTATCATCATGTTTTACACAGCCACAGTGTACCACCACGAAAGCTGTCTGTATGTAGCTTATCTCAGATAAACTCAGCTGTTTATCTGAGTTTGCCACATATCTTAACATTGGCAAATTCTTGTAAATTTTGCCACTGGCTGAGACAATCCAGCACCTCCTTGCTCCACCAGCAGTACCTGCAGGCAGTCTATCACATTAGCAGCAGGACAGGGGACAGGATGGAAGACTACCTACGCAGAGAGCAGCTGTGCACACATGCTGTACAGTCCCAGAAACATATTGTGATAACAAAAAAGAAGAACTATGAAATTGGGAGATTAATGGGAATAATTACCAATCGGGAGCACAGTGGGAAAAAGGGTTAAAAATAGGGAGTGTTGGCAGGTATGTGAGAGCAGCAGCCAACTCATCAGGTTGAGTTGAGTATATGGTTTTGTACGAGTACTGAATGATCTCAGTAGCAAGCACAATTTGGACAAATTGGATTGGCAGATGGAAAAGGGATCACAAATGGATTGCTCAAGGAGCAGACTCACTTGTGCTGATTAACAATGTTTACCATCACCAGGCACGGACATGTTACTCTACCCAAAACATCTCCTGTAAATGCATGGTAGAGAGCAGATTTTACATTTTACTTTCTATAACAATTTAGTTGGTAAATATTGGCAGGGAAAAGAGTAATCAATGATCATCTTTTCAACCTAGCTGACAGTTACTTTGATGAAATATATAAGCAGAGTAGGCAGTCAGTGTCTGACTTTAGAGTACAAGCATATGACTATTTCCTGGAGGCAGTGCGTACCAGTGTACACCCAGTACAAATCAAACTCAAAAAAAAAAATCACTATGAAAAAGAATCGTTCATTAATTTCTTGCCGGCACCAGTTCAAACGAGTTCTGTTCAAGCATAACCAAACCCTAACGACCACACAAGCATCTAAACTGACCAAAACGACAGTTGCAGGTCTAGTGTGCTGCAGCTGACAAGCTTATTGTCTATGGAGCCTGCAAACTGACATTACAGTGCACTTTTACCCAGTGGATGTTTGTTTGGTTGCTGATTCAGAAAGCAAAGCATAAGAGTCTACAGCCATGCTATGGACTCTGTAAGGTTTTACAATTGGCGCAGTGAGGTCAGCATGTTCACAATGACAATGCTAATATGCTAATGTTTAGCAGGTATAATGTTTACCATTTTCACAATCCTAGTTTAGTATGTCAGTATGTCAGCCACAACAGGCTGGTGGGAATGTCATTAGTTTTTTAGGTACTTAGGTCATAAACCAAAGATTTGGACAAATTTTGATGTGATGATGGCGCTAGATACAAAGTCAAGGGATCACCAAAGTCAGTAAGATTCTTCCTTTCAAAATTCCATGGCAATCCATTTAATAGTTGTTGAGTTGTTTCAGTCTGGGCCAAAGTGGTGGACAGAGAGACCAACAGATTGACATTACCATCCACAGAGCCATACCCCTAACAATGAGGAGGTGAACAATAAAATAAACTGTGAAAGGTAAATAGAAGAATAAAATAATCAAAGTTTTACTTTTTTTTCCTTAATATCAATTGATTGGAGGAAAGGTATAAAGCTTTATGCTTGTGTTTATGTTCCATTTTCATTACCGCTATTATTTATTAATGCAATGTGTATATTTTTACTTGTCTGATCTTTTACTTCTTCAGGTGCTTTAATATCCCAGAGGAGCTTTAAACATATTCCTACAGACAAGCTGGTATTTGCCTTTATTTGTTTTATTTCTCTTTATTTTATTGCTTAATTCTTTTTCGTAATATTTTTCTTTTACTTACTTGTGTGTACAGATGTTACGACTGGCTTGCTTCTTCTTCTGTTTTTCAGTTGTGAAGAAACTTGGAGGGAGTAACAAACCCCTGGCTTCAGGCTGCTGAAAGTCAGACTGTTTGTGTCTGTTGTCAGCTCTTGCACACAGCTCTCTTCTTCACTGCAACAAGTCACAATGTAGTTCTCTACTTTACCAGCGGGAGTGTCCCAACGCAGAGACAGTGACTCACTGCTGACCTGATAGACTGTAATCTGCGCAGGAGGGCTGGGATCTGTGGGAACAATATAATAGTTTCAATTATAATTGAAAAGTTTCCTCTATATTTGTACTGTTTGCCTGCCAAGCATAAGTATGGCATCAGATTTCTATCATATGTCGCAAGCATGGTAAAACATGCTCACGAGCAAATTATATTATTTCACACATGCAGATATTATCTGACAGTCGCACGGTATAAGTCCTAACATAATGAGAATCAAAGAATGGCACCTGCCTGTTTAGAACTAAGCAGCAAGCACACCAAGCAGCCACCACACACAAGAGAGTTTCTGCATGGTGAACGTTGGAGGGCACACACGCTCTCACTGGTTCAATCTGCTCTCGAAGCTGAGTTCTGCTCGCATGAATAGATCTGACTCTTGACAAGATCAAACTGCAAACTTGTCTACATTTCTCTGAAGGTCTATGCTAAGGGTGACATTTATTTGCTTTATTTTTGCCAAGGATAATAAACTTGAATCATTATGAATGCCCGTTTTCATCAACTATTTGAGGGCAGTGATACATGGAAAACTCTCAAAACAGAAATGGATCAGTGTTGATGGTATTTGAACGAGGGACAGAATGCCAGTCATCAGTAACTAGCCAATGCAAGAGCCTCATAATGTTGTCTGTGTACCATAGTTATGATTTTCTGGTTTTATAAAGGCCTATTTATTTATTACAGTGTATAGACTGTATGTCAGCGGAATTTGACCATTAATATATTAATTACAAGATGATTTATTAATGAGTTTTCTTTTTTTCTTTTTTTTTCTGTATTTCTTGTTATTTCACCTAAAAGGCAACTAGTTTTTACTTGAATCACAATAGATTTTTATGTGCTTAAAACATGTTACATTCCAAATTTGACTTGAAATATGCAACATGATGAACAAGGATTTGTCCAGACAAGTTGTGCGTTAAGTTTCCACCTCAAGGAAGTTGGTATTATTACCAAACAATGTCCATAAAAATCTTTCTATTAAGATGAAATTTGCCCCTGTTGCCTTTCACTCCAGACTAAAGGTAACACTGAAAGAGTGTGAAAGCTCACTAGATTATGATGAATCTGTGTCGGACTGTTGGGAACTAGATTATGAGTCCTAAATAATGTATGATGATTTTTAACCATTTTTGTGTTATTATTGTACTTCTATGTAAAAGAATAAAGTGAAATATTATTGGGTTATTTTTGTGGGAAGATTATTTTGGTGTGGGTTTCAATCTGTTTAGATGCAACTATACATTAATTTTTCTGGATAGACCTAACTCTAATCTAGATCACATTTATTAATTCACCTTAACACTTCTACATTCGCTGTAACACTGTTTTTCTGATAACTGCCTCATAAGTAACCCTGTGTGTCCATGCAGCAGCCCGGGCTGTCAGTAGGTGGTGCTGTCTGTTATGTCTTTTCTCCTTGCATATTTTATCTGGTGTCTTTGTTTTTATTTATTTTGATTTGATTGTATTTAATTTTATTTCTTTGACTGTAAAGCACTTTGTGAGCGATGTCTGTGAAAGATG
This sequence comes from Thunnus albacares, assembly GCF_914725855.1. Classification (NCBI taxonomy): domain Eukaryota; kingdom Metazoa; phylum Chordata; class Actinopteri; order Scombriformes; family Scombridae; genus Thunnus; species Thunnus albacares. Next base: position 20,538,340 of record NC_058127.1, on the reverse strand, counting down.
CTATGTAAAAAAACTTTGCTTGCTTGCTGTTGCTTCATGATCTGAGCAGCCAGGCTCAGTACTCACGGCTCACTGCAGGTTGATGAGATTTATGTACATTAAGTCCATCATATAAAAATAAAACATCATGGTAATGATATGAGTAATGTGTACTCAGCTGTTGGGAATATATCTAAACACAAATGCTCTGATTTAATGCTGTCCTTTTTAGTCACATGGCCAAACTGTCTGCCTGTTCAGTTAATGACAGCTGTTAGTCAAGGTGCGAGGAGGTCCATGTGGGTGTGATCGTGTTGAAATATTATGACTATTACATTATTATTATGATACTAATATTATGATATTTTTATACAGTATATGGTTGAAAGTGACAACTCATAAGAGGGCCAGTGCCTCCCTTGGTTTCTGCCCCCAAATGGCCACGTCAGGTCTGTTTGTTCGAGCAGACCTCAACTGACAGCAGCTTGTGAGAGTGTGTGTGTGTTCTCCAGTTCTCGCCAAGCAGAAGCTCTCTGGCCTGCAGTTGCTGCTTTGTGCGCTTCCTGCTTCATTCTAAACACGCAGGTGCCACTCTTTGTTTGTCCTTATGTTTTGTTTCTTTCTCACAGGTGCCTGCATCACTCTTGGTTGTTTAATTTGTGCGTGAGGATCTATGTTGTGTACCACACGCGAAGCAAATTTTCCCCACCCGGACAATAGGACCCAGCACGGTGATGTTACTGAAGCTCAGCCTGCCTGCCATGATGACGGCTCAGTTCTCCTGCTAACAACAGTCATACCAACATTTGAGACATTATCGACTCTTCTCTGTTCGTTTTGCTGTGATAACTTGCATTAAGCCATCTCACGAAACTCCCCCCAAAATTGTGTTGATTTACTGCACTTCCCAGACGAAAACTATAGACCTTAAAGCGGTAAATAAATTTAGATATTGCTAATTTGCGTCTAATTTTGCATTGACTTTGTATGTAATATCATTGCACGAAAAATTTGCTTCGCATCCGGTGTGAGCACACCATTATACCGTGTGAGTGGCAGTTAATATCTGCGTGTGTGAAATACATTTGCCCAATTTTGAGCGTGTTATATCGCGCTCGCGACACATGACATAAATCTAACACCATACATAAGAGCTGTGGAAGACAGAAAAGTAACATACAGGGAAACATGTATGTAACATAAAATCACCTCACACAATTTGTACAAGTACACATTTTGCAACCTCTTTAGTCTGACATAAACCTGAATACTGTATCATGAACTGACAGAATATCTCAGTGTAAGAAGTACATTCATCTATGTTAAAGTTCTGAGGAAACATTTGTTGAACTCAACAACCACTCAGCCAAAGCTTTGCTGTATTGATAAACAATTTAATTTTAATTCCAGAATTTCAAATTTACCTGTGAAGACAGATAGAGAAGCTGTTTCGCTTTGATTTCCATTTTCTGCTCTCCTTGTGATTCTGAATGTATACTCAGTCCCAGGATGCAGTCCATCGACATTTACAGTGCTGGAGTCTTCCACAATCATACTTCCTCCATGTGTGTCACTGGAGTAATCTATATGTAGTTTATACATAACAGGTGTCAAACCAAGAGAAACAGTCTCAGTGCCAGCATGGAGAACTGTTACTTCTCCTGGTGGAGGAACATCTGTCATGAGAATAGAAGAAAAATACCTCTTAGGAACTCCACATTACAACATGTTTTAAGTAGTAAAAATTTGTACAATTTATTGGCTTAAATAGTATTTATTTATTTCTCTCTGCTGGACAATAAATTGCTTAAGGCTGACCCTCTACACGTGCATCACTCACATTTACAGTCAGACCGTGGTGTTGCAGGAGAGTCTCCTTCCTCACAGTCAGGGAAGGTATCTGATGCATCATACAGCTCCTTGATAATTGAGAAAAATATGCATTTTTGATGTAATGAATCAATCAATAACTGATAGAAAAATATGTATTTGCCATGTAATTTCATTATTTTTATTTTTTTCAATAATCCATTGTTTTGTTTACCTCCTCTTCCTCAGTGTTATCCATTGTGGGTGCACTCTCAGTCATCCCACACTGCTTCTCACTAAAAGTAAAAGGAAAGAGGCCTGTAAGTTTGCAGCCAACAACACTAACAATAACACAAACAATATGGACCAAAAGCAAGAATCACAACTGTAATCTGCTGTTAAGGCCAGATAAAAACAAAAAAATAAAAAGAATCCGCTGATTCATGCATCTGTTTCAGGCTATGAAATAACTACCGCTTTTTTGCTGCAAGTAATATTTTTCCAGTGGCACAAGTATTCACATCTTTTACTTAAGTAGATGTAGCAATATGTAAAAATACTCTGTTACAAGTAAGGGCTGCATTCATGAATCTACCACTTTACAAACCTATTCTTACATGACAGAACAGAAATGATCAGCAAAAACAGTAAAGGTATTTATTATGCAGACAAACAGTCCTCGTGAATAAGTTAATGTTACTGTTAGGTCATTTAATCTATAACAATGCATCATGTTTTATGAGCCAATCATTTGTTTTGAATGTAAAATCAAGTAGTAACTATAGCTGTCAAACGTAGTGGAGTAAAAGGTATAATATAGCTATTTACATTGAGTGAGCTGCAGGATAAGTACATGTACTTAGTTACATTCCATTACTGTATTTTTTCATGTTTTCTTTTGCTTTTTTCACTTTGCTTTACAGGTCACCCACATGTGTAAGCAAAGAAAAAAAACACAGAAGAAGCAATAACATGGTGACCTACCTTTGTAAGACTGATTTGTCCATGTCACAATGACATCCTTATTTTATCCAGGAGTTTATATCTACTCTATATGCAATATGTTGTAATAGGTCAAGAGTTTGGCCTCAAATTAAAGCACTGCGCTCTCCTGCGAATGCCAAAGCACCACCTCAGGCTTCTACTTTTATACTGCAGTTGGGTGCAGTCGCTTTCTGTGTCATTTCCTATGAACAGTTGGCAGTTATGTGAGTTACAAGAAAATGAAGCTCTCTAAACTGAAACTCTCTATTTGCATGTCCAAACCACATACTAAACTTCTCTGTCCCCATTAAATGTTTTTTAAAAGAAATATCATACTGTAAAGGGATTGAACTTAAACATATACTAAATAAAGGGTTAAGTTGATATGTTTCATTAATAAGGACAAGCTACTTTTCATTTTATCAAAATAACATAAGAAACAACAAAAATATGACTTTTCTGTGTATATTTCACTGGTCTTAATGGTCTGCTCATAGAACTTTGGATTTAATTCATATGTAAGTATTAAACACTATATGGCTTTATGTTACATATTAATCGTTCGTCTTTCATAGCTCATCTTTTCCTGCCCACAACTTCTTATTACACACCCTGCTGTGGGGGAGGGGTGAGTTTCCTCCATCCTGTTTGTTTTTTTTTGCATTTTCTCTTCCTAATAGAAGAAAATGCACAAACCCTAACACGTGTAGCAGCTCTGATTTCAGTTTTTCAGCCTGACGTCTCCCTTTTTCCAATTTGTTGGAATTGATTTGAGGCATAACTTGACTGAAGCTTGGTACACCTTTTTGTAATACATGTAAGATATTATTCAATCCAGATCTGCATGACAGATGAGTTAAAAACAAGCCACAATATAGACATCACAAGTAAACGATAAGATTTTTTTTTAACTGATCAATATATTTTCCTTAGATCTTGATATGACTTGGTATCAGCAGTAATAAAATAAGGAGCACAAATGTAACACAAGATGACTTTATTATACATTTAAGCAAATTAATTGCAGTACTAGGTGAATGAATGTGGTATCCTACATTAGCATAAATAAAACTGTTATATCAGATGTTATTGTTATTAACACCAGGTACCATGTGGTCAAATCAGGATGGTGCTGAATGCCCCTCCACCCTGAGACTGGTCCCCAGTGTCTCCACTGCCATCTCTTTATGCAGCTGTTGAAATAAAATGAAGATAAGATCGAACGTCATTGATATCAGGAGGGAATTTAGCATTACAGCAGCACAAGAAGAAACCTTAGAATGTGATACAAATAGAGAAAAAAGTAATAATAATAGAGAGAGAGAAAAAACAACAAAAAAGAATTTGTTTTAAATTTAGAATGATGTATACTATGTATAACTCTAACTGTTGGGCATAAATATACATGCAAAACAAAATAATTATACTGCAATTATCTTAAATCCAGATAAGGTGGAACAGTAGAAAATAGTAGATACCGTATGTTTGGAATTAATATTAATAGTCTGTTTTATAGATTAGAATTTATACACCCTTTATGCATAATGAATGAAGTATAATGTGAAGAGAAACTATAAACAGTACATACAAAAATAAACATACATATGTACTGTATATTGTGATGTGTCTATACAACATATTAATATAAATATGCATTACATATAATAAATATGAGATAACAGAATAAAACAGTACAGTAGCATAGTGTAAAAATGATATGACAATATAAAGAAGGACAGTATATTATGCTATTTTACAGTAACATTGTAGAGTTGTTCGGTCATAACGTGGTATGGAGTAAGACATTTAGTGGTTGCACTAGTAATGATAATATAATGAAAGTCATAGTGGACAAAAAGTGCATTGCAATAACTGTAACAGCACAGTAACTACTGGGTTCAGTATATGTACTGTATATGGGGAGGGTATGTAAGCCAGTGTATGGTTGAAAAGAGGAGTGGAGGGAGGTCACACCTGGCTCGATCTGGGGTCACAGTTGCTGTTGTGCAGTCTGATAGCAGTGGACATCAACAAGCACCTGAAGCGTTCTGTCTTACACTTCAGTTGAATGAGTCTGTTGCAGAGGGAGCCCCCCATCTGCCATCAGCCCAGTTACAACCTGACCATAGAACTGGTCCTCTTTACCAGCTTATTTAGTCTGCTGGCATCTCCAGCCTTGATGCCACAAGTTTGATCATAACTGCAGTTCAGTGACCCACTGCAGTCTTGTGGCTCGCACAGCTGGGGCTGTTTGGTTTATTCTTATTTCAACACACATGAAACACGTTTACATGAGTCACATCTCACAATGTAAAACACCCACACTTAAGCTGTGTTTCCACAGCAAATGTGTGTTTTCTCTTGTTTCAACATTCTTTTTCAAATGAAAAAACCCAAGACTTCAAATAAAACATTAAAGACATTCATAACTGATTTTGTCTCTTTATTTAAGTTAATAGAAGTAAGTAATGTAATCATTTAATACACAGTCTCTGGTACATTATGACAATACCACATACATGCTGATATTTTAATTCATTTAAAAATGTAAGTACATGGCACTAGATACTTCACAGAAAAAAAACAAAGTGATGTGAGTTTGAAAAACACAAACCTTACTTGATTTGATTTTGAAAACTTTATGTATAAATGTTGACATATGGACTAAATTATCTTTTGATTCATTAAGAAAAAAGAAAATATTTGACACCAAAAACTTCACAAACACATTGACAAACAATTCTATATTCTAAGTAAAAATCACATATCAATCATAATTTGATCCAAAAAAACCTTTCTATCCTGCATACATGTTGACAATACCACATATATTCAATCTTTCATTTAAAACTGTATATATTTCATATATCAGATACTTTACTGTCAGTTTGATACTTTGAATAACTGCGTACATCTTTCCAATTGCAATATAATGAAAGTAATCAGTTGCACAAAATCATAAAATGCAAGCTCAGATTTAATGATTGCAATGTTGTAACATGTGCTCCTGACATATGTTGACTCAAAGAATAAAATAGTCTAAAGAATAAAAACATTTTTTATTAAACACGTTACATGAAATCGTAGGTAGAAGTGAGCACTACATGTAGTGATTTTTTCTTTTGTTGTAGTTAAATATCCTTGTCATCTTATATACACTATGTTACTATTTCTGATTCTCTTCTATGTTAAATTTTTTTAAAAAGCACGGACAATATGAAAGGAGGATAAATGAACATAAGCAGGAGGATGTGCACATGTGTAAATCACGAGGAGGAAATGTTAGTCGTTTCTCATTTGATGTTGAATGACTCTTTCAGGCTTACTTTTGCCTGCTTAAGTGTGATATTCTTCCAAGTTGGAGGAATATCAGCAGGCCTTGCTTTATATGCATTAGCAAATTCATGGTTGAACTTTGCCATTACATATTTCCAGTAGTCTGAGGCCTCAAGGCTTACATCTGGAGCAATTTTCCAGTCTGGGAAAATTTCTTTGTAACGCTTGTAAGGGTGCCATTCATCCTTAGTAGCATCGCAGCGGAAACATGTGTCACTGATCACAGCAGAAGAACATATGTCAGTGACAAGTTTTTCTGTGGCATTCCACCTGTATCTACCAAAACCCTCTGGCCGATGTAGTGAAGTCCAATGCTCAGTATGTGCTTTTCCTCCTGCCTCACAAGGCGCTTTGCAGAATGGACACTGTTTACCACATCCAATCAGTCTGGTGAAAAGCTCATTCTGAGGACTCACGTGGAGATTTCTTAGTTTCATTTCAATGTTTGTCTTTTTAAACTTCTCTCTAAGAGCTTGGGCCATGTCCTTCACGCACTGTGTGAGCCAGTGAGCAAACTGTTCCTTGTCAGCATTGTTCAGGATCATGAAAGCTCCAAGAGCATCCTGGGAAATGACCAGTTTATCACCAAGTGCTTTGCAGATATCTTCAACAAATGTCTTCAAGTTGCCACTCCTTCCTGTTTTGGCCTTGTTGATGACATTGTTTATGCTATTGATACTTGACTGAACGTGTCGATACTCAAACTCTAACGCTTTAGACGGATCAGCGAAGTGTTCTTTTATTTGGTTGAGTGTCCATTCCTTTACATAACCCTCATATGAGCAAATGTAGCGCCGATAGTTTTCAAAGTCATCCTTGGAGAGCAAATCCTGTAAAACTGAATACTGGAAGAATATCCGGGTGCTGAACTGATGGCATGTCAGCATTTCACCAATGATGTCAGGACCCAAGGAGCGGTTGACAAAGTCCTCGACTGCAGGCTTCAAGCATCTGTCAGTGAATTCTTCTGCCTTCTTCTGGCACTGATTTCGTTCATTGAACACATCTTTGAAATCTGCACGGAACTTTTCCTTGTTTTGTTTGAGGCATGTTTTGGGATCATTCACATGTATGAAATCTTCATGCATTTTCTGAAATGTTCTAGCTGCAAATCCACAAATGTACTGTTTCAGAGAAACTTCAAACTCAATGTCTGCCTTCAGATTTTGGTTGTTTTGCAGCCTCTCATCAATCATGTGTAGGATCTCCAGGATGTAAGTTTCATGGTAATTGGTTTTTCGTTCCATTTTCTGTATCAAAATGTCTTCACAAGCAGCTATGATGCTGTCAGCCATTTGTTGCATAGCCACTACTTGATCTTTGTTAAACAACTTTTTCACAGTGTGTTTAAATTGGTTGAAGGCTCCTTCAACTGTAGGCTTATATTTGAAAGGCATTTGTCCACAATTTTTCAGGTCTTTTTTATTCAGTATTTCATTTGCATGACTGCCCTTATGTGAGAGATTTGCTCTCAAGTTGTGAGATACACTGGTGAAGACATCTGTTACCTTTTGTTCACAAAAAGATAGTTCCTTCAAAGTTTTATCCCACATCTCATCAAATTCTTTGTCTAGCTCTTTGTCTGTCATCTTGACTTTTTTCTTCCGACAGTCCTCAATTAATGCACACACTCTCTCCTCTAATTGTTTTGTGTGATTCTTCTTGACTCTATCAAGTTCTGCCATTCCCTGTTTGATTTCTGCTGCTGCTGTGAGCTGATTTAGTACAGAGCTCTGAATTTCTCGTCGAAGGCTTTTTGCACTGTTTGAGAATTCCTCTTTGTATCCTTCAACTAGGTAGACATGACCCTCTGTTTGCTTGAAGTACTTTGTCAAGTTTTCAAGAATCTTTGTCTCCCATTTAGACAGCACTGTGCAAGCTTCATTTTTCAAACTTGTGAGGAGTTCTCTCATGTCATGTTTCTCTGATTTCAAAGCAAATTTCCCAAAATTGGAAATTCTTGTTTCAGCATTTGTGACCCAGGTGTACATGTCTTTTTTGAATTCCCATTCCCATTTGTTGAATTCTGTGCAAAGCCTCATGTAGGCATCAGCCACTAGGCTGTTTCTGAAGCTGAAGATGAAGTTTTCATGCTTTACTGCATTCCAGAGGCTTGACATCCACTCTGTAAACTCAGAGATTTTGTTAGCAGATGAGTTACAATTTCCCAACATTTGGATGATGTTCTTCTTGAGCTCATATACAGCTTCACTGTATCCTGCATTGACTGGTGCCATTGGTGGGTTTCCATTCCAAAGTCCAGGAATGTACCAGTTCCCAGTGTCTGGACTGTACTCCATCACATCAGTGAAGCTCTTGTTCTCCTCTTTCTTTTCCATTTTGGCTGCTGCCTGCGTCATCTCATTTAACTGTTGCAAGAGCAGTTTCCTGTCTCGTAAGTTCTTCTCATGGGCTGAAACATCTGACACATTCTGGTGAACAAACTGACATTTGGGCTTTTTGCCTACCTCCTTCATCCTGAGAAAAGCATGCACAACTATTTGTAGGATGTCTTTCATTTCTGTTGAATTCTCCATTGCAATATTGATAATGGTGATATCACTCAGCCCCACAACAAGTGTTGCAAGCTCATTGTCATGCTCATGGCTATCATCTAGTTGTGCAAGCTCTGGTGACTTTAAGCCCTCGGTGTCAATGATCACCATGAAGTCACAGTTGAGTACTTTTTTGACATCTTCATTGACTCTGATTAACAACATGAAAGCACCTCGAGTGCATCGACCACTGCTGACGGCAAACTGCACTCCAAACATCGTGTTAAGGAGAGTGGACTTTCCTGTGCTCTGAACTCCAAGAACTGTGACCACCAATATCTTGCTCTTAGGAGACACCAAGACATTGAGCTGAGAGAGAACATCACTCACCCATCTGAGAGGTATGTTGGATGCATCTCCATCTACAAGCTCAAGAGGAAAGCCATCAAGCAACAATCCTGCACAGAGTTTTGGAAGGTGCTGTAATTGTTGACGTGATGGGTGTGTTTCTGGAAGGGAAACTGAAGCTTCATAGATTTGACCCATTTCACGGAAGAAGTGCTCAGTCCCCAGTGAGCTGTTGGAAAGTTGTCTGTCAATGTCTTTAATCTCTTCTTTGTTGTCAGAACTTTTGCATTTCTTTTTGTACTGCTCCCTGAGATCAGACAGTTTTTCTCGAGACAGGTTATCGAGGTTTATACGCATCCATTTCAGGAAATAGCACCTCTCTATTCCTGGGCTTGATACTGCGTTGATGAAGCATGTCATAGCAGTTGATATGTCATAAGAGTTCTGTTTTCCCCGAAGTTTTGTTTTCTGTACCTTAAGATTACCTTTGTACATTTCTATGTTTTCAGATCCAACTTTTTGAAGACGAAATTCTTCCTTTTCTAAGCAAGTCAAATCTTTCCATATTTTCCCTTGCCTGGGAAGCTGAGCTTCTTTGTATTTAAGGGTGTCATGAATTTCTGCAGTGATGGCATCTGCATTTTTCTTGGCAGTCTGGCACTCTGGAGAGTCTTCATCAACCAAGATTCCCAGTTCATAGGCAATGTCAGTCATCTGCTCTATTCGCATTTTCTTCTTGGAGCTCTCAACTGCATCCCTGACTGTGTTCCGCAGCTTTGACACAAAGTCTGCATCATTCATCTGCTTAGTCTTCAAAATAATGTTGCTGTTAGTCAAGCCCAACTTGGTTGCTACCTTTTTCAGAGCATCTAAACTGAACTGCTTGCTTTGATGGTTGCCCACCAAGTAGATCTGTGCCTTGTGGTGTTGGTTGGTCAGTAGCCTGCACTCAGAGTCCAAATTGTCAAAGAATACAAAAACTGCTGTAGATGTCTGACACAAAAAAGAGTATTGTGTTTCAAATGAAGCAATGTCCCCACGAAGGTTAGCTACAGCAACCGGCTCACTGAAAAGATCCATGTTTTTGTTTCCACAAGGGAGGTACCAAGTAATTTCAACCAATCCATTAGATATTCTCCTCGGGCTGTCGCCACACTCCATATTGCAGTGAACAAAGGTGTCATGGTACTGCTGAGAATTGCTCAAAAGCTTATTGAGAATCTCTGACTTGGACAAGGAGCATTCACCCAGTCTCACAAAAGATATCATTGGAAGATCTGAGAGAACAACTCTGTCTTCAATGAAGCCCTTGGATACAGAAAGGGACTGAGGTCTGTACTTTTTAACAATGTCTCTCATGGCCCACAGCATGAGTGTGCACTGTTCTGTTTCACAATTGGGAAGCAGCAGAGGCACAGAAAACTGACACATAGACATTTTGAGTGCCATTTCCTGCTGTACAAAACCATCAGAACACAGAAAGAGAGCAGTGATTATGTCGAGGGGGTTTAGCATGTCACCTGAATTTGGACTGTTGAGCAGATTATCAAGATCTAACCCTGTATTCCCTGATGCAGCATCACAGTTTGAGTCACATACTGATGTACATTTCACATTCCTAGCTGTCACATTAACCATCATCAGTTTCTTCAGAAAATACCATGGAAGATCTGAGTTACGCTTGACAGGTTCATCAGTAATGGTCTTCTCATTAATCTGAAGTATTGTGCTCAGGGATAGCTTCTCTTTGTAGTGCTGCTCCAAGCCCAGATCCTCCAATAAGCTTTCCATTTGTGTCTCTGTGAATATATAGACAATGATTATCAAAATCAGGATTATCAAAATCAGGATTGCATTTATAATTTATTAATTAAACGCACAATATGTAATTTCAGCCACTAGGGGTCTCTCAATCAAAACAAACAATAACAATCAAAACGGACTGTTACCTTGATTAAAATTAAGGATAGTGTAAGTACACAACTTAACAAAATATATAACATAGGTCTAGTTGTTTTTTGACATTTTAATGCGGAATAGTTACATATTATAGCTTTAATGTCAAACTTGCTGCCAATTCTTTAACAGTATAGGCTGGCTGCTTGCTAATCCACACCAGTTTGTCTTCTGTTTACCACTTGCATCAATCTGTTGACACTCACCCTTGCAGCCAGTCTGTGGTGTTGGTGGAGTGTCCTCTGCACTGTACAGATCAACAAATGAATCTTCATCACTGACGTCCTTGACAAATAAGAATAAGAATATGCATGTTCAGGTGTGTTAAATCAACTCATCCAGTCATGAGGTGATGGCTTCTCACTGAAAATAATAAGAGACAATTTTGCAATTTTATTTTAATTTCGCCTTCTGAAGATGTACAAGGAGCAATTTACCTCCATTGTGGAAACACTCAGTCATCCCACGCTTCCAGTGCAGATATTCAAGCTGCTTCTCACTGAAAGTAATAAGAGACAAGTCTGTAAGGCTTTATTACCAAAGAAGTTTAAAATACCATGCAGCCTGCTTTACTATGGACCCAAACCAGAAAATCCTTGCACAAACCTCAGCCAGAACCACTGTTTGCATGGGCATATATGGACCATTTCTAATACTGGTGGACTCAGGGGGGAGCAGGGGAGGCAACCGCCACCCTGGTGCCCCTGAGGACAACAAAATACTGTGAAAGTGCCCTCTAAGGTAGAGCAGTAGAGCAAACATTATAAAATTTCCCCCAAGGTGCCCACACAAAGGAGAAAACACACCAAAGGGTAAATCAGGATGCAGTGCCCTATAGAGTGCCTCTCTATATATGACAATCTGGAATGAAGTGCCCTCATAGATGCCCTTTCAGTGGAAGAACATGTGATAGTGTCCCATAAAGAACCCCCACAAGTTGTAATGCAATGCCCTATGAGTTGTTGTTGTAATGGGATAAGCTGGAGGTTCTGTATGGTTTCCTCTGGGATGCCATAAGTTGTGAGAAAACATGATGTCATGATGAGATTTAATGAACAAAAAACATGGTGAATGTGCTTTATAGGGTGCCCTATATGTGAGAAAAACATTGTGCCCTCCCGCTGAAGAACATGAGATACTTTGCCCTATAAGATGCCCTAACGATGGAACAAACTGGCCATTATGGTAGAAATTAATGTATTCTTTATGTTTGGCTGACCATTAGGTAATTAAAGCACTTTAAAAACAGTTTGTAGTTGTTGTAGCTGACATTATTCCATTCAGTTGATTTTGGTACAGTACTACTCACTAGTTTTCTCAGCCACACCCATTTAGATTGTTCTGTTGTCTTTGGGTCAGCACAGCCTATTTTAACAGTAAAAACTGCATCAGTCGACAATCATTCTCAAACTGAAGCTGCTCGAGACCCAGTTTGGAAAAAGATGTGGAGAAGGAAGGCTCTCAGATCTTCTGCTGTTGTCCATTGAGAGGGACAACGCAACTGACCATAACAAGGTCATTAACATTTACAAACTCATGGCAAAAAGAATTCTCCTTTGATTTCACTAATCTTGCTTCATGTTTCCCTGACAAGACTGCTCAAAACAGCTAATTCTCAAAACGTTAATAGTTCCATGTTTTTACCACAGATGTGTTTGAGAAAAAAACATTTAAAACATTGCCCATTCCCTGTATTTTATTGCAGAGATATTAGTAAAATAAATGTTTAAAGAGTAAATACTTTTTAATACAAAGGTATTGTTTTCTTTATATTCTGAGTCACCTTATAAAATTTTATTCTTAATTGGGAATGAAGCCTTTTTACCAAACATGCATCGTTGCTCTCTGCTGAAGGGGGCCCATTAAATGTATCCCCTCAGATAGTCTGAGTCCCCCACTGATTTCTACACTCTCTAATCCTGTGCAGTGTCATGGTGGGCTGGAGCCTATCTACCATGCAGTAAGAGGAAGGAAGTAGAATACACCCTACATCATAAACAGGAAGCAGGTTACAACAACATGCACAAATATCCACACTGACACTCATATTAACACTTGCAGGCTGTAGTAAATTCACTGACATGTTGGGCTGTGGGAGAAATCTGGAATAGTTGTACATTATTTTCCAGTTCACAACGATCATTTATCCCAGTCAGCCTTTAAATATTAAGGGTTTGAAAATATGTGATTGATTATCTGTGTCCTTGCAAATACAAAATACCCACAATTTTTTTAAAGGCATAAATACCGATTTGTCGTGCGCAGACATTATTGTTTGGGTGAAAAAAGTGGCATTAAATTACTAAACCGCCCAGAGCCCCTCTCAACCTATAAATAGGATCGCAATCTCCCTTTATGATTGAAATTTGCCTGGTGAGTATCCCGCAGTGAATACTTCAATTGTTCTAAATCCAACAAATATAGCTGAGAATCTGGTCTAAAAATGCGGGCTGTCTTTTTCTGCTGAACTTGTGAAACCAGACATTGTTATGATTTTTTAGGCCACCGGTTCCGCAGAGACTTTCCAACAATGCCTTCGCGGTCCGCAGTATACTCATGTACTATCATCGGTATATAGAGGCCGGATGAATACACATGAATCATTAAAATCACTGCATTAACGATGATAATGTTTTCTTTAGTATCTCTGAGAAGACTCGTGGGTAACATTTTCAGTTGCCCCGCCTGGTATAGAGACTGAGACTGTGAATAAGAGCAGTTAAACAAATCGATATTTGATCATCTGAGAAAGATTATAGTCAACCAGACATAAAAGAATCAGGTTTGTCAATAAAAAATATTGAAAACATTTAGAAGTAAAAAAAAAAAAAAGAAAAAAAAAAGTGTGCATGATTCAGCAGCACGTGCGAGGCTGAAGTTGTCACAACAAGGTTGAACGGACAAGTTTACTGAGTATCAGATTACATTCATAATCTGTTGTGCGAACACTTAGACATTGTTCGGCTTGTTTTTCAGGTCCTCCCATCATCACATAACGGACAAATCACATCAGTGACGAAGCAAAATTATAACTCACCTTTAAAGAGAAGATTTCCCCATAGTAAAAATACGTTCTTCTATCCAGGAGCTGGTTTCAACTAAACTGCAGTACTTGTTCAAGCGTCTATTTGTCCTGAAGATAAAGCGTCGAACATCACTGCATGCTGTATGCCGAGACGGTCCTCCAGAAGGTGCATGACTCTTTTATTCCGCTGGGTGAAGCCACTTTCACTTTTGGTCTCCAGAGAAATTTTCAGGATCACCTGGTTTCCCGGAAAACGAAACTTAATTTTACAGTAAATCACATGATAAAACTTAAAGCCACCACAGATGGCTTAATTCATGCACAGAGTTGTTTTCCCTGCTGTGCTGCAGAATTCAGTAAAAATATGTGGAGACCACGAGAATCACACAATGCTGATTTCATGTCACAGTTTCTCCATAAAATAAAGGAATATACATGTAAACACAAAGTCTTCCACATGATTATTGTCTGACATACACAAACACATTTTGGTGCAGTAATAGTAATAGCAACTAAGTAAGCGATATAAAAATGATGTACAGTACAACTGTATTTTAATAAGCAAATGAGAGGAAATTCCACCTGGATTTATTCTAAATTTTAAAAAGCACAGTTTTGTCATGAATGACTTTTTAAGGAATTAAATCAAAATTCAATTAACTAATTAATATAAACCACTTTTTTTTTTTTTAAACTTCTGATTCATGTTCATACTAAACCTACATGGGTCTGATCATTAACTGGTTCACCTGCTATAATTGAAATTTTAATGCAGAGGGAGATCTGCATTTCAATCACCCTTAAAAATGAAAGTAGACATGGTGATAAAATGATCCAAGTGGAGAATATGTATCTTCACTTTTTGTGTAGACTAAACTAATGATTGTAGTTTTTTATACAGTTACAATAAATAGTCTCAATGGTCAGAACAGTACATTAAACATCATGAATAAACATGCTGTGAACAGTATGTGGAGCATTTATTTTTATACTGTCCTAGATATCAACAAGAGAGACAGACACTTAAAATTACACTCCAAAGGAATCACATGACACTTGGTATTAGAGAAATGTTGCAGAGGAGTTCAGGTGATGTAGGGTACAGGGATATTTTCAGATTTTTAGAAAACACAGGAATTAATAGAAGAATTGAATGTAATAGTATAGCAACTTTTGTGGTCTATACTCCAATCCAGTAGGTGGCGGTAATGCGCCTAAAAGGTGTTTGTCAACCGCCATTAAACAACAGAAGAAGAAGAAACAGTCTGTTCTGTTGGTACCATTGATGTATAAAGAGAGTTCTCTTCATACATCAATGCGTGGTGCTAGATAGCCGCTGTTGAAGAAAACAGTGAACCGGAAAAATCATTAGCATCGACAAAGTGTTCACTTGTTGCTGTCGTCTGTAAGCGTTTTAATTGTTTGATTTAAGCTAAACGTTGGTTTTTGGACAAGATGAGATGTTGTTATGAAGCAAGAAACACGTTTATTTCCATTCACTCACACGTGGGACATAATTAAAACAAACACATCATGCCAGTAAAAATGTCTCATTTGCATTCAGCATCTTTCACTATTTTATCACACTTTATAGACAAAAATGATGAATCAAGATAATGATAAGCAGAAAAAGAGGTAATGATAATAATCAATCAGTGGCAGCCCTACTATGGTGTGTGTGTGTGTGTGTGTGTGTGTTTTGTTTGTTTGCACTTGACTGGGTCACAACTGGGGACTTTCATCAGCACACACACCAGTTGATTGGGGACACCTTTCCTTTGGGGATGAAAACCACTTTTACCAATCAGATTTAATTTTTATTGAATTCAACATGCTCCAAATTGTATTTTGGTCTTAAAATCTCAATTGTCCCTAAAAGTGACTTTTTTCATATTTTTTATGTATGTGTGTGCCCCCCACCCACCCAATCTGTGTATAAGCAAGTCAAGACCTCCCTGAAGTCTAAACATGCGATGATGCTGTTGTAATGTGATGTTGTAATATGCACTTTTTTTTTTTTTTACATCTTTTACTTTCTATTTTTATGTATATATTGTTATATATTGTAGTATAATATTCTCTTTTTTAAAACATATTTCTTATTTTCTACTTTCTTATCATTTCTCTATACATGAGTATATTTTTATTCTAGAATGGGAGCAACTGTTACATGACCCATTATCTGGGCTTCAGCACACATCCACACACACTCTGAGGGACATGACAGAGCCGCGCAACCCAGGGATGTCCTCCATCCCTCAGACAGCCCCTGTACACACGGGATGGACCCAGTAGAGTACACCCTTCGGAAACGGCTCCCTCGGAAACTCCCCAAGAGACGGAACGATGTCTACGTCAACATGAAGACGTATTTCCGGGCTCAGCTGGCACGTTGTCAGAAGCTGCTGGAAGGTGGGGGTCACAGGGAGATCTGTGTCCATGGCCTGGGCCTGGCCATCAACAGAGCTATCAACATTGCCCTTCAGCTGCAGGCCAGCAGCCAGGGGGCGCTGCAGCTGGCAGCCAACACCTCCACGGTAGAGCTTGTGGATGACCTGGAACCTGAAGACCCTGATGAGGCTGGGGAGCCCATGACACGTACACGCAACAACTCGGCCATTCATATTAAGGTTTTCTACCCTGACCCACAGTGACTTGGATAGAGGTTTCCCTGATGTGTGTCAGGCAGAGGTTCTCTATTAGTCCTGTTTGTTGCCTCATTAATCAGTAGACACATATTACAGAGTTATCTGATGGGGCTGAGTGTGTGGAGACCTATGACGGCAGCAGCAGAATGGAGCGACATACAGTGTGTTGGCTGTACATGTATCAGTAAACTGTGTAGGAATACTCCAGTTGGACTGAATATATTATGCTCTTTTGTCACGAGTTTTGTGTCTTGTCAAAAATTGTTAGTGTCATCACTTTTTATGTTTGCATGTCTTGAAGCAACAGTGATGTTTGCCAGATGAAACCTCAATGTAATTTAATACTTGTCGACATGTAAATGTACAATTGTCTTTAATTTTAAGGCCTAAGAGCAGCACAAGTGTTCACAGTTTCATGTCTGTTTTTAAATGTAGAAATATTTAGGAAAAACTGAGAAAGTTTGCAATTCAGGTAGGTGTTGTTGTAGTGAACCTCCACTAGATGTCAGTAGTTTGCTACACATACACATGCCAGGATGTTATCATTCAGCAACCTTGCTTCCATGCCGCCATGTGGCAACAACATACTCTCAAATAATGTTTATAGCATGTGTACACATGTGTTCAGTGTTACACATGAGAACATGAGCCCAACTAAAATCCTAAAGATCTGACACACACAAAAAAAGACTGGAGCTTAAAAGTAGAAAATCTGTATGAATAGCAGTTATACAACTTATAAAATATATTAACATTATATTAACAAATCTAATAAAAGAGACTGTTTCTGTGAGGCATGGTTGAACAATGTTAAACTCATGTGGGTCAGGCTTCATTCATTTTTGCAGTGATATTGGAAATAGATGCCCTGTCGCAACCTAACAGGCCTCCAACTTCTAGGTGCAATCAATACTTTCTAGGTGTTCCACTCCACAGTTCACTCTAAAGATATGAGTATAGGGGTCAGACTCACTGGAAACAGACACATACACACTACGTACAGATTTAAACTTGCAGTCTTAACTCACACACACAAGTACATCCACACACAAAGTGCAAGAGCAGTGCTTCCCAAAGGTCTCATTTTGGTCATGGTGTGCTTCACCCTTTCCATGGTTGACATCTACATTTCAAGGTACAATCATCTCAGAGTGTGTGTGGGTTTATGTGCTGAAGCCCAAATAATAGCTGAGAAATAAGTTGAGGAACTGTGGTCATAAGAATAAACCTGAGAGGTAGATAGAAACATGATGTAAAGAAAGAAAAAGGTAAAAATGATGGAAAGAGGGAGACAGAGACAACAAAAAAGATTAAAATTAGAATGATGTATACAGCATATAACTCTAACTGATGGGCATGAATATATGTGCCGAACCAATAGTGCAATTATCTTAAATCCAGATAAGGTTGGACAGTAGATAGTAGTAGATACAGTATGTTTGGAATTAATATTAAAAATCTGTTTTATAGATTAGAATTTTTACACCCTTTATGCATAATGAAGTATAATGTGAAGGGAAACTATATACAGTACATACAAAAATACACATACATATGTACTGTACATTGTGATGTGTCTATACAACATATTAATATGAATATGCATTACATATAATAAATATGAGATAATAAAACAGTACAGTAGCATAGTGTAAAAATGATATGACATAAAGAAGGACAGTATATTATGTTATTTTACAGTAACATTGTACAGTTGTTCAGTCATTCTGTGGTATGGAGTAAGACATTTAGTAGTTGCAGTAGTAATTTCAATATAATGAAAGCCATAGTGGACAAAAAGTGCATTGCAATAACTGTTAGCACAGTAACTATTGGGTTCAGTATATGTACTGTATATGGGGAGGGTATGTAAGCCAGTGTATGGTTGAAAAGAGGAGTGAAGGAAGGTTACACCTGGCTTGGTCGGGGCTATTGTGCAATCTGATAGTAGTGGACATCAACGAGCACCTGAAGCGTTCTGTCTTACACTTCAGTTGAATGAGTCTGTTGCAGAAGGAGCTCCCTATCTGCCATCAGCCCAGTTACAACCTGACCACAGAGCCGGTCCTCTTTACCAGCTTATTTAGTCTGCTGGCATCACCAGCCTTTTGTCAAGTTGCACCCTTGTAGGAGTCCCCCATCTCTACTACCTCTCCCTGAATGATAACATTGTGTGTTACCTACAATCCAAACTCTTGCCATCAATGCAAAGTACCTTGTATTTTTCTGATGTGTTATGATGATGAAAACTAGCCAAGAGTAATTGAAAATTTTTTACCATAACTGCAGTTTAATGACTCACTGCAGTCCTGTGGCTCACACAGCTGGGGCTGGATTTTGGTTTATTCTTATTTCAACATGCATTAAACACGTTTACATGACACTCATCTCACAATGGCAAACACACACACAACTTAAGCTGTGTTTCTACAGCAAATGTGTGTTTTGTCTTGTTTCAACATTCTTTTTCAAATGAAAAAACCCAAGACTTCAAATAAAACATTAAAGACATTCATAACTGATTTTGTCTTTTTACTTAAGTTAACAGAAGTAAGTAATGTAATCATTTAATACACAGTCTCTGTCACATTATGACAATACCACATATATGCTGATATTTTAATTCATTTAAAGATGTACATACATGGCACCAGTAACAGTATGTAACCAGTATGTATACATGTTGACATATGGACTAAATTATCTTTTGATTCATTAAGAAAAAGTAAATATTTGACATTAAAAACTTCATAAACATATAAACAAACAATTCTATATTCTAAGAAAAGTAAAAATCACATATCAATCATAATTTGATCAAAAAACAAACTTTCTATCCTTCATACATGTTGATAATACCACATATAGATTGAACAGTCTTTCATTTAAAACTGTACATATTTGGCATCACATACTTCACTGTCACTTTGATGCTTTGATTAATTGCATACATCTTTTCAATTACATTATAATGAAAATCAACAGTCACAAAATTATACAATGCAAGCTCAGATTTAATGATTTTAATGTTTGTAACATGTGCTCCTAATATTTACATTGATTTAAAGTATTTAAACATGTCTTTATCAACATCAATATACAGTTAAAGCAGATTATTTTTATTTAACATATCAAATGCAATCTCAGTTAGAGATAAGCGCTCAAAAACAATACTATTTGTGACCCCTCTCTGTCATATAAAACAAACCAAGATCAAAATATTCATTGGACAATGATAGATGAACATAAAGAGGAGGATGTGCACCTCTGTAATGTCAAATCACTTGAGGAGGAAATGTTAGTACTATCTCACTTAATGTTAAATGACTCTTTCAGGCTAGCTTCTGCGTCCTTATGTGTGATATTTTTCCAGGTTGCAGGAATAACAGCAGGCTGTGCATGGTATTCTTTAGCAAACTCATTGTTGAACTTTGTCATTACATATTTCCAGTAGTCTGATGCCTGAAGGCTTACATCCGGTGGAATTTTCCAGTCTGGGAAGATTTCTTGATAACACTTGTAAGGGTGAGATCCATGATTTGTGGCTTCACATAGAAAATTCTTGTCACTGGTCACAAGAGAAGAACATATGTCAGTGACAAGTTGCCCTGACCAAAGAAACCTGTATTGTCCCAGACCCTGTGACCGATGTAGTGAAGCAAAGTGCTCAGTATGTGCTTTTCCTCCTGCGTCACAAGGCGCTTTGCAGAATGGACACTGTTTACCACATCCCATCACTTTGGTGAAAAGTTCATTCTGAGGCTTCACGTGGAGATTTTTTAGTTTCATTTCAATGTTCGTTTTTTTAAATGTCTCTCTAAGAGCTTGGGCCATGTCCTTCACGCACTGTGTGAGCCAGTGAGCAAACTGTTCCTGGTTGGCATTGTTAAGGATCATGAAAGCACCAAGAGCATCCTGGGAAATGACCAGTTTATCACCAAGTTCCTTGCAGATATCTTCAACAAATGTCTTCAAGTTGCCACTCTTTCCTTTTTTGGCATTTTCCATGGCATCGTTTATGCTTTTGATACTTGACTGAAGTCGTTGATCTTCAAACTTAGACACCATAGATGGGTCAGAGAAGTGTTCCATTATTCGGTCAAATGTCCACTCCTTTACATAATCCTCATATGAGCAAATGTAGCTCAGATACTTTTTAAAGTCATCCTTGGTGAGCAAATCCAGTAAAACTGCATACTGGAAGAAATACCGGGTGCTGAACTGTTGGCATGTCAGCATTTCACCAATGATGTCAGGACCCAAGGAGCGGTTGACAAAGTCTTCGACTGCAGGCTTCAAGCATCGGTTGGTGAATTCTTCTGCCTTCTTCTGGCACTGGTCTCGTTCATTGAACACATCTTTGAAATCTGCACGAAACTTTTCTTTGTTTTTATGCAGACATCTGTAAGGATCATTCACATGTATGAAATCTTCATGCATTTTCTGAAATGTTCTGGCTGCTAAACCACAGATGTGCTGTTTTAAAGAAACTTCAAAGTCAATGCCTGTCTTCAGATCTTTGTTGTTTTGCAGCCTCTCATCAATCATGTGTAGGATCTCCTGGGTATAAGTGTTATGGTAATTAGCTTTTCTTTCCATTTTTTCACTTATAAACTGTGTGCAAGCAGCTATGATGCTGTCAGTCATTTTTTGTACAGCGACTGTGTGACCTTGAATGTTGAAGAACTCTTTAAATCGGTTAATGAATCCTTCAGCTGTATATTTAAAAGCCTCCAGTCCACAATCTTGCAGACTTTTTTGGCTTAATAATTCACATGCACGACTCCCCTTATGTGAGAGATTTGCTCTCAGGTAGTAAGACACACTAGTGCAGACATCTGAAGCCTTTTGTTTAGAAAAGGATAGTTCCTTGACCGTTTTAGTCCACATCTTATCAAATTCTTTGTCTAGCTCTTTGTCTGTCATCTTGACTTTTTTCTTCCGACATTCTTCAATTAATGCACACACTCTCTCCTCTAATTGTTTTGTGTGATTCTCCTTGATGCTATCCAGCTTTACCATACCCTGTCTGATGTCAGCTGCTGCTTCGAGCTGATTAAACACAGACCTTTCCATTTCTCCTCGAAGGCTCTTTGAACTGTTTGCAAAGTCCTCTTTGTATCCTTCAACTAGGTAGACATGACCCTCTGTCTGCTTGAAGTACTTTGTCAAATTTTCAAGAAGCTCTGTCTCCCATTTCGACAGCATTGTGCAAGCTTCACTTTTCAAACACGTGAGAAGTTCTGTCATGTCAGGTATCTCCGATTTCACAGCAATTGTGCCAAAATTGGAAATTCTTGTTTCAGCATTTGTGACCCAGGTGTACATGTCTTTTTTGAATTCCCATTCCCATTTGTTGAATTCTGTGCAAAGCCTCATGTAGGCATCCGCCACTAGGCTGTTTCTGAAGCTGAAGATGAAGTTTTCATGCTTTACTGCATTCCAGAGGCTTGACATCCACTCTGTAAACTCAGAGATTTTGTTAGCAGATGAGTCACAATTTCCCAACATTTGGATGATGTTCTTCTTGAGCTCACATACAGCTTCACTGTACCCTGCATTGACTGGTGCCATTGGTGGGTTTCCATTCCAGAGTCCAGGAATGTACCAGTTCCCAGTGTCTGGACTGTACTCCATCACATCAGTGAAGCTCTTGTTCTCCTCTTTCTTTTCCATTTTGGCTGCTGCCTGGGTCATCTCATTTAACTGTTGCAAGAGCAGTTTCCTGTCTCGTAAGTTCTTCTCATGGGCTGAAACATCTGACACATTCTGGTGAACAAACTGACATTTGGGCTTTTTGCCTACCTCTTTCATCCTGAGAAAAGCATGCACAACTATTTGTAGGATATCCTTCATTTCTGTTGAGTTCTCCATTGCAATATTGATAATGGTGATATCACTCAGCCCCACAACGAGGGTTGCAAGCTCATTGTCATGCTCATGGCTATCATCCAGTTGTGCAAGCTCTGGTGACTTTAAACCCTCAGTGTCAATGATCACCATGAAGTCACAGTTGAGTACTTTTTTGACATCTTCATTGACTCTGATGAGCAACATAAAGGCACCTCGAGTGCATCGACCACTGCTGACGGCAAACTGCACTCCAAACATCGTGTTAAGGAGAGTGGACTTTCCTGTGCTCTGAACTCCAAGAACTGTGACCACCAATATCTTGCTCTTAGGAGACACCAAGTCACTGAGCTGAGAGAGAACATCACTCACCCATCTGAGAGGTATGTTGGATGCATCTCCATCAACAAGCTCAAGAGGAAAGCCATCAAGTAACAATCCTGCACAGAGTTTTGGAAGATGCTGTAATTGTTGACGTGATGGGTCTGTTTCTGGAAGAGAAACTGAAGCTTCATAGATTTGACCCATTTCACGGAAGAAGTGTTCAGTCCCCAGTGAGCTGTTGGAAAGTTTTCTGTCAATGTCTTTAATCTCCTCTTTGTTTTCAGAATTTTGGCATTTCTTTTTGTACTGCTCCCTGAGATCAGACAGTTTTTCTCGAGACAGGTTATCGAGGTTAATTCGCATCCATTTCAGGAAATAGGACCTCTCTATCCTTGGGCTTGATATTGCATTGATGAAGCATGTCATAGCGTTTGACATGTCAGAAGAGTTCTGTTTTTTCCGAAGTTTTCTTTTCTCTACCTGAAGATCACTTTTGTACTTTTCTATGTTTTCAGATCCAACTTTTCGAAGCCGAAATTCTTCCTTCTCTAAGCGAGTCAGTTCCTTCCATGTGTGACCTTGCAAGGGAAGCTGAACTTCTTTGTATTCAAGGGTGTCTTGAATTTCTGCAGTGATGGCATCTGCATTTTTCTTGGCAGTCTGGCACTCTGGAGAGTCTTCATCAACCAAAATTCCCAGTTCATGGGCAATGTCAGTCATCTGCTCTATTGGAATCTTTATCTCTGATTTCTCAACTACATCCCTGACTATTTTCCGCATATTTTTGATAAAATCTGCATCGTTCATCTGTTTAGTCTTCAATATGAGATTTTTAGTCAATCCCAACTTGGTTGCTACATTTTTCAGAGCATCTAGTCTGAACCGCTTGCTTTGATGGTTGCCCACCAAGAAGATCTGTGCCTTGTGGTGTTGGTTGGTCAGTAGCCTGTACTCAGAGTCCAAATTGTCAAAGAATACAAAAACTGCAGCAGATGTTTGACACAAAAAGGAGTATTGTGTTTCAAATGAAGCTATGTCCCCACGGAGATTAGCTACAGTGACTGGCTCACTGAAAAGATCCATGTTTTTGTTTCCACAAGGAAGGTACCAAGTAATTTCAACCAATCCATTGGATATTCTCCTTGGACTGTCGCCACACTCCATATTGTGGTGAACAAAGGTGTCATGGTACTGCTGAGAATTGCTCAAAAGCTTATTGAGAATCTCTGACTTGGACAAGGAGCATTCACCCAGTCTCACAAAAGATATCATTGGAAGATTCGAGAGAACAACTCTGTCTTCAATGAAGCCCTTGGATTCAGAAAGGGACTGAGGTCTGTACTTTTTAACAATGTCTCTCATGGCCCACAGCATGAGTGTGCACTGTTTTGTGTCACAATTAGGAAGCAGCAGAGGCACAGAAAACTGACACATAGACATTTTGAGTGCCATTTCCTGCTGTACAAAACCATCAGAACACAGAAAGAGAGCATTGATTATGTCGAGGGGGTTTACAGTGTCACCTGAATTTGGACTGTTGACCAGATTGTCAAGATCAAACTCTGTATTCCATGACATAGCATCACAGGTTGAATCATATGCTGATGTACATTTTACATTTCTAGCTGTCACATTAACCATCATCAGTTTCTTCAGAAAATACCATGGAAGGTCAAGTTCTTCACTAATGGTCTTTTCATCAATCTGAAGTATTGTGCTCAAGGACAACTTATCACTGTAGTGCTGCTCCAAGTCCAGATCCTTCAATAAGCTCTCCAGGTGTGTCTCTGTGGATATGAATGATAGTGATCATTAAAATCATGGTTGGTTATTTTAACAAACTAAGCATGGATCCAAACTTAATTGGTGCATAGAATAAATACATTTGCAATGTTGATTACCCCTGGTAATTTGTCACAATGCACAATTATTATCTTTACTGATATCCTTCGATAAGTATAAAGCAATCATAAGGGTGTCAGTTGCAACAAGGCTTTAGTTAATCGGCATACTTCACTGTCCTATTTCCCAGCTTTGATGCATGTCAACTTTTCAAAAAAGCAACAAGAAGGTCCCAAGATTGGCTCAAGGGAGATATTTACTAAGCCTGTAACATATTACCTTCCATGGCGCAAACTTTTGCGTTACCGCAATTTTTTAATTTAGCAGGGTACTGAGACTGAAAAGGACTGGAGCACAAAACAAAGTGTATTCTGCTGTTGAACATGGTATACTGGTTGAAGAGCAGAGACGTTGGATCTGCAAGTGCATAGTCATTCCGCAAAAGAAACACTACATGTCAGGAAATGTGAGTTAAATATCCTGATGTTGCCAGCTCAGCAAAAAGATCAGTGATTGAATGAGTTATGAAAAATCAGTGGGAGAGTTTTGGTAAAACTTGTAAAGTCCTTTCTCAATATTGTTTTTGTAAACAGATAATATAACAGTTAATAACTAAAACTGCCTCAATCATGTTGCGCTGGATTGGGGCAGCTGTGAAACATTAAGTCAGGGAAAACATGCAATCTGCAAACACAGAAATCTGTGAACATCTCTCAAGTTGTATTTAAGGATGTCTTGAATTTCTGCAGTGATAACCCTCATATTTTTTTGCCATTCTGGTACTCTGAACAATCTTCATTAAGCAAGATTGCCAATTCAGGGGCAATGCCAGCCATCTGCTCTAATCACATCTTCCACCGTGAAAAGGAAAAAGGATCCGTTGCGTCTCTTTGTATCCGCAAGTTGGTGCTCCTGTCAGTGTTGGAGCCTGCCTGTGAGAGGCTTCAGTTGGTTAATGTGTGTTTTTATTTCAGGACTATGCTCAGTTCCTCTGAGAGAGGAATTTTTGCTGCAACACAGTGTGACATCACCCAGGAAAGTGTTGCGTGGGCCAATCACATACATGCAAACGCACATTCCGGATAGATTACTTTGTAGCATGAAAGCCTTATTCCTGCTGCTTACCTGATGATCGGTGATAAAAATGCAAAATCCAGTCTGTGAGTATTACAAACCATTGTGCTGCTTTTTTGGGGTCTGTAAATACATTAACCTGTTCATTGTCTTGCCATACCTTAAGTAACACTGTATCAGACTATGTTTTTAAAAAAACAACTGAAGAAACAATACTTACACAAAAAGAAAATGAATACCCCACAAATAGTATTTGAACATTTGTGTGTGAATTTCCCTGGCTTCACATAATTAAATGCCCATTCATTTGTATTGTGAAATCAGTACAAACATTTTCAAATGTAAATAAATGCATGGAATTTACCAAATATTGTAAAAATAGATAAAGCTGCTGTGCTTTTCCTATTGTGTCAAAATGTCCATTGTGAGAAAGATCTAGACATTCAGTATGCAAATTACACTTGTTTTTTAGTAACTGGTAAACGCTATCTTGAGGTGTCCCATGGTTCTTGCATTTCAAGTAATGTAATCTTACTCATCACTACCTTTAATCTCAAATCACATGAATGAGGAATACAGTGAGACAACAAACAAGCATATTTTCTTGATGAGTGTTCATTTAAAGGCCCTGCATACACATTTTGTCAGTAGTAGACTGATTAGACCTCTGCTGAGGTTGATATTAGGTGGACCTATAGTGGTAACCTAAAGTAACAGCATTAAATGGCAATGGCAGTAAATCACAGTATGTCCTGAGAAGAGGTGTAATCAAGTAAAACAACAGAAATTGCCAGGGCAAGATGTGTGCAGGGACTTTAATGTAAAACTATTCACTTAATTAAGCTTTAAAAATATTTCTGCAGACAGGCTTGTTTTTTTATTATCTGTTTTATTCTACTTTATTTTTATAATCCTTTGCAGAGTCAGGCTATTTCCCTTAACTCAATTAACTTTGTGACTTTATTTTGAGTATTTCTTTATAATTTGTTTTTTCATTGTAATGTTTGACTTTTACTTACTAGTGCGGGAAGATGTTACGACTGGCTTGCTTCTTCTTCCATTCTTCAGCTGTGCAGAAACTTGGAGGGAGTAACACACCCCTGGCTTCAGGCTGCTGAAAGTCAGACTGTTTGTGTTTGTCGTCAGCTCTTGCACACAGCTCTCTTCACTGCAACAAGTCACAATGTAGCTCTCCACTTCACCAGCAGGAGTGTCCCAACGCAGAGAAAGTGACTCACTGTTGACCTGATAGACTGTAATCTGCGCAGGAGGGCTGGGATCTGTGGGAACAAAATAATGGTTTCAAGTATAATTGAAAAGTTTCCTCTATATTTGTGCTGTTTGCCTGCCAAGCATAAGAGGTGTGATAGACAGAAAAGCAATATACAATCACCTCACACAATTTATACACATACACATTTTGCAACCTCTTTAGTCTGACACAAACCTTTATAACAAAAACTGACCGAATATCTCAGTTGTAAGAAGTACATTCATGTATGTTAAAGTTATGAGGACATATTTGTTGAGCTCAACAACCAGACAGCCAAAGCTTTACTGTATTGATAAATAATTTCATTTTAATTTCAGCAACATTTTTTTATTTCAGATTTACCTGTGAAGACAGATACAGAAGCTGTTTCACTTTGATTTCCATTTTCTGCTCTCCTTGTGATTCTGAAAGTATACTCAGTCCCAGGATGCAGTCCATCAACATCTACAGTGCTGGATTCTTCCACAATCACACTTCCTCCATGTGTGTCACTGGAGTAATCTATATGTAGTTTATACCTAACAGATGAATCAGTGGGTGTCAAGCCAAGAGAAACAGTCTCAGTGCCAGCATGGAGAACTGTTACTTCTGGTGGAGGAACATCTGTCATAAGAGAAAAGAAGAAAAATACCTCTTAGGAACTCCACATTATGCCATGTTTTAAGTAATAAAAATGTGTACAATTTATTGACTTGAATAGTATTTATTTATTTCTCTCTGCTGGACAATAGATTGCTTAAGGCCAACCTTCTACACCTGCACCACTCACACTTACAGTCAGACTGGGGTGTTGCAGGAGAGTCTCCTTCCTCACAGTAAAGCTCAAGGAAGACATCTGGTGCATCATAGAAGTCCTTGATAATTGAGAAAAATATCCATTTTTGATGTAATGAATCAATCAATAACTGATAGGACAGTATGTATTTGCCATGTCATTTCATAATTTTTATTTTTTTTCAATAATCCATTATTTTGTTTACCTCCTCTTCCTCAGAGTTATCCATTGTGGATACACTCTCAGTCATCCCACACTGCTTCTCACTAAAGGTAAAAAAGAAAGAAGCCTGTAAGTTTGCAGCCAACAACACTACAATATAGACCAAAACCAAAAATCACAACTGTAATCTGTTGTTAAGGCCAGGTGAAAACAAAAAAATAAAAAGAATTTGCTGATTCATGCATATCTGTCAGGCTATGAAATAATTACTGCGATTCATTTTAATTGAATACCTTACAGGTGGAAGCGCTGAAAGGTTATAAAAGACCGCTTTTTTGCTGCAAGTAATATTTTTCCAGTGGCACAAGTATTCACATCTTTTACTTAAGTAGCAATATGTAAAATACTCCGTAACAAGTAAGGGCTGCATTCATGAATCTACCACTTTACAAACCTATTCTTACATGACAGAACAGAAATGATCAGCAAAAACAGTA
Organism: Thunnus albacares; assembly: GCF_914725855.1. Classification (NCBI taxonomy): domain Eukaryota; kingdom Metazoa; phylum Chordata; class Actinopteri; order Scombriformes; family Scombridae; genus Thunnus; species Thunnus albacares. Next base: position 20,509,963 of record NC_058127.1, on the reverse strand, counting down.
AAGGTATTTGTTATGCAGACAAACAGTCCTCTTGATTAAGTTAATGTTACTGTTAGGTAGTTTAATCTATAACAATGCATCATGTTTTATGAGCCAATCATTTGTTTTGAATGTAAAATCAGTGTAATCACTTAAGTAGTAACTATAGCTGTCAAACGTAGTGGAGTAAAAGGTATAATATAGCTATTTACATTGAGTGAGCTACAGGATAAGTACATGTACTTAGTTACATTCCATTACTGTATTTTTTCATGTTTTCTTTTGCTTTTTTCAGTTTGCTTTTCAGGTCACCCACATGTGTAAGCAAAGAAAAAAACACAGAAGAAGCAATAACATGGTGACCTACCTTTGTAAGACTGAGTTTATATCTACTCTATATGCAATATGTTGTAATAGGTCAAGAGTTTGGCCTCAAATTAAAGCACTGCGCCCTCCTGCGAATGCCAAAGCAACACCTCAGGCTTCTACTTTTATACTGCAGTTGGGTGCAGTCGCTTTCTGTGTCATTTCCTATGAACAGTTGGCAGTTATGTGAGTTACAAGAAAATGAAGCTCTCTAAACTGAAACTCTCTATTTGCATGTCCAAACCACATACTAAACTTCTCTGTCCCCATTAAATGTTTTTTAAAAGAAATATCATACTGTAAAGGGATTGAACTTAAACATATACTAAATAAAGGGTTAAGTTGATATGTTTCATTAATAAGGACAAGCTACTTTTCATTTTATCAAAATAATGTAAGAAACAACAAAAATATGACTTTTCTGTGTAAATTTCACTGGTCTTAATGGTCTGCTCACAGAACTTTGGATTCATCTTTCATAACCCACCTTTTCCTGCCTACAACTCCTTATTACACACCCTGCTGTGGGGGAGGGGTGAGTTTCCTCCATCCTGTTTGTTTGTTTTGCATGTGTAGCAGCTCTGATTTCAGTTTTTCAGCCTGACGTCTCCCTTTTTCCAATTTGTTGGAATTGATTTGAGGCATAACTTGACTGAAGCTCCAATTTCTGATTGAAGTAATTATAACAAGATTTTCAAACAGTTCCAAAGAAGTTGGACTTATCACAACTTTACCAACTTCTTCACTTATGCATGATAGACAGGGATATTAGGACTGTCCGTTTAATCTGCAACGTTTTATGAGCCAATCATTTGTTTTGAATGTAAAATAAGTATAATTAGTTAAGTAGTAACTATAGCTGTCAAATGTTGTGGAGGTAAGGTACAATATTTCCCTCTGAAATGTAGTGGAGTAACATAAAAAGTCAAATATAATGGAAATACTCAAGGAAAGTATAAATAATTCACATTCTACTTAGATTAAGTGGGCTACAGGATAAGTACATGTACTTAGTTACATTCCACCAATGTATTTTTCCATGTTTTCTTTTGCTTTTTTCACTTTGCATTTCAGGTCATCCACATGAGTAAGACAGAAAAAAACACAGAAGAAGCAATAACATGGTGACCTACCTTTGTAAGACTGATTTGTCCATGTCACGATGACATCCTTATTTTATCCAGGAGTTTATATCTACTCTATATGCAATATGTTGTAATAGGTCAAGAGTTTGGCCTGAAATGAAAGCACTGCGCCCTCCTGCAAATGCCAAAGCACCACCTCAGGCTTCTACTTTTATTCTGCAGTCAGGTGCAGTTGCTTTCTGTGTCATTTCCTAAGAACAGTATGTGGTTATCCATGTTATAAGAAAAGGAAACTTGACTGCAGGTCCAAAGAATATTCAAATGCATGACCAAAACTGTGTGCCTCCATTATTTTTTTTAACACACTGTAAAGGGGTTGAACTTAAACATATACTAAATAAAGGGTCATGTTGACATGTTTCATTGCTTGTTTTCATAGACAGAGACACAGATTTTATCAAAACATGTAAGAAACAAAAAAATATGGACCTTTCTGGATGTATTTCACTGAACTTAATGGTCTGCTCATAGAACTTTGGATTTAATTCATATGTATTCATTCATAAGTATTAAACACTATATGGCTTTATGTTACATATTAACCGTTCATCTTTTATAACTCGCCTTTTCCTGCCCACAGTTTCTTATTACACACCCTACTGTCGGGGAGGGGTAAGTTTCCTCCATCTTCTTTGTTTGTTTTTGCATTTTCTTTTACTAATAGCAGAGTATGCACACGTGTGGCAGCACTGATTCCAGTTGTTCTGACAGAAATTTACTGAACCTAAATAGTTTTCATGTCGGCTCCACGTGAAGAAATCAACAGTGTTTATATTTATTGATTCACTGACTTTATTTAGCGAGTGAATATGCCTGTAGTGAAACAGGCGAGCTCACAGACAGACTGGGAGCCTTGATCGGAGAAGAAATATTTAAGATTCTGCACTATTTCTGGGTCAGCAAATTTGTGGCATTGACCAACTTAACTCGCTTGTACAAAAGGTCAGATTGAGTTGTTGAGTTGTAATCCCTCCATAGAAGCGTTCAGATGACACTCAAGTGGATTTGATCTACTCATCCGAGGCTCGTTCAAGTGACTCAACTTGCAGCCAGTGTTCACCTTCTATAACTATGGCTTTAAAATATAAATATAAATAAATATGGTTTCTTCTAAATTTTTTCTTTGTCAACTTTATTTGTATGTCATATTCAATTATTTTCATTTATTGAAGTGTCACAGTTAAGGAAGGATGTGTTAAACTGAGTTAAATTGTCATTTCTGTGTTGTTTTGACATAAGCTTACATTTGGGCCAACAAAAATGTAAAATATTGAAAACAGTTAAACGTAAAAAAGTGTGCTCTGTGCATGATTCAACACGTGCGAGGCTGAGGTTGTCACGACAAGGTTGAACAAAGTTTACAGTGGAAGCCCTGAGTATCAATCTGTTGTGTAATTAGCAATGCGTTATTCGACTTGTTTTTCAGGTCCTCCCATCAACACGTGACGGACAAATCAATGACGAAGCAACATTATAACTCACCTTTAAAGGGGAGATTTCCCAACGCTAAAATGCATTCTTCTATCCAGGAGCTGGTTTCAACTATACAGTACTGCAGCAGTTGTTCAGGCGTCTATTTGTCCCGTAGATAAAGCGCCACACTTCACTGTATGATGTATGCTGAGGTGGTACTGCAGTTGTAGATGCACTGCAAACCCTTTTATTCTGTTGGTTGAAGCCACTTTCACTTTTGGTTTCCAGATGAATTGTCAGGACCACCTGGTTTCCCGTAAAACGAAACTTAATTTTACAGTAAATCACATGACAAAATATAAAATCACCACAGATGGCTTAATTAATGCACAGAGTTGTTTTCCCTGCTGTGCTGCAGAATTAAGACAATTCAGTAAATATATGTGGAGACCACGAGAATCACACAATACTGATTTCATGTCACAGTTTCTCCATAAAATAAAGGAATATAAATGTAAACACAAATTCTTCCACATAATCATTGTCTGACATACACAAACACATTTTAGTGCAGTAATAGTAATAGCAACTAAGTAAGCGATATAAAAATGATGTACAGGACAACTGTATTTTAATGAGTTGATGTTTCACAAACCTACAACAGCAAATGAGAGAAAACTCCACCTGGATTTATTCTAAATTAAAAAAAACAAACACTGCTTTGACATGAATGACTTTTTAAGTAATTGAGTCAAAATTCAATGAACTAATTAATATAAACCACTGAACAGATGCCTTCCTTTATTGTTTTTTTCCCTTTACCTTCTGATTCATGTTCATACTAAACCTACATGGGTCTGGTTGTTAATGGGTTCATATGCGATTGTAACAGGGCTAATCTCACATTAATCTTAATTTCACTTGCATAGTCCCTGCCCTGTCACTTTTACCTGGCTGGTCAGATAGGGAGTTCTGACTTTCTATTGAGGTACGTGTAGTAGTCTTCATGTTAAACTGCCAGTTTTATCATTGTATTAATAGCAGCAATTGTAAACATCAGGTGCAGATAACCCCAGCTCTGAGTACCTAGATCCGTGGAAGACGGGGTAGATCCCACATGTAGAGGTGGGGGGGGGGGGGGGGGGGGGGGGGGACTTTTCTTTTTTTTTTCAGGATAGTTTGCTACTGTTTTGCTTATAGCCTGTTCTTGCCTTTTTGTTTCCTTTTTGTTCTTGTTGCTTTTGCTTAGTTCTATTTAGTGTTATTTTTGTCTCTTCTGGTTCAGTATATTTATGTAACTTATTTGTGGTACTGTTTTATTTCTGTTGTGAAGTGAACGCACTGCGCCCGCATGATCCTTTTTCTTTTGTAAGAGTGAGAAATAATTTAAATCTACAGCATGACGTGTGAGGATCTGCATTTGGTGTTTTAAAATCTTAATACCTGCTTTGGCAGTTATTAATTTGCTTTTATATTAATAAAATTGTCTCTAGTTGTAATGCAACATTGCTACTCTTTAAATTTATCTTTTTAAATAAATTTTGATACAATTTGCACGATTGTATGAAGCCATGTCTCTGTTTAATTTTCTTTACACATCTGAGATCTGCATTTCAATCACCTTAAAAATGAAAGTAGGCTAGACAGTGGTGAAAAAATGATCCAAGTGGAGAACATGTATTTTCACCTTTTGTGTAGACTAGACTAATGATTGTAGTTTTTTAACCTCTTAACACCGCTTAAGCCAGTTGTAAGCGGTAGCATCACGCAGTAATGAGTAAAAGCAGTTAGCACAATTTAGCCAATTGGAGATGATTGGAGAGGTTCGGGGACACCAGTGACACCACAAACTAAAAACTCCCCAGCTCCCATAAGGTTAGACCTAGAGGTCTGGAATTTTATACAGGTTGAAAAGACATAGAAGGTATATGGTGTTCTGCATAGTTGTGGCATAAAGCATGTCCTAATTATTGTTATTCAAATATGACTCGTTATAGATGAGGACCAAAAACACTTTTTTGAGCCTTTTTTGAACTGATGTAGTTTTGTTTGTGTTTTGACCACATGCTAAACAAACACATTTCCAGAAACTAGAAGATGTCACTTGTCAAATGAAGCATGTACATGTATCATGGCCTTACAGATCTTCTGTTATAAGCTTTTCCATTTCGGTGTGCCAAATAGGCGAAAATTCTATAAAAAGGGTGGATGTTAAAGGGTTAAACAGTTACAATAAATAGTTGCCATTAATGACAGAAGTCGTAGGTCTGTTCAAAAGAAAATCCTACAGACAGTGGTGGACAGTAACTAATTTCATTTACTGAAGTACTGTACTGAAGTACAATTTTGAGGTACTTGCACTTGAGTATTTCCATGTGATGCTACTTTATACTTCCACTCCACTACATTTCAGAGGGAAATATTGTACTTTCTACTCCACTACATTTATTTAACAGCTTTAGTTACTCTTGAGATGAAGATTTGATGCAATGGATAATATAACAAGCTTTTTAGATACAACACATTGTTAAAGATGAAACCAGTAGTTTCCAACCTTTTTGGCTTTTGACGTCTTACAAAAAGCAATGTGTAGTCAGGGTCACATTTCAGAGATGCTGCTGCTGCTTCTGCATTACTGCCAACTACTACAATGGAGTGTGGACCAGCGTTTCTACCCCCTTTTACACCATAGATGTATTAAACAAAACAAACATGAAAATAGTGGAATAGACTCCCTAATCCAGTGATAAATACATTTTCTAGACTCAGTGACTGTCAGAAGATACTATTTCTTGTGCACAGAAAATAAACAGCTTGTTAAAGTATTTACTGCAAAGTATATGATGCATCTAAAACATTGGACAACAGAGAAGGGATAAAGTTTATTATTCCAGAATTAAATATAATGTCAAATGAAACGGTTAGTGATGACTTAGCAGTATATACAGAGGAACTGTTAGCTACTCTACTCACTCTAAGCTGGATAGAAGAAGTCAAACCAATCAAAGTTTTGATAGGTTGATTCCAGTAGAGCACTAACAGGTTTTAAATAGATGCAGTCAGATACAAAGCATGACATAGTACTTGACATAGCTCAAATAATAATCATAATTAAGAGGGCAGGAATAGAAATTAAATTCATGTCGATTTCTGAACATATTGGTGTGGATGAAAATGAGCTGGCAGATAAATATGCAAAAGAAGCAACCAGAAAAAGAGAAATAAGTACGGTTGTAAAATATAGCAATGCTGAGGTTAAAAGTATAATCAAACCAGAAATGAGAAAGAAATGGCAGGAAGAGTAGGATATAGGAAATAAGGGCCAAATAGAAATATAAAGGAGGAGACATTATATCAAAGATGAGGTTTGGTCTCAACAGTCTGAACAGTACATTAAACATCACAGACAAACACTCCAAAGGAATCACATGACACTTGGTATTACAGAAATGTTGCAGAGGGGTTCAGGTGATGTAGGGTACAGGGATATTTTCAGATTTTTAGAAAACACAGGAATTAATAGAAGAACTGAATGTAATAGTATAGTAACAGTTGTGATCTACACTCAAATCCAGTAGGTGGCGGTAATGCGCCTAAAAGCTGTTTGTCGACCGCCATTAAATAACTGTAGAAGAAGAAACAGCCCGTTCTTCTGGTGCTAGAAAGCTGCTGTTGTAGAAAACAGTGAACCCGAGACATTAGTAGCGTTGAGAAAGTGTTCATTTGTTACTGTCGTAAGTGTTCATTTGTTACTGTCGTCTGTAGGTAAGTGTTCATCTGAATGAACTATTAACGTATTTACGCTTCACCACGAATAACTCTGCTAATATCTGCTGCTGAGCTCATAGTGTTAGCTAATTTATCTGATGTTCGACTAACCGTCCCAGGTTCAAATAGCGTTTTTATTGTTGGATTTAAACTAAACATCGGTTTTAGGAGAAGAGGAGATGTTGGTACGAAGCAAGAAACACATATTTATTTCCATTCACTTACACGTGAGACACAAATAAAACAAACACATCCTGCCAGTAGAAATGTCTCATGTGCATTCAGTGTCTGAGCACTGAGGTTAATTAACATGCTCATCTGTAACGTTACACACTATAAATGCAGAAATACAGGTTTTTATTCAAGTGCAGATGTTTGTTAAACAGTTAAAGGGGAAACATACAGAGTGAAGACACTACTGTTAACTGTGTGCCCTTGTTATATGTGGACAGTGAATATATGTGCAAATAACTCCACAAACTAATACTAGTAGTTTTCTTTTTGTGTTGATTTTCTACAGATGTACCTTAACATTACCACAGGGATTTAAATCTGTGTATAATCAGTGGTGTTTGGTTTAGAAGTGCATTTTTATGTTGATTTGCTTTTATATTTGCGTAGTTTTCCTACACTACACAAATATACACTCTAAGTATTCTCAGTCAACTTATTTCAGGATCTCAAAGATATAGAGCTGAAACATTTAGTCCATTGATAGATTGAGGGAAAGTTAGAAAGAAGGGCTACTACTTTAAGAGTAGAATCATTTAAGTCTGTTTTCGAGCAAAAATATCAAATGTTAACTATTTCCAGCTCCTCGGTTGTTTGGATTAGTCTGATATTCTTCTTATGTTGTAGTAAAATACATTTCTTTAGATTTCAGCAAGCAATTTTAAGATTAAACTTTGGGTTTATGGAAATTGTGAAGGGCATCTTTCACTATTTTATCACATTTTATAAACAAAAATGATGAATCAAGGAAATGATAAGTAGAAAAAGAGGTAATAAGAATAATCAGTCAGTGGCAGCCCTAATATGGTGTGTGTGTGTGTGTGTGTTTGTTTGTTTGCACTTGACTGGGTCAAAATTGGGGACTTTCATCAGCACACACACACCAAATCCCCAATTAGACTTAATTTTTTATTGAATTCGACATGCTCCAAAATGTATTTTGGTCTTAAAATCTCAATTGTCCCTGAAATTGACTTTTTTCATAAAAATTGTGTAAAACTCTGCATTGCCCCCTAGTAGAAGTGTGTGGAATTGCCTAGGACCCACAGGTAACCCCCATTATGCCTGATTATAAAGCCGTGTAGCAGCAACTCAAGAACTCCCTTTAGTCTAAACATGCAATGACACTGTATTTATACTGTAAACTTATACTGTACATTTAAACTAATATTTTTTATTTATACTATTCTTGCATTTAACACATTTATACATCCCATTTCTCAGAATTATTATTTACACTTTTATATATTGATGTAAGATGCACATATTTTTTTTACAAATCTCTTATTTTCTTATTTTTCTAATTTCTATTTTTTCTGTATATAATGTTATATAATGTTATTTTTATTTATTTATTTTTTAACATATTTCTTATTCTCTACGTTCTTATTAGTTCTCTATATGTATATATATTTCTATTCTTGAATGGGAGCAACTGTAACGTGACCCAATTTTCCCTCTGGGATCTATAAAGTATGACTGATTCTGATTCTGATGATAGCTTAGCAAAATACAGCTTGGCTCTGAAATGAACATTCCTACAGCAGAACATTAGCAATATGTATATGTGTGTGTGTGTGTGTGTGTGTGTGTGTGTGTGTGTGTGTGTGTGTGTGTGTGTGTGTGTGTGTGTGTGTGTGTGTGTTCAGGCTGGGGGTATCTGTAATATGTTCTTATACAATCTGACCACAGTTCCTCAACTTATGTCTACTACTCTGTTTCCTCAGCTTCATTATCTGGGCTTCAGCACACATATCCACACACACTCTGAGGGAAATGACAGAGCCACGCAACCCAGGGATGTCCTCCATCCCTCAGACAGCCCCTGTACACACTGACTCCACCTCCCCGGCCGTAGAGATGGACCCAGTAGAGTACACCCTTCGGAAACGGCTCCCCCGAAAACTCCCCAAAAGACGGAACGATGTCTACGTCAACATGAAGACTGATTTCCGGGCCCAGCTGGCACGTTGTCAGAAACTGCTGGAAGGTGGGGGTCACAGGGAGATCTGTGTCCATGGCCTGGGCCTGGCCATCAACAGAGCTATCAACATTGCCCTTCAGCTGCAGGCCAGCAGCCAGGGGGCGCTGCAGCTGGCAGCCAACACCTCCACAGTAGAGCTTGTGGATGACCTGGAACCTGAGGACCCTGATGAGGCTGGGGAGCCCATGACACGTACACGCAACAACTCGGCCATTCATATTAAGGTTTTCTACCCTGACCCACAGTGACTTGGATAGAGGTTTCCCTGATGTGTGTCAGGCAGAGGTTCTCTATTAGTCCTGTTTGTTGCCTCATTAATCAGTAGACACATATTACAGAGTTATCTGATGGGGCTGAGTGTGTGGAGACCTATGACGGCAGCAGCAGAATGGAGCGACATACAGTGTGTTGGCTGTACATGTATCAGTAAACTGTGTAGGAATACTCCAGTTGGACTGAATATATTATGCTCTTTTGTCACGAGTTTTGTGTCTTGTCAAAAATTGTTAGTGTCATGACTTTTTATGTTTGCATGTCTTGAAGCAACAGTGATGTTTGCCAGATGAAACCTCAGTGTAATTTAATACTTGTAGACATGGCTGTGCCAAATGTAAATGTACAAGTGTCTTTAATTTTAAGGCCTAAGAGCTGCACAATGTCTGTTTTTAAATGTGGAAATATTTATCAAAAACTGAGAAATCCTAAGTTTACAATTCAGGCAGGTGTTGTTGTAGTGAACGTCCACTAGATGTCAGTAGTTTGCTACACATACACATGCCAGGATGTTATCATTCAGCAACCTTGCTTCCATGGCACCATGTGGCAACAACTTACTCTCAAATAATGTTTATAGCATGAGTTCAGCTGAGGGTTAGAGAGACTGTCAAAGTCTATTTAATTTGGTTTCAGATATTTAACTGCAGGTGGTGTTAATGTGTTAATGGGCAGCTTTCATGAAAACTATGTGTTTGATTTGTGGACAAAAATAAAATTAGCTGGAATGTCTAATTCTTAAGCATTTATTTAACTATCATCTAGATTTGGTGATAGTTACTGCTGAATGACACTAACCTGCTGAATGACACTAACCTAAAACCAATGAAGACTGTTATAGCATCTTGTATTTAAGCATCTGAACTGCAGTAACTTGTCTATTAACATAACTGACTGGAGCAAGACACAGATAATGAATGAAAGGACAGACTTCCCCTTGTTGTGTTTCCATCTATCCTTTCTTTATCCAACAATAATATTTTGTATTTAAATAGCAAATTATACAGTGATGGGACAAAACAATGCAAAAAAACAGGAAAGAAAACATGTACAAACATCCTTAAAAACATCTTGCACTTGCACAACACGGTATAAAAATACGGAAAACAACAAGGAAGAACACTTAACTAGTTTGAAATGGTTGAGCATCCACTTTACAGAAAGCCGCAGGTTCCCAGGACTAACTGATTGCCTTTCTGCCGGCTGATGACGAACAATAGAGAGGGGGCAGAGACAGTGTTAGCGTCAGATTCTGGAAAACTATTTGCACTTACAGGATGTGAACTGTAATGGCAAAACATGGCTGGCTATCAGTGTAGACTCTGGTTGAGTGTTGGTTAGACAGATAATAACAAAGCAGCTTCACAGTTCTCATGTAACCCTCCACCCTCCTCCTCACTGACCTTTTGCTCCCTCGTTCACTGTAACTGAACCACTGCATTAACTTTATAGTCCTTCTTTCTGTTATTTGGAAGAAATACTCAGTGTGAAACAAACAGCTAGTTGGGTACATACAATCTTAATAAAAAAAAAAAGGAAGACAGCAGCGTTGCACATGTTGCACATCATTGCAAATGATGTCAACAAACACCTTTGCGCAAGTGTTCAGTGTTACACATGAGAACATGAGCCCAACTAAAATCCTAAAGATCCGACACAAAAAATACAAAGACTGGAGCTTAAAAGTAGAAAATCTGTATAAATAGCAATTATACAACTTATAAAATATATTAACATTATATTAACAAATCTAATAAAAGAGACTGTTTCTGTGAGGCATGGTTGAACAATGTTAAAGGCATGTGGGTCAGGCTTCATTCATTTTTGCAGTGATATTGGAAATAGATGCCCTGTCGCAACCTAACAGGCCTCCAACTTCTAGGTGCAATCAATACTTTCTAGGTGTTCCACTCCACAGTTCACTCTAAAGATATGAGTGTAGGGGTCAGACTCACTGGAAACAGACACATACACACTACGTACAGATTTAAACTTGCAGTCTTAACTCACACACACAAGTACATCCACACACAAAGTGCAAGAGCAGTGCTTCCCAAAGGCCTCATTTTGGTCATTGTGTGCTTCACCATGTCAATGTCTGACATCTACATTTCAAGGTGCAGTCATCTCCTGTCCATCCAAAGCCCAGCTGGGACTGTCCTTTCCTTTCAGCTTGCTCCAGTTACACAAGGATGGCTGTGTCTTTCTTACTGCTTCCAGCAGCCAGCAAGCAGGTCAAAAGTGTCAAGTCCCTCCTCTTCCCTCAGAAACACAAATCAGCTTTGCCTGGAGTAGGGAGATGAGCTGATCAGCTGACATCTTGCTGACAAGCCTGTGCAGCCGAAAGAAGGAGGTGCACTTTGCCTCGCAGGAAGTTGACATGAACTTGAAGCAAATCTGTTGCTGAGGACACCCTCCATGTCCCCTCAAGTCCTGCTGCACTTGCTGGTGGGGTATATTCCTGAAAGAGAATACAAACAAAAATGTTGCTCTTATCTTTATTTGGAAAGTTAATCTTTTTTTTAGTGTTTCCTCCACTTTCAATTGGCATCTCAAAAACCTGTGCTACAATATGCTACATTTTCCCCAGCAGGGGGAAAATGTAGCACTTCCCTTTTTATAGTATAGTTAAACCTTCAGATATCCACACAATTCCACTATATCATCAGTGTCAATTTGATCTTGTCTCTGATGTTGACTGAATCATGGTATTGAAAAGATCAATTTTCTTTCTTCTCAATTGTTTCTTTTCATTCAAAATCTGTCCTGGTTTTCCATGAGTGTAAGAACCCTGTTAACTGTTCCCAGTTTAAAATGATGAAACATGTATTTCAGTGACCCTTGAGCCTGAACACAGGCTGCTCTTCAGCTTTAGTTTGTCTTTCTGCAAGGCCTGAGTTTTGACCTGAATGATTCATTTCAAAGGCTGTGTAAGAACAAGCCTGTACAGCAGCATTAGTGCCCACAGCCTTATCATGAAAAACTTCCAGAGAATGTCCCATGACATCCCTCCGTTTCTCTATTACCAGAGAAACCATTATTATTTACTTACAGGAAACTCAGGTTGAGCTCAAGTGTGAGGATGTCAAATAGGCAAAGAAGCACCGGCTGTAATAACCTGGGGCCAATTAATATAATCAATCAGAGAGATTATTCTCATTACATTGTTTACTTTATCACTGCACACAATTATCAGTTACAGCACACCACATCTTAGAGAATCCAGCAAAAATGTGGACCTATGTTAAGTACTTGGTTTACTGTGGAGCATTTGTATACTGATACAACAGAGTTTCTCAGAATATCCTGCTTTTGGACTCACTGAACAGAAATCAAACCTTTTGCTTATCACCCCAAAACTACTAAATGCAACCTTTTGTAAGCAGAGAACGATGAACCACTTAGAAAAGTGGTCAAGAACAGGTGTAAAAGACAAACAACAGAAGAGAGAGAGAGAGAGAGAGAGAGAGACATCTTTTCAGGAGAACATCTTTGACTCATCTCAAGTGGGGTGGTGAAAAGAGTTACGCAGTAAAATGTGCCAAAAGTTGGGTGAGCATTCCTATGGAAGCCCAATATACACGATTGATGTTCTGACCCATCATTAGGCCCTGCATCTATGTTGTATCTGCTTAGGCTAACATGCATTGTCTGGCCCCATTGACTTGATAGGCAGTATCATCTGAAAGCCAGTGACTTGACCAACCACCATCACTGTTTATCTAGTTCCACTTGTCTTACCAATAGACACTAGTTAGTAACCCCTCTGGTCTCTACTCTCATCAGGAGGGCACTCTCTCAATAACTGGTGTTTTGTTGAGTTGAGCCCATGAAACTGAGATCATTGTGTGTGTTCCAGTGTCCCAAAACAACTCCCCTCTTTACCTTCACCCACAGACTCAACACAGCCCTCTGAAGTGAAGCAAGTGATACTCACTGGACTTTGGCTGACGTGAAGTGTCTATGTTTGCTTGGTTTTTACAGGCACTTCCGTATTATTGAATGTGGAGCCTTGAGAAAAATCAGTTTCCCAGTCGTAATTACAACTTGGATGTTGATATAAACATTATTTACAAGTCGGAAACTCGTAATTAAGATAACTCTGAGCCACCAAATAAACCAATCTTCTTGAGCAACCCACCTTAACATTCAACAAAGCATTCACCTGTCTATGATATCACCGGCTAAATTCAACAGTTAACATCATGCTTGCTATGGTTAAGCCAATACAGCATGTTAAGCTAACAACTAGCAGCATGCTGGTGGTGATGTTAGCAAGCTGCTCAAACAAACTAACAAAACATCTTTAGCTACATCATCCTAGCAAGCAACACAACATACACTTCTGTTTGTAACATCACCTGTTCACATGGTAAGATTCTGCACTTACATATCTTTTGTTCCAGTCACTAACCTTTCTTCTTACCCTTATTAATATCTCAACTAGATAATAGTCATGTGCGGACAGGTGACAAATTAAAGGAAAAACCAACATAAAGTTTCTTAGGTGGTGGGCCACCAAGTGCCACCAGAACAGCTTCAATGCATCTTGGCATTGATTCTACAAGTCTCTGAACTCTTCTGGAGGGATGAACACCATTCTTCCAAAAGATATTCCCTCATTTGGTGTTTTGATGATGGTGGTGGAGAGTGCTGTCTAAAACTGTCGAAAATCTCCCATAGGTGTTCAATTGGGTTGAAACCTGGTGACTGTGAAGGCCATAGCATATGATTCACATCATTTTCATACTTATCAAACCATTCAGTGACCCCGCGTGCCCTGTGCATTGGGGCAGTGTCATCCTGGAAGAGACCACTCCCATAAGGATAGAAATGTTTCATCATAGGATAAAGGTGATCATTCAGAACAACTTTGTATTGATTTGCAGTGACCCTTCCCTTTAAGGGGACAAGTGGACCCAAACCATGGCAGTAAAATGCCCCCCAAAGCATAACAGAGCCACCGGATCCCATCACTGTAGGGGCCTTAACCTAACATTCAGGCCTGTATGGATTTTTCCTTTAATTTGTCAACTGTCTGTATATGATCCTTCAGGATTTTAAAAGGTCTAAATGAATCCTTCAATGTGAATTACATTTATTTTGGAATGTGCCAGTTTATTTAGATTAAGGTTTTTCATTCATTTTGTTCTAATTAGGCTTTTCTCTTACTAGGTGGCAAAAAAATGCAAGTAATGGAGCTGCAGTTGTTTTGAACCTTGTACCTTTGAACCTGCTGTAACTCACCTGGATGTTGAGGCTACGCAGCACAGCATTGATGCTAAGCAGATTTCTGATGGAGTTGTCTATGTGGCTGTGCAGTGCTGTGTTGGTGACTGAGGTTCGTAGCAAACTGAGGGCCTGTTGTAAAAGCCATAAGCCACACTGCACCTCCTGGGCTTGCTCCAATGCCTTGCCAAAAAATTAAGAGAAGGCGAGAGTTTAAGAGTCTCATCATGTAAGCGATATGGAACAAATACAGCAGGTGATCAGCACTCTCCTAAAGTTACAGGAGGTCCCTCAAATAAACCTGTGGTGAAAATTATATCTAGGATTGTCCAAAAAGTATGATTCTAAGTAGACATTTGTTGTTAAAAGATTATACACTAAAAGGCAGCACATTTCTATGAGGTAGCACACATACACTTTATAGACATTATATATCATTACATGTATGCATACATAGGAACCTAAATCTGTTGTCAGCTCTTAACACTCAAATGTTTTCAGTGGTTACTTACATTTTTCTTCTCCCAGACATCAAAGTCTACTGTGGTTTGGGGAACAGTGACAGACTCTGACAGGCTACATCCTTCTCTACATGACTTCTAAGGAAACAAGAGAGTAATAATGTTACAGTGTTTAGGGTACTTTTATCTAATGGTACATAAAACATTTTGTATGGGTGATTCCAGGACCATAGTATCTCAGCAGCAACCTTCACCTGCTCCTAGATCTGAATGCATGCATGCATTTTCCTCTCACCATAGCGACTTCTGCGTCTCGGGCTTCCTTAATGAAATGGTTCAGGACCCTCAGGTCACAGATCGGCTTCAGTGGGGATGGTAGGCCTGGCCGGGTCCACTCCAACACTATCAACAGCAAGGCAAGCAGTCCTGCCATCACAGATACAGCAGAGACAAAAATACAGTCACTCAATGGCTGCTGATAACTGAGCATCAAAACAGGAAGCTCAGTTGATCAGCGCTAGCAAGTAAGCAGCAGCTGTGAGACAAAATTTGGGACCCCTTTGACCTGTACGTAATTACATGAACTAACTTTTGCAGACTGACATGATCAGATTTGAGGGAGCAAGACCGTTCACAAGCTTTCTGCACTATGCCTCATGGTTGGGGTACTAATTTATCACTTAATGACCTTTACAGAACAATCACTCTACGAGAAAGTAGTGGTGAAGCTGATTTTCTTCCATTTGTTTCACTTATATGCATGATTGTGGAGTGATGGGATGTTTGAAGATGGCTCATGATCTTAAACAGCTGTTCTTCGGAGACTTCCTCATGCATTCAACAGTTAAACAAACTATTTGAAGGAGTGCAGTGTCAATACAGACACTCTATTCTGTGTGGATTTTACTGGGCAGGGTGTGTGTGTGTGTGTGTGTGTGTGTAAATCTGGGTAATTTCTAACAGTATCAAACAGTGTTCACCCAACTGTAGTTTTGTGATGTTGTGGGTGGGTGTGTACCAAAACAAAAAGTTCATGGTAAATCAGATGGTATATGTAGAGAAATGTGGGAAATTAACCAAGAATCAGAGCAATGGCAAATCAGTCTAAGGAAAGGTTTACTGTTGATGCATTCTCACTTTCATCAATACACTATGTTCAGATTCATATAGCCGTTATTATAGACTGGCCGTTATTATAGGTTTGGCTACAAGGCTTAACCTGGTCATGACCAGATCACCCTACAATACCATAATAAAAATATGATTTGTTTAAATCCCACTGATTAATGAAAACTCTTTTAGTATATTCTCTTTCAGTACAGTTTTTTTTTTAAAAAAAAAAAAGAAAAGCTAGGCTAAAAGCAATCCACTTATCAATTAACTTTTTTCACATTTTAAATGTATAGGGACCCCAAATCCTTAATAACAACTGTGTCTCTACCCACCACCCTCATCTAGTGACATCAGTTGAGGTCTTTCTATGTCTATTTCTTTCTAAATCTGGTGACTCTTCCATGCATACCTTCAGGGCTACCGATGTATGATTTTTATTTTTGAATTCAATTATCAACAAACACTTAGAGTACCAGTTACAAGTTTGGGCACACTTTCTCATTCAAGGGAATGGAAAGGTGTGTCCAAACTCGTGACTGGCACTGTAGTTGTCCTATATGTTGTCCTCTTCAATAGTTTATCAGATAACATACAGAATTAATGAAAAATGAGAAAAATATTAATGTTGCAGATTATTCATCCCCCGAACAAAATTACATTTTCTGTTCACCCACAGCAAGGACAGATGTTAATACCTTATACCAAACAATATCCTTTGATTTGCTGTGGATACTGCTTGCATTTATTTCTGTCATCTGGATAAATTAGCTGCTCAAGGATCAGTCTTTCATACACATTATTACATATAAGAAATTTCTGAATATAGGTGTCAAAGTTTTGCCAATATACAGTAAACATACACTTTGCATAGCAGTTGAGGATCGTTAGTGCTGTACTGTATATCATGTAGAATTGGCATGAGTCAGCATGATAAAGCAGTATTTTATTCATTTAGTTTCATTCTTGCATATGACACAAACAAAACCACATGATATCCGGGATTATGAACAGAAACCTGCAGATATAATGACAGTGCAGAAATGCCTGTAGCCTCGTTTAACCCTAATTATATATGGTGGTTCTATAATTGGGCCATTAGTCGGCTTTATTCAGAAATGCAGACATTACTTCCAACATCCAATGAATGCACAGCACACTCTGAACTCTAAGGATATACTTGGAAATGAATGGAAATGTTCTACTGTTGTGGGTCATGTGGGCATCCAGCCTCGTTCCTCTTTACCACATACTGAATGCACTCTTTCACAGCAGTCTAGATGCATGACGCACAAGGATGACAGAAAATACAGATGATCTTCCAAAGCAGACAGGTCAGATAAAGGCTAGATTAAGTTCTCAGACTCCCACTTAACTAGCACAAATTGAGCTGAACTGGAAAAACTACAACTGAGGGATAATAACAAATAATGTCAAGAATTATAATACCATTACTAGTACTACATTAGTAGTGGTCCTTAAAGAGGTCACTACTGTAATCAGCTTAACTTCCATGCAATATTTTCTCAAAAGACAGCGTCACTGAGGGGGGACTCTTAATGACACTTAGGATCTGTACTCTGTTTATCAAACTGCACATCTCACTCATATCACCCCTATGTCTCACATAAACCTTCTGTAAACTCTGTTTGTACATAGTGCTGGTGGTGTCCCACAACAAGCTAATAATTGCTCCATATACATTAGTAACCTTTTTTAGGCTCAGTGTTCCCCTCAGCAAGCACTTATAATCCTAGTAGATGCACATAAATAGTGTCATTGGGTGGACATGCATTTTGGTCATTCATAGTCTCATTGGAAATTATTACTTACTCATAATGAATACAAGCCATAACTATGGCAGGAAATTAAGACAGAATGGGACTTATTAGGAAGTATTTCACAGAAAATGAATCCTACTACACTGAGTCTGTTTTCATCCTGTTGACTTCTAAGTGGCTGCTCTAGTAAATTTATTGGGGGACTTTCATAGAATTTGTCCACTTCAGTGGACAAATCACAAACTTTTAAATCTTTTTCAGACCCCCTGTGATACTTGACATTTATACAAGCCCTGGAGGTCTTTCCACGTTATTATTCAAGAGCAAAACATTAGATCAACAATGTGGTCCCAAGTATACTAATGTAGGATGCACACTTAAATAATTTTTAACATATACTATTTATGTACTAGTTGGAGAAGCAAAGCGATATCTGCATAGACAAACTAATGGCCTCCTTTCCATACATTCTTACATTTTTCATTTCCCAAAATGCGATCACTTTGTTAAAGAAGTGTGTGTGACTCAGCTTGAGGATTAACTGTGACCTTTTCACCTCCACCACTGCCTACGTGAGAATGCATCAATCTAAACTGTGTAAACACACACATACACTCTCTGCATTCTCACCATGGTGGTGGAATTTGCAGTCCAGGACTGTGGCCAAACTAAAAGATAACAGCTTTGTCTGCCAACATCGGCTGCCAAAACCATGTTGCTATTTTAAATTGGAAGCAGCAGTCCACAAGTGGTGGTACTTTGGATAATGGCAAGCGTTACACCAGGTATGTGACAGATGCTTTGGAAAGGTGGCGGGATGCTCACATGAGGTGATGCCTTTGATATGCTATTTTAACCAACTCGTGTCAAACAGGTGCACAGACAGCGCTCGGCAATTTAAACCAACTAGTTGGGGTAGTCGTAATGACTAAATGACACAGTGGGCCGATGAGGAGATGCTATTTAAAGCACATCTCAGTGGTGGGAGGATTGCTTTTGAATCCTTTCAATCCCCCTCTCCTCATTTGAACATGTCTTCCCCATGACAAAGTGCAGACTTGTAAGTAACTAGATATCAAATGACACAGGTGTGACATAATTTCCTGTTTGACTTCACTGGAATCCCTTATAGCTGTCAGCCTTTGATAAACTCTTGCTCTTTTCTGCTGACACACGTATGTGACGACTGTGCCAAGAACTGCAGATTCAGCTTTCGCATTCAGTAATCTTAACTTTCCAGTCTGCTGAGTCATGCTAGATCCTCTGGAGATGATTTTGTAGCTTACAGTAACAGGAAATAATACATCTTTAGAATGAGTGGGAAAAACTCCCACACAGATTAAGCGCTGTGCTCAGCTCACTAATGTTCAGGACCAACATGATGCCTTGAATCAGTTTCATCATCTGCTTCAAAAAGATGTCTGAATAGTGCCTACTCTCCCAGTTGCCTGATTAGGTTTCTTCAGTGTCTATCACCTGACAGTAATTTTGTTTCATTTAGAAGTGACATTTCAATAGCTTAAATTATTAATTGTTATTGAGAGGCTTGTAGTTTGGCAGTATAGCTTGATGTACAGCAGCATTCTAGGAGGTGGCATTAAACAATCTATTTCCATGAACTGTGGTGAATAAATACAATCCTGTACCATGCAGAAATAAGTCTTAGAATATGTGGGATGTGGAGTTTGGCACAAATCAGAGAACAGGCATAACTGTTCAAAAAACCCAAACCTCCAGAAATGCCTTAAATAATCTCAATATTCACCTCAATATTCACCTATACATCTAGAGCCTATATAATCAATGTGATGAACGTGTTTTAAAATACTGAGCACAGAGACAGTTTGCAGCATTCACACAAAGTTACCTGACTAGGTAATATTACAAGGGCGCTTACCTCTACCCGTTTTCTGCAACATTCGCAAACAGGTGCCGCATCTTTTAAAATCATTGTGAAAAATTAAATATTTGCCCAAGCGTGACGGCTCAAAATAAAGGCACCAGTGAAATCCAACAAGTCCAGCATACACCCAAGTGCTCTGCTGCCAGCGCTAGTCCGACCCGCATGTAGGTCTGTGTCAAAAAGATCTGCGCTGCGGGTGAGAGCAGTCACCTACCAGACTTTGCATCACTGCTGTGCTTTGGCTAAACCTTTTATTTGCCTCCCCTAAGGATATAGCGATAACGTGATAGCCCGCAAGGACGAGGACGCGCCTTTTTACGCACCACGGTGAGCGATTAAACATCAACCCATGCATGCAGTCCCCCTTTGCGTAAAGCGTGAAAATAGACTAACTACTAAAGCTAGTGTACAGAGAAAAAACATGAAGGCATGTCCATAACTCACTGGGAATCTCCATAGCGGTATCCGCATAGCCCCTCATAGGGTCCTCGCGGTTTGGCCCATAGGTCCGTCTATTGCCCATTAATTGGAAACGAAGCTCTTTTGTGGATCTCCTGCACTTATCCGGTAGGTGTTTCTAAAAACTGATCCTGTTTGATTTTTTATTGATGACTTTGAAAATAAAGTTGCATTGTTTCTATGATGACAATCAAAACTACCTCCTCCCTTAAGGCAAATTGTTTTCTTTCATTGTTATCCAAATAATAGGCAATCTCTGTTTATAAAACACTGGTCCTAAAAAGTAAATAATGTCTCAAAAACGACGTGCGGAGACTTCCCATCCATTGTTCTGATGATTTTCAGAAACGGTCATTACAGTAGTATAGGTTAAAAAAAACTGAAAGATTTATTGTCGATAAATATCAAATGAAAAATTTAGTTCTGATTGTCAAAATGATAAGGTTTTTAATATAGGACTATCACTGCTATCTGTCATATGCCACGGTGCACTATTGACCACAGAGGGTAAATAGTGACAGAAATCAAACTTTGCCCTAAATGGACGTTTTTCATGAATTTTTCCATCATCTGAAATATGGCTTTGAGATGAAATATGTATACTGATTAAGCATGTACAATATTTGTTAGTTATAGCATATCAATGAACACTGTAACTGCTGAGATGCCACACTGCCAGTCCAGTCGGTAAATACATGACGCACAGGTGTAACTTTAAACACCCAGCTCCTCTTTCCCACTGTGAGATCCTCAAATGGTTACTGCTTGTGATCATCCAAAACTTTCACCTTAATGTCGTCACCGAGACGGTCGTGCCTCAAGGTCGTTGAAATTTTTTTTTCAAGGCAGGATACATTAGATTACAGCACGTGCCTTTAACAGTATGTTGCTATTAAAAGAAACCAGCCAGAGGGTTAACACTGACACTTTCATTTCCAGTCTTAACTACTTAATCAACTAGTCGTATCACACAAAGGCGCTACAAATAAATAAATAAAAAGGTCTGTTGATGTGCAGCTCCAAAAGATAAATTACAGGTGGTTGAGGGCAGCGGTGGAAAAAAAAAGTAAACGTCACTCAGTAAGATAAGAGATAAGATCAGTAGACTCAACTATTCTGCAAAGGTTGGTAAATTGTCTTTCCTGAATAGTCTAGTTTATTTTGTTATGATTCTTTTTTCTTTGAATTTCTGTTCATTTTCTATTATTATTATTATTATTATTATTATTATTATTATTATTTGTGTTGTGAACTGTAAAAGAGGAGCAGGTTAAACTTGAACTTATAAGTTATGTATGGTCAGTGATACGGTGGCTCTACATACAAGCAGGTGACATGTTAGGCAGTGTTTTCCACCACCACCATCAAAACACCAAATGAGGGAAGATCTTTAGAAGAATTATGTTCATCCCTCCACCTAGTGGGGCCCAACACCTTTCGGAGAAATGTGCTTCCTCTGAACTTGCTGGGGCCTCCTTGGTGTATTTTCTCTGTACCTGTACAGAGTACATATTCACTTATTTCACTGTATTCCAGTTGTCATTATTTCCTGCTGTGTGAGGAACACCAGCTTTGCAAATTTCAATTGAAAAATGTTTATGACACACATCATCTTGTGATGCACCTGGACACGTCATCAGCGATGTTACCCGGGGTCACTGGGTGTCTCAAGTCTTTCAGATACCAGATACCAGATACCCTCACCCAGGCGACCCAGCAGGGGTTGATCAAGCCCCAGCTTGTGTCCAGGTAGCACTACCCTACCCACGGCTCTCGTCTCCTGACCCACAGCCACCTTGATGCAACTTCTGCTGCCTTGGTGGCCAACTTGATGGCCCTTTGCCTACTGGCCCCTGTGATGCCCAGCATGCTGTAAGCCCTGCAGAGGGACTGGCCTGTGAACCCTCTGCATCCCAGCTCAATGGGCTCTCACTTGCCACGTGTTGCTTTGGCATTCTTCCACTAGCTCAGTGTACTTTGCCCTTTTCCTCTCTTTGGCCTCCTCAATGCAGTCTTTCCAGGGAATGGTGAGCTCCAGGAGAATGAGCTGCTTGGAGGCTTCCGAGATCAGCACCATGTCTGGCCTTAGCGTTGTTGTGGCAACAGTTTCTAGGAACTTCAGTTGCTTCCCCAGGTCAACTTTCAGCTCCCAGTCTTGTGCCATTGCTAGCAGACCAGAGGAGGTGGTCCTGGTAGCTGATGTTAGCCTCTTCCCAGCCCCGACAAAAGGGATGGTCTTCTTTATGGGACAGAGATGCTTTCAGTGGACAATCCCACTACAGATTGTGTCCGCTATGGCCTTCGGGACTTGGTCATGGTGCCAGTGGTAGCGCCCCTCACTCAGGGCCTTCAAACAGCAGCTGAGTATGTGCTCCAGGGTTCCTCTCTTCAGGCACAGAGGGCAATCTGGTGACTCCAATTTCCCCAGCAAAACAAGTTAGATGGACTTGGTAGAACGTCATAGACCGCCTGGATTAAGAATTTTATTTGATGGGGCTCAGCTTTCCATAGCTCAGCCCATGAGACTTTGCACTCCACTGCTCCCATCTTGTCCAGACTCCCTGCTGCATTCCAATCATCCTGCTGTCTCGCTCCTCCTCAACTGAAACTTACACCTTGTCCTGAATTGGCGACCTCTTGTCCTTGCCCTGTGCCTTGTTGTAGCAAGGTGTTAAACTGCTACCTGGGCCAGCCCTTCCACGAGATACTGTGCCCAACAGCACTCTGTGCCTTAGCCGCAACTCAGAGATTGAAAAATGTCAATAAAGGCAAACACTTTAACAAAGTTTTCTTATCAAACCTACACAGTGTGTACAAAGTCAACATCGTGACAGAACAAATAGTCAGGAATTTAAAGCCCACTTGAAAAATCATTTCACACCTAACCACTCTGGACAATAGTTGTACAGATTTTGAAAATGCTAGTTTTGCAAAGTAAAATGTCTCAGAAGCACTTTTCTGGTTCAACTATTGGAAAGAAACTTGGTACTTGCAGTATTGGTTATAACGTACTGTAGGCCTAAAAGCAAGTTGTTTGGTTTTTCCCACCACTGTTTTTGTAAAACACACCACTTTGCATCTAGTTCAGTATGCATCCTTTGTGGTTTGTGCAGAATTATAGAGTTGTACCACTACTACATTTGAGAGTTCAAATTTGTAACACAGAATTCACAAATTGGCTGGTGATTGTGCAGTACAGTAATCAAAGTAATTAAAAAAAAACAACAATAAATGGCTGAACTACAGTATTTATACTGAAAAGTGTGTGCTCTCAAATTTGATCACCCAGATTTTTGTATAATGGATATTTTTTTAAATCTGATTTTCATTTTTCACATTCGGCAGATCAACAAGGTCATTAGAAGACTCATCACTCTTCTGCTGTGAGCACTTCCCTCCCATGACCTGATCTAGGACATACAAATTGTTACTAATATCCCTGATACACAGTATATTGGTCAAATGAACAAAACTGTCCCTAGAGCCAATGTTAAGAAGGAAATTAAGCCAGAATAATGTGAGATGTCAACATCTAGGAGATGCCTGGCCTGATGGCCAATAGACACTGGCTCCAAGAAAACTCCAACTGTATTGAAGTGACTGGGAAAATCCCAGACTTCTGCCATGAAATAAAAGGTGAGACAGTTCCACAATATGTTAGGCTGTGAATATATAACTTTCAACTTATGACAGTATTGATCTTGAACATTATTGTTTCATCAAGAAGTTATCAATGCCCTTTGGAGAAATATGTCTGGGAAATGGAGTCTAGTCTGAAAGAAACTTGTACTTCCAAGGTAACAAATGTTACACATTAATGCTATAGACAGACTTTTATCCAAGAAAACTTCTTTAAAATTTGTGACCAGGATTAGTTATAAGGATACAATGCAATTTACACATAATGTGATAATAATAACAATTATTTTTGCAGTATTCAAATACTGCAAATCCCCACCCCCTCTTGTGAAATCCTACCTCCGGTAAAAAAGAAATTTCAATGAACTTGATGACAGAATGACATTGGCCCCAACCGAGGTATGCGGAGTAGCAATGAGTTATCTGTGCCATCATCAAAACAAAGTTTCTGCTCTAGGAAGATGCAAGCTATTTCAAGAAATCTGTCAATATCAACTATTCTTAGAATAGTTGAGTCTTGATATGGCTTCCTTGTGATACAATGAAACAAATAGGCCCAAGACAAACACGAGGGAGCCAGGATGGCATTACTTACTTAGTGTACAATATTGTATTTTTATTAGCTTTGTGGATGCAGTTAGTTATCATTCATAAAAATAGACATGTTAACACATTGTGAATATCCAATGAAGAAAATTGATCAGCTGAGTGTAGGATATGTTAACAGATGTCATACATCAATGATATTTTCTGCACTTGTAATTCTTCACACAGGCGTGTTTATGGCCCATGTCTTCACCCCGACCCTTGACAGCCCTGTGGAGCCAGAGTAAAGGAAATACATTGAAATTTCCTGGAAGTCCCCTTTATGTGTCATCAAGGACGGGGTGTCTCCGAGGACCTACAGGAGGCTTTTCCATCAGACAGGAAGTAAAAGTATGTTTGCACATGCACTATCAGGAGCCAACATGCAATGTCAATTGACACACATAGCTTCACTCACTAAAATACTTGGAAACACTGATAAAACTTACACATTTGTATGCTTACCATTTCACAAGCCTATGTAACGTGCATTACAGCACACATACATACACAAGTGTGCGCACACAGCATGGTGAGAGGGTAAAAATATGTAAAACTACTGAAAATATTTCAATTGTAAAAAGAATATATTACAATATAAATATTAGATTATGTCTGATGTCAATATGAGCTACTAGGGAATTCATTGATCAGTGCTATAATATCCATTAATAAATTACCTTGTACCCAAGAGCCATGACAAATTCTCTAACATTTCTAGATTTTTCCATTGTTTCTCTTCTCAGAAGTGTGATACAAAAATGCCAAAAACTGAATGTCATAAGTGGAGGACTAATATGATTTTAATATACATTAAGCCCCCTCCTCTTTAATAAATTTACATATCTATACACCTTCTGATATGAGTCATCTTTATATTGGTCACTGCAGTGCTAAGCTCAAGACAATGTTGACAGATTGTTGCACTGTTTGCTCAAAGGACTGTTTGCTTACGTCTGAGCCAACATGAGAGAGAGGAGAGGGAGACAAGGTACGTGCTGCGAGCCATGCTTTGTGACAAGGGCAGGGGATTGGGGTGGGATGTGAGGGATGTGTGGGGAGTGCGGGGGCAGGGGAGTCCAGTCACAGTGACTCCTTGGTTGGAATGGTACACAGTTATTGAGTTTAGCATGATTTAAAAGAGCTAGGGAAATATAAAGTGGGGATGAAACCACATGCTCTTTTCCTGTGCCTCACTTACACTCACACTAGTTAATAAACAAAGATGGCCAGGGGTGATGCCAACAACCTAATGAGGGAGAGGCATACTATAAAGAGAGCAGTGAAAGTGCACAGATGTTATGCTAGTGTGCGTGTGTGTGTGTGTTTTGCATTCTGATCCCGGTTTTTGGCTCGCAGCCAGCTAGGTCTACTCCTCTGGCGCGACACAAGACAGGAAGCTGACATAAAAGAATGGGGGGGGCCGACTGTGAGGGACACAGGAGCCAAGACAGGAGCCACTGACGAGGTCGGAAGTTATTGTTTCAGCTTACAGACATCCACAGTGACAAGAATCTTATCACTCTGTTGAACTTATTGTGATCCCACGGTGATGGCCACAAGTGTGGAGAGCATTCCAGGACAGGAACCTCATCACTGGAGTTTCTCCCTGGCTAAATTTCTGTCTACTACATGTCTGTCATTTGGCCAATAAGTAAAGCACTTAACCTTGCAAATACTCCAGTGAAACTCCTTGCTCGCCAACAATACAACACGGTGGTTGCCAAAAAAAAAAAAAGACAGTGTGTAACTGTATAGACGACTCCTCGACTCCTCTTGCAACTATTCCTGCACAATGTAAAGAGAATTGTTTCATGTTTCATTGTTTAAGAATGGATTAAATACAAAATCAGTCATTCTTTGTCTAGTCATTCTCAACTACTACTAAAACAGTAAGTAGAGCCAAATATTTCATTAGATTGATCTGGAATTTTAGTCAGACAGAATGTAATCAACCAAGTACAAAACGTTCAACCGCTCATTAACTTTTCAGAATACTTAATTACTTACTTAATTTACAAATAATTGCTATTTGAAAAGGACTGAATCATAACTGGCCTTAATACCACCGAACCTACACTACCTGAAGCCAATGTGGAAGTACCATAAAGTGCAATACCACAGATGGCCACTAGATGCTAGCCCCAGTTGATTCCAATTCAAAAAGCATCAACTTCTCTCCAGAAATACTAAGTCAGTCACTTTTTTCAGTACATCAGTATGGTCACAATCGGTACTTTTGGGCACACTAATAAGTATGCTGGTGGTCATTTTGTAAATTATTGCTCCGCTAGTAAGATGTGAAGACTTGTAGTAGCTTTGATGTCTGCCGTGTGAGCATCGATTGACAGCTGTGACTGACAGTTGGCTCACCTGCTGCTCTCCCTGGCTCTGGGACTCGCACTGAGTCAGACTATTGTCCATAATGTTACTTAATTATGATACCTGCCCTGTTTGATAAGTATCAAGACATTAGCTAAAGTAGCTGACATTAACCCCAGTGTGCAGTGCTCGGTGTTCCCAGTAAACTAGCATTAGCTTCAGTCTTATCTTATACAGTCTATGACTGCCACCAACAACACCCCATCCTCCCTCTGATCTTTCTCCCTTCTTTTCATCTCTGCTGACCACAAATCAGTCCTCAGATATGTCCCTGTTTATCAGCTGACCTGTGAGCAATTCATTGGTTGTATTATCTTTTTTTTCATGTGCCTGGTATTCTTCCTGTTGCCAAGTTGCCTTGTGTGGTATTTCTTTCTACCGAGTTGCCTGAGCCTCACACCTTCTGTTATCCAATGGGCCTCTCATCACTTGTGATTTCCACTTCACACTCTTCTCCCCTCTTTTGGCTGTCCTGTCTGGTATTTCCCTGACTTGACAGTCCTGGCTGTAAACCCTGTACTGCTTGAGACTGCAGGTTTTACTTTTCAACTCAACCTTTAACCTGTATTCTGTACTGTGTGGATATGAACACACATTTTATAATGATGTGCACACATTGTTCTTTACTTTCTTTTAGTTTGTCTTTGGTTTGGTTGATTTATTTACAAATTCATGTCCAACAACTGGCCACATAATCATGATACACAATAAAACAATTGTCTAACATAAAGTGATAATCTGATTACTCCAGTGACTGTGTGCTTTAGAAATTTACAGCCATGGGAAGTGAGAGTAAAAACACTTGAGCATTCTTTGAGGCTCAACATCTCCCCTTTGCCTTCCTCTTATTTACCTTTTTTATTTCTCCATTTACACCAAAAGAAAGCCTTAAAAAGTATTCTGATCCAACCTTGCTGTTCTGACTGAAACCCACGTATTGTTTTGCATCCAACTAAGCCTTTCGCTTTTGCACCTTGTTTTTTCTCCAGTTGCATCTTAGTCAGCTCCACACAACAGCCTGCTGGTACTGTGAAGAAACACTCTCATTAGTTATGCTAGCTTTCACCCTGATAATCTCTGTAAATGCATTTCATTCTGTTCTCAAAAAACTCACAGTCATGGTTTCATATTGTGGTCATGTGATCAATGCTATGTATATCATTATGTGTGTGTTTTTTTTAATTAAGAGGACATGTCAGTGAAACTGTGTTGATCATGTCACAATTATATTTTTATTTTTGTTCAATTTATTACATAAAAAGTAGCTATGCCTTAATGTTT
The DNA here is from genome assembly GCF_914725855.1 of Thunnus albacares. Taxonomy (NCBI): domain Eukaryota; kingdom Metazoa; phylum Chordata; class Actinopteri; order Scombriformes; family Scombridae; genus Thunnus; species Thunnus albacares. The sequence continues at coordinate 20,481,974 of NC_058127.1, read as the reverse complement.
GCAGAAAATATTGTGTTTTTTTCCCCAAACAACACCAAAATATATTATTTATCAAGGGGTGCCAAAACTTTTGCATACGCCTGTATGCAGGAGGCAGGTGCAATGACTGAGAGGTAAAGGAAAGAATAGGGAGGGCCCTTTCATTGTGGACCTGGGCAGCAGACTGGCTTATAGAATGTGAATGCAACACAAGGAGATAGGGGGAATTTGAGTTGTTGCAGTACATTGGGAGGTACTGCCAACATATGTTAAGCACGTGTGAACACCCATGCAAGTCCAAGGCAGTGAGTGGGGTGCTAGATAAGACCACCTAATGACTTAAGTCCTGAAAGGAGACTTAAACCCTCACACTGGCAATGATTTGGACAACTAGAGTGGCATGTCTGAGGAATGGCATCCTTGTTCTGAACCTAAACAATGTTCAAAATGACCATAAACATTTACACTAAATTCCAGGATCACTCTGGAGTACTGTGCTACTCTTCTGAGCCATTTGGCTTTTAGTGAGTAAATTAATCTTGTTCACCGTGGGCACTGGAGTCAAATGCTCCTAGAGTCTTTTTGAAATTACAGTAGATCTTATCAAAATCTGGATAGTATCCAGCTCAGTGATTTAAGACACATCTTTGCCAATTTCATCTTTGTAGCATTATTAGGACAAGTTCTCTTTTGCACTCTAGATCAGTTTGCAGGAGAGTGCAATGCAGCTGAGGCCATGAAGCTTAATACTTCTGCATTAAGGGGATACAGTGTACATATAGCGGTGTAGCTGATATGCTCCTCCTCAAAACACAACCACACAGTAAGGCTACAGCCACTACAGAGTTACTGTGATTGGTCTGCTTAGGCTAATTGTATTTGCTTCTACAAGTTTCTGATGCTGGTGGAGACTGTTGAGAAACAGCAGGAAGCAAACTGAATCAAAACTCAATTATATTCTTCTTTTTAGAAACACACATTTAGTTAAAGACGTCTTCACTGCAAACCTTCTGCTCCCCATGACACCTGCCCTCGATCACAGTGAATGAAACAACAAATATGTCGTCTGCACTGAGCAGTAGATAGAATTTAAATTAAATTCAGCAATGAAACAACGTAAACTTTCCCACAGTTGCTCATATTCCAAAAGAAATGAAAGATTGTGAACACATTCACTGTGAGATCACAATCAACTTACTTGCAAGGGTGAGAAGAATTATCTGACTAACTGATAATTACGTACACTGGCTGCAAAAAAACATGGTTTAGACCAAGTTGTGGTGAGTAGAGAGCTGATGCATAAACAAAGCACTAGGTTTACCAGTAGATCTTTGTTTTAACCCTCAAGAGCTAGTGTGAGCTAATGTAAATCACAAAAGACCAAAAAAGTCTTCTGCTTGAAGTTGGTGACTCACTTTTTGTGATATAATAAAGAATGGACTTCAACAACCCTTAGTGTCCGAACATTTCCCTGTCTGTGCTGAAGGCGCCAACTGAGGAGGACATCAAACAACAAACAAAACATTATCTGATGGGCCATGCCAAGACCAACACTTGCATCATACACTCCAGTGGTACATTAAAGTCAGCACATTGCATATAACAGCACAGTAAAGTACTTGCCTCATAACATAAATGATACAAGGGGTGAAGAAAGGCTTAAATATGATAACTATTATATTAGAAATAAAAAAAACTTTTGTAAATAAATATTTTTCAAGGAAGGCACAACTGACAGAATACTATACAACTGAAAATGGATGGCCAGAAACTTAATTGCTACACCTGGTCTACATTAGAAACTCTGTGAAAGGTATGTCATATAATGAGCCATTACTGTAAGTGGATTCTAGGATCCAAGGATGCATACTACCCTTTACTGTGCACAGTTACAAAAAAAGCCACTGACTATGAGAAGCACACTGTCAATTCTCCTGCTAGATCAAAACATTTCAACTAACCCTAAAAACAACAACAATATTAAAAAAAACAGAATCAAGCTGTCCTAAACAGAGCCAACAGAGATCTTATTTTTTTCTGTTTCTAAACTCACACACATCAAAAGTCACACCGCTGTTCAAACCACAACTTACAACATTACACAACAAAGCTTAATAGTATAGACTGTTATCTTGCTCAGTTTCAACTATTTCATTCAATAATGTTCTGCTCTACATGAGAATAACATGGGTCTTTGCTGATCTCAGTCACTTTGTGGAGCCATTTACAGAATTTGGATGACACAAAGGCCAGCATATCCTAAGCCCAGAAAAGATCCTCTTCAAAATGTCATAATTGGTTTAATTATGTTTATTATTTTTGGTCTTGCAGAAATACAGAGCAAGAAGCACTGTCATCCTGATGTCATGGACCAGATACTGCGCCATGAAACCTAACAGGTTTCCCATTTGGTCTGTCACATTTCCTCTCACGGGGCTAGATGAGTGTTACTACTGCAGACAGGGAACATAAAGCACATACAGTACATGGCTGCATGGCTGTCCTATTCTTACCCCAATGTCTGTTTATTCTAGTATGCTTGTTGCCTCCGAGATATTTTAGGTTCCATTGTAGTTCTTCAACCTCTTTGTGGAAATTCTTCGTGAGTTTGTTTTCATGGCTATCAATTTTCATAGCTCAAAGAAAAACTACCCATTCCTCAGTCATCATGTAACATAATTGGTCTAACCGACTCCAATGAGACACACATTTATAAATGGAATTTTTCTCCTCATCTCAAAGATTAAATTAAAACTACAACAACAAAAAACTACAAAAATAAAGTAAAGCCCCTACATGAAGAATGTTAACTTTAATGTATTCTCAAATTAATGTTCATAACAGTGTAGAAAGACTAAATCATCACCATGAAAATATGTTGTTAAGTCTGTTTCTCCTGTGGTCAGATCCAACTTCCACAGAATATGTAAGACTGACTGACCTGTTTTGGTTTAAGAGCTTCCTCAGTCAAAACAGGAACAGCAGTGTCTCACTGCCCTGGCATACAGCATGGAAGTATTATACTCCATACAAACACAGAGTTCAGATGGTTTGCAGCATGATATTGTAGTTGAAATGACAAAAATTAAGAGAAACAAAACAAGCTACACTAGTACCATTTAACTGACATGCAGTCTGAGGTGATGAACACTTTTGCCAGAGAAGAGAATAACTCTTCCTTACATTAGTTTATTACACCGTCCACTAAAGTCCACTACTTAGTTTACATAAGGGCAGTTTCATCTGTTCTGCTAACATTTTCTCTCTGTAATCAGCCGTGGTGTATGGGGGAGCTTTTGTGATGGCTATGGCAAAATACTGCTGCAGGGTTCCAGGGTTCAAAGTAATCAAGGAATAAATCCCACATGTAGGCACTTAAAATGTTGCTATTATAATTCTTATTTCAACTTCGATGATAAAAAGGAAAACAATATGTGCAAGATGTTTTCTTTTTATCAGTGTGTTCCTGTGGTTTCTGTCTCAATAGGCCCTCTACCTACCTAGGGTAAAGCTGGAAAAGACTCTTTAGTGATTGACAGACGGCCTGTCCAATGGTTGTGTGGCAGGGTGTAAAGTGGCCCAATTGTTGTGTCCTCCTCATGCTTCTTTTCTGTCAAATAAACATACACAACTGTCTTAATGTAACTGCACAGATTATGCATACATCATATGCACAAGCTACTACGGTCATGCTATTCTTTGCATTCCACACAACTGGTAAACATAACCTCAAAGATTATATGGGATGCATTTATTTGTCAAGGGCTGAGAAACCTGTTTCTGGGTGAGTTGTCCAGTCCTGCTGGTGTCCAGTGTGACCACTGTTCTTCTCTCCAGTCTGCCCAAAGCAGTCATTAGCATCACAACATTCACACAGAGCATTGTCTCCCTCTGTGGAACGCCAACTGAATGACAGAGAAACATCCTAATAACACACCTCATCTGTGATGCACCAGCTCATAAAATCTGCGTTACATCTGTGGATGTTAGAATCTGAAACTGAAAATTTCATATACAACCAAATCATGATAAACTGACTTACAACTGGAAGCCTAACCTGAATGTGGGCCTGTGAAAGAAGCAGGCTTTGTCAAAGTGAGTACGTGAGTTTTGTTTCAGAGTGGCCCTAAGGTGGCAACTGATGAAAATCTGGAAGAGAAAAGACAAATGAACAGAGTACATCTGATCCAGGATTCATTTCCATAAATATATTTAGGCTTTGATCGATTAGAAATGCTATAACACACAAGATGCAATGAGAAAAGTAAATAATCACAATAAAAAACACAAATAGCACCCTTTGTGCCACAATGAGGATCATTATCATTCTGAAAGTAATAAACTGGCTACTGTCCAATGAGGTGTTGTGACCTGTTCCCAAGACTCCTGCTTGAAGTGGAAGGCTTGGACACTAAAGCAGAGTCTGTTATCCTGCTTCCGACGAAGGAATTTAGATGAAGACCCAGGCAATACACTGTCTATGAGACATCTGTAATGGAAGAGCACACAAGCTGACATGATACCATGAAGTGCATCAAATTTAGACATGATGTTTCCAACCTAGCCTCCCTCCCAAACTAGTCAGATTAGTGTTGAAAGACGACCAAATTTAGCTGTGAGGATCCATCCAATAGATTTGAATTCTTGGATTGAGCACTAACAACAAGTAAGTGTTGTTCTGATTAATTATTCTTAGCCAGAAGAAAAGGCCAACCCGTGCTTAGTGATAAACTTGTAACTTGGCAAGGAGAGAGGGTCAGGCCTCAGTGTAGCGACACAGTAGTCAACATATACAGTGAGAAGAGGGTGCAGCGGGGCCTCCACACTGGCTTCCAGAAACACTGCTTCTCCCTGCTGGTAAACTGAGGAACTACGCAGCGAGGTACAGTCATCTGCATGAGAACAAAGAAACATTTTCTTTCTGCTAATTTAATGTGGATTTCAGATAGATTTAATATTGCCATATTACAGATCTTCCATTGATACAGTCTAGATACAATCAGATCCACCTGTCATGGTTCGAAGGGAGAAGTGCAGAAGGCCAAAGACACTGATAGTGGAGATCATGGGTAGCCAGGTTGGGGTTAATGGTTCTCCATTCACTGTCTGCTTCCTGTGCTGACACAAAGATAAAGGTGTAGGTCACATACAATAAGGTTGGATGACAGCTAAGTGCAACTCTTGAGTTCCTACAAAATTTGATGCAGCATAAGAAACATGATTCATGGAAAATGTTAACTATTTTGTTGGTGCATAAGAGTTTTTATCAATAATATGGTATATGCCTTACCTCTTATAATGGCACTCCACAGGTATGACAGAAGCTGCCCCTTTAACTATCACACTGCCTGTAGAGATGGGAACCACAGCGGGAAACAGCATCAGCTGGTTGGAGTACACAAGCCACTCACCATAAACCTGGACAGAAGCAATTACTAGGAAATAAGTGATGACAGAAAAATACAAAAAAAAAAAAAAAACCCAAAACAAAACAAAGCCTTCACAAAGTCATGACAACCATAATTAATGGCAACTACTGCAGCCATTTTGGTGGTTTATCACCATAACCCTAATTTAGGTAGCGCCAAGAACTATGTAGGGAATGCTGTGTAACATTATATATGAATTTAAGTAGTCAGTGTTAGTAGCAGTTTGTCTATATAAGTCTATGGCTAATGGGTATCACACTGTAAAGGTAGGTTAAATGTCCTATGCACTAATAATAGTGTAGTAATTTGGGGTGTTGCACAGTATTGCAGTACACTAATAGGATACGACAGGTATATGAATGTAATAATGACTTAACTATGAGAAAAATGTCGCTTTTGTATCTCTCAGCCAATTTGTGCTTCAGTATGACAGATTTTTGAATGGAGTGTGTCACTCTCTGTCTAGACAAAGGAAACGTTATTATCTGAATTGTCTGGCTTTTTCACTGCTAACTTCTCATTTCACCACACTGGCCTTACACTGGACTTGGTCCCACATTCCTGGAGCCCTACACTGATGACCATTTCAGACTCAGACGTCGGCTGTTTTGGCCCACAGGCGTCCTGCTGTGTTGAATTTGTTCCCAGTCGAAGATACTCAGGTTTGAACGGAATACGTCTCTCGTCGAAAAGCAGACGCTTAATGGTTAGTCTCACTTTGACTTCTCCGCATTTTATTGTAAGTCCAACGTTTTGCTGAGTTTCTACAGCATTTTCCCGAGCTAAAGAAACACCGCACACACACAGCAAAACAACCAAAACTGAGGCATATGTATATTTTCCCGGGGTCGCCATTTTTTTAAGTAAAACAACAAGCTGGAAATAAATTAATTAGCGTTAATACATTAGAGCCAGGTGCGTTAAGAAGTGTTGCGTTCGCGTGCCCTGCGTTTAATGCTGCTTTCAAAGTAGACACGTCACAAATCAGACATCCTGTATGGACAGCCAGAAAAGCCAGTAGCATTGCACTAGGCTAGCGCTTGAAAATAGGAGAATTTTGATAAGAACAATCTCAAAACCATTTTTTCATTATGAATATAATTTGCCGGTGCGTTTTTTCTGTTCCTTATCCTACTGCTGTAGCTTTACTCCACTACAAATTACACATAGCTAATATTATATTAGAATTTGCATTTAAAGATGAAATTCTTCCAGTGATATCCCAAGATTAAATAACTTGTCGCCCTTTCAAACTACTAAAAAAAAACCACACACACACTCACACACAAAAAACAAGACGTGGTGTAATGTCAGGAGATGACGAGGAACTCCTGAATGCATCATCGTCAGTAGGAACAAAGCTATGGCGGAAGTCAAGTACTACGGAGGGACAGTTATTGCAGTTACACCAGAATCCCGTCGATAACATAAGAGCAGCTAGAAACCTTTTTAACTCACATACATGAGGCGAAAGGCGTTAGAGACAATTAGTAAAAATGGACAAAAACGATCTAACTTCAGGGTCTGAGGAGGGGATTGACTGGGGAGGAAGTGCAGCTCAAGAAGGGAAGATTATAAAGAAGATGAAAACCTTACCAAAGAATGTGCACACTGGTCTCCCTACCCCACTTGCAGACCCTGTGAAATTCTCTCTGGTTAAAGGAGAGTACCTCTACTTCTACTATGGCTGTGATGGGCAAGATGACAGAGGATGGGGATGTGGCTACCGCACTATTCAGACAATGGCTTCCTGGCTGTGTTATAACTTGTCTCCACCTAAGGGCCAACACAGACCCCCACCGAGTCTCCCAGAAACCCAGCAAGCCTTGGTCTCCATGGGGGACAAGCCAGGCTCATTCTCAGGCTCCAGGGAGTGGATCGGGACATTTGAAGCTTCCCTGGTCCTTGACTATTTCTATGATGTTCCCTGCAAGTTGGTACACATCAGAGGTGGAGGGGTAGAGCTGGAACAGGTTGCAGTGGAAGAGCTCCATCAGCACTTTCAGAAGCATGGATGTCCAGTCATGATGGGAGGGGACAGGGACAACTCCTCGAAGGGAATAGTAGGCGTATGCACTGACGACAAGGGGAGCCACTTGTTAATTGTTGACCCTCACTATTATGGAGGTCAGCTGGAGAAGGAGGAGTTGCAGAGGCGAGGGTGGGTGGCGTGGAAAAGAGTGTCATCTCTGGATCAGTCTTCATTTTATAATCTATGCATGCCTCAGACTGCCAAAAAATGAACATGAAATAAGTAACAGAACTATCTGTTACAGACCTGCAAACTATTTCATTATTTGTGTGGATGAACTCAGGAAAATGTCAGACTTCCTAATAGATACAATTCAGTATCAGTGTCAACAAGTGTCTTATTAGGAGAAACTGTACAGTACTGTTTGCATTTGTGTTTTACAGGGAGCTGTAGTGCCATCATGTGGATGAAATCAATAATGACAAAGTATAGTAGTAAAGTGACATTTAAATGATTAACATGCCTTCTTTATGGCTCAATAAAAAGCCTGTTGAATCTCAGATCTCCTGAGATACATTAAATATTCTCCTCAATAGTTTATTGGTCTAAGTTTTGTCTTTATTCATTTATTGTATATAACACCCCTACTGTGAGATGAATATGCAAATGAGGCCCCAAGATCAAAAATGTTGAAGTAGGACTTAAGAATGACACAACTGTTGTACTGGAGGATATGTGAGAAATATTAACATTGAATATTTATTCAACTAAGGGGTTGCAAGTGTGGAAATTGCCTTCTTTTCCAACAATATGTTTGATCAATTGATTGCATTTTGTGAGCTGACATTAGATTAATTGTTCAACAGTAAATTAATAAAATGCCCTAAATTCTCTGGCTCCAGCTGCTAAAATGTGATGAGACTCGCTTTTCTTTGTCTTATGTGATGGTAAACTGGATATCTTTGAATTGGTTTCCAGCCTTTGGTTTCCAGGTTATTGTGATGGGCACTTTCTTGACCTTTAATAGATGAAACAATTAATTGAGGAAAATAATCTGCAGATTAACCAATGATGAAAATAATTGTTGCAGTCCTGTTGGACTAAATTAGACAGACTTCATTCAGTTACTCATTTTATTGCTACATACAATATAATTTTGCATCATATCTCAGTTTCTTTTTGAGCTACAAGAACCCCAAACATTTCTACAGTCAGGTGCTAAAGATATTTTCTAACACATAACTCATAACAGAGATCACATCCACTTTGTCTCAGTTATCTTGCACACAGTCATTGTAGAAAATCTGGAAGTTCTTGTCCACATCCATCCTCCCCTTGAGGAATTTCTCCAGGTTCTTGAGGGGAACCTCTACCATGTGGTTGTTGATACGATCATTCATCCCATAAGCTCCAAAAACAGGGAACTTGTAGCGTACGAAATATGGTGCATTTTGGTCGAATGCAGTGCAGCAGTAAGCAGACCACATGTACTCTGGTACAGCCACTCGGTCCAGATTGTTGCGACGGATCGTGTGTCCAGTGGTGGTGACCCCAGTGACCACGAAGGCCTTGCCACGGCAATAGTTGTTGAGGCGTTTGCGGATGAGGTCCTGGTGTTCCGCCCAGGGACCCATGTTGAACTCCCTGATCTGAGGCACCACATTTGTCAAGCTGTAGGTGGAGGCTTTGTCCATAGGGTCAGCCTGATGCTCGTCAGGATTTAGTTGGCCACGTTCGTACTGAACTACATCAGCATAGTCTTCCAGGACTGCCTGGCTGTCCTCAAAGTTCATATGCATGCTTGTAGATTGGGGGAAGGGTTCCATGTTACTGGTGCTTTTTTCTGAGGCCAACTATAGAAGGAGAGAGAGAAGAAACCAGCACAATAATGCCGTAAATTCATTTGACAGTTTCATTACTTGTGAAAAGTTTCAGCAGAATATAATTATTCGCTCATCCTTTGATAAGAGAATTTACTACATTCACAAAAAAAAACATTTGCAAGTGAAATAATTTGCCTAACTAATGTAATAGAGCATAAAACAAGACTATCTGATTGAATAACATTTCATATCCAGTAAAATAACTTAACTCAAGCTTACTTTGTTCATAGCTACAGTAATATAGTTTTCCCAGTTGTATAAATTCCTGGGTAGGTGTGAGTATATAAGATATGTTTTCGTGTTTGCAGACTATATGGATTCCTTTCATAATGATGCAGATAGATGTACATTAGTTTTGTATGTTATACTGTATAACATACTGTAGTTACATCCACAGAGATGGCACACCTACCCACAATGAATTTGGATTAAAAGAACACTTACCTGGGGTTCAAACATCCAAGGGAAGTCCACCTTCTTCTCCCCATCTGACTTCTTGAATGTATAGGCAGAATAGATGGGGATGTGTTTGTTGGGGTCATACAGAGTGACATAGCGGGGTTTATCCTCGTAGCGCTGGCAGATCTTCTTAAAGGACCTGCTGAGGTAGCCTCGAGGTGGAGTACCCATGTACAGAGAGTCCTTACAGCGCTCTGCATGGTTGAAGTCCCCCACCACTCCCGCCTGGGCCCCTTGTAGCAACACACAGGTCAGCACCATCACGACAGCTGCCAGGGGCAAGGCATACTTCTCAGATGTAGGTATCATCCTGACAGCTCTGTTTCCCACTATATCTAATCTTCTGTATGCCTTTAGACCTCTCTACTCCTGCTCGTATGTCTCTTTCTCAACTGTAACACACCTCTGCAAATCCACTATTGTCTAACAAGTACAGCCTCTGTCCCAGCTCTATCAAGACTCAACATTATTTCCCTTCCTGCCTCATCTGTAGTTTAAGCAGACTGGTGCCCCATTGTAAAGTCTTTTCCATATATTCAAAGTGCCACAAGTGTCGTAGGAGTAATTCAAAAGAAGTGAATGTTATCATTCTTTGAAAGCATTTTATAGCTGTGGAATACAGAGAACAAAAATGACACTGAGTTCATTATGAATATGGAAGAAGTATAATTTCCCCTTTCTTTAAAGTTCTACACAAATACTTTGAGTAACGATGTTTTGCATTAAGCCTTGTTTTTGTGTGTTGAGACAGAGGGTTATAGTTTAGGAGTGAGAATGAAAGTAAAAAATGCAGGTCAGGGAGAAACTGAATTTTTAGTGATGGCAATCCTTGGATCCTCTAAATCCACACCTCTCTTTTTATTACATGGATACAAAGTAATAAGAGTATAAGTATAGACATCCACACTCTACATCCGGTATATATACCAATGAGCTGTTCTTGAGTGTGTTATATGTAAGGACCACAGCAGTTTTAACCTATAGTATGAAAGTCTTGGCGATTTTAATTAGATTCTGTTCACTGCTAGTTACACAGTATGTTGTTTCATTCTGAAAGAAGCTTAGATCTAAATATAAAATGAGAAGTATGAGATCAAGACCCAAAAAAGGCCTTAAAGTCTTCATATTGTTTCCTGTTTTTATAGTAAGCAAATGCAGTTTTCATAATTTGTTACTTTTGTGAAAGATGTATAATATCACAGAAATGCTCGTGATGCTCATGTTAAAATAAAACTTCAAAGACAGTTCAGTCACAGATTGGAAATGTTTATTACTGCAGATTTGACAAGGCAGGTACATTACTGTTACATTTTCAGTCTGACTAATGACAAGTTATTCTAAATCAACTGTTCAAGTAGGAGCACTGGTAACACATTTAGTCTCATAGAGTGTATCATAACAAACAATTATGAACTTTTCTGGGGAAGACTGATCAGACACAATAAAATGTAATGTGATGTGATTCTAAGATACTCGAGGCAAAATGCAAAATAGCTGCCCTATAGCAAAAATATTTTTCTATTCAGTTTGACTGAGGGCTGGGATACAGTCACCCACAAAAATCTGAAAGCTCTGGTCTACATAGGTTGTCTTCCTGAGGAACTCCTTAAGCTTCTGGACAGGGATTTCAACCATCTCGTTATTCTTCTCATTGAGGCCATAGTAAGCAAAAGATGGGAACTTATAGCGTTCGTCATAAGGTGCATTGTGGTCGTAGTCCTCACAGCAATAAGCTGACCACAAGTAGGTGGGAACTGCAATGCGGTTGATGTTGTGCCGGCGGATCATCTTCCCCGAGGTGGTGATGCCTGTGACAATGTAGGCTGTTCCCCGGCAATAGTTGTTGAGTCGTTTGCGGATAATGTGCTCCTGTTTGTTCCAGACTCCGTTGTTGAATTCGGGTACTACAGGTACGACGTTGGTCAGGGTGTAGGTGGAGGCCTTGTCATCAAGCTCATCATGATGCTCGTCTGGGTTGAGGGTACCACGTTCGTAGAGGATGGCGTTTGTGTAATCATCCAGAACAGCTTGGGCATCCTCAAAATTCATGTGAATGTAACCATGTGGGAAAGGCTGCATCTCATCTGTATCAGAGGATGTGGATAGCTGCGTAGACAAGCAGACAGACCCAGGACAAATGAGAGGATGCAGGTAAAGAGATATGATACATATTATATATGACATCTGTATGAACTGAAGCATTTGCACAAGAATATTAACAAGATTTCAATACAGAAAAAGGTTGCTTAGAATGTTTAACCCTCTATTTTTATTATTATTTTTTTATCAGTATTTTATTTTATTTATTTTATTTTTTATTATTTTTTCTTTACCTGAGGTTCATACATCCAAGGCACATCCACGCATCTCTCTCCATCTGTGCGTTTGAAGATGTAGGCAGAGTAGACAGGTATATGGTCCATGGTGTTGTACAGAGTCACGTAGCGTGGCTTCTTGTTATAACGCTGACAAATGAATTGGAGGGAGTGGTGCTGTAGCCCTGTTGGCGGTGTTCCCATGTAGAGGAATTCTCTGCACTCTGGAGACAACACTTTCTCCACTCTCCCTCTGACAGCTGATGTCATTATGTTGACTAGCAAGAAAGCTATCTGTGCCCAAAATGCCATAGTCAGTATGGCTTTGATGCAGTCGGATCCTGGATGCGTGCTAGAAGGGTATTTCTGAAGAAGGAAAAATCAAGAGCAACACTGTTCCTGATGTTCATGAATCTCTCCTCTTTAAAAGTATATCCCTGTGAGCTGCTACAAATGTCCCTATACCTGGCCATGGAGCTCAAACAGCTTCTACAGGTTTCACGCTCTGTTCTCTGTGATCAGGACTCAGTATGCAAAACAATGCACATCTTGCCACCCAACTGCTACAGTGTATGGCCATTGGCCAATGGCAAAGACATGTGTGTTCTCTCATTGGTGGAGAGGGAGGTAGGATCCCACAGACCCTTTGGTAAGTCAAACGTCACAGATTCAACTGGCCTGCCTGTCCTCTCCTCTTGTGAAAACAGTCAAGCTAAACACCAGTTGCTTTAAACAAGGAAACCAAGTGAGCACTTCCTGCAAATGGAAACTGGTAGCTTGTCTTTCACACATTTACATGACAGTTGCTGTTGCCTAACACTTATCTTCAGCCTGGTGCACACTCTTTGCTAGGAGTATGACAGTGACAAAGGTAGATGCTTTCATCTAGAAAAAACAAGGGTTGCTGCTGCTTTGGTATCCATTTTCACATTACAAACAAGTGTACGCACACCTGGAATATCTCCCTTTCGGCTTAATGTACTGCTGTGGGTTGTTTGGAAAATCCAATTTCCCATCCTTCTTAGCTATATTATTTGGTATATCTGGTGGTGTTGCATCTTTGCTCTGCAAAGAACTTAAATGCAAGGCACATAAAGTGGAAACAGCTTGTCTTGTCAACATAAAAATAAAGATTCTGCTTTGTTTTTCTTTTTCAGGTAACAAGACAGAAACACCAGCAAGACCTCAAAGTCATCTGGAAGTGTCTTCTGCTGTCACACTCTGAGTTTCTAGTGTCTGAGAGTGAAAATACAGCGGGAAAACAGCAAAATCGAAGACAGGACGGCTTCACCCTGCATGCAATGAAATATCTTTCGTGTGCTGAAAGCTTCACCTGTTGTGCTCCCTCCCTGATACCAAATTTTTAAAGAACCCCCCATGTCTGAAATTCTCCATTAACCTTGATGTGTGAAAGAATTAGGGGAAGAAAGGAAAGGGGGCTGAGAGAAGTAGAGGAGACAGGCCTGTTGAGTGACATTTTGTCTGGGTGTCCAGGCTATTTTGTGCTAGGGGAGGCAACACCAGTCATTGACATTACACTAGCTGGCAGAGCGGCACACACACATAGTCTGGAGAGGCCTCCTTCTCCTCTATGAGTCCCTCTTGTAGCCCCCTTGAGGTGCTGAGCTGAAGTTGAACCTGGCTGGATGCAGCAGTCTGCACTTCACAGTCCATGTCCGGGATTGCAGAGATGATGCCTTCTCTGGCAGAGAAAAGCTTTTATCGTAATCCATCAGGTGAAAAGTCTTGGAGCGATGGTCAAACTTCTTGAAGATGGCTCTGACCATATATCAACCCGCTACAGTGCAGACCTCAAGCAGAAGAGGTGTAGGTCCATACTGAGAGAGACAGGGAGCTGCTGAGTCAGTCAGCAGTCTTCCAACCTGAAGCAGCTTCAGTTTTGTCTTCAGAACCGTGTTCACCACCGCTGGGACCACTGGCACAGTGCTCTGCTCAAGTTCCAAGAGCTCTGCTGGCTTTGCATCCCTTGCAGAGACTGGACGAAGCTGAGTGCCACCAAAATGCCACAGCAGTTTGCTGTGCAGTGATGGAATAAATGTTTGTACAGACTCCTCCGCTTTTATGCGGATGTTTGACACAAACATCTGAAGGTGCTCCAGTGTTACCTTCCTGAACAGCAGCTGTGAAAGCCGCTTTTCATTTTCCAGCTCTTCTTGGACCTCTTGCTCCATTTGGGCGAGACAGAGTCTCCTCGCTCTGGTCCAGGCCTGTCAGCAACACAGTGATAGCAAAAGTCTGCCTCCAGTGAGTCTCAACAGTGAGATGATAAAAGTGATGGTAGACTAATGTTATGATATGACAGACATGCAGGTTTAAATATCACACTACAGTCTGAAGATTCAATATGTTTTACTCACCAGTTCACCTATGAGGAGATGTTTTATCTCTAATCTCCCAATCATTTCCTGAAACCTGTAAGAATAAAAAAGATTGTGTTATCTTCTACAACTTTTCATGTTTGTAAAAAATCTCAGAGAACAAAACACATCAAAGCACGGAACTGATATTTAAATGAAGGAACCAAACACAGAAATGAATGCATGTATGCATTAAATTATTATATTTTTTTCATAAAAGCTTGCCCTCAGCAGAGAATTTACAGAATCTACATCTTTCAAACCATACTTGGCCAACTTTCCCCTAACAGACAAAATAATTACAAATATAATACTATATACCATTCATAAATGTTAATAGTTGTAAATATATAGGTTTGAGTTTAAAAAAAAGAAGGCGGGTGATTTTTGTCTTTTTGTCAACAAATACCATGAAGAGGTCAAAACTGACAAGTTCATCCTACTAACAAGTAGGCTATTGTGTGTGTATCCAAAGCCGGTATATCCTCTGTGCCACAGACCTTCACTGTTGTCCAAAAACTATTAAAATCACATTAATAAGCCACTAAATTGTAGTTTATTTTGAGTCAGTCTCCCATACACCATCCTGCTGCTGTAAATACTCACTAGCACAATATAGTTTAATCTTGCAGCTGAAAATAGCAGCTGTTCTGCATGGTTTGTTTGTGGTTGAGTGACATTTATTAAAAACTCAAGCCTTATCTTTTAAATGTTTGACTGAGAAAACACTACAGTTGATAACAGTAAGGTCCATGCTGTAAAGGTATGAAAGAACCACACTAGTGGTATTGCATATTTTAGTCCTTTTACTGCAAATCAAGTTTACTTTGAATGTAGCTTTTCTATTGTTCCATTTGGTTTTCATTCATTTTCTGCATCATATGAAAATCAATTAGCAGACTTGAAACTTGCTTATTGTGTAATCCCTCATAGTGAACATCAAGTCTTCATTATTTTTTCTGAAAGTCACATTATTGTTAAGAGATAATGCAAAGTTTCAAAACTGCATTACCACATAAGGACAAAAATTAACACTGACCTGATGTTTTTTTTCATTATTGTCCATCACTTTGATCCAGACTAGAATATCACTTCAGATTTTGTACAAAACTCATGACTTTGTGCTCAGTGCTTATAAGTAAATGACAGAATGCTAACACGCTAAGCCAACATGGCAAAAATGGTAAACATTACCTGCTAAACATCAGCATGTTCATGTCATGGTGAGCATGATAGCATGCTGTCATTAGCATATAGCACTATGCACGGCTATGCTATGATAGTGTGCCTGTACACTCATTATTTAATTTTTTAAATTCATTTTTTACATTTTGCATTATAGAATTAGATGGGTATTGCATGTGAGCTGTGGAGCTGCTGGAATTTTGTTGGTGGCTGCCTGTCCGTGAGCAGGCTCATGAACAAACATGATATCCTATTGTTGAATGTTTCCTCTCCCTCTGTCCTCTGTGTTTTCCACCATCTCTCCATCTACCTGGTTTATATTTATATGTCAGAGTCAGAAAGTGAAAGACAGAGAGACAGAGAAGCAGTAGATTACCCTACGAGCATCTGTCACACAATATGTTCAAATGTGCATTTTCGAGGAAAAAAAAAAACAGAAATTCACACATTTCCTTTTTTTTATGTTTATCAGATTACAGAAAAGAAAGTTCTGACAATGAGTAAAAAATAAAAGCTTGATCAAAAATGAATCCCTTTTTTCAGGAATAATTTATTGGATATGAGTAAGTGGAGACTGACAGGAACCACAGGGAGAGAGAATGACATGCAGCAAAGGTCACTGGCTAGATTCAAACCAGAATGCCCGTAAAAACTTAATTAGTGAATATCTGTTCATACTCAGCCACTTGGACTCTCATTTACTGTTGTCACTCTAAATACCTCTACATGATTTCCATCAAATATGTGAAGACTCGGCTCCCTCTGTTGATAGCAACTATGTTGTCCATTAACGCAATAAAGTACATAATGATGACAACTAAATAGTGTCAAAGATGGGACATAGGCCAAGTAAAAAGTAAAATATGACACATTATATTTATTCTAGTGATTAATAACAGTTTTGCAAACACTTGGTAGCCTAGTGTGTGCAAAACTGTATTATAAAGGAGTATAGTAGTCAGAGTGTATGAGTGTGTCCTGTGACTGGTGGATCAAAGAAGACAGTAAACATTGTTGATATAGCATTTGACTAAACTGCAACAGTGTATCTTAATCAAACAGTGGAGCCACTATGTATGTACCTGTTAAATTACACTCCTTACAAGTCACTAAAGTGTCCAGAGAGTTTCATCCCCTTTCCTGATGAACAACTTCTGGATAAATCATTTGAAATGAAAGTCTCCCCCAAAAACTGCAATCAAAAAACACTGGAGAAAATGTGTAATATGAATGCAAGGATATTATGGAAAAAGGCAACAAAACAGCTTGTTTTTTGTTTTGTTTTTTTCTTTTATTCATAAAAAAAAGCATCTATCATGCAGCATCTAGTCAAGATTTCAACTCGTTTGACATTGATATAATTAAAAAGTCATATGACAGGTCTATCAACTGTTGTCAGTGATCAATGATAGCGCTTTGTAAAGATTAAATTCATTGATTCATAATCAATTTACAAACAAACATCCAATATTCTTAATATGTTGAAACCAGTACTTACACTTTCAATTGTGGTGTGTAAAGAAGCAGAGTATAGTGGCAGTAATGTGGCCCAGTGAGGACTGTTTCTGATGTGATATTATACACTGCAAGATCATCCTGTGAAATGCAAAAGAATGATGGCCAGAGGGACCCACAGAATGTCAGAGGTACTCGTTGTTAAACTCTGTTGTTAAAGCCACTATGAGCTAAGTTCCCCATGAAAAATATTCTCACCCTCTTCTTGCCTGTTGTACTGCATGCTATTGCAAGTTTCACCAGCTTTTGGTTCAAACACACCATAGACTGTATACTTTATTAGTGTTAGAGATAGTATGTATTTATAATATTTTCTTTTAAAAAGTCAGTTTGCTAAATAATTATGCATTAATTTGTTCAGCACTGTGCAAGTTTACAGAGCACAAATGAGGTAGAGTATTTCCAGGGCTTCATAAACATTGTTATTAAATTTGATTTGAACATCTGAACCATGAAATCCAGATAGTATTATTTGACTTACATATGGACTTTGTTCTCATTTAAATATACATGAATGTGTGAATTAGAATAACACAAACCGAGTCAATGACACACAATACACGAAACAAATGATTTGAAAATTACCAATCAGGTCATTTTGGCTTGGATTGATATGCTGGATTAAAGAGGCAATAACCCTGATGATGTCATCAGAGTTATTTTGGGTCGGGCCACACTTTTTTATCAGGAAGCCTGCGTAACAAACTGGAGATAAGAGACATAAGCATTTATCAGGCAGGGAGGCTCAAATGAAAGACGCTATTGAGTTGCATGATGGGAAATGTAGGAAACTGTTTTTAGAATTTGGTATATACTTAATACTAAAAGTCAGGATATCCCAGGTTCTGCTGCTTTGATTTTGACAATTCCTCTCTTAATATCTCTCTTGTGAGTCTCTCCAACTTTATGGAAGTGTGGTACTAAATCACTGGAGTACCGCTTTAATGTGCAATTACATCTTCTTTCCTTTGGAGGTGCAAGTTAGTATATTCTGATATGGCCCATTTTCCCTTACTGCCACAGGCGGAGACCATAAAATCTGAATCTGAACCTCCCCCATTAGTCAACAAATGTCTCTATACTTTTTTGATATAATCCCTATTTAATTTATTAAAAACATGTGAAGCCAGGACTACTTAACACTGTCACTATTAAAGTTAATTGGGTGCTAGTCCAATTTATAGGTGCATTTCAGTATAAAGTTAGGATTCTTCATCATGGCTGTGCATCCAGTTCTCCCCTCTTACTGAAACACTAGTCAGGTCTCTCTTCTTCTTGAAGGGGTTTTCTGACACACAGCCCTTATAGAAAATAGTCAGGTCACTGTCTATGTCTTTCTGGCTCTTTAGGAAACTCTCCAGAGTCTTAAGAGGGACTTCCACCACACTGTGACCCGTCTGTTCATTCAGTGCATAGCCCCCATAACTGGGAAACATGAACCTCACCTCGTACGGTGAGTTACGATCGAACCGTGGGCAGCAGTACGCCAGCCATAAGTGTTTGGGGATTGCCAAGCGGTCCCTTTTATCTCTCTGGATGGTTGCCCCAGAGATGGTTGCCCCCGTCACCATAAAAGATTTGCCAAGGCAGAAGTTGTTGAGGCGACGGCGAATGATGTCCAAGTAAGGGTTCCAGGAAGTGTCCAGGAAGTCTGTGATTAATGGGACCACATTGGTCAGGGTGTACGTGGAGGATTTGTCATCTGGTTCTGCTTGGTGCAGGTCAGGATTAAGTGGACCACGTTTATATTCTACAGCATCTGTGTAGTCCTCCAATACAGCCTGGCTGTCCTCAATCAGAGGGGGGGTGTCATCAGTGAGGGGAAGTGCTTTCATGTTACCACTCTCATCTTCGGAAACCAACTGTAGGAAAAAAAAGTGTCTTTTTTAAATGACTACAGCCCAAACGTCATGATTGTACACTGAAGCCAGTACAGACAAGCCTTAAGTTGTAGTATCTCTAATGAAATCTTAATTAAACCACCTTTTTCTCAAAAAAAGTTATCTTGATAGCAAAAGTCTGCCTCCAGTACCTGCCATAATAGCTGCAAGCACTAAACCCAATCTTCAAAATATCCTTTAATAAACAAATGGGTGATTTCATCAGTGCTACTTCTGTTTTTCTTTATGTGTAAGCTGTAGGGTCTTCAATAACAGATAGTTATTACTTCAAAAGTCAGTAGAGTAAAATAGAAACACATATTGTATGACAGTTCATCTTGTTATCACCTGACAAGTCATAACTACATTACTGCCCAGACAACTAATCAGCTTCTCTCAATCTTAACAGTAAGCAGTGTTGCTGTCTGTACCTGAGGCTCATACATCCAGGGTGTGTCCATCCTCCTCTTCCCATCAGACTTCTTAAAGACGTAAGCTGAGTAGAGGGGGAGGCGGCGACTGCTGTCATACAACGTGGAGTAGCGCAGTTTGTCTGCATACCTCTGGCAGATCTTCCTCAGGCTTGTTCCTCTGATCCCGACAGGTGGTATCTGCATGTAGAAAAAGTGTCCACAGTCTTTGAAGCTGTTTGACACGCTGGCACTCACCGGGGGTGATGCCAGCAGGAGGTAGAAGGACAGAAAGCAGGTGCAAAACAAGTGCATATTCATACAACTGGAGTAGATGGGTGTAAAAAAAAAGGAATCCGGGTTATTTCCTCATCAGGGGGTTTGACATGTCATGTCACGAATCAATATGAATGAATTAATTCCATGTGGTCGTGTACAATATGTCATCCTGTATTGGAGTTGCCCTTGTAATCTAGTAAAGTAATGGCTGTTGGACAGAGAATCAGTATGCAAAGAAGCAGTAGCTCAGAGTGGCTCTATTGGCTGGATAGCTGACTTATCTGCCCCTGCAATGTCTGTGCAGCCATGCATTTCTGCACAGACAGGCTGCGTTCATGTTCTTAAATGCTTCTAAATGATTTCATAAATTCACTCTGTTCACTGCATTTACCTAATTTAAGATAATAAACTAATGCAATGGGGGACCCACATCTCTGCATCTCTAAATACATTTGACATAAACTGCTTTCTATTGTTTATCTTCGCCTTTGCACTATGGGATCATGCAGTATGTGTCAGTAAAAACTGTATAAAGACAGCAAACAACAAAAAAACCCTTTGCAAGTAGTGCCATGGATGAATAAATGGGTTTTTATGATTGTATTCTGTTAACCATAGACTGTTAAGGAATGCATGAAACTATCAAAATGAGCAGTTATGTTGAATCAGAAAGATTCCCACAACTTTGTTTCCAACAACTTCTGCAAAACTAAATAAGTCTGTTGTTTCCATAAGCCTGCAGAGATGCACATCTACATGTGCATGCAAATGTTGCATAACACATCTGAGCTGATCACACCTTTTGTAAGGGCACTTGTGTATAGTAGTATGCACATCTGACAAGATAGTTCCTCTACCAAAAACACCCATAGGTTGATAGATCTGTCCAGATACAGAGATGGCTCCTCTTGAAGTAACGTTGTGGTGTTTGCATAACTGGAACATAGAAATTTAAAACAGAGGAGTAACAAATTACTTGTAAAGGTGCAAGTGATACATGCGCAATAAGCAACTATATATATTCAGCCAGAGAGCATTTTCAATATCATACCACCCCATAATTTTGCTATAAGAGCACAGGCTGATATGTTAGGTAAGTCAATATAACACTAAACGAATGTTTGGTAAATAAAATGCTTTTTGTATTGGGAATCATTTTGTGATCTACATCCAGTTACTCTTTTGGGTTAGAATAAAGTTGTTTTGTGTTCAGTTAAAGATTTTCTTGTCAGTCGTCTCAATTAAGTCAGGTTTTGTCCTTTATTTTCCTCTCTAAAAAAGCATCTGTATGGTTAATTGGAAGCTTGTTGTTTTATTATGCTTAATTTGGCTCTATAGTAAAACAGAATTTCGTTTTGTTTTTGGAAACACAACCAAAAGTACACTAGAATGGAACAATGAAGATATCCGACAAATGCTTGTGCTGTTTATAAAAATTAGCTCAGACTATCCCACAATTTAACAAGCAAGAGTTTTTCAGTGATTAATGGTAATGAGACAGCAGTTATTTTGAATGAGTGATGGTAAGACAACATATAGACTCAGCTGTTCTATAACTTACAAATCCGGCATTTTCTTATACAAATTCATATAAATAGTCTCACGAAAAAACCAACTTGAAAATAATTGCTGTGAAATTTTAGCACTTTGGCAATGCACAATTACCGTAAAAGTGCATTGACATTCGAAGGATATGTATCTACTGTCTTTTATGACACCAAACATTGTGCTGTTTTCAGCTGCTCGGGTAGTTATAAGTTCAGGTAGCCATATAGAATCTCATCACTGAGCTGAAAATTCATTTATGTAGTATATTGTTTGTGTGGTGGTATATAAACTCATGTCTAGTTTGTTTTCTTAGCAATCACAAATTTTGTATGAACACATATTTCATAGATTTTTGCACATATTTACATGTGTAACTCTCACTATTGTAACTCATTACTTACTTAAATATCAGTGATGAAAAAAAAGTTAAGTCTTTAGTTAGTTAGTTAGTTAAACTTTTATAGTGTCATGGTGTTCTATATTTTCATTCCAATAGATACAATTTGACATTGTGATTTGACCTATTAGCTCACTAAGGTATGAGCTGATATGGTGAGAGGTAAAACTGTAAATATCAAATTGAAAGTAATCTAACTTTCAGCAATCATCGTCTTTTGTTCACAGCATTCCAGACAGTGCTAGGTGCAGTGTGGCTGCTGCTGGCTGTATGCCACTTGGCCCAGCTCTCCTGCACCACAGGCCAAGCAGAACAGTGTAAAGCTGCGTGGACGGCACCTGAGACCAAACTAGCCGGACAGGGATTTGACGTGGTCACCATGAAGCGTACACAGGCCTACGTGATCGATGTGAACACCTAGTGACAGAAGAACAACTCCTGCACCCTTTGCAAAAACAACTGCGTGGGGGGGAAGCTTCAGAGTCTGCCTGTGGCTGTGCAGCACTAGAGGCTCCTGAAACCCAACTTGACGTTATCCTCCACTCTGTATGAATCCAGTGAAGTTTTTGTCATGGAGTGCAATACAGATGTTGAGCCCGGCTGGACATTAGGTCCGAACTTGAAGTTGTGTAGTTTGGGGTATGCAGTCTGAGGCTGCCAGGACTGTCATGCGTCAGTCCAAACAGGACAAGTTCAGCTTTATTAACCAAGAAGTGTAATGCATCTACTATAAGTGAGAAATCATACATATTTAAAGAGCAATTTCAGATTAAATTCATGTGAAAAATTTTAAAGTAATGTTTTACAAATAACAGTATTTGATTAGATTTGTATTATCTATGAGGACATCCTTACAGTTCCTCTTTATACCTAACAATTATTACGATGAGTTAGCTGTATCATGCAGAAAGGATGCTAATTAAAATCACAATATAAATTTCTTCTGTCTGTAATATGTGTATTGTTTTCTCTAAAAGTCTGTTTTCTTTCCGCTTCAATTACAGTCTGAAAAAACCCCCACCCCTCCACCCCATGTTTGTTCAGTCTATTATGAACCTACCACAGCAGTACAACAACCAGACCAAGCCAGATTACATTAAATTCCTGGCCACCTTTGGCACACATTACACGCACAAAGTCGATCTGGGTGGCAGAGTGAAGAGCGTCACTTCTGTGCAAATGTGCAAGGCGGCGTTGGATGGCTACACTGAGATGGAGGTGAGAATTTGCCTGAACGCTGAGGCAGCTGCAAGGGCAAGTGTCAAGAGTGCTGAAATTAAAGCTCAGGCAGAGTACTGCAGGAATGCCTTGAAAAGATATCAAAACATGAAGAGTTTTAGCCGTACATTCAAGCAGAGGTTCACCCAGGTGGTTGGGGGCTATTCAGGTAATATATCCAATCTCCACTTCTCTGCCAAGGTCAAACCCAATACCTTTCGTAAAAGCCTGAGAATCAAACCAGAAATTATCAGCTATGGCTTGCACCCGCTCTACCAGCTAGTTAAAGATCCTGTGAAGAAAAAGGCAGTGAAGAAGGCCACTGAAGACTACATTCTGCAACACGCTCTAATCAAATACTGCTCCAACAAGTGCACGCAGGGTTCCACTCCCAGCTCCCATGATCCATGTACTTGTCGACCCATCAGATGCATCACCGACAACTGCTGCCCTCAGCGGCGAGGCGTGGCCCACTTCACTGTAACCGTCAAACATGCCAGCGGCCTGTGGGGTGATGTATTCTCCCAAACTGATGGCTTTGTGAGGGTCTTGGGCAACCAGACCTTCCAGACCAAGGTCATCCACAACAACAATAACCCGCAGTGGAATGAAGATTTCTACCTGGGCACGGTTGAGCTGCCCCTGAAGACAGAGCTGAAGCTTGAGGTGTGGGATGAAGATAATCACTGGTATGACCGAGCCAATGACCTCTTGGGGTCTTGCACCAAATCAGTCAGAGCTGGGTCCTTCACCTCCATGTGTCCCATGAAACATGGCAACTTGTACTTCTCCTACAAGGCAGAGTGTGCCCCCGGGCTGAGAGGTGCCACTTGTTCAGAGTATAGCCCGTTCAGGATGAAAGTTGATCTCCTCGACCTGTACTCATCCCGCAATAGCCTGAATGTCAACCAGGACTTGCTGGTTCATCTGAAAGGGGGCCACACTGTGGATGACCCCCTGACCTTTGTCATGAGGGGAAACAAGGAGATGGATGTTCAAGCTCATCTGCCTCTTCTCAGTGAGTTGTGACTGGAATCCACTGATGGAGGAAAGTCAGTCTTTTTAGATTAAACATGTTCAAAATCACTCTGCAACCAGACACAAAAAAATGAATGTAATCAGCTTAAATAGGCTAACTTGCAACTACTGTAATAATATGTAACATTTACATTTACATTAATTCTACAATAGTTTTGTCAGATTTCTTTAAAACTGGATGCACTAGAGTAGCAGTAAGTGCAGTCTGTCATGGTTTGACAAACCTGTGACTGTCATGTTGAAAAATGAAACATTTTTTATGAGATCTGAGGATATGACTGCCCAATTGCATGAAAATAAAATCAAGAATAATAAGGATTTGAAAAGTTTTCAAATGTGGCAAGCTACAAAACACCTCAAGTTCTGTTCTGGTCCACTGTTGTGAGCTTTCTTTCTTCTTTTTCACTCTTAGATAATGAGTAGTTACTCTTTATTGTAAGTAACACACATAATGAATATGAGTCAGTCAATGACTTTACATTGTTGATATATCATTCCCTGTTTTGGTTGTTTATGTTCTGCCATACATTTAGAAGCAATTTCAACCCTTTTGTGGAATACAAATGCTTTGATGACGTTTTATAACACAATAAAATTGGTTTAAGCTGGTTTGTTGCCCTCTGGTGGTAAGTACAACGACAGACTACAACTCCACAGCCATTGATGAATACACATGTGTTAATGATTATCAAACTATTATTGAAGGTATTAATACTGCTATTAATGGTCATGTTATTTCTGCTGTCTATTAGATCTGTATTCATAACATGCAATCAATCTAAAAATATTAGGAATATTTGTACCTTTTTACACAATCCAATACAGCTACCCTGCAACAAATGCTACGTTTGAGAATGTTTTATTCACCACGTTTACATACAAGTGGGTGGACATAATATCAGAAACACATACAGTACTAGTCAAAAGTTTGGACACACTTTATTTTCTTATTTATGTATTTATTGGGACCATGTACAGTGTTAAACATAAATGTTACCGTTTGATGGGTTAGCTAATCGCTAATTTTTATCTGCAGGTCGCAATTAAAACATATAACAGCACAATAACAAACAGTACAAAGGAAAAAACACACAGGACACATAATACAAAATACAAAGCTACACACAATAGCACATCACATACACCCACAATGTCAACTAGAAATTAGTAATGTAAGCTTGTCAAATTAAAAGCATTTATCATTCAAATGAATGGGAAGGTGTGTCCAAACCTTTGACTGGTACGGTATGTGGTTAGATTAATCTGCTGATGACTAAGAGGAAATAATGAAGTGCTGAGCCCATGTTGACCCTCAGTTCCTCTCTCTGTACATTGTATGGGCTTTAAGTCAATTACTCCGTATTAATTTAAATAAAAAGCAATTAATTTAGGATAATACATCTTCTAATCTATGAACAATATAAACTACCAAAGGTCTTAAAACTACATTTTGACTCAGGACCCCTCTGCAAAAATAGGATGTCAAGATTAGATAATAATGCAGTACCTGCCTTAAGGCTGTTAGCACTTCAGTTGATGTTGAATTAATAAAATTACCACAAACCAACTGACACACGGAGAATCTTGGGTTGGTAATACAGCATACTGTAGCTTATTAAGTGGTTATTATTTATGCTCTGATGCTCCTATACTCACTTTAATTATATACTGTTTTTTAATTAAATTTGACCAGACATGTCATTCCTTTTCTGCTCATTGTAATTGGAAATGTCTATTTTAAATGTCAGTCTAAATATCATGCAACAGTTGAATTAGTTCACTCTGTTCCTCCTTCTATGTCCATCATGTCTGTGTTGTTAATTTTCTTAAGTTTGCCTTTGTGTGTTCAGTTAGTGTTGTGTAGTATTTGCTGATGCGCTCACTCACACACACACATTCAGACATGTCAATGTACTTCTTAAACATACAAAAACAAACAAAAAAACTCTAATTGATATTATTACCAAAAGTTATCTCAGCCACACAGTTTCTATGTTGAAAATGTGCCAGACTGAATTATGATTATCCAGATGATACACACCTGCAACAACAAAAGTAGTTTTTCAATATTTGCACATTTCCTCAGTATTTTCATTGACTTAAGTCCTCCTTCAGAGTCAGAATCATCTGTATTAGCTAAGTATGTTTACACATACAAGGAATTTGGCTCTGGTCCAGTGGCTCTCAGTATACTTACAGAGAATAACAACACAACAGTCTTCAGAAATATACACAAGGAATGACTATGTACAAGTGAAAGTGTTTCTGTGAACTGTAAACAAGATAGAAATAGTGCAAAAAAGTGACAAGTGCAAGGAGTGCTGAGTTTAATATTAAACTGTAAAAAAAGGCATTACTTTCTATACATACAGTAGATGGTTATGTGCAGTACATACAGCCTGTTCAGATATACAGTAGTGAGTGAAATGTATTGCACATTTTATATTATAGACTAAAATAAATATATACAATTTGTAGGTACAGTGGGTATTATAGTCTTTTTAGGGTTATTGCACAGTGCCACAGTGAGTTAACTGTTTTTAAGTGTGACCGTGAAGGAGGAGAAACTGTTCCTTCTTCTGGTGGTTTGTTCCTTGCTGCTCTTCCTGAGGTTTCTTCCTTTTTTCCCCCCTTAAAGGTTTTTTTAGAGAGTTTTTCCTTATTCAAATCAAGGGTCTAAGGACAGAGGATGTTGTATCACTGTACAGACTGTAAAGCCCCCTGAGGCAAATTTTTGATTTGGGATATCGGGCTATACAAATACTTGACTTGTGGTTCTTTCAAAAGAGCATTACATACATTCTTTTTCTCAATACTAACGTAGTCTTCATGGATGTTTATGTAAAGAAAGGCCCCATTTCAAAAAAATGGCCCAGTGCACAAAGTCCAAAATCATTGTATTCCCCCAGCACCTCTGTTATCCAGCAGCGCCCTCTGCTGGCTAAACCGTACTACTGCCTAACTGAATCGTCATTCCTCACTCAACATGCTTTTCCAGTCATTCAGTTCACTTTCAAGGGTACTGGGAGCTAATTGCTCAAAATTCCTGCTTTATGCATTTCGAGCATTTTGTCGCTGACTGCAAAGTTCATGAAACAACTTTGAAGGGAGGCTATTCATTATTCTGTGACGGCACTTTGCTGTTTTCGATGTGCGCCTTGTTAAATCAACTTGACGTTGAACTCCGCACTTTAGATTACTGGTTAATTAAGTCCATTCACCTACGACCCTCTCTTCTTATGAAAATGCAAAGTGTGGTACACAGCAGTGTCCAGGCGGGTAAATAGGGGTGTGTTTGCTCTGCTACAACATTGGTTAGCCGCTTGTCAATGTTCAGTCACGTGGTGTCACACGGACGGCCATGTTTCCGAAACACAAACAACAAGAAGAGCAGCGACCAGCAGCCAGCAGACACATACTGATACGCAGCAGCGACCGTTGGAGGAGAGGGGCAAAAAAATAATACATAAAACACAGAGCACGACTTTCTGAAAGTACGATTCTGTCGAGTGAATACGTTTACAGTGTTTAAAGAGACCAATGCATACAATATATTGGCTGTAGACACGCCGGTCTGGTAGCTACAAACAGTGAAGGTAAGCCGTGGTTTCCTCTTTGCAGCTTGTCTTTTAGCTAACGGTAGCTAACAAGCTAACATCTTGCAGCTCGGATGAGTTGGGATTTAACAGTCGCGAGGAAAAAAAGCATTGTTACTGAGTTGTTTTATAGTTAAAACCCTGTTGTTGTTACTGGCGTTATTTTTGTTCGGTTGTTTTCATTGTAGCAGCCCGAGCTAAACGCCGACAGCAGAGTGGAGGTGGTCGTCCGCACATTGGCGGAGCAGGCCGGGGAGTCTCTCTCCGCCCCCTCCGCCATCATATCTGGTGTCATTTGAACCTCCAAGCCAAGGCCTTAACGATCAACGCATACCTTGTGCTAGGTTAGGTAGCAGGCTAGCTAACCCATCTCTGTTATGCAATAGAAATATGATATTGTGGGTCAAAAAACTGGTGTAACCGTCGGTTTATGTTTCTTATCTCACCAATCGACCTGCTGTAATTAGTTTTGAAAGACGAACAATGTAACACGCAGATGCATCTCGCAACCATTAACGGTAGCTAATGTCAACTTGAGCTATTTTGTGCATGTTAGCCATCTTTTCGAGCAAACAATTTAGCATTTTCCGATTTAAAGTTACAAATCGGTACAGTTTTAATGTTAGCAATTAGCATTGTTTTACATTCTGCATTCCCGCTGCTTGAATCGGTATCCCGCCACGTTTTTGAAGAGCATAACATTTGCAAATATTCAAATGCATTAGAAAATTAATATTCTGGAAATAATATTATTCCTGCATGACCTTGCTTCAGTTTCCTCGGTGCAAACTTGGCACTACACATTAAAGATGTCATTTCTTTGCCCGTAGTGGCCTGGAGTCTGGAGTTAAGTAATGTAATACTCCGCGATCTTTACAGATGTTAAGGATAAAGTTACATTTTCTGAAGTGTTGCATGGCTGTGAATTTATTTTCTTAAGATATTGGATTTCTGTTAGGTCTTGACTAGTTCTTCTCACTGTAATCGGTATGATTTCCAATCAAGACTGCCATAAATGAATGAATGAATCATAAAGCTTTAAAAGCACATGTTTAAATCCAATGCTCACTAAATTATAAAACATTATTCATTATGATTACCAATATCAAATAATACCTAGACATTAATGAGGATTGTTCCAATGAGTAGTTTAAAGGAGCTCATCAAACAGTTGTGGCAACCAGAGCTTTGAAGAAAATGGTACAAACTTCTTTTCTACCTGGACCTTATTTTCCCAATTTACCACCATGACGTTGGTGTTTTGTCATTGATGTTAGTATAGAGGTTGATATAACTTCAGTGCACATGTACACACACACACACACACACACACACACACACACACCAAATGAACCCCCCCACCCCCTTAACATAACATTTTTAAGTGTTTCATATTTCAACATAGTAATATTTTTAACATAGATGTAAACTGGAGCTGTTGACATCCAGTTGTCCAGCTGTCTGTTGTTGTAAACATACAGATATTGCAGTATTATTGGTCATGTCATTTAATGTAATTTGAACTACTTGGAGGGTAGACTGTTAAAGTACTTTGCTACAATCATGTCATACTGGATTTTCTGTAATTATTACATAGCCTAGTGTTAATCGATTGCAATGAGGCATAATGAGTTGCAGAAGTTTCAACAGTAGCAGTAAACGGCACAAGATCCACTGATCTTGTTATTTAAAGATTTCCAAAACCAAGACTGCCATCTATATTCATGACAAATGTCAAAAATCAAAAAGCATCTTTTGTTGGTTATATTTGACTTTAAAATTATTTAATGGAAATAAATGTTGAACCCAAGTTGTATCAGAAGCTCCTTTTTCCACTTCTTACAACATAACCTTCCAATTAAGTTTTTTAAAAAAAAGCAGTGTTACTGTTAATATTTTACAATAACTGTTGATTTGCATCATAAGAGACCACTAACTAGTATGAGTGGTATTATGCTGTAGGGGTGGGTGATATGGGCATAAAATGGCGCAACATTTTCTAGCATTTTGACATTGATGACATTTGATGCTATATTTAAGCATGCACAACTGTGTTATATGTGGGGGTCATTCAGAATTAAATATTTATTCCGGTCGCTTCTTTAGCGTGCTCAATTTTGGCAGACACATGAGTTGAATTGTTTTATAGTGATTGCCTTTAATATGGTTGTGAATTTTAGCCTGGCATTGCATTTCCATAAAAATTACCCAAATCTACAGAGTTCGGAAAATGTATCATATTAAAAAATGGTATTCAGCTGGCATCGAAGTGTTAAAGGGCTTTTACTAAGCTGCAGGGAGTGGACAGTAACTTGTACGGTTGAGACATTATGTAAGCCTTAAAAATAGACATATCAGGAAAAAATATATAGTTATTTCTGTATTTTTAAGTACCGAAATGGCATGCACCAATAACTGAGCCAAACAGGTTAGACCTGAAAGCACCCTTAAGGCCCCTTCACTGTGTGATTTAGTGCTGTCTGAGACCAAAGTTTACATTGGTGAGAGAAATGTGGTAAAACCTTTGGTCAGTCCAAAACAGTGGCCCTTGATTGCACTGTGAGACACGTCCACCAACCACCATTTTGGATCCTTGGTGACCAAAGACGGCCTGAGGAAGACCAAATTAGACCAAATTCTTTCAATGTGACTGCTGTTGTGACCGACGTCAACAAATAAACCAATCAGAATATGACATGAAAAGACAACGTGCGCTGGTCAGTCGTGTGACTTTGCATAAGTGCAGTGTTTTTTTTTTTTGAATAAAGTGTAGGGGAAGTAAACACATGTTCTCCTTCATGTATCCACTTCACACAATAACCAAAAGACGGAGGTGAAACGAAATGGAGGTTCGTGTGACTTTGCTGCATTTTAAAACAGAGCAGCGCAGATGGATGATGCAAGCTGACGATGCCTTTGCTTTCATATACTTTTTTCTATTTACGTCGTAGTGCTATGATTCATCAAAAATTCAGCATCCAATCTGACAGCCTCAAATCAATGTTGTGCAGCCTGACAGATTGTGACCAAGATTTTATTGGTGTCTAGAACAATGTGACATCCCATAAACTTAGACGATCGCTGTTGTGCTAAAGTCGCCTTAAGTTACCCTCTGTTCCAGTAGAAGTTCAAAGAGGTTCATTTCTTTCTGAAAAACTGAAACCGGTTTCTTGGGTTTTCTGTCTATATTTTCAAAAAAAAATTGGATAGTAAAATGTTATTTTTGCAAAGCTAAAGCAATAATTATTTCATTAGCCTTGAGTAACTCCTGCACCAAAGAGGCTTTGACAGTGTGCCAGTGGCTAAGACTCATTGTAGGGATGGGTGATGGATAAAATCTACTATCACTGTATATGTAATTTTCTATCATTATGTTGATATGTATCATGAAATAGTAGATTTTCTCACAATTCAGTCAAGACACTGTTTATAGATAAAATAACCAGATGTGAGGGTCTGTTTTTGGCTAATCCTCTGAAATCCTTTTGAATTAAATTACTCCATCACATTGATCACATTGACATTTTATTCTCTATAAAAGAGTCCTGCTCATTTTCAGCATTACACGCGATGATCTGATATAGTACAGTCCGAGATATTTACAGAGAAAGATACCTCCATATAACTGGTAGACAAAACATCTGACTGAAGACAGTTATCTATCGTCTCACATTATATATCATGTCAACCGATCTGAACTCATCGGATATGTTATCAACTCACAGAGCAACTGTAATTGGCTACATCTGATAAAAATTTGCTAGTGATGAGTTATTTAAGCCTCTAAAATTGAGCCCTGATACCCTTTTTAAATCATATTTAATGCTGAGAAACACTAATCCTGAGGACAAAAACACAAAGTTCATGTAATGAGAAACTGGCTTGGTAACTTGTGGTTTAGACTATCTTCTGTTGAATTTACAGTGTCTGATTGTTGTGCAGAAAGTTATTTGATGTGCAGAAAAGCCCCACTAACTTGCTTGACAAAAGGTCTTAATTTAAAATATGTTTTTTTTAATATTGTATTTGTTCTTGCATCAGACCTACCACGCACTGAAAAGTAGCAGATTGTAAAATAAATATTAAACAGAAAAGCAAACCAGTTAAATCACATCTTGAATTCAACAAGTGGATACCATGCTGGATATTGTGTGTTACAGTGCAGTACTGCTTGCAAATGGAATGGGAAAACTAACACAATCTTCATGATGGTAAAAGGAAGGAAAATAAGGTCTAGGTTTAAAATAACCCTAATTATCCAGCCAAGACATTGGTATAACGTGGTGGATAATGTTAGCTGGCAGGCCAGCAGGTTTCTTTCTGCCAGCCTCTCAGTTGTATATCTGTCAGTACTAACTGTACTTGAAGTGATGTTTTCTGTGTCATAACAATAATGGGGAAAAATGTTCAAAATGTATAAATGTAAGGATGCAATATTCATATCACATGTATGCATGTATGAGCATTAACTGATGAAACTTAGTTGTCAGGATATTGTTTTGGTTGCCATGACATCTTCAGGAATTATCCCTGACCAGCTGCGTTGCTTTAAGAAAGACCTGGTTCACAGCATCACTGAAATAGAGTCTTAAAATTTCTGTATGGAAAAATCTTCTGTGAGAAGCAGAAACATTGGGCCACGATTGAGCACTAGACTAGAAATAGTTTGCCATTACATTTATTCAGTGAAGGAATACCACAGTGTTGTTCGCTCAGCTTAGTGTGCTATAACAGATTGATCAAACTGGGCCGCTGCCTTTCAGTGAGTCCAAGGCACGCTGCCTTGAAAATAGTATGTCACTCCTGCACAAAGGAAAATCAAATTACAGTTCCTTTCCTATCACGATATAGGCAGACTGCCAAGCTGTGAAAATGCATCTCACGGGCAGTTAATTTATTAAGTGTATGGTTCAGACCTTATTTTTCCATCTTTCCTTTAATTGTTTCATTTCTCTAATCCCCTCTCTCAAACTCTGTTTTTTTCCAGTGGTGCAAAGGGAGGAGGACAGGAAATAAAGGAGTTACCTGGAGGGTCTCCGTCAATCCACATTTCAGTTGGAGCGCGAGAAAAAGGCACAGAGGGAGAGAGAGAAAGGAGAAAGAGGAGTGCGAGTCGCGTCTGCTCTTGGCAGCTGTTCCAGCAGCCTGTTTCATTGTTTCGGCTGTTATTTCGTTCCTGCGTTACCTTTTTGATGAATCAGTTCATATTTTTAACTTTAATGTGAGATATAACTGCTGTATATATATATATAAAACAAAAAAAAAACAGAAAAAAAAGAGAGAGAGAAAACATTATTACTAGCAAGAGTGTTTTATTTTGTTCCATCGTTAATTTCCAAGGTTCTTTTCGTTTCTTTTTTATGTTTAACAACCTTTTTCGGCTGTGAGTAGCAGGAGCTTCCATTCTCCAAACTATTGTCGAACCCCCTTCCTTACCTAGTTAGGACCTGATAACCTGGTATTCCTCAAGCACCTGAAACTGGCAGCTATTCTCTTTGTGTCTGTGTGTTTGGGGAGCTCTGTGACCACAGCTTAAGCACCACTCAGCCTTCTAGTCACCTAAGCCTAACTAAATCCAGCCAGCTCTAGCCTGGTCCAGCCCAGTCCAGCCTGCTCCGATCATCTGGACAGGGTAAGGCAGTTGAGTGGTGGGTGGATGGCACATTCGTCATTTTTGTTGTTTGGAACACATTTATTTCTCTGCTCATACATGTATTACAACTTAAAATAGAGAATTGTTTTTCCTCCCCAGATACTCAGTTCTGTGTGGACGTGAGGAATATGACTGCTGAGACTCTTAACTTCGGCCCAGAATGGTAATTGATCAGATTTCTTTACATTTCCATAAACACATAGCGATGAAAAACCCAGGAGAAAATGCATGTGATAGCCATCATGTCGACTGGCTGGATTTTTGTCAACATTTGAAGACTCATTGAGTTACATGTATTTTATAACTTCTTGATGATAAATGGCCTTCTTGAATGTGCTTATTAAATTTCAAGGCAATGTAGTACTTGTGTTATGAGATATCTTGTGTGTAGATTCATCATTACTGCCTGATAGTGGCAGTAAAGGACAAGTCAGGGCATTAAGAAGACTGGGATTCATCTTTCGGAGACTACAGATATTCACAACAAATGTCATGGAAATCAGGCCTTGATTTATTTATTTATTTATTTTTTTTAATCGTAGACCAAAGTGTCAAAGAGAAATTCCGACTAGTTGTTGTCAAAATCAGTAGGAATCATATGTAAGGTTATTCTGTTACATATACAGTTGAGTTTCCTCTGAAAACTAGGACTTTCAATAACAAATGTTATGGAAAAATGGCCCATATTTATGGAGATAACAGCTAGATGATTAATTGATTTGTCAGTGAACAGAACTGATTAATTGGTTGAGTCATTTTCAATTAAAATGCCAAATAGCTTGTCAAATGGACAAAGCAATTAAAATTTGCTGCTTTCACCCTGCACTGTAGGAAACTGGAATTTTCCACTTTTTCTTATATTTTATAAACATAACCATTAACTAAGAAAAGAATGGGTTTAATTGATAATGAAAGTTATAGTCGCTCCCAGCCCTATTAAACATATTTCGCGTCGGACCAAGAGACCAACCAACACTCAGTCCTTTGCTATGCCATCATGGGGGATGAAATGCATACCAGCAAATCACAACAAGTAACCACATGGAAATAACAATAATATTCTAGTGTTTAATGGCTTGATATATGCATTTTTCTGCTTCCAGTCATAGCTTTGAAAGACTGTTTTCTCTTGTAATTACTAACAGCGGCGATAATGGTTTTTACCTGAAGTCAAAATGTAGGTACGGTCACAGCAGTTTCCTGTCCATCTCTGTCTCTTTCCCTGCTATTTCTCCTCCTCCTCAGCGAATGTTTGTGTAGCGATTAATGGGAGGGGTAGTCTCCAGTTTGGTAGCATGCCATCTCTAACGGCCTGTGACTGCTGTATGCATTCTTGGTGCAGAGCCAGCCTCGCAGAATATTTCTCTCTTTACACATCTGCAGCTGCTTTCCTCTCAGTGGCCCTTCTAGCACACATTTATCCCTGTACCCTTTTTTTTTTTTTTTTTTTAATGCAGCTATAGAGCGGCCAGTTCATGTGCTGACCACATTCAGCTGTCTGGCCAGAGTGTTTACAAGTCTTTTAATGCCTATTAGGGTTCCAAAATTATTTTAACCATTCGAGATTTTGCTGGCAGTTGAGCCGGTAAGTATGTTAGTCATCGAGGTAGAATTCAAAGTAAAAACGGTCTGCCAGGAATTTAAATTTATGTAACATAGATGAGGGCAACCTTTGCTATATAAGACTCTCATGAATGATCATGAAAGAAATATAGATTTAAGTGTATGGAAGATTTTTTTTTTTTTTTTCCTGGTTTCAGCTGGTTTTCAATCTGAGCTATGGCTCAGGTGGGTGATCAGTAGATCCCATGCTTTGTACTGCTAGCGAGGGAAGCTAAATTTGGTTAAAGTAAACACAAGTGAAGTGGGTACTAATATGCAAAAATATTTCTTAGTATCCCACCCACTGGCATGTTGCCTCATCTCTCCTCTTATTATGCATATTAGTCCCTGTTCTACTTATTTTTACCCTCTTTGATTTGCCACATGCTACCAACTAGTCTTTCATGATGCTTTCTTTCCCTCATCAGTACTACCTCTACGTCTTACACCCCACACCCACCTACACATCTCCGAGGTACATATGGTTTTGATGTGGGGCTGTGAGTCAATGACACACTTTGTAGAGGCATGTGAATGGAGCCATTGTTAAACAGCAGGCCTTGGACGCTGGCCTGCTAGTAATAGCTTTTTAAAATGAAATCTTGAGATTGGAAAGCTAATATATCATCTGTGTCGAGCCAAGTGTATTCCGGGGGACCTGCGTAGGAGGATGGTTGATTTGTTACAGAACATTTAGTAAATTCTTTTTTTCCCTGGTGCAAGATGGATGCTATTAGATATTTTTTCCAGTTCACATTAAAAGGAATTCTATTGCGGTTACACAATAGCCTTCGTTTTTTTTTTTGTACTCTGTGCCAGCAGGGGATTTCACACCAAAAGCTATTGAAAGTGATTTTTTTTTTCTGCATTATACGTTAGCTCAAGTCAGTAGCCAGGAAAAATACTGCAAACATGCAGCTTTAAAGGTTCAGTCTGTAATCTTAGAATAGTACCTTCCTGTTTAAACACCTGACTAATAGCTTTGATTATTGGTTTAGTCGATTCGTCTTGTATTTTGATACTATTGAATATTTTCTACTTATTTGCATTTTTCTGCAGTTAAGTTCGGAAAAAAAAACATTCTGAGCAAAGTCATGCCTTTCATAACACAAAGCTAAGACGTCAGACGGTGTGAGATTCAGAAATATTCATGTTGAAAACACGTTTTACTAATGTTCACTGATACCTGTCTTCACCCAGGCTCCGTGCACTGTCCAGTGGGGGGAGTGTGACGTCCCCCCCTCCTTCCCCCGCCATGCCAAAGTACAAGCTGGCCGAGTATCGCTACGGCCGAGAGGAGATGTTAGCACTTTATATCAAAGACAACAAGGTCAGTGGGAAAACTCTCTCACAGAACCACAGAATAAGATGATTTTGTTGAACTTAAGCAACGTTGAGGAAGTCATTTGTGCTAAAAGTGATCAAGCATTTTCTGAACCGCAGCAGCTTACAGTGATGTATATTGCTTTTAACTGTTGACTTCCACTTGCATTACAAACAGACCCATCCTCAGATGAGAACTTGTTTGTCGGTCAGTGTTGTTTTTCCGCAGTCATTGCCAAAATTTTAAGTTTGTTCTCTTAAATGCCTGTTGTTGTTGTTTAGGTCCCAGAGGACATGCAGGATAAGGAGTTTGCTGCTATTCTGCAAGATGAGCCCATGCAGCCACTGGCACTGGTGCCTCTCACTGAGGAGGAGCAGGTCAGCCACAAACACACACTCTCACAGATACACCGATACCTGCAAAAGTTGAACCATTTCAACCGGTCATGTGGTATCTCACCGTGATACAACCTCAGCTCCGAAGCGAGCTGTTCAATTGGTTGACAAATGTGGCTGTGAGCTGACATTCCTCACATTCCTCCCTTTTGCTCTTTCCATTCTCTCTCTGCAGAGGAACTTCTCCATGTCTGTGAACAGTGTGGCGGTGCTGAGGCTCATGGGAAAAGGGGTGGGTGGGGCTGCCCCGGCTGGAGTGGTGCGAGGACGAGGGGCCACACGAGGCGGTCGAGGTAAGACTAAAGAGAAAAAGAGAAAAAAAAAAAAGTCACCCAGACACCCATTAGAAAAGAAAAAAGAACAGGAACAAATAAAGCACGGCATTGATTCAGTCTAAGTGCAGTTATGATAAATCCACAACCACTTGCACTAAAGCTAACACAAGTCCAACAGTAACAGAAATGCTGCCCAAAGCCTTTGGCTGAAACTACAATAGCTATATGGCTGTCATCCAGACAAAGTAAAACAGTTTATTCAAGCCAGCCACTGAAGTGTTTATTTCCCCTTTTTCTTCTACCATCTTGATGCAGCACACTTCCTCTTGGCCTGTCTAAATAGTCCTCCTTTTGTCTAGCCACACCTGCCTAAAACCACTGGGCTTATGAACTCACCTTGTGCACACACAGCACTCTACTCATATGAACGGCCAATGTAAACACCAGCCGTCCGGTTCAGGACAGCCAAGGACGCAACTGAGAAAAATGGTACTGTGTGGGTTTTGTAATTTGTGTGCATGTTGGTGTCTGCGACTATGAGCAGCTTGAGGGGGATTTAAGGTAATTAAATAGTTGTGTTTTTAAAAAATGTAAGTTATAAAAGCGTTTTGTAAGGCTGATTTGTCTTGAGAGAGAGAGAGAGGGAGAGAGCCAACTGAGGAGCTAGAGAGAGAAACAATATACACACACACACACACACACACACCATAGTCTTCTCAAACAGCTTACCTCAAGTTGTCTCACTCAGACGTTGATTATATTAAACATCAACACCTACTTGTGTGTTTGTCTAATCAGGCCGAGGCCGTGGTGAAGGTGGATTCTACCAAAGAAGTATTGAAGATGCGGAGGTGGGTTTTGGCCGCAGCGTCCGAGAGATACATCGCAGCCAGAGCTGGGATGACCGGTAAGGAAAACAGCACATGCTCCTGCAGGAGTGTTTGTTAGGTTAAACAAGTCATGGCTCCAAGCACTCCTTTGCATAGTAAAAGCCTATATCCTCACTGCTGAGAGGAGCTGTCATCCAAATTAATGACCTGAATAATCCTCTCTGGTATTTTTGTAGCTTTTTGTTCTCACTGTTTAATTTATCTCACTTTTGCAGGCATCTTCTCTTATCTGTTTAGAGTATCTGTTTATTGTATTTCCTAAACAGTTTTTCTCCTCGAGCCTGCTTCAAATGTATAAATATGGGATATGTGGTGATGAGATGCATGTTCTTGGTGGTCAGATTTGTCTAGGACACAAATTAGTTAATGTTTTGGGCTTGTTTTTCTCTGTTTATCACTTCGCCGATATAGATTTTTCTTCATTTCCCTCTTTTCCTCAGGGGTGAGCGTCGATTTGAGAAGCCGCTGCGGCGGGAGGTGGGGCGTCCTGGCTTTGAGGAGACAGGAGGTCCCGGGGGCCCAGGGAGGAAGGAGTTTACAAGGGCTGACAGCGATAATTGGCGCACCCTCCGGGAGGAGCAGGAGGAGGACGAGGGGGAGCCAGGCAGCAACTGGAGACTTGCTGGACCCCGCAGGGATGGTACGATAAATACAAACATTTGTCTATCTATCGTAGTACTGCCTCAAACTGTGTGTTGAAAATGAAAGCTATACATGAGAAAAAAACAAAGGCTTTGTGTTTTGTTTTCCTTTTTTTTTTTTTTTTTTTAAATGCAGGATGTGCAGGCTACACACCTTTGTGATATGATTTTATTCACCAGTGCGGAGGGACGGTTGTTGTTGTTAGCTTAGTTTAGCTGCAATTTAGAGTGTGTTTGTTAAACTGGTTGTTTTAATGGTTTAACAGCTTGTTTGCTGCTCATTTCATTGGGATTGCTCCGTCGAAACAAGTGCAACTACAGCTTAACTGGAAGTTCCCGAAATAACTGACCAACACCGATCATTCAGTGAACACTGAAGGCTACACAGTAATATTCCATGCTGTAGTTTTCTTTCTTTTTATTTCACAGCTTTACCGTTATACTTATACTGTATAAAATGTATAAACTTTATATGAGCCAGAATAGCCTTAAATCTATCTATGACTCATTAGGAATCTCTTCAACTCTTTTTTTTTTTTTTTTTTTTTTTTTTTTTTTTTTTAAAGGTAATCTTATTCAAGTATTTTCTAATAAATGAAGGTAAATTATTTCCGTGAATAGCTGCCGTGTACAAAACCATTTTCTTTCAAAGCATTATTTGTGGATTGTGGAAGAGCTACTATATCCATTGTTCCTTGTTTAGTTTTGTCACAGTGCTTATTCATAGTGAAGGTCATTCTTTAGAAATGTGGCTTGTTTTTTTTTTCTTAGAGGCAGGTTAAACGACTACATTTCCTCAACCTCTTTTTCTGAACACTTCATGATGTGCTGCTTGATTCTGAACTATCTGAAGCTTCTGCAGATCATTTTTTGTTTCACTGGACTTTTTTTTTAAACATCCCATTTAGGTATCATCTAGTATAGCCTGCTCTATATGATTACACTGAATGTGAGCCAGTTTTTTTTTCATATGTTCATGTTTTGAACTAGAACTAATAAATTTGGACTTTGACATGTTTAATACTAATTGGTTCTGAATGATCCAATCTTAATCAGATTTTCTCCCAAGGCTTCTGTTTAAATCAATAAAAATGATTTGATGCCCATTGTAAGGCCAAATCATCCTCAAATAAGACCCATACTACTGTTCAGTGTTCTAACCCACCTGACCACAGATGGTTTACAGCCATTCGCAAAAAGCTTATTTAGAGTAGCTCATAGACGGTTAGATCAAATGCAGTGCTGAAATCAAATAAATGTATGAAATGCACAGGAGGTCTGACTTAAATAGTTAGCTGTAGTGACATCTAGTGGCAGTGAAGTGATCTCTACAAGGAACAGCAGCTCGAGAGTTTTCAGCTAAAAAAAAGTATTTCTTTAAGCTTCCATAGTTACTGAGGAAACACTGATCAGTTTTAAGAAACCACATGACCTTCTCTAAACACCACGTTCAAACTTAAACTCCTTAAGTTTCAATCCAAACTGCAGCTTGGTTAATGATAGAGCAAAAGGCCCAGGAGGTAAGATGCAGCACATCCCAAGACTTTACCACATGACTATCTGGGCAAGAGAGGGACCTTGGTTCTGTCTTTCTCTTATGAAACCTTGTTTCTATTTCTTTTCTGCGTAGGAGGAAACCTCTCAGTTTCTTTGATATTTTAGTGACCCTTGTGATTTTTGCTCTGACTGTGTCTTAACTTGACCATGATCCATTTCTTCTCTCTGTCAGATGGTGGTCCTCGCTCAGCAGGCTGGCGGGACCATGGTGGTCCAGGTGAGAGTCGTCGAAGGAAGTTTGATTTCGACTTCCGGGACTCTGACGGTCACGGTGGTGGCCGCCGGCGTGCAGGCAGTGAGGGACTAGAGGACGACAGGGACGGCCTGCCCGAGTGGTGTACAGATGAGGAAGACGGGGAGATGGGCACTTTTGACTCGTCTGGAGCTTTCATGCCTATGAAGGTGTGTAGTGGGAAAACTGGAGATTATACTATTTTCAATCCCACTCTTTGAATGGAGTACCTGGTCACGTCTTTTATCCAAAAATGGGTCATCCTGTTTCTGTCTGCCCTCATGAAAGTCCATGAAAATTTGTCCCATTCTAATTTACTCTATTTCTCCTGGTCTTCCTCTTTCAGAAGGGTGGCAAGGAGACAATCCTGGAGGAGGAGTTAGAGTTTAAGGGGATAGAGGAGGAGGAAGAGGAGGAGAGCCTCGCTGACATCGAGAGGAACAGTGCTGAAGGAGACAAAGATAAAGGTGAGGAAGGACCGAATCTTTCTTTATTCGATCATTTTAGAATGTGTTTGCACCTTGTTCCATACAGTTACTCCTAGTTGATCACCAGCCCAGAGAGTCACAAGTTGTTGTTTTTTTTTCCTCCACTCTTCACCTCCACAGAGAGTAAAGAAGCCGGCTCTGCTGTGGTTGATGGGGAGACAAAGCCAGCATCACCCTCAACCTCTCCTCCAACCCACTGTACCCCTCCATCTCTGGAGCTCCTACCCAGCAACACTGGCCCAGTGGTGGACAATACCCAGCTGAGCAACAGCCACCCTGTTAAGGCCGGCAGCACGCCTAGTGAAGGTACACCTAACTCTATCTGTGTTTTAGGCATATTTATTGTACATGTACCTATCAGTTTAACCTTGTTCTAAAGTGAAAAAGACTGTGTGACACATTTGTTTGATATTACAACTATAATATGAAATGTGATGCAAATTTAAGTGTGCAGGTACAGTCTAACTGGCATATGTGCTAAAAGTATTGGGCCTGATGATTAGTTTGCTGGAAAATGAACTTAAAATGATGTCAGAAAACATATTCTACGTATAGAATATCCATTTAATAATATCCTGTTGTCACTGGAATTCAGATTTAGACCAGCAAGTTTGAATTCAGTGGCTAACTGAAGTCTTCATTGTTTGTCACATGCTTGCATTTGCTTTACAGTAAAAGCCTTACAGGAATGTCACCATTATTCCTAAC
This sequence comes from Thunnus albacares, assembly GCF_914725855.1. Taxonomy (NCBI): domain Eukaryota; kingdom Metazoa; phylum Chordata; class Actinopteri; order Scombriformes; family Scombridae; genus Thunnus; species Thunnus albacares. The sequence continues at coordinate 20,440,728 of NC_058127.1, read as the reverse complement.
CTGGTTCTCAGCAGTGTTAAAGTTTCAACTGCGAAGCAAACTCTTTGACAAAAGCTTCATGTTGAGTTAGCCTCTGAAAAGTAATTAATTGCTTGGCAAAATTTATTCCAACTATATTCTTAACCTAGAAGTGCTTTTTGGTAGTGCTGAAGCAACCTCTTGTTTATATTAATGTTGCAATGAGTTGATTCCCAAACACTTATCACCATCCAAACACTTGTGTTTGTATATTTACTCTATTCTGAAAAGACAGATCCCGAAGTCCTAGCTCTGTTACTGTGGAGCTTGTGACCCGGTACATTCAGCCAAGCTCGTTTAGTCTCAGAGCAGTGAGTGTGAGAGGAAATTCAGCCACGTTGATATTTTGGTTTGATATACAATATGTTTAGCCCCAGTCATTTAATATCTTGTTTACTGAACCTGGTGTTCTTGCTGTATCAGATATAGAGCCAGTAGGTGGCTCTGCCCCTCACATCCAACATCATTATCCCATAAATAGAAATACCAAAAATAGGTCCCATTGTTTTACCAATGTTTGTTCTTGTTTTTTTTTTTTTTGTGTCAGACGTGGCTCCGGTAGGGGGCTCCAAGGCCCAGCTGAGCCCCAGCGCCTCCACCTCCTCCACTCTGCCTCCCCCACCCCCTTCCTCTGCTGCTCCTCTCCTCCCACCGTCTGGAGGAGACACCGAGGACGATGAGGGCATGAAACACCTGCAGCAGGTAGGGGAAAAAACAGGAGGCACATTCCCAGCATCTGTCTAATAATATTATTAACTCCACTGAGCAATCTCTTTTCCTGAGGAGTCTGCTGCAGCCAGTTATTACTGCGCTACAGAACAATCTAGACTCATTACATTTGAATAAATCTGTATGTGCCGATGTGTCTCAGACATTTGGTAACAAAATAATAAAATGCTTGAATTAGAAAGGAAGAAACACTTTTGTAACACTATTGCCAGCATCTGCACTTTGATTATGAATGCTGGAGCACCTCTAGCACCACCAAGAGGCCAAGATACCAGCACTGCACAATATACTGTATCTCCTAATCTAATGGGCATTTAGCTATGAGGATAAATTTAAAATTAAAGATTCAAGTTGCTAAATGTCTTAAATGTTCAGTCTAAACTTGCCTGCTAAATTGATGTGGTGTCATGGCAACCTATGTGTGTTTGTATAGGAGGCAGAGAAGATGGTGGCATCACTTCAGGACACTTCTCTGGAGGAGGAGTGTTTCACCCAGGCTCTGCAGCAGCAGCAGGAGAGCAGGAACACAGCAGCCGCTCTGCCGCTATCTCACGAGGCTGCCATGAAGTGGTTCTACAAGGACCCGCAGGGAGAGATCCAGGGTACACATTCAGACTGTGGCATTTACAGTCCCTTGCACACTCACACATGCACACACAACACGTTGATTCATAGTTATGGCTTCTTCGCAAACTCATCCCCGTCTCTCTATATCCCGCCTACTTACCAGGTCCGTTCACCACTGTGGAGATGTGCGAGTGGTTCCAGGCTGGCTACTTCACCATGACCCTGCTGGTGAAGCGGGGCTGTGACGAGGGCTTCCAACCCCTGGGGGACGTCATCAAGATGTGGGGCCGCGTGCCCTTCGCCCCAGGGCCCTCCCCGCCGCCCCTGCTGGTGAGACCGCCACCACCAACGCAGCGCCCGCAGCCCACCCGGGGGCCCGCCGGGACTGTGAGTCAGAGCTCAGCCAACATAGAGGATGGGAAGGGGAGGATGCAGAGGAGAGGGAAGATTGATAGACAGGTCACGGTAATAGACTTGTTAAGTCAATCTAAGTTCAGTTTGTATAGAAAGATAACATGTTATAGAAAAAGACCAACATTCTCTGTTACACAACATTTGTACAAGATTCTGAAATTGTTCCCACTTGATGTTATGACACAAAACTTGCTTTTGTAATGTTTATTGTGATAATTTATTCATTCTTCTCCTGAAGTCTGTGAGTAGGAAAAGTCCAGAGGAAGTGGGGAGAGTTATCAATACTCAAACTACAGTCATGAATTAGATTTTCAGTGGCTTCCAGTAGAAGTCACTAGATATCTGTAAGCTTCAAATTGGTAAAGCAGAACAAGGCAGGTTCCATACCAGCAGTCAGTGCAACACTGAAACACTACAGATATGGTACTATGTCCCTGACTGCCTCTAAATGTGGCACAGGTGTTAAGATGTTTGTGCATCTATGACAACCTGTTACTTTCTATTTAATTGTGGGGAAACACACAATTCCTAGAAGCTGAAATTATAACATATCTCTGTATGGAGAAGACACAAAACAAAAGCTGTTCTGAAAAGACTGGACAATCTGTTAAAAATGCCACTATGAAAACTTAACACTTTCAATTCTTTGTTAGATGCAGACCACTATGAAAGGATAACTGGTATCTTGTGTTTTGGAAATGCATGGTATTGACTGGCGACTATCTCTTTTCTTCTTTTTCAGGGAAACCTGGACCAGGAGCGCCTGAAAAAGCAACAGGAGCTGGCAGCGGCAGCTCTTTATCAGCAGCTCCAACAGCAGCAGCTATTCCAGCTCATTAACAGGTGAAAGAATGTAGATAAATCAGAAGAGATTTTGACTTGTACATAAAACTTCAGATTTCTTTTTTCTTTTTCGGGTGATTTTTAGTTTACCCGTTGAGCATTGCTTCTTATGTTCCAGGTGCAGTGAGCAGGGTATGATGCCTTCGATGAACAGGTCGATGTCAGTGCCAGATACAGGGTCCATGTGGGACATGCATACCTCAGCTTCACAGCCGTCAGGTACGATCTAGTACTGTAATTTGTTGTGCATGCACGTAAGCAGTGAAAACACACGAACAGTTATGATGCTAAAAATGACTCCAATTTTATTTCCATGTAGGCGGTGAAGCCAGTCTTTGGGACATAACAATGAATCCTTCTACTCAGGGTCCAACTCTCGAACAGCTTCAAAAGGTGAGTTCAGCCATGAGATTTTCATCCTTAGGACACAAATTCAGCATCTGCCTTTGCTTTGCTAAGATTTACTGCCACTACCTAAACTGCATGGTGTACATATGTATCATTTTACACAATTGGTCGTGTCATTTTTACTGGATTTTTAATCCAATAGTGGAACATTTTAAACTAAATTAGTGAAACCATTTTTTTAGTTGTTACCAGACAAATCTAGAGGTTATCAGCACTGCTAGCAGCAATAACTGCACTCAAAACGGAATCTCATTTCTGTGCTTTGATGATGTATTCCCTTCAGCTCCAGCAGGAGAGGCGAGACGCTGAACTCAGGGCGAAGCGTGAGGAGGAGGAGCAGCGAAAGAGGAGGGAGGAGAAGAGGAGGCAACAGGAGGAGCAGAAGAGGAGGGAGGAGGAGGAGCTCTTCAGACGCAAGCAGGTGAGATAAGGATTGTTTGTTTTAGATTTTTATCAGAAGAACCAAGAATGCCCTTAAGTCCCTAAAAATGCTGTGTTTGGAAACTCAGTGGACTAAGTGAAAAGCTGAAACATGCTAGATGCTATTTTGTTTTACTTTTTGTGTTTATATCATTAATTCAGAGATTACAATTGGTAATCTCTATATTACTATATTAAATATAGCTTCATTATTATAGGAACACAGGTTATTGGTGAGTAATAAATCAGGGTTACAGTTATTGAGTGTTGTCATATCTTCCCGTAGTGTCGTCAGCAGCAGGAGCTGATCATGAAGTTGCTGCAGCAGGCCCCCCAGCAGCAGGGGCCTGGGGCAGGCGGCTCAAGCTGGAGCGGGGCTTCCTCCTCTGGGCTCGCCAAGTCAGGAAAGCCCCCGGCTCTGGCTCTGCTGGAAATGCAGCAGGAGGCTGAGAGGCTTCTGAAGCAACAGCAGCAACAACAGAGAGCCCAGCAGCAAAGAGATCGCGTGAGTTTCAGCAACTTAAATTATACGTTTGTCGAGTGTTCACGCAGAAATAATGATAGGGAACGTATATCATAGGCAACGCGAATAGAAATGCTGTTTGTCTTAATGATCAGCCTGATTTCTCTCTTGTTTCTAGCACCCCGGCATGTCGATGGGAAGTTCTTCCATTGGAGGGCAGTGGGTGGAGGGTGTTGGCATGTGGGGCGGGCCTGGAAGTATGGAGAGCAAGAGCAGCAGTGGAGTCTCTTCAGGCACCATGGGCATGTGGGACGAGGCTGTGAAGAACCAGGCCGGCCTGCGTGGCAACAGCAACAACAACATGGGCTTGAAGAACAGCCGCAGCAGCCCATCACTCAGGTACATGAGATGAAATTAAATGAAGTGAAATGCATGTTCATGTACGCCCAAGGAATATTGAGTGGCCCGTTGTAAATGCTGTAGCTTCTCTTCTGGGTTTGCACCCATGACTGATGTTGTAACCAATATCTTTGTGTCAGTGTAAAGTTACATAATTATCCAAATTCTGGCACCTTTTCATCAAGATTTTACACCTACTGTGGCAAATAACATTATAATGTCTTATGTGTATAGCTTTCAATTGAAGAAAAGATAATAAATATGGACTCAACCCCGTGCTTCCTCTGCAGTGATCAGTACATGATGCGTCGTAAGCGGACAGAAGAGGAGGAGAAGCTGCTGAAGCTGTTGCAGGGCATGAAGCCTCAGGACGGCTTCACCACCTGGTGTGAACAGATGCTGCACGCTCTCAACACCTCTGCCAACAACTCCTCTTCCTCTCTGGATGGTAAGCAACTCAGCTTTTATGTATTTAGCAACGTCAAGGGTGCGGAGAGTTCATAGATTGTTAAACGCAACACATTAATAGTGTTAATATTTACACAAGCTCTCTCCTCGGTGGAATTTAAAAGTGTTAATGAGTTGTTAATGCATGTCTTTTTATTTAGTTGCCACAATTGTGGCATACCTGAAGGAGGTGGAGTCTCCCTATGCAGTGCTGGACTTCATCCGGTCCTACCTAGGGGACACAGTGGAAGCCAAAGAGTTCGCCAAACAGTTTCTGGAGCGACGTGCCAAACAGAAAGCCAACCAACAGAGACAGCAGCAGCAGGTAGGCTTGTGCTCAAAAGGGTTTGTTTTTTTTTAAAGTGTGGAACAGCATATGTCAGAAACATAACCTGTTGGATACACCCCCTCAGTTCAGGATCCCAAACTAAACAAATAAGGGAAAAGAGCCAGTTTACTGGCTGAAGCTCTGGCACAGACTTCCTTCTCACTGTGCAGTATTTGTAGTTATCATGTCCGCTGATGGCTGCTATCATTGCAGACTGACTAGAGATCAGACCTTTTCTTAAGAATCAAAAGTCACTCCATTTACTAAGCACACCGTGTCAAATGTGACTTTTCATCTCAAAGAAGTATGCTTTTAAGTAATGAATGTCACTTTAAAGGCTACTACAGACTTTTTTTCTTATAAGTGAAGAATTATAGTGGCAAAAGTTTAGATACTAGTTTTCACCTGTCTACTGAAAAATCAGTGAGGGTTTTCTCAGCAATGAATGCAGTGAGCAAGGTTGCTGTTCACATTCTTGTCTGTACCTGTTATCTGCTGAAACATCACATATTTGTAAGTTAATTGGAGGTTACAGTTCTGATTCATGACCCAAACATGTGAGGTGTGTACATAGTTCATTTGAAAAGTAGTATATTCTTCAGTTCTGTTTATACATGAAAAAGGAGGCTGCCTTGCAGTAACGTGTACTTAAAACATCCAAAATGACAACAAACGGTGACAATGAAGTGATGTGTGCCTTGTACGTTTGATTTAATAAGAAAATGGGTGCTATTATATTTTTTTTGTTAATGAAGAGATATGTAAGGAGAACATATTTGTGAATGCAGTTTTGACATGAGGGTCAGTCTCTAACTTTCAGCTATAATCAAATATATTTAAAATACTATTAATAGCTTTAAAATTCTAAAAATAGAAAACCTTTTAAGTGTGTTGGACAGGGTTATTCATATAAATTCCTCCTCTCCTCTTCTTTATAATCCCAGTTATCAAAGGAAGTGGCTGGATTGAACATGAACTTCCCTCTGCAGGTAAACCCAAACATATACTGTACACACAAACACTGAGCTGTCAGCGAGGCAGAGAGAGTGATTGTCACTGTGTGTGTGTTCGTCACTGCTGTTAACTACAGCTGTGCCTTTTTTTTTTTTTTTTTTCTGCTAACAATAACATAAGCTAATATAAAGGCTCCTACAGAAGGGAAAGAAAGTTTGGCAATGGCAGAGTGTCTTTTTTTTAAAAAAAACTAAATCTTTCAAGCCAAGAAAGCAAAGTTAGTCACCTGGTAACTGAAAGGCAATCGCAGTCTCCTTCCATCAGTTGTCTTTTGCAATGTGATGTTAAAATGTTTAACTTTTGTTCAAACCTCCATAATTCCATCTTGACTAAATTCCCTTGGTCTCCTCTCTTTTTTTTTTTTTTTTTTTTTTTTTTTTTTAGGACTCAATGCGAGGTATGAATCCAAGCACCCTGCAATCCATGTTCCAAGCCAACCACATGGGCAAGGCTGGTCTCTATGACAACCAGGGGGGAAAGATGAAGAAGAAACAGCCCATGATGCTGCATTCTGACCCCAGCATCTTAGGTATGTGACCTTGCCATTTCCATACATCTGTTAACGGTCTGAATCTACAGACACTAACCTCATTAGAGCAGGATGTTTAATTGATAAAACCGCAGATTAGCAACAATCTGACACAAATAAAACACACTTTTAAATCAAAGTAACACTTATTACACAAAACAAGCCCAAATGGAAAATGTAATCATCGCCTGGAATCAAAAAGAGTAATAAAAGGGACGAAACAAGGAGTGCAGCATTGTGAAGCAGCTGTGTTGCACCTTCTTGAAGACTTCTTTGTACCCATTCCAGGTGGTGAGTAGGCTGTGCTTATAGAGCAGGCTTATGTCTGAAGTTTATTCAAGTACTCCCGGGATGTTTTGAAGCATAAGAATGGGATATGATTTGTGCTTGAAGTAGATGTAAACAGGTGGTGAAACAAATGTGATATAGGTAGATGTTGGATATTGGATTAGTGGTATAAATACAGCCATATTATTCAAATATACAACAAAACTGTGGGGAAAAGAGGTCGTCCACACACTGAATTTTACAACCTCTCTTAAAAGTCTGAAGATTGTGCCGGTTGAAACATTAAATCTGTACTAAAATTCAGTGTGCACTCTTGTTTTCCACTGCATAATACTGATTTTTTTTGTCCTGCACATGTTCCCTACTTGGCTTAGATGTGACTTTTTCTACCTTTTTAAAATCATACATAAACAAATGGATCCTTAATGATGACACTGTCGTCTCAGATAGCGTCTTCTCACATTCACTCAGTCAAACAGAACTCTTCAAATATTTTCTTGATTGCATCTTTATCCCTTGCCTTCAGTGTTTTTAAGTCAGCCCTCTTAACTCCCCTTTGTCCCATCCTCCTCTGATCTCACTCCGCTCTCTCTCTCTCCGTCTCTTCTCTCCGCCCTCCCTGCCCTCCCCTCCTCCCTGCAGGGTACTCATTCCACAACGCGGGCGACTGTCTGAGCCTGAATGAGATGGAGATGGTGGAGGATTACTGATGTGACGCAGCGCAGCAGCAATAGCTACCTGAGGCCTTCTGTCTTTTAATCAGACAAACCTGATGACGAATGTGCACTGCTGGGGGAAACGGGGGAGGGAGGGGGTGGGGGTAGGAAGGGAGCGAGCATGACGGGGAGGTGCAGGGTGGAGGCGCCTGGATCTGCGCCTCCCACCCTTTCCTCTTCTGGAAAGAAACAAAAAAAAAAAAAAAAGGGCTCCCTGCTGCACCAGTTGATCACTTGAGCAGGGGAGAGGGGGGTGAGGTTAAAAGGAAGATGGGTATCCTCTGGCACTCAAAAGATTAAGCACCTTATACTGAACTAATGCACTTTATTGAGATGGGATTTGAATAGTTTTTTTTTTTTTTTTTTTTTTTTCCATGTGTGTATGTATGCGTGTGTTCAGAATCAATGCGCATATGGTATGTGTACATACACATCATCTGTGCGCATGTGCATCGGAACTGGAAGGGGGCGGTGAAACAGTCGGTGGGGTGAATGGTTGGGCTGTTAGGTTTTCAAAGTCAGGGGGACCTTTAGTTGAAACCTTATCAGAGAGCAAATCCTTTCTCGAAAGACAAACACTGTTGATATTTCTCTTGTTTAGCATTTTTTTTACGTTTTATATAAAAAGTAAAGCTATTGAAAAATGGATTATAAAAAAACTTGAAGATTTGCACTTGCCTAAAAAAGAAATAACAAAAACAACAAAAAAAATCAAACAAATGGGGTTAGTTATAGAAGTGAATATTTTTGTGAATGTGTATGAATGACTGAGTGACTGATGTGATGGTTGGTTTGTGTCAGTAATATACCAGTCTGCACAATGTTTGTTTTGGTTTTTTTTTTTTTTCTTTCTTTAGTTGCTTACCACGATGTATGAAACATAAGAGGCCATTTTTGTCTTTTTTGTTCAAATGTTAATTTTGTATTCTCATGTTTAGAGTGTGTGTATGTGTGTGTTTGTGTCCCTTCTCCAAACAGGGACTTGATCTGTTTGTTGTAAGAATGAGTGAATGAGAGAGAGAGAGAGAGAGAGAGAGAGAGAGAGAGAGAGGGGGCAATTGCACAACACATCCTTTCTCTCACCAGCTCTTCATCCCCAGATTAGACGAAAATAGAAATGCATACATTTGTATATGTTAGCTTTGCGCTCATCACATGATGACCACCACTAGTTTATTTCCCTTTGCTTCTCCCTCCGGGGAGCTGTCTCTAGACCTGTGAGGGCTAGAAGACAGGGCGAATCATGAGGGACATTACTGTGTGTGCATCAGATCGAGACTTTGTACGAGTGTTTGTGTTTGTGTGTGTGTATGTGTGTGTTTTCAGTGTGCATGTTCATTTACTGTTCATAGAAATGAGTTAAGACTACAGGTACTCATTTTGAATACATGTGCTTTTTTGTATGTGTATGAATGCACATTTGTGCCTAAGAACTTGGATAGGGTGCGTGGCCATTGAGACATTAACTCTTTTTTGAGAGCGAGTGTGGCGTGTGTCAGTGCTCAGCACAGTGTATGTAATGTATGTAAGTTTATATCGTAAATATTTGTAGTTCAGTCTAGGGGTGATCCATCGGAAGGTTAGTCCAGTCTGTTTTCCTGGGGTGTGATCACGTTGCCTTTTGTCAGCTCTCGAACTTGTGAATGAAAGGTGTCGAGTTTCTGACTCTGAAAAAAAAAAAAAATACAGCATCTTAATGTGCAAGTGCACAGAACGGTGCATGAAATGTTAGCATATTGTGTTACTTATTCGTTGTTGCAATTTGATAATGACGAGTTTTCTTTTTTTAATGAAAAATATATATGAATATATACATTATATACAAAGTTTAAAAAGTATTTGGACTAAGATAATGAGCACTTGGGGCTGCTATTTTTGTTGTGTGTTTTTAATTTTTTTTTTTTTTCCTTAATTTGTTTTTCATTTTTGTTTCATTATCGCCATGTGAAGTGTGTGTATTATTTCTTTCTTAAGAAAAATATTGAATGTATTCCAAAAAAATGACAAGAAACCCGTGCTGATACCAGATTTTTTTTTTTTTTCCTCAGAAGATTTCAAAAATGGAAACAAAATACAAAAAAGCTTCAAAGAGTTTAGCGAGGTCTTTTTTTATTTACACAGCGGAGAAGATAAAAAAAAAAAAACTCGGGATGGATACAGTTGAACACACTGCCTCTACAATCCTGGTCGTACAAATAGTGACTAAGAATTAAAAGAAAGGACTCTTTCTATTCCATACTGGAGCTTTGGTTGTTTACAAACCACATGGATATCTGTGGGTGCAGTTTTTTGTTTGTTTTAATTTTTTTTTTTCTTTATTTTTTCCGTTCCCACATAAGACGGGTGGGGTTTGCAAGTGCGCTTCTGCCATATGGACATTGAGTGGTGTTGGTTTTTTTTGAGGAAGAGTGGCAGGCATCACAACAACATGGACAAGATCCTCTAACTGGACCTTTTTGTGTGGTCGTGGATCCTGAGACTTGATGATCAACCATGGAGCGAAGGCGGGAAAATCAAGGATTGGCTCTGTTTTGTGTAGAACGGAGTGCAGGGCTACATAACCCTAGAGGGAACTGAGAGGACAATATGAGTACACCTGGTTAGTGCGCTTGTCCTCACCTCAACCCTCATAAGCACTCACACCCTGCCCTCACCAACTCACCTATGCACTTTTGTTCATTCAAGCTGTGAGGTACCATTTTGGGGATGGGAGCACAATTACAACAGGAGGATTGCTACGACTTTGACAAAGTCACTGAAAAGATATTCCCAAACTGAAATAAGAGACTCGAGAAGCTCGTCTTCTCCAACCTCCTGTATATAACCATATTTTTGTATTACCTTTCTGAGTAGAAAGAAAATGGATGAAGGAAAATTCATGAGACATTGATTATATGGAGTGAATGTTCTTCAAGAAAACCAATCTTTTTGAATATAGTTTAAGATAGACTCGCGGTGCATTTCCCTTAGTTTGCCAGTAACCCTGAAACAATCGGGGATGGAAGGGAAAACCACATGGACATGGACTGAGGTGTTGGACATGCTACAGTGGCTCCAAGACTGAGTGATAGCTACTTATCAAAATGGATGTTGCAGTGGCTACAAATGTCCCCGCCAAGAGTGTTTGATCAACAGACAAAGTAAAAAAAAAAAAAAAGGCAGTAATGGGTTCGAAGAGCTGTTGGCAAGGACACTTCGTCTCCCAACCTGCTGCCTGCCTTGAGAGCTGTAGAGTCTTTGGCATTGGTAAGATATGCTTGCTGAAGTGCAATTTGGTCTCTTGTCAGCACACATGAGTGACTTTATTTGATCAATTTACTCCTGTTTAACCTTGTTTCAGTGCGGTGATCTTGTGCTTTTCTGTCTTCTCGCAGGAGTTTGGCTGTGCTTCATTTGCTGCCCTCTGCAAGGAGGATCTAATCTACAGCCAACCCATGAACCAGTTAACCCTAAACCTATCTTTTGAACTAAAACCCTAAGAAACTTTTCTGTCTTGACCTTGGACTGGGCAGGCCATTGGCATTATCAGTTGGACAGTTACCAGATGAAGTTACAGGTTCACCGACCATGGATCACATCTGCGTTTGGAAGTGTTAGGTTCGGGATTTGATCACGCACTCTCTGGCAAAGAAGAGGACGAGAGGCACGATCTGCTCAGATGTCGTCATCCACCTCAGCTTGAAACTCTCGGGTGGTCGCGTGGAGGTCTTCTAACCAGCAGGACAGAAGACCTGCCCCTCCTGCCCAGATGTCAGAGACAGAGAGCTGGTTTGGGTTTTGATGGACATGGCTGGATTAGATCTAAGCCACCACAAATCCCTGCAGCTGTGGAACTGGATGAACTGAAGACTTGTACAAAAAAAAAAAAAAGAAAAAAAAAGACTTTTGAGACATGACAGAACACGTACACTTAGCTACACGTCACATAGATTCAAGAGTCCAAAGGAGTTGCAGACACACTACATGCACACCTACAGCAAAAGCAACATACACTCATTTAAATTGGCTCTCCTCTGGAACCACGTCTGCACACATAACAGGGCTACATCGATATCACATCTCACAAATACAGTTACACACACACAAGCATCAATGCTCATCACTATAAACGCTGAGCTGTGTAAATAATGTAAAAGTTTGTGTTTTTGATTTTTCTCATAGTGGGTTTTGCTTTATTTCTCTGTTCAACATGCCTTAAATTGTATAGTTCAGTCCTGAACAGCTAACTGAAAATGTTCTTGAAACAATGATGAATTTAAGTTGGAAACAAGCGCGTTAAATATCTAAAATGAAAGAAAGAAAGGAGCTTTCTACAAGACTGTTTTCTGTTGACTAACAGAACTGTCTGTTCTGTAATAACCTGCTACATGTACATCTGATCACCGTGAAAGTTACTAGTTAGCTCCAGAATAGAGCAACAAGCTGTTCTCGATTATTATAATTTTGCTGGTGGTTTTTTGCCCTTTTGGTTTCATTTAAATGACGAGTGGATTTGTTCAGATTTCCTGTTTAGAATATTGCTGAAGGTGCAGGCTTAATAAAGGGCTGAAGTCTGTACTATCTGGAGCTGAGCTGAAGGGGTGCAATGAAAAAGAATTAGCTTGAAGCACAGACTTGTTGCTGTGTGACAAAAGAGCGCAGTAATATTGTTGGATATAGCAACAGATACCCTGATTTAGGCTAAAGTGTAGTAAGGTCTTCATCCTCAAATTGAGATATAAGCTGGGGCTTTTTTCATATATTTACACTCCGGGAGTTATATGTTATGACATCTACTAGGTACTTAAACAGTTTTGAGATGATGACTTGGGCCTGGATTAGAAGCATGATTGTTAGCGCAAGCTTGCATGACTTGTAATTTTTGTGGGTTTTGACACTAACTTGGCCTTTGTTCTGTTTGTGCACCGGGTAGTGCTGCCGATCATCTCTGATGGCACTGAGTAGATAAGGAATGGACCAGTCAGTTGTGTGAAAGCTGAAGGGAGATTCCATTTCACGAAAATTTGGAAAGTGTCTTGTGTATCTAATGGGATTTGAGAGATTAATGCTTTTAGTCAACCATTCATTTTTTGCGCTACACAAATCATCAATCAACCAATATGGAGTTTTTAATCCAAATAGCCTCTGATATTCATCGACTACCATCAGATTAGAATTGTAATAAACTTTGTGTGTTTTCATCAGCTGAGGTTGTGATGGATAGTTACCTGCCATAGCTAACTGTATTAACCAGAGTAGCCACATCCTCTAGTGTGTCATAACAGTTGAATTGATACTGAATTAATACTAAATGGTTACCAAGTTTAATGTTATCAGTTGCCAAAACAGAGTAATATACTTTAACCAATGAGTATGCTATGAAGTCTCTTATTTGTGAATGACTTTGAAAATACCTATGTTTGACATTTTTAAAAGCTGATATTGGGTGGTATTAGCTGTTGGTCAGTCAATCTGTCTTAAAAGAGTAAAACAGTTTGCAGTTTATTTTACTGCACTAAAAAGGGTTTTATGATTAGATAAACTGCAATATTGTGTTGTCAAAAAGCCCTGGGTGTTTGGTTGCAGCCTATGAAAAGATCCTGTGGTCTGTCTCTGAAAGTATGTAGTTGGTATTCTGATTCATAGTAGTTCCAACAATATTGGCCTACAAGATGAAAATGATACCCCAATCAGCTCAGCTCATTTGCTTAATAAGTCTTTGAATGTTGTTAAAAATAACAGCATACATGTAACGAAACCCTTATGGAGAAGAACAATTGAAAGATATGTAAATAGTTTTGCTTTGTTTGTTTGAAGAACAAAATAAATACTAAATAAATAGCATTTAGCAGTGACTGACTCAGTATTTCTCTGACTTAAATAATTCATGAAGTGTGTTTGCATGTGTGCACATGAGCTATCTGTGAGTGCATCTAAACCAAACCCTTGAGACGTCATCGGCGCAGATCTCGCGATAGTTGGGAAACACATGGCCGCCCTCGGTGTTTACAACTTCTCGTGATGAGCTGGTGAATTGAAACACGAAAGTCTCGGAAGCGAAAGGAACGTGGAGTATTCTTGTGTATTATTCATGCTCTCCGACTTTGCCACAACCGAGGTGAATAGTGTGTAAAGCCAAATTACGCACAGAACCTTTAAAGCCAGGTAGGTAGCATCAGCCTGCTAACATAAGCTAACGCAAGGCTGCTACTGCTGCCGCTGTAGTGATCGGACGGTTGAAGGAAACTAAAGCTTTCAAATTATATAAAATGGCAGCAGAGGCATGCATGCAATAAAACGTGTAAGGTTCTGTGATATGTACCTCTCAAGCTTTAACTTAGCAAAATTAGTGGTCGGCACGTCAACGACTAGCCACAGGTGTCTGTGGGGTGTTTGCACGACCAGTATATGTATACCTCTAAACAGCATTGTATTGCATTGTTTTCACACTGCAGCTGTGTTTTCCCCCATCTGATATTCTTGGTTTATCTCACCTGCTCTGTCCCCTTTGTGTTCATCTTTGCCCGCCCCAGGCTAGTTGGTGCTGTGATGTCCTCGTCCCCCAGCAGACTCAAACACCCACACTGCAGGAAGAAGCACTATCCTAGTAGCACCTACCTCACCCACGTCTGACAGCAAACCCACAGAAACACACAAGGCACCTGGACGCCAGGTAGAGGACTTGACAGGACAGCTTGAGAAACAAAGATATGTCTGATTCGGCTGGAAATGGTGAAAGTGGAGGTGTGGCAGGCGCAGGGCAGGACTCAGAAGCAGACAATGAGCCCCCTCAACAGGCGCCACCTTTACCTGAAGACGACAGCTTAGAGGAAAGGGACACTTTGGAGGAAGAAGCCCCAAAGTCTGCGAAGCGGCCCAGGCTGAGCGAGGAGGACCAGGGGCTGGAGCAGGTTGCTAAGCTCGTGGAGATGCATGGAGGAACACCAGCACAAAGTAAAGTTTCTGTTCTCATGCTATAAAATAGCCTACAAAAAAAGTGGAAAATGTGTTAAACTAAAGAGCGTATATGTCTGTCAGAGATTATAATTCAGGATTTGCTTGAAGACTAATTTATTTTTTTCTGTCTATTACCTGCACAAATTTCCACCTTGTTCCTGGGGAAAGGAGCACCCCTACAATCTGAAGAGGGTGGTCGAGGGGCGCAGGAGGTGACTGCGAGCGAGGAAGGTGAGGAGGAATGCCGTCAGAACGGAGACGGAGGTCATGATGCCTCTTTAGGGGAAGGAGAGACGAAACCAGAGGAGGAGCACAACGGTAACGGATCTGCAGACAGCCCCAGTGAAGAACAGCAGTAAGTGGAGGAAGGAGTCCGGTTTATTTTTAACTAGTGTTCACGTTACTAGGGGCAAATCTAGTATCCAGTAGACGGACCATCAAGTGAGCTATTTCAAGCAGGGTTTTGCGGGGTGTGGTGGTGTTATGTAAGGATCGGGAAGATGTGTCAAACACATGTTTGTGAAATAGAGAGAGAAAGAAGTTTTTGTGCAGGCACTGCAGAACAAGAGGTGCTGGCAACTACAGGATGCCTGTATAGTCTGAAACGCAGCGCTAATGCCAGTGTTCCTCCATCGTAAAAACTTTGTGATTTATTTTTGTGACTTTAAATTGAATGTGTGCTACTGGTGAATCATCTGAAAAGAACATTCCTGCTATTTATAGCAGTTTGTTCTTATGTTTACCACTTAAGTGACAGCTTCTATTCACCAGCACTACCAAAGAACTTAAATTGATAAGAAGCTGATTGGTCGGTCCATTGCAACATCAGCAAACAGCAGCAGAGCTACGCCTCCGCCATTTTGGACTGAAGACAACTACTGTATTATCAAAGACCTTAATGACGCCTTTAAAGTGCTGTACCAAAATGGCCTGTGTTGAACAATGAAAAAATATTATAATATGCATACTATTATAACTATTTACAGACTTACTTATTTATTTATTAAATTTATGAAAGAATCAGAACAAAAATTCATTCAGAATTTCATTATGAAACAAAAAAAACTTTCAAATCATGGGGTCAGATTTACAAAGAGAAAGAAAGACATGACATAATATAACAAAATAAAACTTTTTGTCCTGCTTCCCAGAGGAGCAAAAAGTGAGCAATGGACAAAAATGGAAACTAGAAAAATTCAGCACTCTTGGGATTTTGAGAAACCAGGCAATCTCAAACTTTTTCATGTCAAGGACCTCCGAAATAGATGCACCATAGACCACAGAGCCATGTTTGAGAGGATTTTGCTCGACAGAATCCCCTCTCACAAGATCCGTTCCCTGGAAGTTAGTGTAATAAAAGTGAAATTAATCTGTTGGTGCTTTTGCTGGGAACCCCCTGCTGCCCTCGTGAGGACCTCTGGTGGTCTTTGGATCCCAGTTTGGGAACTTCTAAACAACTCGATAACCACATTACCAAGTGGATAAAATTAGGGATGTCACAAGAATCAATACATAGATACCAAATCAATACCAGCATTTTTAGATATCAGTAGTATCAAAGCCTCACTCTATAACTCAGTGTTATTATTCTAATATAGTCAGAGTGTTTGTTTAAATGCTGAAACACTTAAAGTTTCAGTCAAACTTACAAGTTGAGAGCACATCATCACACAGCTGTATTAGTTGTTACAGCGTCATATTTCACTTCCTCTGATTTGAAATGACTGTTTTTCAGGCTGCTTTGCTTTCTATTTGAAGGCTGCAGGTCAATATTTAATTTGTAACTCTTATTCTAATGCAGCCTGTATGCTTAAATCACGAAACACACAAAGCTTCTGTTCAATTGTTGATGTTAAAAGTAGTGTAAAAAAGGTTTTAAATAAAGGAGTGTGTCCTGAATGGGATTTCTGGTTTTGCCACTGTATCAAATCAGGTATTGAGAGTCATGGTACTTTAGTGGTAATTTTAGTATGGAGACATCACTACTTATCACTACTTTATTTTGAGAAATTTTCTATTGTGCTTCTGATTGGGCTGTCACCAATTCTGGGTGCTTGAAGATGTGATGAATTTGAATGAACGTGATGACATTTTCAGTCCAAAATGGCGGCAGCACTACCGCAGCACCATCTAGCGGCGGTTGTCAAAAAAAGCACCAGAGTTTCATCTCCTGTGCTTCTGTACTCTCTGCTCTCCAGCACACACTCAAGTGACCAAAGCAAGCAATGATTGTTGAATACAATGACGCCTATCAAACTTACATATATTACGGTTCTAGATTATTTTTTATTTAACATTAAAATGTTGTGTAAGTGTCTCCCACCTGGCAAACAGTAAACTTAGCAGACTATCTACTGATACTGCTGTTATGGTTATTATTATTAATATTATTATTATTATTGTTATTATTATTATTATTGGTTATATTAACATTAATGTGTTATAAATGAGAAAATGTTGGAAAGGATGATTTTTAATCTGTTGTGGTCCTTCAAACAAGTAAAACAGCCTATTTCCTCTTCATACTGCAGCCAAATCTCAGCAGGAAACGTGAGGAAGGGTGTGATCAAGTTAAATAAGTCTCAGTCATAATTCAAATGTTGTGATAACTGCGCAGTCACAGCAATTTGAGCCTGTATAATTGCCCCGTGAGTGTTATTGTTTGGCTCCGAGCGTTACATGTCGCTCCGCTTCCTCCGCGCGTTTTTTTTTTTTTACGACAGCACTCATGTTGAAGTGGGGCAGCGAAAATCAGCGCAGCATTAACTGATTAAACATTTAACACTGTCAATAAATGTAATGGAAAAAATGCGGACAAGATGACACAGGATGAAGAACAATGGAATTAACCTGCGGATGTGTGAAATGTGATTAAAAATCCACTCAGTGAAACAGAGTTTTAACTGAGCGGCTCAGCACGCAGCGAAATGTTCAGATTCACCATAAATTTCCTGTTGAGCTTTGTGCAAGGTGACACCGTGGTTCATATACAGGAAGAGTTGCGTCTGAGGTCAGGAAACTCACCTTAATGAAACAACATTGGTAATTCTGTCTTTAGTTTAATGTATGTTTGTCCATTCTCTCATTTGAACTCATTAACTGAAGACTTCTCTATATCTTGTCCTCCAGCCTTGGCTTAGATTTCACTCAGAACCCCCAGATGCTGACTGGTTCATGGACTGAATACTCCAACTTCCCAGAGAATTACCTCAAAGGCTGCAAATGGTAATTTCCTATAAAAATAACATGACACAATAAACTATGCGGATGAGGTTTTAAAGGTGCTAAGTATAAAACTTTCACACAGTTATCGAGTTTGTGAGTCATTAGTACCATAAAGAAACAAGACTATTACATTTGCACATGTGCCCAGGGGCAGATATCAAGGACGGATATCAATGTTCTGCATTACAGGGAGAAAATTATATTCTGTCAGCGCAAATGAAGCCAAAGGAAAATTACCTCCACTGTGTGTGTCTCCCTCAGGCCATAGTGGGAACACTAGTGCTGACAGTACATTTGCTATAAGAGAGGATACTAGTAACAATCTTAATCTCATTGTCAAGATAAATCAATATGTCAGGCCATTACAGTAATTATATGAATAGCAAACTTTCCATGTACTAAAGATGCTTACATAAAACTAACCTGACTGCATGTTTTTCTCAGTTCACTGCTGTTTATTCACCATTTTCCTCCCATCTCCCCTCCTTCGCTGACCTAGGGCCCCCGACGGTTCCTGTATCCTGACTAACAGTGCAGATAACGTGCTTCGTGTGTACAACCTCCCTCCTGAGATTTACAGCTACAACTGGGATTCGATCCCTGAGATGGTGAGTATGAAATAGACTCCCAAAATCTTGATAGTAGTGGATGAAGACGTAGCTGGCTAAGAGGCTGCTGGAAACATACAGAAAAAACCTTAAATCTCAAAGCAAGATAGCTGAGATTACAGTAGATGTCAGTCTTGAGTCTTGCTTTGTAGTTAGAGAAATCCTCAATATATTTGTATGCAAGGTACAAGTAGGAGTTTCTCTAGTGCCCCCATCAGGCCAAAATCCAGGTCACTTATTCACCATCATGTTCTGTAAGACGAGTCCAGCAAAGGAAGTCTGTTCTGTTTAATTCTATAAAACACCATCACAGACTCATCTGTTGCTGCTGCTGCAAAGTCTTAACTAGATGTGAAATAGAACATAAATGGATATTCAATTAATACTACTACTAATAATAATAATAATAAACACATTACAAAAACTTAGATATTTAGAGTTAAGGAATAACATTTAGGTTTTATAGGTGATGAAGTATAAAGAGTAAGAAGTCATCCAGTTTTTGACTGCTGAGGAGACAAACTTTTAGGTTTTCACTCTGTGTGCAATCATTAGCCTGTTGTGAAGTTGTCTGCATGTCAGTGAAAGTGGGTTTCCATAGCAATGTACAATTTCACCAAGAGACTATATTACAAATTCATTTAATGCTTGAATATTTTATTCAATAATGTAATGATGAATATGCAAATAGTTTTTTATTTCAAAAGTTGTTGGATACAAGCTGTTCTTGTGTATGTGCACCGGATTTTTTGAAGTTTCCACATTACACTTGTGTAAGTTGCACATTGGCTCCAGATTTAAGGTGAGCACAGAAACTTTCTGCCTTCAGCAGAGGAATCTGAAAACAGTCTCATAGTGTTAGTGTCACTTTGTAACTCTGCACATCATTTGGCACAGTGAAGCTCAAACATCCAAGTGAAGTAACTATGAGTAAAACTCATTTTTGAGTGCAGGAGGGACTTAAAATTTTGAAATAAAAGAAGATTTTTTTTTTTTTTTTAAAAAGTCCTCCATCACTCTCCCTCCTCCGTGAAAAGCCTCCAGTCTCAGTTTGTGGTGCAGGTTGCAGGCTATCATGAGCTAGCACCACTTTATGAATTACACACTCTAGCCGACAGACTGTGAGTCACTTGAGTCCGTCCAAATGAACCCAGCGAGAGGCACTGGTCATCTCATTTCCAACATTTTGGTTTGGATCCTGTCGTTTCAGGCTGTGACACTGTTGGTATCAAAAATAGCTTGATTCTGCTACTTCAAGAAGCTTAATTATCACCATGAGCTTTGTGTTACAGCCACTACTGCTGCTACTGCAGTGGCCGACCATGTCGATAAGCAAACCAGCAGGCTGAACTACAATAATTAACTTCCCGTTGTTTTCACAACACTTGCATGCACCTGTCCCTTTCACCCCGTGCAGTATCTTTGCTTCATGTCTCTCCCGCACCCTCCTGGGGAAGCATGCCTCACATTTTAAAAACCTCCGCTTTAATGATGCAGAAAATCCTGTGTTCTCCATTACTGCTGACATTCCTACTCCATAACTTTGATTAGTCCTACCTTATTTTATGTCAAAGTTGATGGGTTTCAGTGCTTCAATCATGTACATGAGATATTATCTATTATTAAAGAACCATCTCCAGACATTAAGACGTATAAAGATACTCTGCTGGGAACAACAGTGTGTGTCTGATATGGTTTTTATGCAAAAAAAAAAAAAAAGTATAATTAGCACTTTAAAATCCTTATAATGACTACTCCTTCTCCCTCATTAAAAGTTCCAGAATCTATGAATATGCAAATACATTCATGGTGTCACGCAGCAGTGCAGCAGCTTCTCTGGCTCCTGGTTATGGTGTACAGAGTGTTAGGGACTCTTCTCTTAACGTGAGTAAATGTGCAGATAACCTGACTAGTTCAACCAGGCCAAGAGGATACAGCCCAACTGAACTTCTGAACATTATTATCAACTCGCCCGCCTCACTCCTGCCAAAGTTTAGAGAGGCGCTCAGCAGACTGCATCTCCTGAGGAAAACCATGCCCTGCAGCAGCGGGCTGGCATAGCAGACTACAACAGCTCAGAGGCACGGAAGCAGAAGAGGGGTTAGCGGGCCAGTCTGTTACCCAAGCTAAAAGCAACACGACCAGGCCAGCCATTCCATCACTCTGTCTGGCCAGCGTTCACTCACTAGAGAACAAAATAGATCTGATCCAACTGAGACCGAGCGTTCATCGAGAGATGAGGAACTATTGTTTTTTCTCCTGATGGAAACTTGGCTGAACAACAATACGCCAGACTCGACTTTTCAACTTGACGGGTTGTTACTCGTCCGTGTAGACCAAAATCAGCAGTCAGGGAAAACCCGAGGAGGTCGCTTCTGCATATAATTATCTTTTAATTATAAATGATTGGTTCCTTAGATTTGTGATGTGGGAAATCCTGAGACTGTCCAGTTTCAAAGCGGAAATGCTCAGCCATGGCATTAACTGCTTATATGCTCCTAATATGTCTCGTAGCATATGAAAAATACCACATGGACATATTAAAAAGGTTTAAAACTTGAGGGAGTCTTTCAAACAAATACTCTATCAGTTGAGAGTTACTTTAGATTATATTAAGGTTATATTAAAGACATTGTTACTATAAAATGTAAACATTTTTGATAAGACTCATGCTATGTCATTGAGCTTGAATTCTGCATGTATTTTGTGTAACTGAGACGCGTATTTTAATCAATTTAAGACAACTGCTCAAGTCAATGTATGACTGCAGATTCAGCTGATAAAATGAAATAAAACGGGCATTCTGTCATCAGGTTTGGGAAAATATCAAGTGGCGAGCTAAATCTTTTAATTGTATTACATGCTGGTAGATTGGGATCACTGAGCAAAAATAATTGAAATATAATCCATTTTCCTCCATAACAGAGATCTCACAGTCTTTGTGAAAAAGGTAGAAAATTAAGCCGTGATTGCTCTATTCCTCTCATGGTGCCAAAGGCTTCTGATATTGAATTTTACTATGAGGGAAAAGCCATGCGATATTGTCATTTATCCATCTAGTAGTCCAGTATTCTGCACCAGTCAACCCCTAAAACATTTTTACTTTCTTCAGTCTTTGCATGCCTCACTCTGTCCTTTCCCCTCTTTTCCTCTAATGCAGAGTCCAGCGCTGAGGATGGCAGAGGGAGACACCATCTACGACTACTGCTGGTACCCCAAGATGAACTCTCTGGACCCGGACACATGCTTGTGAGTTGAAACTAATCTTTGCCAGACTGTTTCATGAGCCTCCGCTCTTAGCAGCTGGATAGAGGAGACATTTAAAGTTCACTCTGAAGGTCAACCTGCCAGATGGCGAAAGATGTATGCACAAAAAAAGGTACTATTTTGTTTACTGAGGCTGGTGTCAGCAAGTGATTGGTGTTTTTTAATCTAGATCTCAAATGGTCAGAGTGGGATACTGTGTTTATTTGACTTAAGATCTGTGTGCTTGGGTATGTGTAATAGACTATCCGAATATAGAAGATGTTGTTGTATGCTTCTGACTCATTCTTTGATCCCAGTGGTATTTGCACTCGTTGTGGGAGCCGGCTGCCAGCGTGGAGAGAAGCTGTAAAAGCTTTCTGATGTCTCTCATTATGAGTGAAGAGTTGGCCTTCGTCCTGTCTGCCTCTGCCTCCATCGCAATGCGCTCGGCTGTTTGAGGCCCACGGTGCTTTTCAGCACGATTCAGCCCACTAACAGCACTCCCGAATCCAGACAACACCTTAAGGGCCTCGTGATTCCCTGACTTGGGGCTTGTCTTTTCATCTCTTTCTCCTGTTTTTGCCGTGTGTATGTGTGTGTGTGTGTGCGTGCAGGTGCGCGCTCTCGCAGGCTTTTATATCGCGGCGATTATGACATCACTGTGTGTTTATGCGTGTGCTCTGAAGCAGAGCCAACATCAGTAACTCCCCGCTGTCACTATGGAGAACGCCAATCATCTGTGGCAAGAGAGGTAGGGCAGTGCTAACGAGCTTAGGCCAAGTTGCCAACAGTGTGCGCTGTGTATTCCCCCCCTCCACACACACACACACACACACACACACTCGCGCAACTCCCATCATCCTCCAGTTACAGCCTCCACCCTCCGACAGATCCCTCTGATCAAGGCCCAGCGTTGGCACCGCTCCACCCCGACACCACACAGCCTTCACTAACAGGAGGGGGTGTGGGGGTCAGGGGCTCGACGTCCAGAGACGAGAGTTGTGTAGTTGTGTAAACAGCGCGACGTTTAACAAACGGCTCATGTGGACAATGAACCACTCGAGATGTCCTGTGTGTATCTGCCAAAGCCGCGCAAAGACCTGTCCGTCACGAGGATGAGGATGCCAGTAGGAGCCGACAGCAGACGCTCTTCATCTTCTCTCAGATCACTGCCACATATCAGAGAGGAGCTCCTGCGGGGGCACAGCGAGGTGGTTGGACAAGCTCTCAGTACAACGTTAAGGGCTGAGACAGCAGATAAAAGGTTATGGTTGTGATTATTGAACGCAGCTACATTAAACCTGTTTTTCTAGTGCCTTCCCTGCCTCCCTCCTCTCTCTTTCTCTCGATCTTTTCACATCTCCCATTTTGTTTCTCATTCCTCCCCCTGCGCTCCTTGAACTCTCCGTCTGCCAAAAGCTGTGTGTTGTTGATGCCCCTCCTGTAGAGAGGGAATAAGGGCCCCTGTTATGGCTTGGTTAAGTTGCACTGAGTTCTAGGCATTGCTCCAAGCTAGCAGCAGTCTAGCATTATAATTGGGCATTTCCCTGCTCTGGAATAAAGCTGCGGCTCAGAGGGGCCATAACAGAACACGGCAGCAGCGGTAGGGGCTAATTTCCTTTGTCTAATTGAGCTGCAGTGATGTTTCGGCATTTGTTCAGCGCCCAATAATTAGAGTTAAAAAGGCATGGCTCAGTCTTTGGCCCTGATTTGAATCAATAAGAATGCGCTGTGGTCTTGTCTCCATAATGAGGCATAGCACAATGCAGTCTATTTGTTTTGATGCATTGATACATTCAGGTGGATGTGGTGCAGTAGAGGTTAGCAACAAGAAAATGAATCAAACACGAAGGTCATACATAATGTATTTTTTTTTTAGGAGAGTCTCAGCAGCATATCTGGGGATCTGTTTTGTTCCCCTCTGAGATGCAGATAGAACTCTGCTTTATTCCACTAGTTCTTTTGTTTTACTTTATGGACAAATACAGATTGGCACGTTATGTTCCTTTACCGCACACCAAATATGTTCTCGTGTTGAAGCTCTAAAATGAGTAATTTGTTAATTGCTAGCTGGAAAGAATTATCCCTCAGGGACAAAAATGATTGACTCCATCAAATATTCTAATTTGCACCGTTCACTCTCTAATCCCTGTTGTCTCTTAGTCTTTTTCCCATGAGTGTTAATAACTCACTCTCTTCCCCTCTTCGCCGTTCTCTTTTTTTTTTTTTTTTTTTTTTTATCTGGCCTCTTCCGCAGTCTGGCCAGCAGTAGCCGTGACAACCCAGTCCACGTGTGGGATGCATTTTACGGGGAGGTGCGAGCCAGTTTCCGGCCCTACAATCACCTGGACGAGCTGACCACAGCCCACTCCCTCTGCTTCTCCCCCGACGGCACGCAGCTCTACTGCGGCTTCGACAAAACTGTCAGGGTCTTTTACACTGAGCGTCCCGGAAGAGACTGTGAGGAGCGACCCACCGTAGGTCAGCCATCAGCTGCTCTCTGAAAGAGTTTCAGATTAAAACTAATGGAGGTTTTCCATGTTTTAGGTCATTATCTATAAACCATGTATAATTTAAGGATGTAAGCTTCAATCTGTGTTGATCATGTCTAAAAATCTAAGCAAACACATTTTTATGTTCTCAAATTATTGCAGTTGATTGATATTTTAAAATACTGATAATTACTATATAATCATTATTTGTCATAAGTAGTATTACTGGTTCCAGTGAGTGATGTAACATGTGTAACTTGGAGCGGTGAGTATTCAGAAAAGTCTTCTTGTTTTTCAAGGACATTCCAAACTCAGAGAGTGATTCACAAAAAAAAAAAAGCCATTGCATTCACAAGCTATGTTCTCAGAAAATCAAATCCACAAGACAGGGACATTGTGAAAAGGATAATGAAGTTAAAGTCGGTTGTCCCTTGTATTCAGAAAGTTGCGGTTTGACAGCTGGCTGTCACAGGCTGAAGTCTCCTTGAACAAACCAACAAGGAGAGCTTTTATTTCGTACTTCTGACAAAAAAAACAAAAGGCGATTAAATGTTTACTGTGATGAATTCCCTATCTCTGTCATACCAAACAACTTCCAGTCCGCTGGCAGTTGATTCCTTTTTCACTCAACTCAAAAACAGGACTAGTGTCTCCTCTAGTTAATGCACCGATGTATTCTAAACTATCAAAATCGTCCTTAATGATGTCAACAAATAGATTTTTATCTTTCAACTTTTTGATTTCCTTTTAAACTATTCATAAAGTAGCAAAGTAGCCAGATGAGCAGGATGGGTGGCAACAAATGAACAAACTTGGTTACAACAGCAAAATTAGTGACTCAGTTTTGGGTTTTTTGTTGTTTTTTTTTCTAAGATGAACAAGTAAGCTTCAGCCGTGCTGCACTGTCAACACAGCATCCTGCTCTGGCATATCAGTGCTGCCTATGAAATGTATACTTAATCACAAAAACAGGTTATGTGATACATGTGAGGACTGTGCCAAACCCTTGCTTCTGCTGTTGTGCCAAAAACGTGCTAAAAGCCTCTTTTTCAAGAGTGAGAAAGAGCATGATCCGGAAAGGGATAAAAGCTAAAAAGGAAACAGATGATCCAATTGTGAGTTTGTATGTGGATTGTTGAAAAAATATGTTCCTTTTAGAGATGTAATCAGGAACGCAGCAGCTGCCAAAAAGTTAACTTTGAGTAGAAATGATTAGGAGTTGTGTATTGTGAACCTTTTTAAAAGGCTGTTAGCCCTGCCAAATGCCACTCTCTCGTCTTTGCTGCAGTGAAGAAGCAGGGCCAAAGTGGCATCATCTCCTGCTTTGGCTTCAGCCCTTGCCAGTCTGTTTACGCCTGTGGCTCTTACTCCCGCTGCGCTGGCCTCTACTCCTGCCAAGACGGCACCCCGCTGGCTCTGCTGCCGACCCTCCACCACGGAGGCCTCACCCATCTGCTCTTCTCCCCTGACGGCAACTACCTGTACACCGGCGGGCGCAAGGTGAACGCATGAACACACAAACACACACGCGCACACACTCGTATACAGCAGAGTGCATGCAGAGAGGAGACCTGAGGGTAACAATGCTTCATTTGAATGATCACACAAATCATCATTGGCTTTGTGTGTTTAGCAAGTATCGGATGACTTTGCTCTTCTTGTATTGCAAAATCGGGTTACACAAGCATTATCAAAGCTTTCGGGTGAGAGCTTAATACGCTCCTAAGAGCTTAATAAGTTCCTGTCTTGATGGTATGAGTCAGCATGTAATGAATCTGATTAGGCATAAAGGCGAAACTCTTCAAATTGAGTAAAGGCAAAAGTGAAATTCCAAGGATTCACTGTTTCACAAGCATGCTGCAGAGGTTTGAGGTCACAGGGGTTGAACATGCACATTTTCTTGTTTTCAGAAGTATTAAATGGATTATCAGTTTACTGATAGTCATTGACTGATACTAATATATGGTAATATATATGCTGATAAGGAGAGGGGAGGCAGCACAATAATTCCAGTGTGAATGACCCTCAGTGTCTGGAAGTCTTCCCCCTACTTTCATTTCACAATTTGTCCAGCATGTTCTTTTGACAAATGGCAGCACAGCGATCCCAAAACCATCCACCCCTTGTGTTATTCAATGTCCTCCATTCATCCCTGTTACCTTCTGTCACCCTGTTCAGATTAAATATACACTCTGGTCTCTATAAAGTCACTGTGTAGCATGCACGTCACACTGCCAGTTAATGAATCTACAGTTTAGCAACAAGGTCAAGAGTACAGACGGACTGTACACTGCTGGTCTACGTTAACACAAGTCAACATGAGCAAAACAAGTGGTGGATCTGAGGGTACATTTTAGATTTAGTGTTGGAAATAATCATCAATAAAAAATGCTTGTATGAGTGCATCCTCACTTTCCAAGGGGTTTGTAGTTTTACTTCACTTTTTAGCATTTTATAGATTTTCAGTCTTGCTTAATGTATTATTTAGTTTAGTTTTAGAAAAATTTGAGGGTGGTATTTATCAAGAGGTTGAGAATGTGTGTTTTATGTTTGCAAAAACTAGCCAAAACATTTGTTTCCTGCATGTATACAAGTTATCTTTTATGCTAATGTATGTTAAGTTTAATTACTAATTCTTGCACACAAGTTATCAGTTCAAATAAATGAATTACTCATTTGTTTTCACAAATAACAAATAGAAAAATCTCTGATACCTGCTCAACTCTGAAGCTTCTTTGAATTTTGTGTGTGTGTGTGTGTGTGTGTAGGATCCGGAGATCCTGTGCTGGGACCTAAGGGAGCCCAGCAAGGTTGTGTTTTCACTCAAGAGGAACGTTGCAACTAACCAGCGCATCTACTTTGACCTAGACTTGTAAGTTTAACTCAACCATCCAGAACTCTATTCAGTGATGTGTGTGTGAGCTGTGATACTGCCCTCAAGGCCACACAGTGTTCAGTGGGAGCATGTGAGTGTCACTCATTCAGTTTTTTTTTTTGTTTGTTTATTTGGGGTCATCATGGGTTTCCTCATGCCTCCATCGTTGGCACTTGCATTTTAATTTATTGTCCGCTGATGTTTGTTTGTTTGTTTGCAGGTCAGGCAGGTACCTGCTGAGCGGGGACACAGAGGGAGTGGTGTCAGTATGGGACACCCAGACTGCTCCTCCAGACGGTAACGAGGAGCTACTGCAACCTCAGCTCAGGTTCCAGGCCCATTGGGACTGCACCAACGGCATCAGGTATTCAAAAATCTAAGCTAACACATTAGTGTTGGCTAAGGTCACATCAATGAGCAATGTAGCAGATTTTCAGTTTTTGCGTTAATTAGTAAGACAGATCAAATATCAGATCCACAAAATGTATCTAATAAAATTTACAAATGGTGATGAAGCGTTGATGATGGAGAAAGATCAAATATGACATGTGTACAAACAAATCACATCCAGCAGCAACTGTAGATGGGGAGAAAATCATCAAATTTACGAGCTTCCTGTTCACTGACCGTGTTGCTGTTTTCCTGCCTGGTCGTCCTGCTGTGATGTGCTGTTTTGGTTCTCCCAAACCATAGGACATACAAACAAATCATCCAACATTTTCTAGATAAAAGAAGCTTCCAATTTCAGAGTTGTAATATAGCAAAACATATCACTGCTTTGTGAGAAGAGAGAACAATAACTGAAAACCTCGGCATGCAGTTATGAAAAATCCAGCAGACGGCTGTTGCTAAGTAGCCGTTCATGTAATCTAATGTCAATGTGACTGGGCTGTCAAATGAATCATGTTTATTATATTATTTTTATTATGAAATGCACTTTAAGAGTAACTTAGCAGTGCAAAATACTGCGAAATACAGAAATTTCAGTCAGCCTAGAATCTTTACAAAAACACATATTTAATCTTTTGCCTTTATCACATCATTGTTTTTTTTTTCCTGTTCCTTCTGTTTTCCGTCTCTCCTTCCTGTTCCTCCATCCGTCTCTCCTCCAGTATTCACCCCTTCATGCCATTGTTGGCCACGTCCAGCGGGCAGCGCCAGTTCCCGTGGCCCAGCGATAGCGACGGCGACTCCGCCTCCGACAGCGAAGGAGGTGAAGCCGTGATGTCGCAGCAGGGGAGCCGACAAGACAACACCATGAGGCTGTGGTGGGCCGGACCGCTGGGCCCTGCCTCAGAGGGGAACCAGGAGGAGAATACAGCTGCGGCGGAGGCCTGAAGCCCTGCTGACAAAATGAATTAAATTGAGTTACACCTTCCATGTGACATTTATTTCAGGAATGTTTGGTGTGGAGAAATCTGATTATGGGTCAGTTAGATTCAGTTTAACATCAGCAACATGAAGTCTTGAGGTGGAGAAGCATTTCTGGATCATTTTTAAACAGCAACGCATATGCAGTCCAAATAAATTTGAGTTTAAACACCATATATCACCTGCAATTATCTACAAAACAGGCCTTCAGGGCTCTGCACATGAGGAGTCATGTCAATTTGGTATATAACAATTGTATCTCTCTATATGCCAAAACTGTTGTCATTGCTAAAAGCAGGGAGTCCCACCTTACTCAGGTTGAGACAAGAAGTAAGTTGCATAAGGAGTGCATTGGGGCCCAACCTTTCTCAATTCTGTTAATTTGTTTTGGGAGGAAAATATTTTTTTATGTAATCCAGTCAAGATCAAATATAATTAATCTTTTAAGGAAATTTTGTTTTAATTTAATTTAGCGGAAGATCTACAAAATCTAAAGCCTTGACTGCGGTGTGAGGCAAGATCCATTGTCCTGACTGCACCTCCGATCTGAGTCGTATCTGTTGGAGTGTTTGTTTACGTGTGTGTGGCTGTAATGCTGCCCCGGAGATCCCTAACTGCTATAGTTACAGTAAGTGCCATTTGTTCTTGAGCTTTGCTTTTGTAAACTGATGGGATCTCCTGTTTTTACCTTCTTTTTTAAACTATTGGAAGCACCAAGTCATTGTGTCGCTCTGTGCATACCCACAAAATGTATATTTTTGTAAAGCCATGATGATCATTCTAATTTTCGAATGTATTCTCTATAAGCAGCTAGTTTAATTACTGTAACCTCATAACAATGTGAAAGTTTAATTAGTGGAAGCACCTGGGAAACGAGTGATCTTTCTCTTATTTTTTCTACAACTGACGGTCAGATGACATTTGTATCTTGTGTGAGTGGTGATGTGGCTGCACAAAACGCATTGTATTTGTATAATTGCATTAATAATGTATTGCGGTGATTTGCTCAATGCTTATGTTGCCATTAGTGGGGTGTGCTTTGCTGTAGGGTTTCTTTGCAGGTTCAGGATCTGATCAGAACACGCTCCAACCAAAGCCTTGTATCTTTAGACACTGAGGAGTCTGTCAATTTAAGAAGCCTCTGCTGATTCAGGTGTCACAAATTTGTTGCCAAGCAATAGTAGCTATGCTTTTGTAGCTATTATTACACCGTACTACACAACTTTATGCTCTACCAGGAAGCATTAGGAACCATGTAGGCCTTGATGATGTCACACAAGTCTCTAGATAGTGTCTACAACAGGTGGTTTTGTGGTGGTTTTATTCAAGCTGGAGTGAATTAAAAGCATATCTCTTCACAAGATTCACGGCCTCATTTTTGTCCTTTCTGTTCAAGGCAGTTCAGAGACGAATGCCCTGTAATAAATCCTCAATGAATGCAAGATGTTACACTCGAGTCAAGAGGCAGCTCTTAAAAGCTAAAGGGACTATTGGCTTTCGCTTATGAGATGGAAACTATTCATAGCTTTCACCTTTCCCACACATTCTGTATGAATGCACACACACTCATGTATTTGATTGTCTGAAACCACAGGGGCACACTGAGCAGAGAGCCAAGTTGGAGAGCTGCACTGTTGTGTTGTGCGCGTTGCTTAGCGACCGTCTCCGCCTTGGGAGAGGGGAGTAGGTAGAAAGACGACAAGAAGGAAAATTGGGGGCAGAGAGAGAGAGAGAAAATGCCAAGCAAGTGTAATAAATAATCCAGAGGTGTAGTGATTGCCACTTGTTTGTGTGATGGTCTTATCTGAGCTCTACCAGAGAGTGATCTGTGGGTCCTTTTCACCCCTGGGTGTCTGCTGTTGGCCATTAGGGATGGAAAGTGGTTATGATAAGAGGATGTGTCAATGGATTCGTCTATGGACTTAGGCTTAAAAATATGAACTATAAACTGTGAGAACTACAGATGGGTTTATGCCAATCACAATCAACAGAATATGCTACTGACCAAAGGAATCATGTCCATTTATCTGATTCAGGAGTGTCAGAGCAAAGGGTCTGAATACATATAAAACTACAGTAGTTCTTGCTGTATTTAAATTTTAAAGCTGCTCTAATCAATATTTTTGTATTAACGATGGATGAAATGACAGTGTACTCATAGTAATGAATTATCACCTGACTCTGCAGTTCCCCTCAGTTCTACGGGCATTTTAGCGTCTTTCAGCTCATTGTTTTGGTTCAATCTGAATGCTCTCATTTTTAACAGCCTGGTTAACTACTAGCTGCTGAACATGATGTATCATTTATCTCCTAAAGAGTGAGATATTTGGTGTTGTTGGAGACCAAAACAGCGCTAAAAGAGGGCTCGAAGTAAAAGCTAATGATTCTTTGCTGCATCTTTGAATAGGCAAATCGGCAACTTTTTTCTAACACATTCACCACACATTCAACTTTACAAGGTGATAACATGTCAATATTGCTGCTTGTTGCACTGCCCACATATGGCCAAAATATCAATTAATGCAGGTTTGAAAGTTGAACAAGCAAAATGTCATTTACTTGTATACTTTAAGGGGCTGTACAAAATCTTAGGGTGGAAGGTTATGTATTTTGTCTTACTCCTGAGGGGAGGGTAGTCTAGTTTTTTGGGGGAGAGTTAGAGATTGAACTTTATTGAAATTTATTACTATCCTATAGCAGATCCTAACTTCACTTTATTCTGCATCTTAACATAAAGCAAAACTATAATAAAGAAAAATGTGTTAAAATTGGAAATGTGACATGTAAAGTGATAGTGACTGCTCTTGGTCCAAAAATAAAGTGGAGTATTTGGTAAAAAGCAAATATTCCACTTTATCCATTTTAATCATTCTGAAAACTGCATTGAGATTCATTGAACTAGTCCTGCCCAGCTTTGATATGATGGTGATGTTTTGTTGATTACCTATTGTGTTTATTGAGACCTTTTATTTTTGTATCAGAGTCCTTGCCTCAAGGCCAAGTCTTTACACATTCAGATTTTGTTTTCCAATTATCGTTTGTCCACTAAAAACCACTACATTTAGTCTGCTAATTTGCTTTTGTTTTCCGCACAAAATTGGTTGAATCTCATGACAAATTCATGACAAACCATGTCAGGCAAAGCAATATCAGGCCAACTTTGCCAAAGCATTTATTTTATACTTCTGAAATCTAAAACTTTTCCTAGATGTGAAATTAAGCTTACAATCTTATTGTAAAAACGTTTTCCCTTAAGGCTGAAACCATTAATTGCATATAAAAGATATTGATTTCAATGTTTAACGTAGTAGTACTGTGTTTAAGCCCCATTTTCTAATGATCCATCAGAGGTTTATCCACCCTGCCAACAATGAAATTGCAGAGGAAACACTGAACAATTATCACCTTTAATTCTGTCTAATTGCCACATGTATAGTGAATAGTATCTGTGCTGCTTTCATAAAGGCATGTCGGCCAAACCTTTGTGCTTTCACACAGATGACAGCGAGGCCATTATCTTCATCCCAAGGTGGCTGCAGTGTAGTCTTTCCACTTGTGCAGTTAATGAGCCAATCCACATCAAGTGTTCTGTGTTTCTGTGTTCTGTGCTTCCATTTACGTCGCATCCTGAGTGAGTCTCCATGGCCTTGCATAAGTGCCTTCCATTAGACGGGCACACACACACACACACACACACACACACACGCACACGCACACACACAAACTTAACAGTCCCACTGCTCATTGCCAGGGAGTGTGCGGAATAGTAAGTAATGGGATCTTGATATTAAGAAAGACATTTGAAAACAATTATTCAAATGGCTGTCTGCCTGTTGAATCTCCTAATCCCACAGTGAAGCACTCAAGCAAACACTCAGTGGTGTGACCCCAGCTGAATTAGCATGGAGGAAAAGAGGAGCACACAGCTCTGAAGCTTGAGATGCTAAAATGTCTAGACTGCTCTCTGGTTTTTCACTCTCATGCTGCCTTTGAAAGGAAAAGGCTTTTTAGAACATGAGGCAGAGGGAACAGATTTCCTGTAGCTTTTAGAGGTTGTCATACATGGCATTTCTCAAAATGTCAAAGGGACAGGTCCTTTATCTCTGAGAGACTTTGAATGTGTTTGGCAGGCGCTTAGCACAGGGCTTCACTCTGACCTGGCTCTGACACACCAGTGAAGCAGAGTTGTTACATTCAGTCTTCTTCAGAGTTAATAGATTATGTACTGCATATACACAGCTGCCACATTATTTGGTAGACCTCTCAGTTTACAGCTCAGGCTTTTAGGAAATATGTCATTTAAATTAAGCGTAAAATGTACAGACAGATCTCAGCCTGGTTGTTGGGCTGAACCCTGATGGTTCCAGATATTTTAAAAGTGAATCTAAAGTTATAAGTATAACAATGTTAACAAAAATGTGTATTATCAACATTTGAATCATTTCCATTTGTTAAATGTAGCTAAGGTATTATTAAATTGTTAAGCATTTGCATTATGGTGTATTTGGATTAGGGGTGGGAACGTTTACACTTTTTTTGTAAACAATTACATGTCTAGTTTTCTCCAATATGAGTATTTTTTTAGTTCAGATTGGAGGACCATATGCAGTATTTTTCTAAACAATTATAAATTTACCAGCGAGTACACGTGTACTTGTGTACGTTCCCATTAACCTTCTGATAGGGTTAGTGTGAGGTAACATTAACCTTTTGACAGGGTTAGTGTGAGGTAACGGTAATGTAGTGTTAGTAGCTGAGCTGAGCTAACGCTAACCTTATACCACAAACACTGGCTATAGCTTGCTACACTATACCACAACTTGTCTAACGCTGTTTAGCCTACTCAAATTTAATGATGAAAATGATGCAAATTACTCCAAATAGCCTGATGACAGTTCTGAGTGAATGGCAATAACGTTTAAGTTGCTATCTAATGTCATACCCCCCAACCCCAGTACTGGCTAGCTTATGTTAGCTAACTAGCAAGATTACATGATGCTAGCGCAATTGGTCCATTCGCTTAAATTGACAAAATGCAAAGTTAATAATCAAAATAGCATTCTCCTTGGCACGTTTGTCATCTTCTTTCATCTTTTTTTTTTGTACTACCTCTGATGGCTTTTGCCTTTTCATTTTCTCTAACTCTAATGCTCTCCACTCCACCATGATGCTCTAGAATGTTCTGACTGTGATGATCAATCACTGATGAACACAGTGAGTTTTCTGGGCACAATTTTGGTACCCTGGGTGGCCACCAATGTTGCCTATAGGAAGCAGCCCCTGCACAGGTGACACCAATTCCATTTGACATCACCATCCCTAGAACCACGCTGCTAGCATGACTAAAACGAATGGTCTACAATTGATGCAGCATAGGCCAAAACATCCTTCCTTTTGGTCCCCTAATATGGGCCAAGCTCTGAAAACCCTGGGTCCTACACTTCC
Organism: Thunnus albacares; assembly: GCF_914725855.1. NCBI lineage: Eukaryota > Metazoa > Chordata > Actinopteri > Scombriformes > Scombridae > Thunnus > Thunnus albacares. The sequence goes on along the minus strand of NC_058127.1, from coordinate 20,406,947 downwards.
CATAGTGTGTCTTCATGGGATCATACCTTCTACCTTGTTCAAACCCAGCACTTCGAATCTGTGGCAACTTGTACCTCTCAATAAAACAACTGTCCCCTAGTCCTTCGAAGGATTGCTGTCCTTGAGCCCAGACCAAGATTACTTAATCACACGGGTATGTCAGACTTGATGAATCTCCTACAGGGAGCAGTCTGTACTATCCATGACCAGTAAATTGACTTTGACATATAAAAAAAGTGCCCGTTTAACTTGGATGGAGGATTTTCCCAAGTGGGCAGAAAAAGTGAGGGGGTGGGCTGAAACAGATGAATCTACTGGTGTCATTGCTCCAGACTTTATCTTACAAAGCTTATTCTATTTGTTAGCTGTGTATTGTTGCATTTCCTACCTGCAAATGATCAATGACTTCTACTGGTAGGATAGGAGCTACGTTCCAAAAATAGCCAATGTTTTTATATGCATATATCAAAAATGAAACTCCTTATTGTTCACAGCCAGTAGTAGAAAGTCATTTTCACATTGCCATATTTTCTGCTCATTATAGACAGACCAGTCTGAGGTTCAGATGACTTGAGGTTTTTTCTTCACAAAGCCCGAATCTTCAGGGATATTATATATAAGTCCCAACCAACCCATTTCATCAGCCGCCAAAATAGCCGCGTTCCTATGAATACATCCCATTTCCATTGCAAAAGGCTGCAGCGGTGATTGACGCGTCCTTGTTCTCTGGTTTACATTAGATGTGAAAATAATTGGCACCTGTATTCCTCTGCATGCTCTAAAACCAGAGAAAAGCATAGCACCAGAGGTTTCATTTCACTCTGGAGTCTGATCCCCTTCTATTCACTCCAGATGTGGAGGGGCACACACACACACACACACCAAGGATTTCTATCAGAAATAGCTGAGAAGATTAATATAGAGTAAAGATGTGTCATATCATCATATTCCACACGTTCCACTGTTGCTGACACATAGAGATGAATAGCTCTGCATTGATATTTCTCTCACGGATATATAAGCCCTCATGCATATAGAATATCAACTTAAGTTATGTACTTGCATGTGTGCTTCTACCATCCCTCTACCCTTCACCTCATCCTCTTCTCATCCTCTCATCCTCTCTCAATCTCCTCGTCCTGCTCGCCACACATTCCCTCTGGCGATATCCGTAGCTAGTTATCATGAGAGCAAGCCTATTGAAGTACATTAAGCATCCAGTATCCCAGCCAGCCCTGACAGATTGGATGTGATCTTGGCGGTTTAGTGGGGTGTACGATGCCCAGGGAGAGTAATTGCTTGCGTAATTGCACTCTGGGGATCGGTAGAGCAGTAGGGCCTAAATTCATCCTTCTACCTGCCCTCAGGCAGCATGGACAACTCATGTCCCAACATCTGTCCATTCTTTACACCTTTCCATGAACCACCCTCCTTCACTCATTCCCTTCACCACAGTGGCTGGAGGGGAGGTTTATCGTGGAGTCAGCGGGCTGAGTGGTGTCAGGGGGAGCAGGTGGAGCATGAGCCAGGTCAGAGGAGCTCTGCATGGGTCTGAGGAGACAGATGGAGGAGGAGATTAGGAGGAGCATGGAGTTGCCCTGTTGATAAAATGAAAAGAGAGGCAGAGGAGACGAGAGGAAGACACACAGAGGATATGAAAGCCAGAGTCCAAGTGAGGGAAGATGTGTGTGCACCAGATATTCTCATAAGGAGCAAAAGATGAGGAAAATCCTCTCAAGTGGAGACAGTGTGGGTGTTCTGCAACTCATAAGGGGCTACTTTAGGTTTAGGACTTAGGAGTTAAAGTTAGCATGAAGTCTTTTAGTGCTTGCTTTCATTCCGAGTGTGATTTACTGCAGGGGCGCAAGATGAATACAGTTGACTGCAATTGTCTGGCAGGACTGAAAACCAAAGCTGTGTCCATGCGTGAACTGCTCACAACTCACAGATAAATTCAACCTGTAATAACTGGTTGTAAGCAGACACTTCCTATTAAGGGGTCAGCTATCAAAAAGGCTAGGAATCACTGGTGTATAGTATGCACCTAAAAGTAAAAACTGATTTTGAAACTTCACTGCCAATCAGTCTGCACAAAAGGAAGAAAAACATTTTTCCAAAGATTTGAACTTTTTTTTGTAGCTTTCTGAGGTGTTCTTAGAGTTTTTTTCCCCATCATCCATAATGTGTTTTAATTTTTTTCCAGCTGTGAGCGACCCCTCAATTTCTGGGCATTGCATTCTGGGGAAATATTGTCCAACAGCTCCTTTAAGAATCAAGTCAATTTTGCATGGACATTAATGTCTTACCTAATTTTGTCACTTCTCTAGTATGAATGCACTACATAATCAAATCCTTTTAGAATTAGTATGTAGTATGGAATTCAGACACTGCTCTGCTGTCAGATCAGACCTGAGGACTGTGAATAAAAACTACTGGATTATAGTAACAGTTAAAGGATAATACTGGCAATATCATATGTCTTTCTTAGTGTCCAAAACAATGTTCATTCATTAGCATGGACATGGGCATTGTAGTTTATTTTTTAGTTGATCCAACATACACCGTCCTGCTGCTGTAAATCACACTAGAGCATGTGGAAGTGTATTAATCCACGGCTGAAAGTAGTCCCCAACAAATGTACTATTTACTCCTGTTTGAGTAAAATTTACAACAAAAAAAACAACAACAAAAACTTCAGTTCCTAGCTGTGGCAGGAAAATAAGAAATTATACTCTTCAGTAGCAACCAATGTGCTTGGGGCTAGAGCCACAGGGTATGGGAGTCAGAAAATATTGAGATACAGACTAATACACTGTCTGCTTTTCCTTTGGATTTGTTGACAATAAGGAAAATCTGAAATAAAAACAGACTTATCATTTAATTTCAAGTGGCTTGAGCAAGGTTGAGGTGAAGAGTTGATGTCACTTCTTGTATGCACAGAAGATTACCAGTCAATAACTAAAGAAACACTTTTAATGCACCTGCAAAAAAATGCAGAGTCTAGGATGTTCTCCTGGATATTACCGCTTAAGCTTAAGGTTATTTTCAGGCTAAGATTTGAGTTTAGTGTTCAAATTAGAACTAGATTTAACTGGCATTAAAGGTTGGAGACAGTTCCCTAAAAGTATAGCTAAAGAAGCACAAACATACAGACTGCTTAAGTATGCAAATGTAGCTAAGTAGGTGTGTATGAGAGATCAGCTGTCAGGTACAAACTGTTTACTGATGCAGAATCAATGTGTCATTCTGTACGATGCATATGTGTGATCTGCACATGTTGCACAGCCCCTCACCACTCCTTATTTAATCCCCCCCCCTCCCCCCGTCTCTCTCTGTCACCGGAAGATACAAGGAGTTGTGTGTGTGTGTGTGTGTGCTGGCAGCTTAAGAGTGTTTACTGCAGCAGTGTGTGTGTGTGTCTGTATGTGTGTGTGTGTGTGTGTGTGTGAGAGAGAGAGAGAGAGAAAGAGAGAGAGAGAAAGGAGGAAGCTCACAGGGACAGACAGATGCTGAAGGATAAAGACGCGCAGCTGAGATCTATCAACTGCAAGGCGGGCGAGGGTGCCATGCTCTGACACTGACTCACATCCTCATGCACACACACCACACACACACACACACACACACACACACATTTCTCTACCACCCTCGGTGTGAATTTCATTCCCATCAGGGTGCATGTTTTCCTGTCTGAGCTCTTTGTATTGCCACCACCATGGGTGTCTGTGTGGGTTTGTGTGTTTGTATATGTGCACACCTTCACCTTAACCCTTACCGCTACATGCACAATGTTAACCATACTGTAATTGCTTATTATATGCATGTTTGCAGCTGCACATGCTGTGTGATGGTGACGCTTGATTTTGTGCAAATGCGTGTGTGCAAGTTTGTGTTACATTGTGTGTGTGTGTGTTTGTGGTGAAGTCTGGCAGCAGGAGCAGAGTGTAGTCAGAGTCACCAGGGAGAAGATGCAGTTACTGAGGAGAGTTGAAGGTCGGTGCACCAAATGAGGTCAGCATTAATAAATGAGCACTAATAAACAAACTAAATAAACATAAAGTATTTATTAGTTAATGGAACTAATCATAGGACAATAATAAAACTAATAAACCACATGAGTGTGTACAAATACATCTTGCACACACAGACTCATTCCTTCCGCTCACATTATCACTCCAGAGAGTACATCCAGTTATTCAGCAGTAGCAGATCTGATGTAGGTGGTATCTTATAGTTCTGCAGTTTTTAAAACTGACTCATCTTTGACACAACAGACACTCAAACGTAGCGAGAGAGCACCACAAACCAGCCCGTTTTCCCACACAGATAGATTCCCAGACAGAGCAGAGGGTTTGTTTTTCATGCCAGCTCCACCTCTGAACTGCTGTTGTCTCTAAACCAGTCTGTCCTCCTCCACTACATTTAGCTCTGTCATCTGCCCTGCCAAGGTTTCTGGAGGTCATTGCAACAGAAACAGCTCCATCTCTGCTCTCTTTTAATTTTCTTTTTTTTTTTTCTTTCTCCCCTCTCTTTCTTTTCCATTTTTTTTTCTTCTGAGCAGCTCTATAAAATCTCCCCACAGTATTTGTTTCTTGTTTGGATCTCATAACCTGCAATTACAATTCTTGTTGAAGGCATGCTGTAATTTCGCATCGCAGAGGAAATGTCTGCACTTTTGTCTTACTTACAGATCCTTCAGCTAAAACAGACGCCGGTTTAAGCTTCTGTAAGATCGTTCATCCGCTCTGCTGAAGTGCCCTTGAGCAAGACTGTGAATTCCTGCCAGCAGCAGGTCTGCTGTTCTTGTAGATGTGACTTTCCTATCATTTTTGTTCCTCTCCCCCCCCCCCCCACACACACTCTCTCCTCCATCTCGGTCTCACTATGATTTCCTTTCTCTCCCTGGCTGTGCAAGAACAGCGGGAGGTGTTCATGGTGCATCAAGTTTTTCCTCCCTCTGTCGTTTTTAAGGGAAATATTTTCAATGAAAAATATTAAAGGTCTCTGCCTCCCTTTCTCTCCCCCTCTGTCTCTCGGTTGTGTTTATGAAAGTGTGTTGCACTGCAGCCACAGCTTGGGGAACAGACAGATCTCTGTACTGAAGCATTGCAGGCAGAGCTGGAAGTCATGTAAGGACGAAGGCCTCTGCGCACGATAAATTCCCTTGATGGAAATGTCATGTAAGCACTATTTACATTTGGGCAGTGAGCTCATAAAGTTTGAGAAAAACCCAGAGAAAGATGTTTTTCTGCCATGTTGAGAAAAACCTCAACATGGCAGAGAAATGATGTTTTGTGTCAGTTTATGTGGGTAAAAACTCACACAAACATGCACTTTTATAACATCTTGTAGCTAACTGAGCTTTTTTTTTTTTTTTTTTTTTAAAGAATTCAGTTCAGGAGCAGCCAGATACTTTTCATAATTTTTAAAGGGGCATTGCTGCAATTTCACATCGCACTGCCTTAAATTTTAGGGATTGACAAGAAACAGACTTTTAAAAAAGAATGGAAATCAGCACGGCAGAAGCCAAGATACCCTGATGTTTTCTAATTTGGATCAAGCTTTAGAAATGCTGGATCCTACATTTCCCATAATGCTGGATCTTTTATTAGACACTCCCTGCCTCCTAAATGCCCACTTCTTTCAAACCCCACTCCTCCAGTTTGTAACACCGGCTTTCCGTTGTAAACTTCGAGTCTGACAGGCCAAGCTGAGATAACCCTGATGACATCATCGGGGCTATTTTTTAAACCTTGGAAAGCTCCCACCAGATCCATAGACGATATTATACAACTGTATTCACAGGCTGAGTCGTACTCATGAGGATTAACTGAGCTCCATGTGTGAAATCGGTGGAGTGCCCCTTTAAGGACATCTAAACGTGTGTCTCAGTCCTCTTGCAGGATAGATTCTCTACAGAACAATATACGAAAGAGTGTAGGATGAATAGAAAAGTATGTGAAACTCTAATATTCTCGGATGTTACAGTTCATTTGGTTGAAGAGTGGTGACTCAACAGGCTCCACTATCACTCCAACACACAGTGCAGTCTGGTTCATGCACTGCATCGACCACATGGGGGCAGTACAGCCACAGTTTTGACGGTCCTCCCATTATCCGGCTCATGCATGTCTCTGTGCGTGTGTGAAAGTGTATAAATGAATCAGTGTCAGTGTTCCTGGCGACCGGGGGCCTCAGTGTAAACAGTGGTGTGTGTGGCCCTCAGCGGGGCCTGTCACCCGGCTCGTCCTGTACCTCGTCAAGCTGAACGGCCCACTTTGAAGCGTTGGTGCTCTTCCTCTGATCTGTCAAGGCAGAGGCGGGCTAGGGGGGGGGGGGGGGGGGGGGGGGTCTGGACGGGAGGACAGAAAGAGGACCGCATCCTCCCCACACAGAGAGAGGGAGTGAGGAGGGGGGGGTTCTTTTTGTTTAGACTGGACTGCAGACTAATGAGGTGAATCCAGTCTAATGATCATATGTGACATCATTCATGTAAAAGCAGTATTTTCCTTATTGATAGGTTATCTGTATTTTCCTAAAATATGCAAGTTACTCAAAGTATGACTGTGTAGTGCTACTTTATCTTTTAAAATATTGCCGTGATATTCCTTTAAAACATCTACAATGACTTACAGTGTGATCTCATTCTGTACCTTGAGGCATATTTCATCTTAATATAACTATAATAAACCATACTCCTATAGGGATCTAGCTAGCTATAGCTTCACCGTGACATTTGTGTAATATCCCCTCTAATATTCCTGCTGGATTTTTTTTTCAGCTCAAACCTTGTCCAGTGCCAGATGTGATTCACATTAAATGCATTGAGGGCGCTCTTGCTCTTCCATCTCAGCGTTGAACAGAGGAAGGCGCACGTTGGTGAGCGTCTAGAGAGGTGGTGGTGGTGTGTATGTGTGTGTGTGTGTGTGCGTGCGTGCGTGTGTGTGTATGGGGGGGGGAGTTCTTCTTCAGCGTTTGAAAGGAGGCAGAATAGAGCGCCAGGGAGTCCAGAGGTCCGAGTCGGGGGGCCCCTGAAACTCAGAGAGGAGGTGGAGAGAGGAGGTGCTGAAAGGGACTCGATACCGCCTCCTCCGAAAAAGCCTGGAAGAATTGCGCTCCGTCAGTGCGCCCTGCCTGCCAGTCGGAGGATGGGGATTTTTTTTTCCATTCATCCACGTCCCCTTTTTCCCTCCTCCTTCTCTCAAACAAGCCAGTCGGTCTGTCAATGTGCTGCGAGCATTAGGGCAAGTCAAACCAGTGGGATTTTGAGGCAGAGAGACGGATGAGATAACGAATGAACCGCTTTCTACTGGCCGAGAAGCGACGCGTCCAGCTCTCCAAATGATGCGCTACATCAGATATGCGTCAATTTCCAACAGGGACTGATGCTCACAACTCGCATCTTATTTTTTTTTATCACTTCGCAAGTTTCACGTTGGCTTTGTGCGACATTATTAGAGTGGAGATGCTTTTCTAGCTCTTCGGTTTGTTTCTGTCTCAGTTTACTTGTGTTGTAGCTTGAATAGATTCTTGGATTTACCATCGATTTGGATTTTTTGATTTCTTTTCTTTCTTTTCTTTTTTTTTTTAAATTTTCAACGAATCCGTTGCTAAAGGATTTGCGGATTTACAACCCGTGTTCAACCTGTGTGTTTTTCAAAGAGGAGAATAAGGATTGTAATGCGCACTGACTAAGCCCACCGAGCATCAACATGTCTTTATGAGGATGGAGCTGTGGACACGAGTGACATCTTTTCCATTTTAAACGCTTTACCTTCACAGTTTTGGCCTGAGCTCGACTGTTTCCTTCTAACAGACTGACAATAATTCTTTTTTCAGTCCAGTCTGATATGTTGGAAGGTAGATCTTCTTGCGACAAAACAAGGTAGCCTAATGGGAGAGAAATCACATAGAGTCGGCACAGAGAACAAGGGAACATTGTTCGGAAAAAGACAATTAGGGCGCACCGAAAGGCAACAGAAATAGCTCTTGGGTGGCGATAAATTTCAGAAAATTCGATTCGGTGGAGTTATATTTGAGCTGAGGAGCAGTGCTTTGGAGAAAAAAAGGAGGACTGATGACAAATTAATGGGAAAGTCATGGGATTGGCACTGAAATAGTACGGCCGTGGACGCGCAGAAAAACCGTCGATTTTGGAGACCCAGACGCACGGATTGAACAAGTTTCTCCTGCACATTTCCGAGTGTGTTTTTTGGTTTGATCCAGTACAATTTGATGAATTTTGGATCCATGAGGTTATATACAACAGGCTTTCGCTTCACACTTTGACTGTCTCTACCTATAGCCTGCTCGGCTGTAGTCGCTCATCCTTTGTTTTTAGAGTCTCCTTGCAACAACATTGAAAACACAGAAAATATTTCCCATTTCTTCTAAATGGGGCTACATATGCTGGGTGTCAGGGTTGAGATGGCGTGTCGTGGAAGTGGGAATGGATTGGGGATCCTGCTGGTATTCTTACTGGATTTACTGGGGACGACGGCCAGCAATATGGAGCCCATCTACTGGAATTCCCTGAACGAAAGGTAAGAGGTTCTCAACTGCAAGACCTTAAATTTTTATTGTCTGCCTAATTGCGGGTTTGAACTTGAAGTTCCCTGCCCTCGCCTGATTGAATAATTAGTGTAATTTCAAGCTGGAAGTTGGAAATGCGACCAAAGCTCAAAAGATGGTTTAATGCAACATTTAATAAAACTCCCAGTACACTGTAAGTGTATGGTAGTAATGCAACATGACATACAAGACACTATAAAGTTAGATAAGAGGATAAATTCCCTACAGAGCTGAGGCCTACCGCAGACACACTCCCTATAGAGTATTAATGATTTTTTATTAAGGTCTCTCTTTGGCCAATTCGTCACACCTTCCTCCCAAAATAACATCATTCCATCATTAGTGTTTGCAGTATAACAGGAGTTCAGTATAAACAGTGTAATTTGATAAATGTATACCCATTGAGTTGAAACAAGCTGCTCTGTTTCACAGCTGTTCTGAATTTGTCACACTCACATTGATTATTGTGGATAATCCAGCTGTAGTTCTTCTTATTGGTAAAGTCCCTGTAAGCTGCAGGCGAATAGACACAGGCTTTGTGGTGTGTGTGTAGGAAAATAAAGACTTGTGTGATGCTCTAATTGCTGTTGCTGGATGACCTTGATTAAAGTCTAGGCCCCGGCCCGCAGGCCTCTTTTTGAAACACCCAGTCTGCCCACTCCGCCACGCTCATTTGCATTTTTTCTTTCCTCTGGAGAAGGTGTCAGGCATTAGCTGAGGAAATGTCATTTTAAACACCTCTCTGCCGCCCGGCCTTAACGACCGACACCACTTTTCTCACACCTCTGCCAATTTCCCTGTGTCTGAATAGACGCCCGGTGGGGGCAAGGAGGGGCTGGAGAATAACAGGGCGGCTTGTATGGAGGTGAAGGGGGGCTTTTAGTAACACCAAACTGACTGACTACTTTTCTGGGGACAAACTGGAATGACAAGGTTGATAAATAATTATATGTAGGCCACCAAACTATATTGGAGGGAACAGTAGCCTTAAATGCTCCTTTTTAATTATTTCTCATATTTTACAATTCATTCTCCAATTTATTGCCTATTTTAACCACATTCATAATGCTAAAAAATACAAAATTAAATTTAGATTTATGTCAGCCAACAAAACCTTGCCATCTCCAGCTCACACCCATGCCAGAGGCTTTTTCAGAGACAGGTTTTTACTGCGTCCGTGTGCTGTAGGCTATGCAGCCTGCCCAGTTTCTCCCCTTTCCACAGATGTGACTGCGTGGGCCCCGCTGTGGAGCCAGGCATGAAGCCCTTAATGAGGGCTTTTTGTCAGCAGTGGGTGGATTCACCCAACAGGGAGCAGAGTTGGACACGGGAGGGTAATTTTCACTGAGAAGCTAACAGCCTGGGCTTTTGAGGCCTTACAGGTGATTCCACGCCATTGTTTCCTAATGGAGTTTAGTGTTAGGTGGGTGTCGGGGCTTAGTGAATGAATGGGCCTGGCTGGTAATTAGAAGGGTGGTGGCTTTGACACCAGACTCCATAGTCATCTCCACAGATTTGCTCACTCATATATTCAAAATACAAAGCCTGGACTATGAAGCTTATTCGCAAAGCTTACAATTCATAGTTAATCAGCTTAGTCATTTTTCCAGTTTATTTTCCTGGCCCTTTTACACCCTTGCATGTACTTGTTACTTCTCGGTGTCTACATGACAAGAGCAATACTTTAGTTTCCGCTGCCTCAGGGCAAAATAGGCTTTGGCCCTGGGCTGAAATATGTTAAGAGCCCATGCTTGTCCAAATAGTGCGCATCTTCCAAGGACAAAGTCCTGAGCCCACACACATCTGGTTTGTACTTCTGAAATGAGGCGAAAAGTAAGCAGAAGCAGTCTGTATCAATCAGGTGCAGGAGTGCATGTATGGTTCACATCTTGTCTGTGTAGCAAATGGACTGTCACGTTGTTAACCTCTAAACCTCTGCTGGATGTACTGCTTTGAAGTTTCGACCATCCACCTGCAGCTTCCCTCCACCTCTCCTCCCATCTTTCTTTCCGCCTCTGTGAGCAATCTCCAACTCCTTCTCTTCCTTGGCCCCTTCTCCCCTCTGTCTTTCACAGCTTTCGCCCCCTTCTTTCCTCATATTTTTTCTTCCTCTCGTGCCGCCCTTACCTACGTGCCCTCTGCTTCCTCCTCCATCCCTCTCACCCTCCTTTTCCCTCCTGTCACTTTCCGTCTGTCTCTATCTCTACCTCGCTCCGTCACCCCCCACCCCACCCCACCCCTCCGGTGCAGTGACCAGACGTAGCAAATTGGAAACATGTGTCACATCCAGCCACTAATTATAGAGCTACAGCAGCCACTGACACGCCCAAAGATGTGTTAGTAGTGATGGGGTGAGAAGGAAGAAGGAGGTACCCATCGGTGTAGTGAAGGATACCTGAATTTTAGCTCCCCTTTTATTTACAAAATTAATTCCTGGAGTGCACAATAAATTCTTAAAAAATCAAGCTGACATTACAGCAAAATATAGTATGAAAATGTTTACATCCACCCTTTTATTGACTGCTCCATCAGTTGAAATTGCTGCTGCCCAACAGAAAAAAAAAAGAGACAGAGCTGTGCAGAGAGGAATATAAACAGAGACAGGTGCTGGGAGGTGAAAGAGAAACAGAAGGAGCGGTAGAGAGAGCAGAGATGGGAGGGAGAGACAGTCCTAACCTAAGTAAATCAATACCAGTTAAGTCTCAAGTGCCAATACAGGTTCTGCTTGAGGAAGAGGGAACTGAACCAGAACGATCACCTTGGGAAGAGCTTCCCCCACTAGACATACATTATCCTTATCTCAGCATCTCCTATTATCGGCCTTACACGGCCGCCCTAATGAAAGATCGAATCTTACATTACTGCTCAGGAGTTTGGGGGGGTGGGGGGAGGGGGTTAGGGGGTGCTGAGTGCAAGTGACCCACACACACACAAACACACATACACAGGAGATCAAAGAGTGTAGGTCACATTGATGGACACACAAACGCACAGAGAGAGAGAATTAATTCAATTAGAGAGAATGTTGGCTGCGGTCACTCCTCTGATCACAGCATATGGAGTTTCGTAGATTTTGGCCCCTATTGCAAGTTTGATTTCAATGTCTGTTCTTAAGGCCAAAGCCTCTCATTCACCCCTCCCTCTCCTTGCAGGCTCTTTCTCCTTTTTCCTCTCTTTCCATACTTTAGTAAACGGCTGTAGATTATTGTAAACGGCTGCTGAGGGTGGGTGTCTCCTCGCTCTGCGCTCACGGTGACTTGTAATACAACTATTCCCCCTAAGATCCACATTAAAATTTAATCCCCCCTTCCCGTTTCTCAATAATTCATTAATCGCCGGCTAATTGGCGCCGGATAAAAGACTAGCTAACTAGGCTAAGTGTTTCAACTACAAAAAACCAGAGAAAAGACTCCAAAGGAAAAAAAAAAAAAAAAAATTACTGGAAATCTTTTTGGTGAGGGCACTCTGGGATTGAGCGCAAAGAATGGAATAAGTGTTAGTAGGTCAAACGGGGTGTCCTATCAATAGAGAAGCATTCTAACACCAGTCTATTGATTGTCTGTATGTTCCAAACTCCACACCCGGTTTCACCCCTGTGAAATCAACCCATAGGTTCCCCCCATCGTGAATAATGCATGCATGCACTGAGGCCTTTCTGGGCTGTGTGGATAAGTAAGCAGGAGCCTGGTAAGCCTACACGCATCCTTAGGCTAAATGATTAGAGAATATCCACTGGGTAGCTTTTTTATTTTAAGAGGGAGTGTAAAAACAAGAGAAGGAATGTTGTGGAGAGAAGAAGAGAAGGAAAGAATATGAACCATATTACTCAAGCTGCCTTTTAAAGGAAGCAGGCAGCGGCTCTCCCTTTCTCCTTCGCTCCCCCCCCCCTCCTCCTCCCTTCCCACCTCCCTCTCTCTCGGTAAGAAAAGAGGAGTGTGTGTAAGTTTACGAGCTGAGAGCAACAGGAGCTGTGAAAAGAGGTTTCAGCTGAGGTGGCAGAACGGAAAGGCAAGGGGAAGGAGAAGGAGAAGGAAGCCAATCCGGCCACAGGCTGGAATCTCTTTCTTCTCTTTCTTCAGGGTTGCAGGCAGGCAGATGGACACACAGGTGAAAATACAGACATGTGAACAGACAGATCCATTGCAAACACACAGTCTCAACAGATGCCCGCACACACACACACACACACACACACATAAATGAGCCTCAGGGGGCGCGACCTCCCCTCCCATCTCTGTCGGACATGTGTGTAAAGAGTGTGAGGTCCTAATGTATCTCTTTTGTTGCATGTGCTAGTGAGCATTAAACACACACCGCTACCCACAGACGGTAAACACAGGAGGGAAGACACACACACACACACACACACACACACACACACACACACACACACACACAGGGGAGGAGAGGAACTTGGTAGGCGTCACGGACTGTTGTTCCACACGGAATTCATTCATTATTTTATCACTCGATTATAAGTTTATTTGGCAGGGGCAGTGCGCATTCATCAACATCATAACAGCTATAAAGCACCGTTGTAAATATGCTGGTGTTAGCTAAAGAACTAATTTACTTCCCCAGTCCCCTGGGCTTTAGAAGTGACTTTGGGATTTTAGTAATTGTTAAAAGTGCTGATGATTAGGATGAAGGAGATTAAAAGCGTGTGGCTGGTTGAGCTGGTTCAGAATGTTGGAACACATGCAGAAACAAGAAACTTTCTTTCCTGGATATATATGCATGCACACACACACACACACACACACACATATATACACTGTGGTAGTAGTGGTAACAGTAATCCAGGCCGCAGGTCTGAAGGGGTCACATGTGTCCCAGCATCACTGGGCAGATTGCCCTGGGTGACTGAACTCAGAGCCCCATAGCAAAGCCAGCCAACACACACATACAGACACACACACACACAGTCACACACACACACCCTGGCCTCTCATTAGCTTGCTTCACAGCACACCCTGCCTAAGCAGGATCATCCAATCCTCCTGGCAGCATTTGGACTGGGCCAGGTCAATCCTCCTCCCTCGGGTGACAGAGAGAGGTGGACTGGTGGGAAGCCAGTCCGAAGGTGTGTGTGTGTGTGTGTGTGTGTGTGTGTGTGTGTACACACGTGTATGCGGACTTCACAGGCCAGAGGGGTGTGCAATGTTGAAACAACTTTTCCCTCCAGTTTCTTAGCGCTTTCTCTCCTTCTCCTCCGGCATCCCTCCATCCTCCCCTCCTCGCTGTTGAGTTTTGTTGAGGCTCTGTATCAGAAGACTCCCAGCTCTGCTGCTCTGCAGATCCCCACACCACTGGGTTGGGCTCACATTGCAGCAGCGACTGTGGCTTCGGCATCATTCCAGATAAATGGGATAGCAGCAGGAGGGAGTTGATGCTGTTGTCATTTTCGTGTGTGTGTGTGTGTGTGTGCCTGGATGCTGGTTTGTGAGAGAGGATGTGCTGGTATGTTCGTGTTTGTGCCTTGAATACTAAATAGTGTGGAAAGATCTCCAACATCTAATCCAAACTGCGTATGCAATATGCACTTTGTACCGCAAAAAATCTTCCTCTAATCAAGTAATTTTTGTTGTTTTTGACTACTTACTTATTTTCTTAAAAGAACTGAAACATTAGTGCAATTATTTTAACCCTTTCCCCACAAAAAAGAAACTAATTAAGTATTTGCTCAAATTGATTTTTCTTTTTTGATGATTTTGTGTCAAGAAAAAAAAAGTTGAAATGTTCTCAGAGTTTTGGCAGATTGCTTCATTTTTGTGAAGGAAAATAAGGATTTTAAAACAAGTGTAAGACAGAAATTGCTTGATAAAATGGAGATTTTTTTTTTTCTCTGTGTGTGTTATTGTTTGTTTGGTCTTTTCACACCTGCTCTCCCCTCAAGCAACATCAAGGTGGAGTCCTCTTTTGCATAGCCCCACACACGGTTATGCAGAACTTGTAAAATGCAAAACAAAAGACAAATGTTTTTCCTTCTCATCTCTCAGTCACGCCCTCAGAAGCCGGAATTCATTCCAGTTTTAGCCTTTGTGTTCCGTCACTTTCATCAACACTGAAACTACATCACTCTCTTCTCACCGTCTGCCAGTGGTCGTCGGTGCGACGCTCTGATTGGACACTGGCGACAAAATGGTTTTGTAACTAAATGTTAAAGAGGCTGTGTGTGTGTGTGTGTGTGTCTACACAAGAGAGACAAATGAGTGGGTTTGCTGCTGGACAGCTGTGCCTTGTCACAGCTGAAGCTTTGGCAAACATTTTCGACCGATATGAGCATGGGGGCAGAAATAGAAGGAGCTGGTGTTGTTAGAGTGAGATGAGGGAAAGATAGAAGAGAGAGGAGGAGAGCAGGGAGCTGACAGGGTCATAGAAAGAAACAAAAAGCACGGGAGACAGTGAGGGAAGGAGAGTTAAGAGAGAGATGGATGGTTTGGGAGTGCGGCACGGTTCGACAGTGGTAGTGGCTGATGTGACGCGAGGCAGACAGGGAGAGTGACTGATGATCTATAGGTCACCGGCATGACTAGCTGCTTCCTGCTCACATACAACTGAGCCGGCCTCTCATTCCTCATTACTGACACGTCCCATAATATTTATCCCTGTGAAGTCCAGCATGAAACCTGGTAAGCTTTAAAGGAATTCATTGACTTCTTGAGCAGAATGAGCTCTCTGATTAACTTAGCATGGCGCGCTTAGACGACTGGCAGCTGTTTCCCCTCTCTGTGTTCGGTATTTACTGAAGTTCTTATGTTAAGATGAGATGTTGCAGCACACACTGTGTTTAAACTCAATACACAGTATGCACAGGTCACAGTGTTAGAAATGATGCCAAATGCCTTGTTGCAGAACAGTGTGTTGATAGACCTAAGTTGCCAAAAGCTAAATCAATTCCATTAAAGGAAAACTCTACTGTTCCACTGTATAATCAATATCAGAAGTTCATTATGTTCCAAGATGAAGTGTTGTAATTTACATTTATTGGTGAACTCACCTTGTCTGAAACTGCCAGTTTCTGAGTTTCTACATTTCACAAAAGAGAATGTGTTGAGTTGTGTGTTGGTAGAAATTTAAGTTATTAATACAGGAAATGCAAGACACCAAGTTTTTTTTCTGTGACATTTTTAAGAGTTGTGCTGTTTATTCAAAAGTCAGCTTGCATTCTGGTCTATTGAGGCTACAGTCAATTGGTGTTTCTGGCTTGTCGTTGATAGATTTCATCCTGTGCGATTGTTGTTGAGTCTAGGAGCCAACAGTCTTTGATTCTGCGAAATACACTCCAAAACCTGACGTTCGGCAGGCAAGCTTTTCTTTTATTGTACTCCATTGTAGCTGAGATGGAACACAATCTCTCAAAGTCATGTCGGGAATAACAAAAATACACCGTCAAACAACAAAATGGACCTAGAAATGCAAGGCGCGCAGCCGGTAGCTGCATGCTTTTGTAAGTGATGAAGTGGTTACAGGTGGAGTTTTTTTTTTTAAATATCTCATTTTACATTTATATTTTTGGCATAAGAAGCTGTTATCCAGAGATTTGCAGAGACACACAGAGCTGCAAAAGTAAGCATACATGAATCACCCTGCCTGCAAGGAGCCTGGTAACAAAGCAGAGCAACTGTTCACTGCTAAACTACAAAATGATACATGGCTTTTATTTGTATGTGTGTGTGTGTGTGTATGGTGGTGGTGGGGACTGGAGGGGGTGGATCCCCTGGCTGTTGCACTAGATGTTTGGTCTCCTGTGTGGGAGATATGGAGACCTGTTACACCAAAGCATCTTAGCTTTAAGATAATCTTTACCCATTGACTTACAATGGGTAAGAGATGATCCTCATGCTAAGAGGCTTTGGAGGGGAACCCTGTCCTGCTCTGCCCCGCTGCACTAACAACCAGTCATCTTGAAACTTGGCTAAATAATAAGCGAACATATTTATTACCCCATATGAGCACAGGCCTACTTCACTACCTCAGATCATTTGTAATATTCTCCATCCTTAACTCCCAGCACCTTGATTATATTTCCAGTCTTCACGCTTTCTCTGCAGATGCTTGTGTGAGTGTGAATGCACGCACGCACGTATGCATCGTTCTAATTAGGAGTTAAAAGACCGTACAGTGAGCGTAGTCCATCTGGCTTTGGCATTAGCCCATCGTTGTTACAGTCTATGGGGAAACTGACCTTGGCTAGCTGCTCAGGGAAAAATCACACTCCATTTCCTGGGTTGTGCATTAAATATAATTTAAGTAGGATTGACGTTAAAAATGCGAGATTAATTCTTCAGTTTTGGATGCAGGTTCGGGCCTCATGCCTCATGAACGTCGTCAGTGTATCTCACTTTGTAGAGATCATATACTGAGTGGAAGTATAGCATATGCCACATGTTTCAGTTTAAATTACTTTTTGTGATTTAAAAACGTCTCGCATGTGGTTGAGCAGAGGAAACTTTTGTCTCAAGGTCTTTTCCTGCTTGCATATTTCATTGATGCTGAGAAGTGAACAAAAACAGCGTTAACGATTCATATTAATTTCAGTCTGAGCTCACAATATTATTCTCTTGAAGGAATAGTTCAACATTTTGGGAAATATCCTCATTTACGTTCTTGCTGAAAGTGAGATGAGAAGATTGATATCACTTTAATCAAAAAGAGTGTTATAGGTCTTCCCATCTATCTCTCATGGCGCTTTGAGACCAAATGCGATTTTGAGTTGCACTCGCTGCTGGGTTCAGTGCATATCTGACTAGGTGTTCGGTGAGGTCATGAAGGACAGAGCAAAGTAGCTGGAGTTTTCAAAACTTCTAGCAGAAGTGTAGAACTATTGAGAGGGAACACTTTGTAAACCATATAACAAACCTAAGCTATGTTTATCATATAGGCTACACATATTGCCTACCTACAAGCTAGCTGACTGATATGCCTACTTGGTTGGAAACGTGTTTCCAAGATAGGGTTTTCCTCCAGAGTTCTCAATACAAGGGTAAAATTGTGTTGTACAATTCAGGGAGTTCAGACACACACATAATTAGCTTTTCCTCCATTTTGCCTCCCGTGCCTGGCCGGCTGCCTCGTTTCTATTGGCCATGCGGGTATTCGTCACAGCGTGCACTGCCCAAAGTTCTGGGCTTGAGCTCACTGAGCGGCACGCTGTGCCCGCATTTTGCTCAATGCAGTGAAAAGCCATCGTGGTGCGGTGCCAGCCATTGGCAATAATGGGTTTCAGAGTGCAGTGGTGCCATTGTGTCAGAAAGGGCCTTCAGTGAGAAAGTGAATAAGCATATTTCCCCCAATGTCAAACTTTAAAACAAGTGCTTGCAGGATTTTGTTTTAATGTAAATAACTATGCTTACAGATACTTCTTTTGCCAAGTTGTGTTGATGTTAGCTATGTTTAGTCTAAGCTTAAGAGGGAATATTTTGAGGAGCTGAAACAGCACCTGGAGCAGGAGCAAGAGTGGCAAAGTGAAGCCAAGAAGAAGAAGGAGGAGGATGACTTCAGCTGCCAGAGAGCTGAGGGACAGACAGAAGCAGTTGCTGTGGCCACAACTGTCAAATTAAAGGATAATGGGATAAGTTGTATAAAGAGTTATACATTTGAAAGTTAGCATCAGAAAGTCAGCAAACTTACTCACTCACACAACAGTCTCTATCTAAAGTTGAAAACATAAGCTAACATTAGCCACCATAAGCTAACAGTCATATCAGACCATAGAAATAGAACTTGTGTGTTAAACTCAGTAAGGCTGGGTTTTCTTGCTAATGAATGTAACTTTTCCTTTTCGAGAAGAAGAATGTGCTATTTCTTCTGTCAAAAGTTACATAGTTTTATTTTAGCACCAGTTGCAGGGTTACATTGTTCTTTTTGGACAGAGAATATAAATCAACCTACGTTTATGAACCCTTTTCAAAGCTGAATGGGATGAGCTCGGAAATGCATGGTTGTCACACTAAAACAAGGCTTTTTTTCCTACTTCCTGGAAAGTGGACATTTTGCAGATAAAACTGCTTTAACCTGAAGCGATGATTTAAGGCTGAGCACAAAAGTAAACTAGCTGACTGCCTCCAAATGGTCTTTTTTTTTTTGTTGTTGCAGCATATGGGGCTCAGCACAGTGCTTTGTTGTCTAGGACAAGTAACTCTAACAAGATCCATCTTGTATAGAAAGAGCAGTGAAGTGGATTGTTGTTGCCCCGTCCACATGCCATCATCTGATACCCCGGCACTGGCTATAATGCACGACTCTATGTGCGCGCTTGAAGCGACAGAACGGCTTTCTAGCGGTTTTACCCTCCTCTGCTCAGTCTCTCTCTTGTCTTTGTCCTCATGTCTTGCAGTCAGTGTTCCACACACACACACCAACAGTCATATACACTGGCAGACACACATCCAGGCATGCATGCACACAGTGGAGAGCTTGTATATACACACACATACTCATGCATGCACAGATGAAAAATGTTATTGCTCCCAGTGCTGGAAGAAGTCCAAGTGGAAGGGTTGAGTTTCTTCAGAGGTAACCCCCCCCCCCCCCTCCCTTCCTCTGTCAGTAGCATATCCCTCACTCCTTCCTTCCACTCCTTCTCTACTCCCTCACTCTCCCTCCTTCACTTCATCCTCCTCCCTCTGCTCCCCGTGAACAAAAGAGCTGCCCTCCCAGCGCTTCCACTGAAAGCCCTCACACACACTCGGCACTCAGGCTTTCGCACTCTCCCACACGCACTCTTACTCCTCTCGTCGTCTGCAAAACCAGTCCACTTCTCCACACTAATCCCCCCCTTCATTTCTTTTGTCTTCTCTTTCACTTTTTCTCTCTCGTTGCCTGGCTCTCCACCAGTGTAAATTTCCTTCTCTACGTACCCAAGCCGTTATCATGTTACAGCGAGTTGGCAGACTGTAAAGTTTATTCCCCTCTTTTAAAAAAAAATTGCTCTCATCTTTTTCTCCTTTTGTTTCTCTTCTTCTTTGGTGTTTTTTGATCTGTAGGCTCTCTTTCTCCTCATTCGCTCATCACTGTCCAACAGTAAATAGGTCATCTGTAGTGAAGACAGGATGAATAATCATGATTGCCTATCACTGTGGTGTCAGAGTAATTTGGGAGTCACTGTGAACCAGAGCTTGGCCTGCACACACGCACGCACACACACACACACACACACACACACACACACACACACGCACACACACACACACGTATATGCATGAGCAGATGTACCACTCCCTCAAAATTCTCTGGAAATCAGGAAGCCATTCCCTCATTAGCAATCTCGTCTTCTAACCTCCCTTCCAAAAATCTTTCTCTCTTATTCTTTATCAGTCTTACTCTCCATTGGAGTGCAGCTGTATTGCAGGTCCCCAGCCACAGGAGGGGGAAAAAAACAGATGGAGCGCCCTCCTTTCTTCCTTTCTTTCATCCTTCCTTTCTTTCTTCCCTCCTTCCCCACAAAGAAAATCAAGCCAGAAGAATGCCATTGCACAGGAGGGGGAAAGGGGGAGATGGGACAAAAGCCTTCCTTTTCGACAGTCTCTCTCCCTTGTGCTCTTTGGTTTCCACTTGATGGATGGGTGGCACTAGTGTGGGTCACTGTGCAGCCCTGTACCTTGTTGATATGTGCGCTTGTATATTTATGCGTGATGCTTATTTCCGTAATGTGGCACTGATAACTGACCGGCTGTGTGGTCTAAGGTTTTTGGAGAGAGTGTGCCTGTTGTTGCTCACACACACACACACAGCTGCTGTGGTGTTTGTGTTTGGTTCCTCATTTTGTGTGTTTCACTAAAGCCACTGGTCCCAGTTAGGCCTAGCCCATCTGGAGCCTAAGTCCTGGGTGGCCGTTATATATGTGTGTGGCGTGTGTGTACACAGCTGAGCATTGCAACACGTCCAGTTGCTAATGTGTGTTTTCTGGCACTTGGTAAATCATACACTTTATCTGATGTCTGAAAGCCTTAACATAGCTGCTGCAGAGCGGCCAAATAATGCCGCTATTGTGTATAAGTGCTGTAATTCGACTGTATTTTTTATGTTATCTCTTTAATCGAAACCTTTGCTTTCTTCTTATGTTTCCTCTTAAATTCAATCACTCTTGTGACGGACGAGCTAACTCTATTATGGTGGTACTTAGCTAGAACAAAAGAATTCACTCAAGGTCTTGTTTAAATGCTTCTGTACCCTCATGATGCTCTTGCATGCTGAATAGAGTGAGTTTTATATGTGTGTGTGCGCGCCTGCTTGTACGCAAGTGTGATTGTGTGGATGTCAGGCATGCGTCATGCGTGGGTGCGTGCGCCTGTGTACATGGCCTGCGTGGGTTTGTGTACACGCCCCCCCCCCCCCCCCCCCCCCCCCCCTTCTGCTGCCTACCACTCCCCCCCACCCTCCATTGCCGCATTAAGCATTATTTGCAAAACAACACAATAATGAGAGACAAAGCAAGTTTTCTGGGCGAGCATGAAAAGAGAGCGTGAAAACAACAGAAACTGGCCTGTACCACTTGACCCTATCGAAGTGGGGGGGGCGATGAGGTGGTGATGAGGTGGTGTGGAGGGGGTTGTTAAGCCAAGGGAGAGATAATCCCTCCAGTCATGGCGGCCCCCCTGTGCTAAGGCTCTAACGTAGCGCGCTGGGCTGTCAATCACTCAACAAAGCTGTCTGTAAGGGGATTATGAACCAATGGACCCTCCCTCCTCTCCCTCACCCCTCTTTTTTTTTTTTCTCTTCCAATTGCCTTTTCCCCTCTCATACCTCCTCCTCTTCATTTTCTTCCTCTTTCTCTCATGCCATCTTTTGCATCTCAGCCCCTGTTTTCAACCTGCAAAATTGCCCGTCACTCCCCTTGTCCACCGTCCTCACACAACAAAGTGCGTCTTTCTCCCAACACACATTTTGCTTTGCTGACTGAAGCTTAGTTTATCTCCAGCTTTCCATCCGTCCTCCCTCTGTCCTCCGTAAGCCCCATTTCTCTCTCTCTAAAGCCCTTCTCGCTCTTTCTCTATCTCTTCGTCCCACCCGTACCTTATTTCTTACCTAGACAAGAGACAGGTGTTTGTGTGTGTATGTGTGTATCTGTGTGTTCTTTTTGTGTGTGTTGCTACGGGGTGACAGGTGTCCTACACACACTCACAAAACAGAAATAAACATAAACAAGTGCAAATAGTCTGCACATTCTCTTAATTTATGTCTAAATGTATTATCTCTTCTGGTTATTCTTAACATATGGAGCATAATGTATACAATTCTGCTTGTTTACATGGGAACAAATCTGCTGTACAATCAATCAATCAATCAATCAATGGGAGAAGTAAAAAACCAAAGATGCATCTATGAATGCAGAATTATGCGCAAACACCTACATATTTGCATGCAAGCCTTGATCCACACCTTTTTTTTTTTTTTTTTCTCTTTTGGCTTGTGCACCCTCAAAACACACATGCACCAAGCTGTCGTCTGGCTAAATGTCACCTCTCCTATAAATGTGACGAATAGCTCGCAGTCCTATCTTATCTCTCCGTACTTAACCATGCTGTTTTAAACCCCGCCACAACTTCCATCAGCTCCTGCAGGTGGTGACAGAAGCCCCTCCTCCCGCAGTCACCCTCCATTAATTCCACCATTCTCCCTGGCCGACTATCTCTCCATCTATCTGCCTGTTAAATGTCTGTTTAGTTTAAACGTCTGTCAGGGCTCAGACTAGCTTTCACTCTTCACCTCCTTTAACCGGTTCGCCCACCTGTGTTCCTGTTTTTTATCCCTCGATGTCTCCTTTTTGTTTTTAAAGTCACTCTTTTGCATACACTATCTCTCTTTCCCTGCTCAGAGATCATCTGACCAGTTCGGCCAGTAGGTCATGGTTTTTTGCAGGATGTTAACTGGTTAATCTGCTCCAATCCTGTGAGTAATCTTACTGCTTTAATCCAACATCCAGCAGTCAACCCTGCAAGGCAGAAATGTAGATTTGTCCTCTGGTTACCAGTGGAAAAGAAATGGAAAGGTCAAAGCTTTTACAGTTTCACAGCAACTTTTAATTAAAGGTCTGTTTAATTTCAAATTGGCATTACCTTGATCTTTTATTAAAGTTCAGTTTTAGCCTCTCTTAATGTAAGTTTTAGTATTTTAAAGGTATTCAGGCACGTAAAAACTACCCAATAACTTTACTCGTTTTCTTTTGGATCAGTTATTTAAGGGTTCTTTGGCTAAATAATAGCATTTTTATTATTTTATTTCATTTTGTCACAGGCCAAAAGTCTTCAGATTTGATTTACTTTTTTGTTCCATAATTTTAAATCTCATTTCAGTTTATCCAAAAGTGTTTTTCATGGCTAAATTTAGACTTCTTGTTAACTATAATAACCCTGAAGGAGACTATGATGCAAACAGACTTCAATTTGGAAAAAAAAAAACCAGATGGAGAGATGCTGAGATTTAACAACCATTCATTTTACCATTAAGAGAGCGAGATTAGACAACGGCGAAGAGTGAAAGTGAGGGAGAAAGGGGAAAGAGAGAGAGAGAGACTTAATGTGGGTGACAGGATTGTTATCTAGCAGGCAGCTGATGGTTTTAACAGCTGTATTATCTCGTGTATCTCATATTGGATTAAGCTTCATTCTCTTTCGCACGTCGAACTCTGATTGACGCTGCGATTAAAGACATCCACTGGCAGGAGAGAGATGCGGAGGGAGAGAGGAAAGAAATGAGAAAGAAGGGTGAGGAGCTGTGCTTGAACCACTACTCATGTAGTACCATTTTGTTAGATTTTTGTCCAAGTGAGTGCTGTTACTGTATTGTACTGCCACTTTTACATGAATAAAGGGGCTTGTGGTGTAGTTATTGTAATTGTTGGGCAAAAATAGTCCTGTTTCCTGCTCAAACAGGCCACAAGAGAGGTGAGAGAAGGTGTGAAGTACTGTATTGCTGTGTTTTGATAGGGTGAGGACCCTCGCGCCAAGCTAAGCTGTGGGAAACCGCCACCATCCAAGCTATTACCATTAAAAGGTAAAAGAAGTTTATCGTAGTAGAAACGCACGGCTTGGCAAGGCTATCCCCTATAAAGCAGTGTAACCTGCGCCCATGGAAAAACGGTAGTGTCGGCCAAAAAAGTCCTGTTTCCTGCTCAAACAAGCCGCGAGAGGTGAAAGGCGAGAGGTGAGAGGAGGTGTGAGGTACAATATGTCGGTCAAAAAGCTGCTGGATGGAGCTTAGATTTCAGCTAGCACCTCCAGAATTTTCTGTCCATAAATGGTCTGCGCAGAAGGTAGCAGGTCATTTGTGCACATGAAGTGCTATTAATATTTTCTATTGCAAATGATTCATTTGTACCCTAAATTTAATAATTCTTGCGCATGATCCCTGCCCACAAACACCTCATGTGAATGAAATGCAAGGGAGGAGGAAAGACAGAGGAGTGATGAAGAAAGAAAGGAGGAAAAAAGAGGGAGGGAATGAAAAAAGAAAAGGTAAAAGACGAGAACGTGTCATACCTTTTTCTAAGAAAGTGTGACTCTGATCCATTTGGTCTCATCACACCTCCGTCTTTGTACGTCACTTTCTCTCTCTCTCGCTTCTCTCCTTACCCCCACTCTCCCCTTACCTCTCTCTCCCACCCTCTCCCTCTCACCCATTGCTTTCCCTTTGTCACACTTGTATCTATCTCTTGCTACTTCTCGCTCATTCTCTCTTTCATACCCTGCAGTCTCTCACCAGCAAAAAAAAAAAAAAACTTCTCATGCTCAGTTTGGTGTGCACCCTGTCAAGCTTGCTTTGAATGCACACACACACACCAGCATATACTCCTATAACTCAAGCATACAGCCAAGGGAATAATAGAATCAAGGAATACTCTGAGATAAAGCAGAGGGGAGGGGGGGCAGGGGGGGCGCATAAAAGGATAAAGCAGACTGAGAGGGATAGAGAGCTTCATATTATTAATTTAGCCGGAGAAAGAGAAAGAGAGGGAATTTCTTTCAATCCCCCCCCTCCACTGCTGCTTCCATAGAGCTCTATAGTGGCGCACAATGGAGAGATTGGAGCAGGAGGGGGGAGAAACAGAGAGGTAGATAATCCATCCTGCTGTATAAACCATGGAGTTAACTGTTTCATACCGACAGCTTGGCCTGCTTTTATTCCTCCGTCATCAAGCCCCTCGCTCTAATTTCTGTCTATCTTTGCCTCACTTTCTTTCATTTATTTTATCTTTTTTTTTCTTCCCTTCTCCTCCTCCCTCCTTCTCTCTTCATCTCCATCCTTCCGTCCCTCCTGTAGCTTCTCCATCAACCTCTCTGTGGGCTCTCTCTCTAATCCCCCAAACATTTCTTCCAGACCTATAGACTAGAATAAACCTGCCCACACCCAGCCAAGAGAATGTGTGTGTGTTTTTCTGCGCACACACACACACGGCTCTTTGTGTCCTATATGCATGCATCACATGCCAGTGTATGATTTCGGTGTGTGGTTGAGAGTGTATGTTCGCAGTTGGCAGCCCACTTGCCCGTTGAGTTTGGCAGAATATCTCCTCATCTGGCACAGGAAGAAGGGAGGGCGTCCCATAGCGAGGGATTACACAGACTTACACACACATACACACACACACACAAACATCCATACACACATGTATTGGCACATATTTCCACATTAAGAAATGCAAAGCCACATGCTTTCAGCCACACACAGGCATATTTGGGGTGGTTCGCTCATTCAGACACTAAGAAATCAGTTTCCATAAATGTATTAGGAAGTATTATGAGCCAAAAAAGTTTTAGTCCCTCAAAAAGAAAATACACTTGCAAAAGAGATACTGTACATCACTCCTTGAGGCTTAGTATGTTGTAGAAAGAGTAAATATTTTTATCCGCACAGAGAGAAAAGTCGACACTTCTTTATGTTGCTATAAACCGAACTATCCCGGCAGGATGTGTCTGGTGCTGTGAAGCAGCACTCTAGCCGTCCTGCCCAACGAGAAGTGAAATGCCAATGAAATGCATTTCTGTAATGGGCCTGCTGACAGTGCAGCAGCTACAAGCACTGGGAGGAAATAGTCTCCAGAAGCCTGTTACTGTAAAGTGTTTCTTTGTCTCCGAAGAAAGATGGAGGGAGCAGCACGGCAGGGAGGGAGTAGGGGGGTGAGCCAGACCCAGACCTTTTGTATGAACCTGATTGATAGGTGTGTCTGACCTTTAGCACCTCTTGAGAAATCCAACAAGTCATTCTCTCACCTTATATTTAGTCCCCTCTGTATCTGCCTCACCCACACGCACACTTTCAGACAGGCCCCTGGATGGAAACCTAATTCTGTCTTTTCTTTCTCTTCTTTTCAAAAACCTCCCAATTACTGCCACTCCATTTTCCACCTCCCTTCCTCTCTCCTTCTCCCCCTCCCTCCCTTTCTTAACGAGCAATCTCGTTAATGTCAGAGCGCCTCTTTCTCGCTCCCTCTCTCTCATTCTTTCTCTCATTCAGGCTTTTGGCCTATACAGAGAGAGAGAAAGAGAGAGATATGAAGAAGTGGAGATAGAGAAATCAGAGCTCAGCTGAAAGAACAAGTGCTGGATGAGAGAGGTGGAGGGAAGGGAGGGTGTGGGCAGAGAAAAGCCAGAGCCTCCATAATAATGGCCAGACAAGTGTGTGAGATTACTGCCCTGGTTTCAGGGGGGACATAATTATATGCTGCACAGCCTGTCAGGAAGAATGAGATGAGGGGGGCTGTATTTAGTGATGCACCCGTGAGAGATTGGTGAGGCGAGGGCGATGACTAAATCTGCACCACAGCCTGAGCGGCTCCAGACCTGTGTGTGTGTGTGTATACATGTGTCTGTGTATACATGTGTGTGTGTGTGTGTGTGTGTGTATGCATATTCGCAGGATGAGGAATGTTAAGCCATTGAATGCTGTAAATTATTCAGAGGCTTCATGCATGGAAACATTATAATTCCATGTCTGAGTGTGAATTACCCTCCGTTTTACCCCCAGGCACATTTCCTACTCTACCCCAAGGCCTCATGGGAGATTAAAGGGAGTAAATACTATGGAAGCTGGACCAGCATATAAACCACATGGAGAGGCCAGATATCCCAGCAGGATGTGGCTCAACTGTACTCTGTATGGCGTCTGTTGGAATTCATCTCACTGCTCGTTCCCATGTGTCTTATATTCTCTAACCATGAATGACTTATCACTAATAACCAAATTCGAATGAGTGATTTATAGAGATTTGTGTGAGGTGGTTAAACATTGCACTTCCCGCAAAGTAAAGGCTGCAGAGATTCCAATCCAGTTCAATTACTGTAGTGTCCCTCTCCTCGCATCTTCCTTGTTTGGAATTCTTCAGCAAGTGACAAATGTAATGTCTCATTGGTGGGATTCACATGTGGTAATATCAGAAATCACAAATATTTGAATTAGAATGAATAGGCCTGACATTTTTAGGATACAAGAACAACAGGACCTCATGTACACTGCAAAGATGCACATGGGATGCATGTCAAGCGACAGAATATTGCACAACAACCCATAAGATAACTGATAAATCATCATTTCTCCAGCAGAATGCATATATTTACTGATTCCAGCTTCTAAAATGTTTCTAAAATGCCTCTAAATTTTCTGTTTTTATAAGGTTGTAAATATCTTTGGGTTTTGGACTGTTAGTTTGATTTAAAAGAAAAAAAAAAAGAAATTTGAAGACACCACCTTGCACTCTGGGAAATTGTAATAGGCATTGATTTTGTTACATTTTATAGACTAAAAGATTAATAAAAATAATTAACAGATTAATCGGTAGTGAAAATAATCTTAAATAGCCGTCCTAATATGAATTTGTATGTGCTGTGCTGCTTTAAGCCCTGGCCATACTAGAAATTGGCGCGGTCAAGTTCCTCTGGCAAAATAGATGGGAGGATAACTGTTACCCTGCTAGCCGGCCAGGAAAATTCAAGGCACATATTGCATGCGTAGAATAAACAAGAAATAAACTTCTGTCTCATAACTGTGTGCACTATGTCTCTGTTGTGAAGCAGTTTTATACTCTGGCAGAACAAGGTTATATAAAAGTAGATGACGCAACGCAGCTAATAAGCTATGATAGCTTACTTCTGTTTTGGCCTGTTCAGGCTCTTTGTTCCTTAAAGGGTTGGCACTGTCAAGACAGTTTTGTAAAGGTCAAGGTGCAAACTTGTGCCTCACAAAAGTTGAAGTCAGGATTTACTTTGTCCTCACAAATGAATATTATAATTGCTGGTATTATTGGGCCTTTATGCGTTCTCATAGCAGCTCACTATGCTAAAGTCAGTTGTAAGAGGGGAAACAGGGTTGTTAGTGGATTTCTAAGTTTTTGTCCCAACTTTTAATTCATACTCATGCTATGCTTTTGCTAATGCTAGCACTGTTGCGTTTCCCACCTGCACATAGTGACAACTCCAGTTTAATAGCCATTCATTAGCGGCTGTCGAAATACATGCTGAGAAATGGACTTTAGGAAACTACTAACTTAAGCTGACACAACAAGAAGGGTAAATATGGGTTAACCAAAGACACAAATTACAACACAAGACATTAAACATCACAGACTGATAGCAGAATTTCCCTTTAATCTGCTGCTATTGGTGCGTCCTCCAACCACATTGTCACATTAAAGCTTTTTTCTAGCTAGTCTGTTTTCTCTTTGCAGCTGACAGGATCTGAAGTTTGGGTGAAACAGGGTTGGAGTTGGTTTGTAGGGTGTGTGTGTGTGTGTGTGTGTGTGTGTGTGTGTGTGTGGGTTGGGGAGTGTTGGGTGTGAGTGGGAGGTGAACTAGCATGCAGCATTAGTTCTGCTTGAGCTGATGTGTTAATTAGCCAGCCGGGTGCATAGATAATTAATGAGAATCATGATTAATGACTGTACAGTATGCACGGCTAAGGCGGAACGCAACTCACTGATAAGGTGGAAAGAGGAGGAGGATCACTGGCTATTCACCCTCCGCTGCGTGCCTGTCGGGTGTGCGTGTGTGTGTGTCTGTGCAACATGTTTGCCTCTAAGTGTTTGCACATGTGAGTTTGTGTATCTGACCGGTGTGTGTGTGTGTGTGTGTGTGTGTGTGTGCTGCAAGGCGTGGGCGCTGATGCCAGTATGAGTTAGCAGGCCTGGCATTCGGTAGGTCTAATAACAGACTGCATCAGGTCAGGGGGGCATTTAACACTTCTAAACACACTGGCAGGACTGCCCACTGATGCCAGATCAGAAGGAGGACCTCACACAGCTCAACAGTGAAGGGAGGGACATCAAAACTGATCTGTTGTTGTTCTACATTCTTTCTTGAGTAGAATGTTTTTTACACTTTTACAGTGCAAAAAAACCTACTTATCATGTCATTTTTGCCTGTTGAGCCCTGAAAGTCTTGTTTTCTTAAACACACAAATAAATATACCAGTATTATATATACTATATGTAACTGTTTCCAATAAAAAGCAACTTGATTCAGGAATTTCCTTAAATCAACTTTAATTTTTTTTATAATTGTATAGTGCAGTGCAGTTTTTGTTACAAGATACAGACATTCATGTCTGCAGAATTGTTTTTAAAAAGTTGACTTTTACTGGAAACAGTAACCTCCTTAATGGGTCATTGTGGAATAAGTCAAAGCAAACGTCAAAGGGAAAAAATTCACAGGCAGATTTTTCTCCCTTTTTTGTAAGACAATAAGGTGTTCGTGATTCAGTTTTGACAGAAATGACTTGATCAGATGGAGATTGCAGGGTATTTCAAGACATACAAAACTGCACATTATGACAAAAAGAAAAAAAGAAAAAGATGAGGAGGAAGAAAAAGACTTTGCAGCTTTGAAATGAATTATTGGGTTAGGTTTAGGCCCTGCCAACCTAACTAGCATTCCAATTTAAAATCTAATATGACTCTGAAACATTTAGCAGATTAATTAATTAGTCAGAAAATTAATCTGCAAATCATTTCAGTCATTTATCAAGTCCAATGGCTCAGCTTCTGAAAAGTGAGTGTGTTCTACTTTTGTCAATTTTATATCATTCACAATGGAGTATTTTGGGAATTTGGACTGTTGGTTGGACAAAAAGAGCAATTTGAAGCTTTTCAGTGTTCTGACATTTTACAGCATAAACATTTCATTGTTAAATCAGAACATATAATTGAAAGATTGACTGATAATAACAATAATAATAATAATAATAGATAGTTGCAGCCCTACTATTATAGCATTTTACTGTTAGAACACGTTTGCATTCTTGTAGTCAGAAAGTCTATCCTTGAAGCAAAGGTTCCAGGTGGAAAAGGGAAGACCATATCTTACTGAGGAGGTATAAAATATGACATTATTTAAGCCGATAACACAAACTGAGTTTGCATATTAAGCAATTTTTTAATCTCATCTTTAAATTCTCTGCCAGTACGGGGTCAGACGAGATGACTAAATGAAATTAATTTAGAGTTAAACTCTGCCCTGATAACATTCTTCTGATTCTCATTGAGTTTAGAGACTTAACTGAGTTGATCTTATAGATCAGTGAGCGGAGCATGGCACCAGCACTGTCAGGATCGGCGAGTCATTTCCCAGCTGTGCTACATTTAAGTGTGGTCTGAAAGAGAAAAGTGCGTTTGGTGAATTGACAGATTCACTAAACGGCAAACATGATGGTTTGAGATGCAGAAGAATGCACGGAACAAAACAAGAATCAAGCCACAAATGACGCACAGTGTTTATCTGCAATTTGTTCGCTATGAATACTAACTCTGCAGTGTCATCAGCGCCCGTGGCAAGAGGTGGTTTGACCGCTGACCGCACGCACAATTGGGGCCTTGACCTCTCATTGGTGCAGCTTGCAACATATGATACTATCTCGCCCAATGAGATGGAGGCTTGGGAACAAGCTGCGAGGGGGTTTAGAGGGGTGACATACCATTGCTCACCCTGCATGTGTGTGTGTGTGTGTTAATCTGCTTTGTCTGCCTGGATGCACCATCAGCACTCAAGCGTGACCCTTGACCTCTAACCTCAAATAGTAGGGATAGGGTGGGGAGGTCCCTCCTCTGCCCCAGACTCCCAGTAACAGAGATTTAGAGCTATTTATAGAGAGACTGTGTTTAAGGGTATTTGTGCATCTGCGGGATGGACAGAGGGAGATAATGGGGGAGGGTGGGTGGAAAATCGACATTGAAGAGGACGGAGATGAGAAGCGAGTGAGGAGGAAGAGACATGAAGAACAGTGTGTTCTGTACTTTCTCCTCTCTCCTCTTTCTGATGAGGAGACAAATAGCTATTGTCATCTAAGAGATGCTGGAAAAAGCAGCTCTCCCTTTCGCTTGCGCTCACGCTCCCTTTGTCTTCCGGCTCTGTGTTTGAGAGGGGATGACAAAGGCCATTTTCATGCTCTGCGTCTGTCTCTGTCACCTCCTCCTCCGCCTCTTTCTCCGCTTTTTTTTTTTTTTTTCTCCTCTCACTTTTAAACCTCTGTCCTCCGGGCTGCCCTCCTCTCCTTTCTTCCTTCTTTCTCTCACGCTGAGCCTGCCACCTCTTTAGTCATGCCTTAGCCTTTCCTTTTCTTTTTTCCCCCCTTTTCCCTGCTATGTCACCGCGTCCTTGCCTTCAACCCGTCCCTTCTTCATCTCTCTAACATCCATCCATCTTTCTCCTCGCTTTTCCCTCCATTCGTCCTTTCACCTGCCAGACTCCTCTGCCGGGGGTCGGCCTAATTATTCCTCACTGATCTTTTTTTTTTTTTCTTTCTCTCCCTCCGTTTTCTCTCCTACGACTCCCTGACACACGCACCTGTACCTCAGCATGACATCTCGCAGTCTTTTATCCACCCTTCTGTCTCTTCATCACTCTCTTCTCCCTGTTCTGCATTTCAGTTTCCCTTTTATTTTTCTCTCCTTTTTCAGCCTATTTTTCACTCTTGCACAAACTTACGTAAGTACTGAAAGCTCCGTGTTTTTCTGTAATTCCATGTTTGCTCTCTTTTCCTGCTCTTGTTCTGTTTCTCTTCTCTGTATCTGATGTCGCACCTGTTTATGCGCCGGCTGCATCTCCTCTCACCATCCTCCTCTCACTTTCAGCTGTCAATCAACAAGTCACCGAGGTTTTTTTTTTTTTTTTTTTTTCTGCCAAGAACATAAACATGCACCCAATTTGAACCAGTTGCACTCAATCCAATTTCTCTCTTTGAAGAAAGGGAGAGTATTGCAATCCAGAGATTTGGGTGGCTGTAGAGGGAGATGTTCACGGAAAAGCCGATAGGAGGAAAACCTATTTCTCTTTCCTTCTCTTCCTCCATCTCACTCTGTCTCTCTCTCATTGTCAGCCAGTGGTCTCTCCGGAGTTCCCCCGAAACAAAGGGAGGAATAAACCAGTATTTTTAGACCCTTTCATTTTTCATTACCATAATGATTTAGGCTTTGTAGAATCTTTTCATGTATATTTGACTGTCTGTGTGTTTGTGTTTGTGTGTGTTCAACAGGGTGTGCAGGGTGTTTCTTTTGCTGCACTGCCGCTCTCCCCACTCGGGAGCCCAGAGGTTGAAAATGAGAGCACACACACACAAATACACACACACAAACCCACACACACACACACACACACTGCAAATCAGTCATACTCATCCCCAGCCGTGCCTCCTGTCTATTTATTCCTCGATTCATCCGATTCTTTATTTATTTTACACGCTGCTTCCTAATGCAAATAGGTTTGTCTGCTCCCTGCCGAACTGTGGAGCAGCATGGGACCCGGAGTGTGTGTTTCTGTGTGTGTGCGTGTCTGCGCATGTAAGTAAATGAATCCATGTGCGTGTGGGTGGATGGGTGAGAGTTTATATGTGTGTGTGTGTGTGTCTGTGGGACCCAGTGAGTAATAGAGCCAAAGTCCTTATCTGTCACCAGAGAGCTGCCTGGCTCTCTCTCAGCTGTCAATCATCCAGCCCTAGAGACAAACACTCTGCTTCAAACACTATGAGAGGCAGAGAGAAAGAGAGAGAGAGAGAGAGGATGAGGGATGGATGAGGTAAAAAAGAGAGTAGGAGGGAGGTGGGGGAGTGAAGGAGCAGGGAAGGGAACGAGGGATAAGAAAAAGACGGGAAGAAAGAGAGGGAGTGCAGCGAGAGGAGGCAGGTGTGGAGGGACAGGAGGAAAGTGAAGGATGATTGTGATAAAAGTGGAGTGAGGGAGAAGGGGACGAGGGGAGGAGGTGTTATTTCAACACCTCTGTTGTGTGTTCTTCAGGCCCCGCAGGTAAACCGGGGAATGGAACTTTAAAACACTTCACCTGCATGAATTAGACAGGCCCCTTGAAAATACCCAGGCGACTTTTGAAAAAGCCACTCTTTAGAAAATAAAGTGGGAGAGAAGTGGCGAGGTACGCACACGGACGTGCTCAAGCACACACCCACACACCGCCATGCACTTTCACACTCACACACACACACACATTCTGGCAAAGCTATCAGCACTGAAATATTGGCATGACACACTTCAATATCCTGACGGGAGTGAATAGGATTTTTGATGACCTGGAGGCTTTCACTTTCAGCATGTTTGTGTGCGGGCATGTGTGTGTGTGTGTGTGTGTGTGATTGCACTTATGTGTGTCTGTTTGCAATTGAGGCAGCCGTCAGCTATAGCCCTAGACCCTGTCTGTCCTACTTTCACGGACTCTTCCTTCCCTCCCTGACTTTTCGGACTCTGCTCTTGCAGCAGGCTAACTGTTGATTTTACCGCGGGGGCTCCACAACCCCTGGGTCGAGCCGGGACTGCCACTCCAGCGCTTTCTCCTAAGCCCTTAAAGCTTCCTTCAGCCGAGAACGGGAGGAGGCATTTGGGTGGACTGGAGGTTTGGAGAGCCAAAGAGAAGGGAGAGAGAAAAAAAAAAAAAAGAGAGGGAGCAGCGGAGGGTTTGAGCCTCAAATCGCTTCAAGATGCGTTCCACTGGAGTCAAAGTAGCTGAGAGTCTGGGAGTCGGGTAGCGCTGCACGGAGCCTGTGGGTGAATGGAAGCCAGGTTCCCATTTCAAATGGTGGATTAAGCACTGCTGCAGATACACAAGGACCCTGTTGGGATACACACCACAAACACATACATATCCTTGGACCTATATCCTTATGAAGACAGTCTTTGAGTGTACTGATTGCCTTAAGATAAACTAACCTCATCTTCAACCTAAACATCTTGCTATTTCTTGTTTTATTCCTTGACTTTTGCTCAAACTTTTAAAACAGCGACCCTAGAATGACATAACTTTTAATAAAATTTTATCACTTTGAAAGAACAACAATGGTGATATTCTCTATTTTTCCTATTGTCAGCAGAATCCCATGAAAAGACCAAAACCAACAATGAATTGGTGCTCTAACCAGTAACTATAAATCTAATATCTTATTCATCTTTGCCAAAGAGCTCCACTGATGTCCAAAAACTATTACAAACACATCAGTAAACCACACTGTTGCACTGGTTCAAATGTTCCCTCATTACTATAAACATGGGCACTGTAGTCTTTTTTAATCAATCCCACATACACTTTAAATACACACTAAGGCACTAAATGTGTGTTCATCCACAGCTGAAAATAGTTCCCAACAAAAGCACTATTATCTCCTGTTTGAGTAACGTTTGCTAAAAAGTATGGTGTCCAGCTCTTTTAGGAAATTTCTGAAGAAACTATATATTTATGACCCATTTTTAAGGATTTACATCTTCAGTAGGAACAAATGAACTTGGGGATGAGTAAAGGGTAGGACTAACGCATTGTTCAATTCATATTTTTAAGGGATTTGTTAGAAAAATATATTGCCAGCCTTATCCTTGAAAGTCCAAAGTTGTAGATAGATGTTCACACACAAGTAAACATGGACGCACTACTTGTTTGCTTTTTCACTCACACGTTCAGCAGCTTGGTAAAAAAAAAAAAAAACTTCCCAAGAGCCCTGCATGCTTGGTGGCCCCTAGGGGCCCCCTATGGATTACACTGCTCTCCTGACACCGTGGCCTGACTGGGCTTAAGTTGAGTCGCCTTTGGCTAAAGTTTCAGACTCTCTGCACCCTGTGCCCTCACCGGAGCACAGTTGAGCCTCCACACACACATAGAACTGCCCCTCACAGGTCACAGATGGGGAGAGGGGACCCAAGGGAGAACGCCTACATGCATGAACGCATGTGGATACACTCAAACACACATACACACACATAGAGGGAGCTTTGGAAATGTAGGTGACCCACACTGTGGCAGGTCAGCGTCTCACCTCACTTCTTCACTCCCAGAGGGACGACTATTGGATGGTTCTCTTTCTTTGTGTGTGTGTGTGTGTGTGTGTGTGTGGCATTAAGAATGGGAATGAGAAGCCACTGCATGCATTATAACCTTCATTCCTCCAGAGCCCTGGGTGACCTAATTAAATTAGTGAGGTGGTTGGAGTGAATGAGTCGAAGCTCAAAAAGTTTTCCTACACCAGGCATAAACACCAGTTGCTACTATCAATATATGTGTGTCTATATGTCATCATAAGCTATATACTTAAGCACTAAAGACCTCACTGGGAGTTTTAGGGGGTCTGTAGCATGTGTGTGTGTGTCTCAAGGGTCTCCTTCAGCCTGTTTGGAGGGGTATGCATGCGTAGGTGTATCCATTTGTGGACCGGGGAGTCCTCTCAATCTCTCCCTCTCTTTCTAACACACACATATATATATATACACATACACACACACAGAAAGAGCTGTCAGAACCTGCAGTGCTCTATCACCACACACCTCCACTAGACCACCTTAATGGGACCAATCCAGACTGCCGCAAATCATCCAGAGTACATGCTGAAAACAGGGAGAAAAGGGAGGTGGCGGGAGGGAGGGCCGGTGAGAGGAAAAGAGATACAGAAGCAGGAAGAAATGGTGGTTTGAAAGGGTTTAGGAGTGAGGACAGAAAAAGAAAGAAATTGGGTATATTGTAGCGATGAGGGAGGAAGTATCATTTTAGGTTTGCATGACCATCCAGAGGATTGGTTTGGTTTCATTGTGGAACAATAGCAAATGGCTTTGGACACTAAATCTGCTGTGGCTTTGTGGCTGCTGGTTTTTGCATGTCGTCATATTCGGAAGCACGAAACGCTACCAAAATTAGCTGACATTTTTGAAAATTACAAAATATTGATGTAGGAAAACTGTCATGATTTAGCCCACAACAGTTTCCAACAGGAGGAACAGACAGCAGTTTTCATAACTGATTATTCTTTTACGTCATTTTCAAGATGAAAATGGCCAACATTTGCTGGTTCCAGCTTCTGAAATGTGAAAATTTGCAGCTTGTAGATCTTTGGATTTTGACTTGAAAATCAGACATTTTAAGATGTTAAGATGTCACATTGGGCTCTAGGAAATTTCATTGAGCATGTGTCACTATATTCCACCCTTATATTGATTAAAATAAACTAATTGGTAGTGAAAATAATTATTTGTTTTAGGCATGGAAATGCATTAATATAATACTAAATTAGTTAAAATAAGTACATTTAAAAATGTTCCTTAAATGCCCCAAGGGAAGCATACTTTGGATTTTGTGCATTGTAAATGAACATGTAATTATGTCTGCTTGTTTTTGCATTAAGCCCTATTCCATTTCTGCACTGCTAAAAAGTTTTTCAGCAAATTGAAATCAAAGAAAAGCTGTGAACAACTGTGGTACCATATGGTCAGCTGGAGAGAGAAGAGAGATGGGAAGGAGGAAAGGTATACAGAGGTGGGGAAGTGAGAAACGAGAGCAAGGGGGAGGCTCGGTGAGAGACACGAGACGGAATTTAGAGCAGTGTCTTGAGCTCACTTCTGGCGAATGTTTGGAGGAGTCAAAAGAAGCCGTGAACAAAAGTTCTGAGCTGGAGATGGAGGAGCAGAAACATGAAAAAAAAAAAAAAAAAAAAAAAAAAAACAGGAACAAGGATGCAAATGAGAACGAGATGACGACAAAGAAAGAGGGAGATGTTTGCTTGAGAAAAGTTTCTGTGACCTGAATATGGCTGCGCTGTTCAGCTTTGTTCAAAGAGGAGAAGAAGTCTTTCTCAATAGTTGGTTAGTTAGTTCTAGTTTCTCTTTATGTTGAAGCTACAAGTTTCAACTTAATGTGATACGCTCATCTGCTGCATTGTACCGTATGGAATGTATTGAACGCAGCAGGAGCACAGCAGCAAGGGAGATGAAGGGTGTGTGTGTGTGTGTGTTTACCAGAGTGACAAACTCAGTGTGTGTCTGTCTGTGTGTGTACGTGCTCTTTGCAAATGCCAAGGCATCCAGTGTGCCTCCATCCCGTGTCTCCGTGGTTACGCTGGGTGTGATAAGTACTGGATGTGACACAGACGCTGCAGCATTCTGGACCGCCTCCGGACAGGAGGAAGAGTGTGAGTGTGTGTGTGTGTGTGTGTGTTATGACAAGGACGCAGTTACCTTCAGAGTCCCACGATGCCAACTAACTATTCAAACAAGGCTCTGCATCCCTACCCGCTGACTGCCACCTCCCATCTCTTTCTCTTTCTCTCCCTCCTTAGCCTCATCAACGTCTCCCTTCACACCTCTTTTCCTCTCATCCCCCTCTCTCTTTCTCCTTCCCTCCCTCCCTGCCTCCCTCACCATATGGAAACTATTACCGCCGTTGTCGTTTCTCACCACCAACATTCCTGAGGGCTTTCCAGTGCTCGCTGACTTTACATCAACCTTGTGCTCCTCTCTCCTTGTTAACACTGCTCTTCATAGTTGGCTTATCTCTCTCTTTATTTTCTGTTTAACCCCTCAACACCCAGTTCTTCACTTTTTATATCCGTTTGAGTAGCTTTAAACGCACAATATGTCATTTCTGCCACTAGGGGACTCTCTCAATCAAAACAATAACAGAAGACAGAGTTTGAGGACGTTGTGAAGTAGCGTGGGATCATGGGAGTAGTTGTCTTCATTGTTAAACAACCAGCTTCTCCTGGTTAGGATTCCTTCAGTGTTGATCTTTCAGGAGGTTTTTACCGGGAGCTGAGAGGTCTCCTCCTTTTCAAAACAAACGTACGCAGGGATTAAAGCACGTCAAAAATCAGTGTTTCTCCGATGCTGTTCAGCGGACATAGGATGTCCAGGAGGGGCTGCTAGCCTAGCTGCTGCTAACCTTTGCTCAGCTTGTTTCTCTGACAACTTGAGATCCAGACGTTCGACGACTAAAATCCTTCATCTTGTTAAAAGCTACAGTTAAAAACAACCAAGATCGAAAAATGTGGCTTAAATAAAAGTTAATTTACGAATGTTTCTGGTGGACAACCACAACACCAGCATATCAACTTGTATACTCTTGGTAGAGGGGTATGATGCCATTGACAGGCAACCAAATGAAATGGACCGTTACTTTGATTAAAATTACGGATTTCTCTGGGATTGAAAATTGTTAGAAACATTTGGGATAATATAAGTACACAACTGAACAAAATATATAACATAGGTCTAGTTGTTTTTGGACATTTTAATGCAGAAAAGTTACATATTATTGCTTTAAGGTTGGATAATGCAATCCATTCTGTCTGACAGTAACATAGAAGCTTTTTATTGGAGACTCCTGTTGTTTTTGGCTGCGTTTCTCCATCCAAATGGAAATATTCAGGATGTTTTGTGCATCATTTTATACACATTTATTTGGTATCTTTGCCAACTTTGAGATCTCCACCAGAATATAAATTAAGGTTCTGTGAGTTGGTTGAATTTTGTGTTTTACTGACCCACCAGTTGGACAGAGGGGTTGAAGAGGATAAGCTTGTTGAAATATATATATTTTAAAAAAAGCCAATCAAAATTTGATCTTTTTGTCCTATTTTTCCATCAACACAGATGATGATTTACAAAACAAAAGTTCTTGGACGGAAACTTTCTTGCTCTCTCTTCCTCTCCTCGTCGAGCTCACATCCATTTCACCATTCCATCCATAATAGAAATGTTCGGAGGTATCTGGGCCATGCCTTCTAGAGAGACTCAAACTCATCAATTTACATTATAGCTCTCTCTTTCCCCTTCTCTGTCTCCTTCTATCTCGTACAAATGTGTCTCTATCTAGCTCTATACACACAGTCAAAGACCACTTCTGCAGCTCTTCTCCAGGGTATATGGTTCTTTAATGAAGACAGTAATAATGATTATGGATATTTTAAAACCGTCTGTCTGCCCTGCGCGCTGATGGAGGCAGAGCTGCAGCGTCTGCATGCTAAAGGTCCTGTCAGATGATGCTGGATTTCAAATAACTAAATTATGATCATTGATTATTAATTCCTAGAACAGTTTAGGATGACAAATATGTATCAGAAAATGAGATAATTTCCTTTAACTTGACTGTTACAGATGTAAGAGAAACTAGCAGGAATCCAAGGTGCTTTATGGGTTTTTAATGCACAATTGCATGCTCTCAGCCTAATATATGACTGTATAAGTATGTAAAAACATGAACCTCAGATGATAATAGCATTTTTTGATGTGTGGCCTCACAAGTTCAACATGCAAATGAGGCTTTTACAAGCACTGGAAAAAAAAAAATCCTTTTCGATTACGGAACCGATCAAAGATGAGGTCAAGATGAAAGCACCCGACACAAGTAAAATTTAAAAGCTCCTGAATGTTTTATTTTAAAGCCATCAGATGAAGCAGCAGGGGGATAATGTAGGTGAGACAAGCAGAGCGAACAGGTCATTTTGATAGAGCTGCTGTTCCTGCAAATATTGTGTCAAAGACAGATTGTGCATTAGATGAATTGGTGTTCATGTGTTTTATGTACTCCTGACCATGTGTTTTAGATTATATATATATATATATATAGCTGGTGATCTTGGCTGCACAGTATATAGGGGTAGTGATTGCTACAGCAGAACAGTGGAAAATGATAGCTGCTGCAGTCCCCTAGCTGTGTGGGTGCTCTGAGAAAAATCTCCATCATAGCAAGTGATTTAATCCAGTGCTGAGGCTTGAAATAATATTTTTCTTGAAGTAGGTAAAACAGTCTGTCAGTAGAGTGAGATAATTTTCCATATCCAAATCTCTTGAATCATTTTCTTCATGCTAGAACTAAGACTTTTATACTTGTTTGTTCAGAAATTCATTAAAGAAAATGAAAGCGCGTTGGAATAAAGTTAATTATGTTTCTAAATTGGTGGAAATTTTCATTTGTTTCATCAGAAGTGAGCTTTAAAGATTATATACGGGCTTAAATGACATGTTCAAAATGGACGTTTTCCGCTCTGTGTGTGTGTGTGTGTGTGTGAGTGTGTTTGCTC
The DNA here is from genome assembly GCF_914725855.1 of Thunnus albacares. Classification (NCBI taxonomy): domain Eukaryota; kingdom Metazoa; phylum Chordata; class Actinopteri; order Scombriformes; family Scombridae; genus Thunnus; species Thunnus albacares. The sequence continues at coordinate 20,367,116 of NC_058127.1, read as the reverse complement.
ATTGTGGCATTCTTTGGAAAGCACCACTCCTGCAAATGAGACCCAGCGGATTTACTTTAGACAGCTACTAGATGGCCTGCAGGTGTTGCAGCTCAGCGAGTGTGTGTGCACGCATGCTTGTCCTATAGAGTATGTATTTCTCCCGTAGCTGATCGGTTTGCTACTCTTTAGTGCGCGTGTTCCCCTGCCGTGCGTCTGACAGCGTGTGTACATTAAAAGAAGGGGCGGGGGGGGAGCACTCAGGGCCCCTGTGTGTGTGATTACACTGTGTATACCATGAGATTAGTGCGGACAGCTTTATGCGCAGGGCCCGCCATAAATCTGCCCCGCCACAGAACCGAATACTGCCGTCGTTTATTATTCCCTAATAGATTGGTCCTTTGCTGTCTCCCCTTGGCTTCCCGCTCACACCAGGTTGTGGTTAGTTCAAGGACACAACCCCCATAGCGGATGAAGAAGGTCAAAGTTGATGTGGAGTTTCGAGTAAATCCTCCACACTGATTTCATTTTAGTTTATTTTGTGCTCTCTGCCAACTTCAGTGTCCTTCCCTCTCCCTATTCTTCTCGCTCCCTCTGTTTTTTTATTCTTTTTTTTGTGCGAGACTTTATTTTTCCACAGTTTGCGCTCTTGCAATCTGTCCAACTTCTTGCTCTCCCTTTGTCCTTATGTGTTTGTTTTCATGCTCTATCACTGTGAATCTCACCTCTCTCTTTTGTCTCTCGCCTCATTCTCTCCATCTCAGTATCCTCATTTTCGGGTTTCTCGCTCATGGACTCTGCGCTCACACTCGTCTGCCCTCCCTCACCCCCGCCTCAACTTCATATTCTCATGTTCGCACAGACGTACGCACACACACACACACACACACACACACACACCCTCCCTTGTCTCCCCTGCTGGCTGCACCTGTGTGCCCGGCTTTGGTCCGGACGCGGCTCGAGTTGCCGCTGTGGAATCTTGGAAATGTTCGAACTGTCCAATACGCCGCCTAAAACAGGTACAACAGCAGACAACATGCAGATGGACAAGAGAAAGAGAGACACACACACACACACTCACACATATAGAGCTCACACATAAGCACACACAGTGTTATCAGATACCATTGCAGGCTTTTCACATAACTACATCATCTCAAATTTCGGAGTTTTTACATTTTTATTAGAAATTGGATATTGATAACAAATTGTGTCTTAGAGGTGTAAATCTTTAAAAGTGATATGTTGTACACATTTATGCCAACTGCATGGGTAAAAGTGGAGGGGCAGGTTGGGGAGGAGTGGAGGGTGAGGGGAGGGGAGGTCAGGGAGACTGACACATGAGTCTTCTCAGCTCAGCTCGGGGGTCGCGGCGGGGCGACGCTTGGTTTGAGAAAATGATGTTTCTGCCCTCATAAAAGAGCTCCGGAGAAGAAAAGAGAGGAAAGCCTCCTCCCACTCCCTCCATCTCTTCTCCCCCCTCGTTGTCACCTCTGGCCCCCTCCAACCCCCCACGCCATGTTTCAAAGTGTGGCCACATGAATGGTTCTATTGTTAACGGCTGAGAAAAAGGGAAGGAGAGAGAGAGGGGCGAGTGGACAGCAAAAGAGGTGAGGGAAAGTGAGGGGAGGATAGAGAAAAAAAAAAGAAACTACAGACACTCAGAGACAGAGAGAGTGTCTCTCTCAGAGTGAGATGTGGCCAAAGAGAAAGGGGAAAATGTAAAGTTGCTCAGGGCTGTCTGAATGGGAGGATTTATTTAGATGTGGTCACAGATAGGTTCTATAAAATTGTTTATAAGTTCACCTCACTTCACTTTTTCCTCTTGCTCTTCAGCTCTCCCTCCTGTCTTCTGCATTTCAACCTCAAGAGTTTTACAACCTCACAGACTGTGCCATTCACAAGGCTCACAACCTGTCCTGCACTTTTAGACTAGACTTGAAGGTGGATTTAATACCTCCAGGTACAGAAAAAAAAAAAAGGTGTGTGAGTGATCGTATATCAGCATACTGGCTGTTTGAATGCAGTTCAGGTTTGTTGACACGTAGGGCGTCACACAGAGGAGAGGGAAAAGTGTGAATTCTGAGATAAATACATACTATTTTTCCTGCTTTACCACATGATTAGATTGGGACAAGGTCTCCCTACCTCATCTTGTCTACGGTACATACACACACTAGGTTAACCTGGGTTAACTCTGCAAATCTGACACCCTGAACATGGAGCCTATCAGAAAATTGAGTTCTGTCACAGGAATGTGCCAGAATTCATTGTCAGTTTCTATCTTTCTGTCTGTATTTTCCCTTCTCCCATTTGTCTTTGTCTGTCTGTCCCTCCTCCTCTTCCATGTTATATTTGCAGGTCTTTTCCTTCTGTGCAGTGTTTTCCCTCTGTCTCTGTTTCCTTTCTGCTTGTTCACCACATTTCTTTGTTGTTGCTACATAGCTTGCCTGACATGTTCGGTATTTTTTTATTATTTTTTTTTTTACCATTTTCCACTCCCCTCCCTCTCCGGCTTCACTGCTTTCCGCGTCTTTCTTTCTTTCTTTCTTTTTCGAGCACTGCACCTGCCCAGTGGCATTTTACCTCAACACTCACACCATCCTCCGTGTGTGTGTATGCGTGTGTGTTTGCTCTGCCATTCTGCAATGCAGCTCGACTGTGACTCAGGGTACCATCAGATACCACTCACAGAATGCGTCATGCAGGAAGCAAAAGGTGCTTGTTTTTATAAGAGTAAATGTTATTATGTGTGTGTGTGTCGGTGGGTTTTAGTGTTCATGTTTAGGGAAAACTAAACCTGAGTGTTTGGATGTGGGTGGATATGTTTGGGCAAACCTTTTGTGTTTAGCAGGAGGGTCTTTGTATGGGCGTGTGTGTGTGTGTGTGTGTGTATGTATGTATATGTGTGTGTTTGAATGGATTTTTTTCTGTTTAGGCTTTGCTGCAGAAGCCTCAGGAACTACCGCCATGTTTACAGTTTGTCTGAGGCCAACAGGAAGGTGAACTATGTGTGTACGTGTTGAGTGAAGCTGAGTGCCTACCTCTCGAGTCTAAAGTATTACCTGATAACCCTGAGTGACCTCGGTAATGAGAAGTGGAACAGTGGCTTCCCAACAGGCCTCTGGGCCCGCCTCAGCTAAAGCTCCTCCGCTGCTCAGTCTGCATTCTCAAGTTGCCCTCCGGTGTGCACCGCCAGCCGAACAACCACCAGATAAAGCTTACATCTCAATTTACGGCAGTTGTAAGGCTGTTAGCTTGCAATGCTAAGAGGTAGATTTAGCCTGCATGAAAGGCAATGATGTGGTCAGAAGGATGCAGGTACAACATGAGGAGGCGCATAAAATCCCTTTGTCTCCTATAAGCTTTTATGATTTGTCATGTGAAACCACATTATTGTCCTGTCACATAGTGTTGCTTTTAGAGAACAGGTGCGGTGTTTTCATGCAGCTAAAATAAAAATACTGTCAAATATCAGCTACTAAAATTAATGTCTAAAATGTCTGTTTTTAGCCACGCAAACAGTGTGGGTCTGTGGATGACAATGTTGGTCTGTATCCAATCCTTTTTATGACTATTTATGTCCAAATAACTGCAAAACTCATGACATTCCTATTAGCCAACTTTACTTTGTGTTTAGAATGAATTAGCTGATGTTACCAAGCTAACGTGCTAAACTCAGCTGGCGAACACGGCAAACATTATACCTGGTGTTAGCATGCTGGTGTTAGCATTGTGCCCAAGTACAGCCTCATGGAGCTGTTGCTATAGAGATTTATTTAGGCCAGTGGTTCTCAAACTGTGGGGTGGGCCCCTGTGGGGAGGCGTGGAGGAGGGGACACGCATGACCAGAAGGAAAATGTAGAGTCGAATGAATCTGACTCATGTGGGGGAACAAAAACAAGTGTGCTCTGATAATAGCAAGACTATCAAGATTCAGCTTTGCAAGATTTCTTCACACAGCAAAATGAAGCCTGTTTTGCTCTCAGCTTTATAGCAGGAGAGTTTTGCATCTCTTGTGTCTAGAACCTCTCATGGACAAAGTTTATCTTGTATTTTTAAAAAGACACTTCACTGATTTTACACATTTTGAGTTTACTTGTCATTGTTAGCCGTACACAGCCTGTGAAAACATAATGTCTTCTGTGGCTCTGAAGAGAGATTTCTAGTCTTAGAAAATGACCATGATGAGAAAATGACCATGATGATGTTATAGTGGTGTCATCAGGGTTATTTCAGCTTGGAGATGGAAAGTCTGTGGTACGAACTAGGCAGATGGAGTTTAAAATATGTGGGTACATACCAAATAAATTGTTGGAATACCCCTCCAGTTTGGACAACTGAAGCTAATGAGAAACCTGCATGAAAATATATTTTATATTTTTGGAGATTTGACTTATCTGTTACACTGATTAACACTCTTAATTGGCATAAATTTCTGTTGGTTTCCAAATTGGATTGTGGAAGAAATGACTGATTTAGGCTATTTGTGGTAGACAGGTGGGCAGAAATTACGGTAATTGGACAAATAAAACTGTCACTTGTTGTTAATGTGACATTAGGATTTATTTTGTCTTTTTTTGACAGTAGTTATGCAACATAATAGCTCGGTGTGTTCCTGCTTTGGGATAATGTATTGTTTATTTTTTAATGGTCAAACAGTTGTCTGACAGCAGAACAGAGAGAATAATTAAGCAGGTTTGAGTGCTGTGTCTCCCTTGTGTTCCCATTTGTTGGAAACAGAAAACGAGTCTGAGGTAACAGAAAAGTGGGCTTCTTAACACTACAAGCATTTACTTCCTCCCACTTCCACATCAAAGTGTCACTTAACATTCAGCGGGAATGCTAACAGTACAGAAAATCCAGCAAATCTCCCTCTTCATTTTAGCTTTTACCTCTATAAACACTTCGCCTCATTCTGTCAGTAGTGACATTTATTTTAACCTGAGATAAAGTCACGATGGGTGTGCACGGACTACTTTCTGTCTTCCCACTGTTAGCCAAGCAAGCTAGCATGGAGTGTTAAAGTCATCACAGGCCTCAGGAGCTAAGTTGATAACTCATAGTGTTTGGCCTTATCAGCAAGAGATGGCCCTGTGCTGTGAGGGGAATGACAGAATCTGAGTCATTTGTTGAGTTTATGCCCCTCCGACTGCTGTGTTTCATGTTCTCTGCTCTGGAAAGACCTCAGAAAGCTGTGCAGCCACAGCGAGCCCACCAGCCCTCCATACTGAAAAAAAAACACTTCGTGAAGGCTTCTAACTGGGTTTTGTTCAATTTGGGTTTATGCTGATGCAAAATTCATTTCAGTGTGACACTTTTCATGTCAACTATTTCATCAAAAACCTCCTCAGGAAAGCAATTTAACAACTTCAAGACCATGCAACATTAAAGCTCTTTACTGATGGCAAAAGTAATGACGATAACGTTGAAAATAAACCATATTCAAGCATACTTTTGTGGAATGTAATCATACTGTTGCTTTAGAATGACTTCAGGCTGTGGTTTTCCCATAGATGACAGGTGTCAAATTGTCAGTTAGGTTATAAACAAACAAACTGCATCCGTCTGATATGAGGGAGGCATATCAAAAGCGGATGACGCTGACTGACATCAAGACAACTAATTAGCAAACTAATTAACTGTACATACCTGAGACCTGGCGTTGGCAGCGTCGTTCTGATGATCTGTTATGACAGTTGTTTCTGCTCAGCTCTCAATGCTAAAAATAAAGAAATGAGTTCTGTAAGAAAATTAGCATAAAATAAAACATTTCTTTTTGCCCTTTACAATATTTCACTTTCATTTACATACGTTCATGTGTGTGTAATGTAATGTGTGTCTGTTTAATTCATTACTTCACATTTATTTTGTTTTGAATTCTCTTTGGCCTCAAGTAATGTACATGAGGATGAAGAAATTTACTTCAGAATTTTTTGATAAAGACCAATATAGGTCAAAATCAATCATTTCTTAAATTGTGTCATGAATAAGTCTAGTGAAAGGCTTTTATTATAACCTTGGTGTCGTTTCTGTTCCAACACTTTTGCTCACTCGAAATGTATCTGAACTGAAGGTCACTTCTGAGGGGTGGTTCACAGGAAAAAAGCTAACATTAATGCTTTTCTAATTGCCGAATCCTTTTCGGCTTTATTTTCCCTATGTGGATCATCAACTGCTGGTTATATTTTCCCCTCTTTCCTCCTCAACTACTTCATGGGGTCAACAGGGGAATGTGTGGGCTTGTGTGGTAAAAACGTGTGCAGCTGAATGCAAAGCAGTTCCTCAGTAAAGGCACCTGTTGCCTGTGAAGGAGAGAAAATAAGTAAGAAGTAGGATGAATAAGAGAGGTAAAGGAGCCATCTGTTGCTCATTCAGCAGCAAGGACAGGTGGCTCTGAACTGGTTTATATTGCTGTAGCAGGAAGAAAAAGACTTTAATTAATGATTCTCTCTCCCCTGACTCTCTCCTTTCTTTTTTTTTTCTTGCTTCTTCCAGGTTCAGGGACGATAAGGGCTACGTTCTGTACCCTCAGATCGGGGACCGGCTGGACCTGATCTGCCCTCCGCTGGACACCATCAGGTCCACGCCAGAGTACGAGTTCTACAAGCTCTACCTTGTGTCGTCAAGGGAGCAGGCGGACCGCTGCGAGGTGACAGGCCCTCCGAACATCGTGCTGACCTGCGATGAGCCCACCCGCGAACGTCGCTTCACCATCAAGTTCCAGGAGTTCTCGCCCAACCTCTGGGGCCACGAGTTCAAGAGCCTGCACGACTACTACATTATCGGTGAGTTCGAGGAAGCAGAGCGAACATTGGAGATTAGGGGGATGGAGAGTCTGTGTGTGTGTGTGTTGAGGTTTAATGCAATGTGTGCGGGGGTGATGGGGGGGTTGTTATGATTGCATGGCTGATTTCTGATTGTGGCTGAGTGTGTTTGTTTATTTCAGTGATGATGGTGATGATTGGGCGGGTGTGTTTAGAGTAATTAGGTTTGAGAATTGTGTGTGATCCGGTCCATGGGCGGATACAGTAGAGGACGTACACTGCAAAAAATGACCAGCTGGGTGTGTAGTTTTCAGGATAATTTTTTTTAAAAATCAAATCTTGATGTGCCTGAAGATTATTTGACTGACGTTAATTAATTTCATCTTTGTGAAATTGAACACTTCATCTCTTTTTTTTCTAAGCACAAGGAGAAACTTGCCAGTCTTTTCATTTGTTGCAGTGTGTCACAGGATTTGCCCTTCTTTGCCACTTAAGTGGGATTTTGTGTTTAGTGAAGTATGGTTACATTTATGCTTCAGCATCATTCTAAGAGTGTATGTATGTGTATGTGTGTGTGTGTGTGTGTGTATCTGTCATTGCTATGTCTTTGTCCTGCTCTGCTGCTGTGCTGGCCTGGGGCCTGTTTATTGTTTCTGCTAGACTTGCAGTGACCGCGAATGGCCAAGCACAGTTTGTTTTGGTTTATTCGGAAGGTTTGTTTGGAGTTAGGCTGTGAAGACCTGATGAGGTCATCAAGGCGAGCCAGGCCAAGCGTTTGTATCGGACAGAACAATCTGCGAGTAAAGGTCGCGTCAGCCGAAACCTGTGGGTTGTTTTTAAATACAGCCGGGGGAGCCGAGAGCATTCAGCATTCACAATTGGAGCGATGAATGCAACACACACTCATGCGCATGCACACATACACATTCTCTCTCACGCCCGCAAGTTTCCAGTACAAACACGAACACTGTAAAAAAAAACCCTCAGGAGTGAGAGAGTGAGCAGGATAGACAAAGCAAGAGAGAGAGAGAGGGAGAGAGAGAGACCCTGTTTGATTCCCATAGCTCTCCTCCCACGCACCTGCGAGCTCTGTTCACTCAGGTGTGCAAATGCTCTTTTCACTTCTTTTTATCTGCGGGTAGAAAAAACCCTAAAAACTATGGAACGAGTAGAGCCAGGAGGAGGAGGAGGAGGAGGAGGAAGCTGGGACAGAGATGGAGAGACAGAGAGAGAGAGAGAGAGAGAGAGAGACAAAGAGAATATAAGATCTCTCGAAGTCTGTGAAGTCCCTCATGCCTCTTTGTATTCTATATTTGTTCGCCGGTTTCTGGTGATCTCGGTTTTTGCTATCAGTCCTCATACCCGGCGTGTTTGTGAAGAGAGGTGAGGCACTGGGCATATTTCTTCTGCACCCTGCATCATTATCAGCATACAAGTATTTCTCTCAGATTAGATATGAGTAGGTGAGATAGCATGCAGCAGTGCAGTAAGCCACCGTATGTATGTGTGTGTATGTATGTGTGTATAGGTGCACTGTACTGCACCCAAGGACCCTATGATATAGGAATTTGGGCCTGATAAGTAGGGAGGAAAATTAATGCAATCTGATACCTGCTGATACCTGATTCGATGACTGACAGATGTTGAACAAACGAACAGCAACATCAAATACTGCAAGAAACTGACACGACAAAACAGACTCCCTGATAGTTACATTAAACTATCTCCTGATTTAACATCTGTTTATGAGCATGTACATGTTTTTCTATCTTTATATCAATATTGTGAAATTATGCTAGCAGGCTAATGCTTGCTTCATATACTTTACTATATATGTAATATTAAATGCTAATACTTATAAATGTATAGTATATTTATCACTGGGAAACATTAGCGTGCATCTATTTCTACAGTACATTTAATTACATTGGTGTACCACTATGTTCTTTTCCAGTCCAATATCCACTCAGTGTACAAAATTTCTTCCTTTTATTGAACTGCTGTTGTACAGTCCACATCTCATACATATTGTCTGTACAGATGCACTTCAGTTGTAAATATCAGGGGTTGTCAGATTTTGTTGTTGTCCAAATTCAGAATTCACAAAACATGTACAGAAACCCATTACTGGGCCTCCATAATTTAGAAATACAGTATAACACAACAGGTTTGACTCCAGTTTGCCTTCCAGAGCTTGTGTTAGTATTATCATCTGTTGAAATCTGGTACAAAATATCTTTTCACTTGCGTGTCAAGCCATCAGGTATTCAGCAGCATACCGATTATGCACCATCACCATGAGATCTGTTGTTTTAGGGACTGTCCCAGTTAGTTTTTCTTATCTTTGGTGTTCAAAATGACCACGAGGTTAAATTCCTCATCTCCCATGTTTGCACAGATAGCGATAGTCGTCTGCTTATCGTCGGAAACTTCCATCAATGTAAAAAAAAATCTGTCTTAAACTAGAATTAGGTTACATTGCAGTGAAGTAAATACCCTCATGGAACACTTTGCCGGACCAAAAACATGTACTCAAAGGGCCGAATGTGGCCCTCTGTCTCTATTTTTGACCACCTCTCCTCTGTAGTTCCACCTGGCAACTGGAGTGTCCAGAGATAGAAACACCTTTATCTCCACATACAGGCCAGACTGATCGATTGACAGCTCCAGCCCGATCAATGACGGCTGCGACACTAGGTCACACACACAACCACACACATTACACATGCACTCACACATTTGGAGAGGGAGAGACTTGGAGAGGTGAGGAGACAGGTGAGTAGCTGATAGTAGAGAGCATTTGGTACTGATAACATCAACAGATAGCCTGTGTATAGTGACCAGCGTGTCTTTGATTGCATGTCTTCTAATGAAGAATTGTTCTTATAGTCTCTCACCAGAGCTTCTGTGTACTTAATGAGGCTGTGAGATAATTAATAGCTATTAATCTTACTGTTCATTTGGAGACACATATCTGCAGTAGTGTGGCCCTATAGGGAGAATATTGTGCATATTGAACACACTGTGGACTGATTTGTTCCTGAATGTAGTAACTGTAAATGTATGTTTGTGCATGTGTATGAGGGCACTGATGTATGCACAAGCCTCAGGGAAATCTTGTTTTAATTAATCTATAGCATAGCATGATTCAGTTTGTACACTGCGGGCCAAGCACACATGGAAAGTGTATGTGTGGCAATGTGGAGGGAGGAGACAAGGCAGTGGAGGTTAATTAAGTTAAACTCATTACAGATTACGAGTAACTTGCAATCTGTTTCCTTTGAAGTTTGCCACTACAGTGCATAATAAATGATACTAAAAACTCTTTATGATTTAATTTCCATGTCATAATTTGTGTTGTCATCATCCACAAGTAGGATCACTAATCAAAAAATAATGTTTGTGTCTTCCATTCTAATCATGTCTTGAGAAAATCTAGCAAGTAATCTGAAAAAATCCAAAATTTCCTGTCTGATTGCTTTGTTTTTGCAAGTCACTAATGCATTACAGATGCCACTGTTTTGTAATTAGATTACTCGAATCCCATTAAATGTAATTCTTTATTTCCGAGTCCTGGGGAGAGGAGAGATAGAGTGGGAAAATCGATTAGTTATACTCATTGATTGATGTTTTCATTCATAACACGAGGTCAGAGTTTATGTAAACCCATTTCTCGTTCACACTCTCCCTCTCTCTCCGTCTGTGTCTCTCCCTCAGTCTCTCCACCCTTTAGTTTCTCCCCTCTCCTCATCTCTTTCACTATTCAAATCCCGCCCCACACACACACACACACACACACACACACACACACATACACCCACACACACAGACATGCTCAGTACATCAACCCAAACCGCAGATCAAGCCTTTCACTGCTTTTAATGAATCCTTTGAAAGCAGGCGCCAGGGCCTTGTGTAACACACACTTGTTGCATGCATGCATGAGCACATACACATGCACACACACATTCACAATCAGTGCGGTCTTGATGACGTGTGTCTTATTTAATGAGAACTGCAAGAGGAGACCATCTCCATACAGCTGACCTGGTTTAAAACATAACATACACATGAGGAGAACAGAAGAGTTGTTGTGAAAACCGGTCCAGCTGATTTTAGACATCCAGTTCACCCAAATTATGAAAAAAAAATGCTTTCTCACTTATCTAATGTAGTATCCAGGTATTTCAAATTTATGTGCCCAAGTTTTGAGATATTTGTCTCTGGGATTTCTGCCTCTGGCCCAGTATGACTGAGGTGACAAGAATGTCACTCATGGTGCCCATTAGAAAATGACATTTAAAGAATTCAACTGCAAAATCTATTTTTAGCAACAATTTCCTGGTTACTCTGGATCATCCACAGACCTGTCTGTGAATAATTTGATCTGTACTGCTTTTTAAAAAAAAAACCTGAATTAGTTCTTATAAAACCTGTTTACAACATGTTCTGTGGATTGACCTAAAAAAAAAAAAAACAGGGACATTTTTTTTGTAATTTCTGCAAACTGACTGTTATTCAAGCGGCCTCTCAGAAACTGAGTGATGGAAGTGAAGGCAGGAAAGATGCAGAGAGGGCAGAGGGAGCGGGGAGACGAGTGGGAAGAAAAAGAAAAAGGTAAAAGAGGGATGAACAGGGAGTAAAGAGAGAGGAGGGGAAGAGAAAGAAAGAGATGGAAAGAAGAAGATGACAACAGACAGGTCAGTTTGTTGTCGTGTGTGTGTGGCTGATGTGAATGGGATGTGAGCTTCAGTTGACACACAGACATGGTATCTCATCTGCAGGTTGACACTGAAACAACGCGGTCACTTTCAATCACCGCTGCCCCTGTCAGGCGAATGGGACACACACACACACACACACACACACACACAAGTAAATGCACACACACAAGAGCGCACACATACATGTTGGAACACACACTAACAGCAGTGAATGATTGCAGGCTCACAGTCAACATACATATGACCTCATATCAGATAGATCTCTCTCTTTCTCTCTCTCTCTCTCTCTGTCTCACACACACACACACACACACACACACACACACATGCACGTCACTAATTAATCAATTGATCAAGTATATTTGTCACATGTAATCATATAAGACGCAATCAAAGTGAAATGTAATCCCACCAGTTCCTTCAATTTGTGCATTAAAAAGAGTTTAAATAGAATAGGAATAGCAATAAATATATATATATTTGATGTTGGGGGGGGGCAGTCTTAGGCAGTAACCTCATTTAGGATCCTAGTGGCCTGAGGATGGAAGCTCTTCCTGTGCCTCTCAGTGCTGGCCTGGTGTATCCGGTGCCTTGTTCCTAACCGCAGAAGGGAGAAAAGGCCATTATCCGGGTGGTTGGGATCCTTAATGATTCTCCTAGCCTTAATCTTGCAGCGCCTGATGTAAATATCCCTTAGGCAGAGTAGAGCACTCGTTCAGCCAAACAGACCACTCTTTACAGGGCCATGCGGTCCTGTTCAGTGCTGTTTCCTTACCTGGCTCTCAATGGTGCAGGAGTAGAAATTCCTCAGTATTTTTGGAGATACCCGGAATTTCCCCAAGGGTCTGAGGTGAAACAGTCTCTGCCTCGCTTGCTGATATCAAGTGGGGAGTAGTTCCTGCCCTGCTTCTTCCCAAAGTCAACTATCAGCTCCTTAGTTTTGCTGACATTCAGGTGTAAGTTGTTGTGTAGCGTGTACTACTCTACTACTCTACTTCCTTCAGGTAGGACTTTTCATTGTTATCTGTGATCGGTAACTCCAGATCAGGTGAGCAGAAATGTGATAGCATTTTAATATTCCTGCTGTCACACCAATCTTTTGTCACCATAAAACACACGCCGCCTCCTTTTTTCTCACCAGAGTCCTCTGTTCTGTCAGATCAGTTTACAGAAAAAGAGTCAAATAGTGCTGTCTGGTATTCCAAGATTTTGCCAAGTTTCAGTGAAACAAAGTATATTACAGTTCTTGATACGTGGAAAGTGATGTGGCCACAGAGGTCCTCCAGTTTATTATCCAACACCTGTACATTAGCTAGCAGGGTGCTTGGCAGAGAAGATCCATGCGGCCGGGATCGCAGCTGGTGTTTAATCCCTCCATGTTTACCACGGTGTTTCCTCCAATGTTGAGATGGACGCAGAGATAGTCTTGCTTGTGTACGTGGTCAGGGTCGTAGCTGGTGTTTATCCCTTCCACCTTTTCCTTGATGTTTACTCCAATATTTACATTTGAAAACCTCGACGGGCTGGATAGCAGAATCGGCAGGAAGAGAGTTTACATAATGGTAAATTGACCATTTCCCTATCCTGATGACTGACTCATAGTCATGTTATCATTGTCCATTATTATTCACAAAAAGTACAACTTATATTGTAAAAATAAACGTTAAGAGCATGAATTTGCATAAGTTTAGCAGAGCTAACGGAGAGGCGACTGGGTAGGTCCGCGCCTTCCAGAACAGCCTTCCTTGGTGCTCACACTAACATATGCATGGTCACATCGGCATACACAAGGGCATTCATAAATATATGCACTCACACACACACATCGGCATACAAGCAGCCTTGTGGTTGCAAACACACTCAAAATAGCTCACACACACACACACACACACATACACACACCCAAAAAGACACACACACATAAAGTTTTGGTGAGATCTGCTGTGGTGAATGGGTCAGTCACTGTGGGACTGAAGTGTTGTTGTTGTTGTTGTTGTTGCATACCAAGACAGATGGCGGAATGTGTGTGTATATATGTGTGTGCGCACGCGCAGATACAGATATGTAATTGCGTTTTGTGTGTGACTATGTGACTGTACATATATGTATGGATATGCTGGGTGGACATGAATGTATTTTCTGTGTTTGCCATGTGTGCATGAATGACTCCCAGTGGTGTGTTTAGGGAGCAGGGCCCCCGGGGCTTTGCGGAGAGCCTGGTGCTTGCCGTCGCACAATGGCAGAGATAAACAACCCCCTATAATATGAATAATAGAATAGCTGACTGGAGCCTGCGCACCTAGAAAAATAACTCTGTGTGTTTGTGCATGTTTGCATGTGTGTGTCTTTGGGTAGGTTTATGAGTGTTTGGAGAAAGTTAATGGTGTGTTGGTGCGTGTTTGTGTCTGTATGGTAGTCATTTGCATACCACGGTTTCTCACTCTCTTTTCTGCAAACTTTATTTTCTCTCTGACTGGGTATTGTTTTCCTCTTCTCTGCCTCTGTTTGTCTTTCTTGTCTGTCTCTTTCTTGTGTGTTTGTGTGTGTTCTTGAATCTGTGAGTCACTCTTTAACTCTTTAATGACAAATTTTGTTTTTGTGTGTAACAATTTGGGACAGGGTGCGGCTAATATATGTGTGTGTGTGTGTGTGTGTGGTCTAATTGTTGGACAGCGCAGGACCAGCACAGTGCGTTCATACTCACACAGCAATGTCAAAGTGTTCAATAATGCAGAGGTACTCACTGGTTTATTTATCAGGGTTAAGCTGAAATAAATGACACAGACTCCAGATGGGATGGGAGGGAGGGAGGACAGAAAGAGAGGGGGGGGAGACGGAGAAAAAGGAGTGAGCGACAGATGAAGAGAGAGAAAGATGGGGAAACGACAGCAAAACTGAGAGTGAAGAGAAAGAGAAGACAATGGAGGAGAGAAACACTGCACTGCAGCCTCAATGAGCCGCACCTCTTCACCACTCTGCGTTAGTTTATGATTCCCCATGTGCATACGTGCGTGGCTGCGAGTGTATGTGTGTGTGTGTGTGCGCGTGTGTGTGTGAGGCACTCGTGTTTGTTTGTGACTGCGGTGAGGAGAGCAAAAGTGAGAGATTCAAGTAAAGGATGCGTAGAGGGAGGGAAAGATGGAAAGCAGCTGTGTGGAAGAGGTGGGGAATCCAGGGACTCTGAGAAATCTATATCTGCTGAATATTTGATCAAGTTTAAGCCCTCTGATTTGAGCCTCCTGCCAGGCTCTAAAGCAACCACAGGCACAGGGGAGAGGAGAGGAAGAACTGCAGGAAGGAGAGAGAGGGGAGTAAAGGAGGGAGAAATAAGATGACCACAGTGAGGGGTTTCTGGTAAGGGTATTGGCTGCTTTTTTACACAGAAATCCCACTGAAATGGAAATCCTTGTGTAGCTCTATATATACCATCTCTACGCCTGTCATAGATAAAGCAATAAAAACTTGAATACCTGTTACCTCTAGTGTAAACATGGAGGATATTAAACATCTCTTGCTATTTTAATTTTGTTTAGAGCCAAAACCACTAAACAAACACCCTCTTTTTTGACTATAAGCTAGAAAATGATCATTCAAATTTATACAGATTGTGCAAAGATTCTGTTCGGTTTTTCATTGCCTTCTTAAATAATTCACAGTTTTGTTTTGTATGCACTTCTGTTACAAGATAAGACATTGTTGTTATAGTGATATTGTGATGTTACAATGGTTTATATAAATATGATTTCAATTTTTTTGTGCTTTTAAGCGACGGAAGGTTTTTCAAGGTTGACTGAGGACTCAACTTTATGTCGTCCCAAATATGGTAACCAGCCCCCCTCCTGGCCTGTATTTGAGCAGCTGCTTGTTAAGGGTGTAATCATTTGTTTTTTTTTATATTTTCCTAGTTGAAAAAGATCCAGGAATCCTGCACACTGTCAGTCACTTTTACTCACTTTCTTTAGTTATGAAGCTTCGGTTGGTAGATCCTCTTCAGATAAGATTCATCATGGATCTACCAAATTAATCTTAGGTGATGAAGGGCTGTGTGCAGGACTTTTGATTCCTGCCTAGAGTTTTAGGTGCTACACACACCTACGTATTTCCTAGGATTTAATGGAGTGCAAAAACATGTTTTACCTGTTTGCTTCTTTAATGACAAATGACAAATCGGGCCACAGACCAGAGCCTCCCCTTCCCGACCACCATGAATCTTACTGTACGTAGTGACACATAAGTAAAATTGTGTGACACATTTTTCCACTTCAAATGTGTTTAGGCTTTCACATCTGCTATGGCCCTCGGGAGACATCCCCAGAGTTCACTCGAAGCCAACCCCTGACAACTGTTTTGAGGTGGACCTGAGACTGCTTTTCTAGCTTGCAACACATTTTTCACACTCCACCAAACACATCGAATTCTAGGGGCGAGCAGCGTCAGTTAAACTCTCATGTGTGAAAATAGCCTCAAATAAAGCGCAAAAGTGGAAAATGGAATAGAATAGGCCAGCAGGGGTTTGGTGCAACGGATCCAACTAATTTCCCCTCTAGAGATGAAGTATATCTGCATCTCTCGATACATAAGAGGAAGTGGAGAGTATTTAAAAGAATGATAGTCAACTGAAGGGTCTAGTGATCTAAGTGATTAATCCAGAGATGAGATTCATGTGTGTGTCTTTATCATATTCATTACAGTATGTACAAATACAGTGTGCGCGTCACTGCAAAGCCACTGTAAACACGCAACATACTGTACGTCACACCTATATTGTTGGATACAAATGAGGCCAAGGCATTTCTGGTAAAGATAATCGGAGAGAGGGGAGGGACAGGAATGAGCTGATGTAAAGTGACACTGGGAGAGAGCGAGGGATATTTGGGCAAGAGAAAAAGAAGAGAGAGGGAGAAGAGAAAGGGGAGGAAAAAGATGAAAAAAAAGATGTGTGCTGAGTGTGAGTAAGAGAAAGTGACAGATCGCCTGGCCGATTTAGGTCAGCAATCAGAGCCGCGCTACTGTCTGTGAGATTGGCTGTGTGTGTGTGTGTGTGTGTGTGTGTGTGTGTGTGTGTGTGTGTGTGTGTGTGTGTGTGTGATGTTGGCTGAGCTCTTGTGTGTGAGGGCAGAGGGTGCATTTGTGGATGTTGGTGTGTGGTTGCATGAGAGTCCTGTTTGTGTGTCTGTCTGTTTGTATGGAGAGCTGACAGTGTATTAGAGAGTTTGTGTGTGTGTGTGTATGTGTGTGTATGTGTGTGTATGTGTGTGTGTGTGTGTGTGTGTGTGTGTGTGTGTAGTTGTGTTGGTGAGGTGGGGGTTGATTGCGTGAGTAAGTGTGAATACGTCTCTCCTGTTAAAGGTCAGACAAGAAGAATCCCTCCTTAATTGGATTGGGCCTGGTTAACATTGTATGATTCATTTAACCTTCCTACACTGTCTGTCTGTCTGTCTCTTACATACACATACACAAACTTTTCTCGTCCCCCATCACAGCTTGACAGACAAAGGCGTCATTGTGCTGGTGCCTTCTGTTGAGGAACCTTTTGCAGAAGGATGTGTTTCCCGGCAATCAAACATGGGCGAGTTTAAAACAAGCGCACCTCTCGGCTGACCCCTGCCATCAGTAGAATGCATTAGCCTGCTAATATAGCTTTGATTTAGTGTCCAAGTTCAGGCAAACATGACCCCTGATCAACATAATGAACACATTCACACAGACAGATGTGTAGCTCAGCACATAGACATGCAAACATGATGTGTGTGTGTGTGTGTGTGTTTGCATGCACGTACACACACACTGAGAAACTTTGTGTTTAAACTTTACTTGAAGAACCATCTGTCCTCCCCTTTTTTATTGTAAATAATTATTTAACAGTTTGGGAAATACACTTACTTTCTTTCTTTCTGAGCGTGGGATAAGAAACAGCTGGAGTAAGGGCATGGTTAGCCTAGCTTAGCATAAAGACTGGAAACAGGGGGAAACTGATAGCCTGCGAAAAAATGCAATGTTATCTGTCTTATTTACACAATGTATCAGCGCATGTTTTCTTTCGGAGAGTGAGATGAGAAGATAGCATCAGTCTGTGTTTAGCCTAGCTTAACATTAAGAAGCAGGGGCAGGAAGCTAACTCTGTCTGAACTGAAAAAATACACCGACCAACAACTCTAAAGTTAGCTTATTTACACAATGTGTCCAGTTTGTTTAACCCATACAGAACAGAAATGTAAACAACAATTTTTTATTTTTTTTTTAAAAATTTTCTGAGTTTGCTTGATAGAGTTGATGGTTTTGGTCTTGGACACACAATGGAAGAGGTCAGAGATGGTGTTATGTGTTTGTTTGAACTAAGTTTGGACAAAGCCAGGCTGGCTGTTTCCCTTTGCTTACAGTCTTTACGCTAAGCTTAGCTAACCACATCCTGACTCTAGCTCTGTGTTTAACGCACAGACATGACATTGGTATCAATCTTCTCATCTAACTTTCAGAAAGAAAACAAATTGTTGTATTCCCCAAAAATGTTGAACTATTCCTCCAACAGAGAGCAAGCGAACATGCATACTGCTGCTGTTGTTTTGATGAAAAACAGTTTGCCTATAAGTAACAGGCGTGATCTCAGCCATGGGAGAGGGAGATTATGGTTTTCTCCGAGAAGGATTGGAGCCGCAGCTGTTCAGTAGAAGACGGAGAGGAAGAGGAGGAGCAGGAGGAGGAAAAGTGAAAGAAAGTAAATTACAGGGAAACAAGACAAGCTAGAATCACTTAAGCATGCCAAAGAAGAGACAGAGGGAAAAAAGGGGAAGCAGAGGAAGGGTTGGCTGTGGACGGGCTGATGAAAGAAGGATTTTTATGTGCTGTGAGGAGACAGTAGAAGAAGACAGTGTTGACACTCAGTGGAGCAAGAGGGCCCACGGC
The DNA here is from genome assembly GCF_914725855.1 of Thunnus albacares. NCBI lineage: Eukaryota > Metazoa > Chordata > Actinopteri > Scombriformes > Scombridae > Thunnus > Thunnus albacares. The sequence continues at coordinate 20,348,743 of NC_058127.1, read as the reverse complement.
TCAAAGACACAAGGACAAACAATCAGCCGCAAATCCTTTTTAACCACCATTTAAGCAGCCCTAATTACCCCAAAAAACTCCACAAAGAACATCATTATCACTGGGTGCCTGTGCACGTGCGCAATGTGTGTGTGCGTGCACGTGTACTCCACTTGTTTATTGAGGAGAGATTCATTAGCGGACTGGCTGTTTACTTGTTCTCGACTAATCGTCATTGTTGTGAGATACTTTGGGTACATTTCACAAATACAACAAGGCATTTTTCGACAATTTTTTACCCCCGCCTCTCGCCATCAAAGCCCAAAACCTTCCCCTCCCACACACTCCACCTTTATTGGCTGGAGGATCTCTATCTCTCTCTGCTTCAGCCTGCCTTTTGTTTTTTTTTTACTGTAGGGTCAAGTCAAGCCAAAAAAGCTTAATTTGATGCATGTTGTCCGCTCTGCAGAGCCAAGGGTTTGATAATCGCTTAGAATGTGCAAAACATGCGAGCCAAAAAAGCTGGGAAGTGGAACAAGCGGTGGAACTAATGGTCCTGATGTTGTCATGGTCTGTGTAAGTCTGTGTGTCGTGCTGCGGGGCCAGACGGGGCGAGGCTCGGTGGTCGCAAATCAGCGGCAGGGTTCGGCGTCTCGAATGTCACATGGAGTGGAGCCGTGAGTAAATGATATAGTAAAGAGTTTCAGATGAAGACGGCTTCAAGTAGTCCCTGTAGTTCTAATATTAATCCTCTCTGTTCCCTCTGGGGGGGCTTATCATCCATATTAGTGCCACACATCTGCTGCTGCTGTATGCGCTGATTATATATTGATGGTGGGGGTGGGGGGGTTTGGTAATTGAATACCCTCATCACAGAGGGGAGCGCTTGGTCTTGTTTCTCCACTTCAGACTACCTCAAGTGGGTGGGGGAAGGTAGATCTGGTTTGCCACTTCTGTGTATGTGTGTGTGTGTGTGTGTGTGTGTGTGAATGTGTGTGTTTGTGTGTAAAACCCTTTTGTCCGCCTGTACCCACCCCCGGCTCCAGCTTTAGATCCAGACCCTAACCACGGCTCCAGCCCTGCTAACCACTGGTTTAATATATGCAATTAAGAAGCTAATTAGAGTAATTAATTCAGTCAGGGCCAAGGCCCAGCCTGGCCCCTATTCACAGCTTTGGAACTGCCATAATCCTCCTCCCTTCACATACACACACACACACACACACACACATTAACCACACAAAGAATAACACACACAGACACTGCTATGCCCTCATTATGAGCGGGGTCTTTGTTGGCTGTGTGTGTGTGGTGCCAGAGAAGTCGGGAGATGAAGAAAAGGGTGTAAATAAAGACAGAGAAAAAGTGAGGCAGTCAGTTCGGTATAATGAGTGAAAACAGTGAACTAATTCATTGGCACCTCTAGTCTCGCTCGGTTGCTCTCTTGGTGGCGCTGCAAGAGAAGAGGGCCCTGTTTTGGCGAATAGCGTCTTACCTCATCTGCAGCAACAGTTCTGCTGTCATTGCCTCTGGAAGCCAGCCGGCTGGGAGGAAAGACAAGGTTTAATGGAGAATGCCCAGCCTGTTTTATTGGTTCAACCTTTATTTATCCAGGTTTGTCCCTTTTGAAGATTTAAGAACTGTTTTTATAAGCCCGACCTTGCCAAGAAAGCACTATTACATTATTGCAGGTCCATTTCAAATTATTTGAAGCTTTAATTAAGAGTAAAGTCCTGTTTTTTCTTTTATTTTACAATATAACAAGGTGAACGGGGTAGCTTGTTAGTCTTTAGTGATTCATACACACGCCATAAACCTTTGATAGCTTGCATTTGGCTCAGCTCTTGCTGTACAGAAAGAAAAGGAGTAAGTAATTCCAGGTTTGTTATTTTTGGAGTGTGATTAGGAAATGTGTGATGAATTGAAGATTAGAGCAGCGAGACAGATTTACAACACATGGAGCACACTGCTTTAAATGGATTACTGATAAAGTAATCGAAGAAGTTTTAGCGGCAGCGCCGAGGAAGAAAAAGGTCGCTAAACCCACAAATATGACACTGAGTGACAAATTAGTCATAGTTTATTTAGGGCTGACGCATTATATGAGATGCTAACATGATTCTGCCTATTTTCTGGGATTTGTGCTACCTTTTTTTATCACCGAGCCCTCCTGTGGAACTGATATTTTTAGCTAAGCACCCCTCATAGAAGACATTGACGTTGAAGTGTTCTCTTTTTGCCCCCTGAGTGTGGAGAGTACGTCACACTTATATCAATACTTACACCGCCAAATCAGTTATTTGAGGTTTTGTCAGTCAGTTTGTGAGTGGAAAATATCTCCCATCTGCCATGTTTTGGCATGCTGTGGCTTTTTTTTTTTTTTTTTTTTTTTTCATACCCAGGCCTTTAAAAGAGCTGCTAGCAGTCCTTGGAGGTAAGAGTAGTGGGCTTGTGATCCTACGGGAGCTGTGTGTGCTGTTCAGTGCCGCGTGTGTGAATGGCACATTTAAAATATGAATTCGCCTGAGCTGTTTTTACATCAGAACCTCACACTTGACCCTGTTAAAAGTTTCACTCAGGAGGGAAAACTCTCTTTCTCTCCTCCGTGTCTCGTATGTCGTGTTCTCTGTTTCTGTCATTCTGCATGTCCATCACTCTGTCTGCAGTTCTCTTTCTTCACTGCACACTTATTACTCTTTTAGATGCTCTCTCCCCTCTCTCAGTTCCCCGCTGTAGGTCGAAAGGCAGCACGAAGAAGTGAGCGGCGGAGAGATACATGCATTACTTTTGCTATCAGATATAACAGAACAAATAGTTTCCACTTGCAAATTTCAGTAGGAGTAGTCTTTTCAGAGTCAAAAGATGGAATCAGAAAATGAAAATGTATGCTATCGGTTTCCAGATCAAGACAAGATTAACGTTTTCATGCTGGAAAAATAAACTTAAAAGAGAAAATGTTTAAATGACTTACAATACTGTAAAATACATGATTAGAAGAATTATATCCATATATTGTATCCTCCCTACTGAAGTGCCTTCGAGCAAGACAGTGAGTCATTACCAGTAAAGGTGGTGGATGAGCAGGTATGGTTCAGTATCTTCCTTAAGGACACTTTGATTGGCCACATGGATCAAACCTGTGACCTTTTGTTTTAAGGCTCAGTCACTCCATGAATTGGATGTGTTGCTTAATGTCAAGTGAGAGTCAGAGTTCCACAGTATTATGATTTTATGACTGTTTTAAAACAAGCACGTACCTGTAAAACATGTCTGACAGATAGTAACGCTGTCCTGAAGTTTAATAGGATTTACAGTGAGTATTGTTGCGCAGGTTTGTTTCACACGTTTGTTTTTTAACTGCCTTGACAGACTTTGGTGTTGCGTGCTTCACTTTGGCAGTGTGAGACTGATCTTATCTGTTAATAAAGCTTGCTGTTGAACTTGAAAACGAAGGTGACGGAGAGAGAGACAGACAGATATCTTTCAGGTGTCATATGGCATTAACTTAAATCAAACAGACGAGAATGCAAACAAATTTCAGGACAGCTCAGAGAGAAACCTTCTACTAATGAGCACACACACGCGCGCGCGCACACACACACAGGTTTTTCCAGTTCCGCATGCACCAGACATCCGTGGATGATTTCACTTAAGCAAACGAGACCAGGAGATTAGACGCTAAAACACACATTTAGGGAGGAGATGAAGACAGACTGCAATACACACTCACACACGCTCACATGCATCAACCCCAAGACATGATGTGCAAGAAAGGATTTAAGAGACACGCATAAACACACTTCAAAACTGAAGACAGACTGATGCGTACAGAGAGCAAATACACCTGAAAAAAGCAGAGGCAAGCGCGAGCATGTGCACGCACACGCACACACACACACACACAAAAACCCGACAGATTCCCATACAGCTAAGCACACAGCTTCTTGCAGGCTGCTTTAATCACGGAGAAGCTAAACAAATACAACTGTCATCAGTCTTTTTCTCTCACTGTTGTTCACATATAGACATATATAAGATCACGCACACATACACGTATGCACACACACACACACACATACACACAACAACAGTATATAATTGCCCTATGCTTTCTGCTGTCCCTCATCTTTCCCTTCATATCTCACCCTTCTTCTTTCCACTTTCTCTCTCTCCAATCTCTCCCTCGAGCAGTATGCAGGCACAGATGTCAAGATGTATTATTTCGGCTGGCTGGCTCCCATGTTCTGTATATGTGTGTGTGTGTGCTTGTGTGTGTGCGTGTGTGTGTGTGTGTGTGTGTGTGTTTCTCCTGCTTTCCTCTTTTGGAAACAAGAATAATGGTGGGGGGTGGTGAGGAAGATCTTTTTAAAAAACGAAAGAGGAAATGGGCTGTACTGTTAAGGATTAGTAAAACATTTTTTGAATTCTGATGTATATGCCCATATAGGCTTAAGCATACAACACAAAGAACACACACATGCACAGATGCACGGCTAAGTATTTAAGTATCACATTCATGGTTCATGGACATTTAAGGCAAGCGTACACACACACACACTCGCGCATTGTACTGAATCCGTGTTGATCCATTAGAAGGACCTCCATGCTCGTCAGGATTGTGTTCTAGCTGAGTCTTGGCTGGTGCATTTAAACAGTAAAACCGAGCCAGGTTTAAAGTGTGTATGTGTGTGTGTGTATATGCACAGTGTCTACTTTATGTGACATAGCCGCTGATTGAAAGACTGGCATGCGATGAGAGAGGGAAACTTGAGGGGAGAGAGAAAAGAGAGACTGTTTTCTATGTCTCCAGTGTTTCTTGATCTATGAGTTGGGGCCCTGAGACAGATGGTGGAGAACTTTGGCCCCTGACATGGAAAGAAATAATAATGGTATTAACAAAAATAAGAGTAATACAGTAGGAATACTGTAGTGATAGTTAAGGTGTGCTTGTAACAAATTTCCTTTATATGAAGAAAAGAATGATTTAACTGAGGAATAAAGAGCTGAAACTGTAGCTCCTGAAGCTACAAGCTATTCTTGATTAGAAGTAGTTAAGCTACAGCAACACTATACTTTTATTGAAGGTGCTGTGCTATTCCACACCAAGAAACATCTCCTGTTATAAAAAGATAATATTTTGTACTAAAGCACATTAAATTGAGAACTCATTAAAGAAATAGAGCTTGACCTCTGCTCTGTACCACCCAAGCATCCCACTTGTTTGAAGCAGATGATGGGGAGTTGCAGGTGTTACTCATGGTGGAGCATCAGACTGTGCAATAATTTCTCTATTGTGGTGTAGTGTGTGGTCGTGCTACCCTGCTACTTGGTAGAACAATGAAAATAAGTCACCACTGGAAATGTTACATAATTCTGAAAATAGCTACCACCACCCCAAAGCAGCTGGAAAATGAAGATAAACTAGTTGCTTTGTTCCATACAGTGTAGCGTCACCACTGCTCAACACTGCTATTAGTAAATTATTGTTAGTAATACTATTGTTAGTGCACTGCAGTTACCGCAGCCAGTATTTTCCACAGGGACTAATACCACTGCTACAATGATTACAACTTCTAATAATAACAATGCACACATGACTAGATTTATACAGCACATAGACATTTCGCTCCAGTTTTACTGCCTAACCAGAATCAGTTCACCCAAAAAAAGAACTGTTGTTGCTGTTGAATTTTTAAAATCCATTTATCTGTGATACTATAAGCATCACAAACAGAATTCCATTCACTTACATTGTTTTTGGAGTAACAGTAGAGACATATCTCAAAACTCTAACTAAATCCTGCATGGCTAGATTCTAGCTAAGTGGGGAAATTTGTATTTTGGTTGAACTGACCCTTTAAAAAAAACTACACAACGGACCGTGTGCTCTTGTGCCATCATTATATTTGATTAAGCTCGCCCACCCAAAATCAAACCTTGATTTGATGTCAAACCTTGTTTGAGATTGGTTATTGCTCTGTATCTGCTGCTAGATCAAGACCCAACATTTTTCCAGCCTTTGACTGCAATCTATTTTCCTATACCTGGCCAGCGAACAGCAGAGTGCAGCCAAGAGTTTTAGCAACCCAGCTTAATGATGTATAATGTAGATTAGCTCTCTGTTGTGAAGTATTCTGGCTAAATCTTAAATAAAGTTTTCCTTAATGGCAAATCCAATTGTTTCAAAGGTCTTTCCTATTCTATAGGTCCAGTCACGCCTCTGCAGTGGGCAGGATGTTAGCACTTAATCACCATAGAGAGCCGGACAGGAATAATGAGTTGTGTGTATGTGTGTGTGTGTTGCAGTTGGGAGATGAGAGACCCTTACAGGTATGCATTAGATGGTGGACCTCAAAGCAGCACTTAAGCTCATTAAAATGTTTTATTGTGTCGGTGTTTATGTGCGCGTTCTTCCTTGAGCGCATCATTTATCACACGTACACGCAAACAAACAAGCGCGCGCAAACACAGTTCCAGTGGCTGGCAGTTTTTGTCCTTTCTCATGGAGTTCATTAAAAGCCTTAATTAGACTGACAGTTATGTGTAATTACAGTCTTTAAGATGTACAGCTCCTCTGCCGTTGTGCTGGCCCACTCCTTCACTGCCTCCGTTCAAAAGTCATTGTCTGAGGGGAAAAAAACTGTGTGTTTGAGAGCGTTCATACATGTGTTTGTGTGTGTTTAAGAGACCTAACCTCCTGTAAGTTCTGAGTCTTTGACATTTGCCATTAATATCACCCAGAAAGGAGTGACATTTATGAGGCCCTTTTCTCTAACGGCTCCTGCCTCCCATGGATTTCTGCCTTTTCCCGTCTTTCTCTCACATTTTCACCCTCATTCTTCCTCCTCCTCCTCCTTCACACCCTTCTCCTTCCCTTCTTCTTAATTTAGAAACCCCTCCCCTCTCCCCGCCGCCATCTTCCCTCTCGCTTTCACTTTCTTTCTCTCCTGCTACATGTCACAGATCGCTGTCACGTTCCTCCCTTCAGACCGTTGACCCACTTCCCTCTTTTTTTCTTTGCATCGTTCTCAGCTTCCTGTTTTACCAGACGTTTGTCCTTCAGCTGCGCAACTTCTGCCCTTCCTGTTCCCCTGTTCTCCCAATTTCTATTTTACCAAAAGGTGTTTAACCTACATATCAAACCCAAAAGCGAGAAATAGGCCTGCAATATTTGACCGCTTGTCCTTCAGAGAGGTTTTATATTGTCTAGAAAATTACTTCATGTTTAAACATGATGCTGTTCTTTTTTTCTTTATATGTTAGTGTGATTGATGGTAATAAAAATGGATAATAAGCAGTGTTGTCCCCCAGCATGACGGACAGAATGTAGTTCAAAATGTTTGTTTCAAACATTTTTTTCCACTCTGTCAGGTATAGAATTTCAAGAGAACGCTGAATGCTGGGACTTGTTTTGATGTCAAAAGAAATAAAAAGGTACAGAATAGTATCACAAAATATCAGCCAATAAATGAGCAAAAATAGTCGTCTGAGCCTTTAATAACTATAAGGGTCAAACTGTATTCTCAACGCTCCCTAAACAGTATCACACCATATCTCTATTGTCTAAAAGTCATCATCAGCTACAAAGTTGACTCAAAGTCACTTACATTAAGAAAATCTGACAGCTCACAGCCCCAGAGGGAAGTTTTGGCTTCAGATACATACGCTGTTTCATCAGTTGTTTTTCTGTGGAAGGGTTTGTAACCCGTGGCAGAGCAGAACGCATGCAGCGAGGGTCGCCTCCTCCACGTCTTCGGCATGTTCGTGGCTCGACGCCAACGTTGTAATCCTGCAATGACAGACAATGTCACAGTTAGGTTCTGCCTGAGAGGAAGCCCCTACAAAGAGGGGGACGGCAGGAAGGCTGGAAACATAAAGGCAATAATTGAAAGGAGAGGGAAATGTTGGAGAGGAAAGGAAAGCAAGAGCGACTGGAAGACAGAGTGATTGCTGCAACAGACGGCTTTTTTTTTTTTTTTTCCCCTCCCTCACGTGTGATGAAAGTATGACAAAGTGACAGGAGACGTGAAACTGCGAGTTAGGTGTAGTTGTCTCCTGTTTTCCTCTTCACTGCACAGAATTCATGCTTAAATTGAGGCAGTAAATCAGGATAATGTGAGACTGTGGGCTTTTCTTTAGAGATTCTGTGCTCACACAGGTGTGTAAATGTGCATTCCTCTGTGTATGTGAGTGTGAGTACACAGGTTTTCGCGAGCGGGTTGTGTAGCCTCTATGGGATGTCATGAATAAAAAGTGAAGGGAAGGGTTTTAGGGGCGACTTACTGGCCCAAAAAAGACAACAGGATGAATGATGGCGGCATTAATGTAAGAGAAGGAGTGGGAGACATCTCCCCGGTCCTATTAGTCATGACTATGGTGTCCTGTTACCTGTGTTGTGTCTCGCTCAGCTCACCCCCTCCGACTGGTTTTGTGACAGGTGTGTGTGTGTGTGTGTGAGTGAGGCCACCCTGACGGTCACCATGAGCCAGCCTCTAAACTAGATAGAGCCACACAGGGAAGTATGACTGACATTTACAGACATGTATGTGTTAATATTTGACCTTCCTATTTGTTAATTAAGACACAGAGGTCTGCTGACTTTCAGTTTACTCCACAAATGTGTCTTATTTCCTCCTCACAACCTCCATATTACAACGCTGTATGTGTCTTTCTTCTTGACCGAGATTATTAAAATACACAAATGGAGACTTCTCAGACTTTCTTTATGCAACAGAAAGAAAAGAGGAAGAGAAAGGAAGGAGGGGAAAGAGGGAGTGAGTGATCTGGTTTAACCCAGATCCAGGCAGCCGCAGGAGGAGTGGACAACCGGAGGTGTTTCGTTTTTATTCTGGGAGCGACTTGGGAATAAGAGAGGCTGGGAAAAAAAAAAAAACATGAGCAAAGAGCAGAAGAGACAGTGAGAAGGAACGACAAGGCTGGCTCTGACCCATTTCTCCAGGCCTCCAATCTAGTGGGTGATATAATGGAGAATGGCTACCCACATGCACACCTTAAGACGGACACACGCCACCAGACACCAGCAGACAAGGACACATACATACATACACACACACACACACATGCATGCAGAGCACGGCGGCCTGCAGACAAACCATATTCCCCCTCTGTGGCTTCAAGTGTTACTTTTCAATCAGCGCGACTGCGGCAGTTCCGGCGTCACCTCAGCCGGCACTGAAAAATATCACATTCAGACGTTAAAACGGGACTATGAACTCACTGGCCCGGCGCGCAGGCTCAGCCTCCTCTCTGCTGCCCCGCCGGCGTTCGAGTGAGTTACATACTGAGCCGCATCTAAAAAGGCTTCACATGCCTTTTAAAAGCCTTTAAAAAAAAATCAGTGCTGCAGAAGTCACTCAGGGATTCACTGATAAGTATTCATTAAGTATTGATAAGTAGTCATTGAAGTATTCATTCAATATGCATGAAGGTCCACTCAGAGGTGTACTTGACAGGGATTGCAGGGATAGCAGTTTCTAGCAGGTTTGTGGAAGTTAACTGATAGATACTGGCTACACACATACACACACAGAATGCCCTCGCTGCCCCAGGATGGGAACATTGACCCAGTTGTAAGGAACATTGGTTGTGACTGTCCTACATGGCTAGCACTTTACTGACGTTACACAAGGCTCATCCACCCAGTCACTAGGCCTCTTTTTAATGGCCCTGCTCCCTCTTTTCTTTTGCTTAGCTTTTTTTTTTTTCTTTCTTTCTCCCTCGCTTTGTGCCTGCCTGTCTTTCTTTTGGTCCATTATGCATGTCTATGCTCTGGCGGTCACATTTATTTGGCGTGGATTATTTTCCGGATTGGGCTGTCAGACTTATTACGTTTGCTCAGCCACGATTTGTTTCTCGTCTTTTAATTAACGTGAGAATGAACGGGATGGAATCGGCCTCTGTGTTTATGTCTACTGATGACCTTATTTATGCCCCCCACCCCCCTTCTCTCTCTGACAGTGATGACGAACCCACCCCCACCCCCACCCCCTTCAGCCCTATATACCTCCTATAGAGGCTTGTAAGCAGCTTTATGTCATGACCTTTGCACACATGCATGAAACATTTAGATGTAGGAGAATGCATAAATATCGCCGCATACACACATATATAACATGACAATACCCCACTGGATTATCAGTATGGCACAAGCAGCGCTGTCTAATAAATCATGATATGGATTTAACAACAATGTGACAGAAAACAGCTGCATTTTTCAGGCCTCTGACAATGTTTTTTTTACTCTCCGCCTCAGAACTAAACCATAAAATGGCAGCGGATGTGTCACAAGCAATCAGACTCTCCCTCTCAGCGTGCATGTGTGTGTTTGTGTGTCTGTCAGATGTAGAGATCAGGTGCGTTCCTCACTCTAGTCCTCCTTTCTGGAACTCTGACGGGCGGTAGGAGGGAGGGAGGGAGAGAGGGAGGGAGGGAGGAGGGGGGGAGGCTGCTGTGCAGTGGCCTAGTTTGTTGTGTGTGTTTTGGTGCTGGAGGTTAATGCGATGTGATTCTGAGTCGCCCACCCTCCAAGCACACGGGACATCGAAAGACAGAGAGACAGAGGGAGGGAGGGGTAGAGGAGAGAGAGAGAGAGAGAGGCGAATAAAGAGGCGGGAGGGTTGATTGTAATAGAACAGGAAGGATGGAAAACGAATAACTGCTGAGAATTAAAATGTCATCGAGATCAACCGCACGCAAGCAAAGACACTGAGATTATTTTCTCCTGGTGTATTGTGTGTGTGCGTGCGTGTGTGTGTGTGTGTGTGCATGTGTGAGCTGATGGCTAGGTTTTGAGGTAATGGTGTCTACTCTGTGGAAGCATGTGTGAAATTGGGGGCTTGTGTGAGATTCTTGAATTTATATATATATGTGTGTGTGTGTGTGCTTGCGTGTGTGTGTGTGTGTGTATTTTTGGTCAGCATGTGACACATCATGTGAGTTCAACCTGTGACCATGACTTGGCTCCCAGCGTTGGCCTGTCCAGGTCCCGTTGCCTCTGGCTCTCTCTCTCTCTCTCACACAAATTCATGCGCTGGAAATCGCAAGAAACAGGTTGGAATGACAGCGATTGCATTAGTAGTTTTACTTTTATTCCAGCATGTTTTGACCTAAATGTCATACTTGTCTGCATTTTAAATCACATTAATACAGAATACAAATTATGGAGAATTCCCATCAGAAATCATCCAATTTTGTTTCAAGCAGAAATGAGAAATACGGCTTTAATTTGTTCCTGCACTTTAGGTACTGGAGTAATTTGATTTATCTACCCTTTCAGCATTGCAAGGTTAGATTAAATGTTCTTTTTCTGTAAAAACAACAAAAAAAGTTGATTTTTAAATAGCAATTAGTAACCATAGTAACCACGGTATCCTTAAATGTCATATTTTAGTCACTCAAAGCACAATGCTCAGCGGCATGTATCACTAGAAGTCAGGAATTTTGGGCAGGAACTTTCTATATTTAACAAGCCAGCATTTCAACAAGCGTAAGTCTTCATCAGCACATATCTCGTCACACTATCGCATTATCTCATGTGACCAACACATATCATACTTGTCCTGTCTCTAAACTGCATGCTTGCCATCATGTCACCGTGCAAGAGAGGCGCCAAACACGCAGACATCTTTGTCTTTTCTCTGTTTGTAGCTGGTCCCATTTGTGGATCAAGTGCTACCACAACACAGTCAACAGAAGGCCTTTGTCTGCAACAATAGAACAGAAAACCTGCACCCTTTGCAGAAAAACAAGTTTGGAAAAAACCTCATGCTATGTTGGAAGTAATGGTGTGTTGTGTGTTTGGAGGAGGAATGCGAGTGAAAATAATACTCGGCTGGTGTTTTTTTTTTTTTTTTTTTTTTTCGAGGGGGAGCTAAAATAATGCCCGTTCTGTTTCAGTACACAACTTAATGCCTTTTCCCCGCCTTGCCGCCGCGACGAGGTAATGGCTTGTGATAGCTTCGTTAATGCGTCATAGCCAGGTTATAAAAGCGCCATAGGAGATTTATGAAGACGTTTTTAGTTACAGGAAATTTTGATGGCGACATTCAGGATTTTTGGAAGGGAGCTGGGATGTGGGGAGAGAGAATGAATCCTTCAGCTTCGCCTCAAGGGAGAGGGGATCAGGTTATATGCTCTTCATCATCTAGATGACACACATGGAGCTCGTAGGCCCTCTGGAGAGTGAGGACTACAAATTTAAACAGGAAGGCAACGGTAAATTCCACCCCCAAGTCCTTTCTGCACCCACACGGACACTCACACACACACACACACACTTCCCCGTCCATCCTAGTGACAAACTTAGTTTCTTGCTTGTTTTTGGAGAGTGTGGTCCAAAAGCCAAACAAGTGGAACTAAAAGGAGGATTTTAAAGGCAAAGCTGCTGTGAAGCAACACATTGGTTTTAGGTTGATTTGCACAGATGGGAACACTTTGCACACACACACACACACTGACACAAACACACACACACATGCAGACTTACACACTTAAACCACTACAGCCTTTGCATGCACACCAGTGTGCCCAGAGCAAAGCCAAACACCCACTTGCATTTGTGTCTTTCACGTTGCATTTGCATTCGTGATTATTGCGTTCGTTAGACTGACACAGTCATGACGCGGCTAACACGCCACCACACACTAGAGGCTAGCGGGGGCGCCGCTGTGTGTGTGTGTGTGCACGCCTGTGTGTGTGTGTGTGTGTGTGTGTGGAACGTGAGACAGCACAGCGCGAGCGAGCTTTGTTCCTCCCTGGCCCTCGCTTGCTTGTTTATTTATTCGGTTTGTCTTTTAATCTGCTCTTTTACTGCGTGCCACGTACACGTTCCCATTTTTGCTCCCTTTAATCTAGCTGTCATCGGGAAAGATGTTACCACTTCACGCTCAAGGCCTGTGTGTGTAATTTAAGTGTATGTGTGTGTGTGTGTTACAGTAGCTAGCTTGGACTGTTGCAGTAGCTTGGCCACACATACAGTATTTATGCACAACAACAGCACTTAGACAGCTTCACCTCAATCTCTCCTATCATAAAAAACCTGCAACTTGAGTGACATTAATCTGCTTGGAGGCCCTGGGGGAAAATTGAGCTGTGGGCTCCTGTTGAGCCTCCTTCCTGCCTGTGCATTATGTATCCTGTCATCTACAAGTAAAACACATTAAACAAACATTTATTTAGTAATATGCATCATCTAAAACTAGATTTAGCACAGGGCTCAACAAAGCAGGGCTTCACAATTAGGCAATAATCCAACAGTGATTTTTTTCTTTGATGCCTAACAAATTTTTAATTATTCAAATGATCACAAATTCACCCTGAAAATGTCCTAAAACAATATTCCACCATCCCATTTAAATATATATTGAAATTGGGCAATAAAACAGCACTTCTCGTGATTTTTGAGCAGAGAAAAATGTGAGTTGTGTCCCAAACTAGACAGCGGGACGTGACAGAAATAACAACATCAGCATGTCCACATATTCACATCGCTCACATAGGAGCAAGTGTTTTGCTGCGGGAGGCCGGCTGTCACTCAGCATGTGCAGAATATATAACCACGGCTGCAAAAAATCCACCACAGGACGGGGAAGGAATAGAGTAGGAGGGCAAACATTGAGGTTCGGGCTGCATCTTGATGCAAATGAAGTAGCTTTGCATAGTCCACTGCAGCGGGCGACAGTCAATATAGAGCTGAACGCATGTCAGACATGGAGTTTAAGTCCCTGAATGAATGAGCAAAGTGTGATATGACTCCAGTGAAGTCGGAGTCCGCTTTTACGTAACTGTGGGCAAACTTGAGATGCGATAATGGAGGCAGAGAAGAGGTTTGGCCCAGCGCTGACCTTGGTAATAACAAGAGAGACACAGAGAAAAACTCTCATCCACTCTGTGATGTTTTCTATGGACTAGATACACACTGCTCCCTCGGCCCGCCTGGCTGCCTGCCTCCGTGTGTGCCGAGCCCCGGTGCTGTGCAGTCTGATTGAGGTTGACTGCAGTATTATTTCATTAATTAAGTTTTTCCACTTCCTCCGCCTCTCCCTCCTGTCTTCCTGTCGAACGAGGGTGGCGGAGCGACGCCCTTCCTCTCCTCTGTCCTCTGGCGCTTCACATCCCCCCATCACTGCTGATCATTGTCTCAATTACTCATCCCTCCTCTCCCTCCCCTGTCTCCCACTCTTTCTCTCGTTGTTCTTCCTCCTTTCTGCTCTTATCTCATCCCAAATTGCTCTATATACTCCTCCCCAATCCTTTTTTTTTCTCTCTCTCTCTCTCTCTCTCTGTCCTCCCTAAAGTGAGGTGGGAAAGATTTCAGGAACGCCAATCCTACATCTCTCCATCTTTCCTCCCTTTGCCTCTTATCTCCGTCTCTCATCAGGATTTCACAGATGCTCTGTGATTATTTCCACCTTGATTTGGTGATATTGTTTCCCCCCCTGAAGTGCGAGGAAATTTGCAGCACTTAGTTTAGCAACCAAGATTGGGAGGGAATATTTTCGATCTAAGGACAAAGCAGCTATGATCTCTTTTGTTCGTTTTGCTCCTGTGAAATTGTGATTCACGGAAATAGTAGCACCTGTAACATGTCTAATGGATTGAAGAGGATTTGCCGTGATACAGTTCACTGTTTTAACAAAAATTGGTGATATTTGTGACCTGTTGATTATGATGTTAAAAAAATAGCTTGCATTTGCAAAATTGCATTTGTGGATGCTCTCCTGGTTCAATATGGCTCTCAGTCTGTTCCTCTTTGACTCTCCCTCTTCTTTGTATCCATTACCGCTCCACTCTTCCATAATGGAGACATTAGAGTCTTTTACCTCTCTGCTATCTATCATGTCATTTAAACTCTTTCCTTACTTTCTGTTTTTAACTTCTCCACTCTTTCTCTGTTCTATCACTCTCCGCTCCCTCGTTCTATGAATCTCATCTTCCTCCTCCCTCCTCTTCCCTCTGTCCACTGGGCTCTGGGTCATCGCTATCGTCTCACATAGTCTCCTGTCCCCATCATATCACCAACAGCTTGTCACAGGCAATCAGTCTCCCTGCCCGGCTTCCCCGCGCGACCTCCTCCTCCTCCTCCTTTCCTCACCCTCATCGTCCTCACCTCCCTCGTCTCCCGTCACCTTCTTGTCCTCCTTCGCATGTCAGGAGTTATTACTCTCAGAAATCATAGTCCTCCGCTCTTCTCTCTAAGACCAGTTGAGGGTATTTACTCCATCCTCTGTTCCTTCAATCAGTGCTGCTACATTCAGTTCCAGCCCTGCAGCCCATTACATTCCTGTTATATATCTCTCCAACTCTGTCCTGGTTTGAAGTGAAGGGTGAACGCGTGTAATCTCTCTTATGTCACCTTCTTAAGTTGGGATTTAAGGTTTCTGATAGACGCATAGCAATGTTTCCAAGAAAATAACGAAAGAATTAATGTTATTCTGTGTATTAAATATTTCATTTTTGATGATGGTAATTGAGACAATAAGTCTTTTTTTTCATATTTTTTCATATACTATGCCTCAGGATAAGAATATGTAATTAATGATGTTAAAAAATCTATGTAATTTAGTGCAGTTTCATTCAGTTAATTTGCTAAATTATTAAATCTGTGTACAGAATTGAATACAAAATTATATTTTGACAGACTGCTCAAACTGCTAGTTCCTGACATTTTTAACTATTTATAAGGGAGACAGTTGCACATAGAAATAGAAAATACATTTCTATATTTGATTCATCCATTGTCAAAATGTACATGGTTCATGGTATACTGTAAAAACAAATGCAAACATACTGGAAAATAAATATATTTTCTCTGTGTCATAAAGAAAATATGAATACATTTCCCCCTTTGCCACATTCGACTGGATAAACAGGTAGTTTTTGTATAAAGCGTACATAATGTTCTCTATAACAATAAAGTTAGAAATGTCACTTGTTCTGAATAAATTCATATTCTCAGAGATCAGGTGAAGTGAATGGGAGGTGGACAGTAGTCTATCCACTTCTTTTATTTTTACATGCTACTTTTTCATTAAACAAATTTAATTTCAGAATCAGCATGAAGCCTTCACCCTAAACTGACGATCCTTTGAGTATCTCTGAATAATGATCAAAACATGTAAAAAATTTCAATGACACAGTTAAGCCTCAATAAAATTAGAGCTGTACTTAATTTGGTACAATTTCCATTTATTATGAACTTCATTAAAATAAATTGGATTTTCCTCCTACGTTATTGTAACAGAAAATATTGCACAAGCAGGTCTTACAGACAAAAAAAAAATACTCCAAAACTATTTTGTGAAACAAGAAATAGTAGAAAACTTGAGGAATGGACAAACTTTGCGCAGCGCTTTATTTAAACATTCTTTATATATCCCATAATCCATCCCTGTCTCCTGGCTTTCCCACCATACTGCTGTTCGCCTTGACCTCCGCCTGCTTCTCTCCTCCTCCTCCTCCTGCTTTCACACTCAGCATCCTGCAGGGATGGAAGGAGAGAGAGAGAGGGAGGTGTTAAAAGTAAAGCTGCCTCTTTTTCACACCTCCCTTTCTCTCTCCCTCTCCCTCTCCCTCTCTCTCTCTCTCTCATCGAGCCATCCGCCATCCCTCCCTCATTGCTTCACTTCAGACGGGCTAATCTATAGCCTGCGGGGATGTGGCGGGGGGAATTATTTTATATATATATATATATAGGTTGGTTTTTTTAGAAGATGAGGTGAGGGTTGGCCCCAGGGGCTATCATGGGAAAAATAAGGATCGACGGGTGGTATGTGCAGGGGTGTTCGGGTGGGTTGGTGGAAAGAGGAAGAATATGTTTACTGTCTCTTTTGCTAGCCACTGTGGCTAAAACATCCGTCCCCTTTACAGACAGGTTGTGAGTGATGAGTGAGCACTTGTGTACAAACGATTGAGAGTGACTGCAGCTGCAGAGGTGTGATTCTCACTTTGTAGGCCTCTCTCATCTCCTTGACCTCCTCCTTCTCTCATTTCTTACCTTTGTCTCCCCTCTCACACTGTCTCTTTATCTCCATATTTCTATCCCTCCACTTTTACTGTTTAATCCCTCCATCCTGAGTCTCTCTGTGTGTTCCTTCCTCCTCCTTTACCCTCTGCGACCTGCAGACCAGTGATCTTTAATGCATTCACTGACATGCTTTATATAAGAAGAAGTGTTAGAGTGTAACAGGAATTCATGCACATACACACACCCTATTGCCAATGCATTCAGTCAGCACTGCTTGACCTCCTTTGGCCTCCCTCCAAGATTCACGAGGAACACACTTGTTTGATTCCTGCATGGCTTTTGATGCTCATTTCATTGAAATTCTCTCAATCTGACAGTGTATATTTACTGTTTTTATTCAATTGAAGCATTTTCTAGTGTAATAAAAGCTTTAACAGCTTACAAATGCATATTAAATCCCTCATAGCCCACATTAATACATCAGCTCCAGCTTTCAAATCAAAGATTTCTCTTAAATTTGCTTAATTAAAAGACAAGCAAAGCTAGTAATGCTGTATTTGGAGCTTTAACTCATTCAACACAGTCTGTATTCTAACCAATCAGGTCCAGTTTCTCTTTACACAAAGTATTATGTGTCTCAGGGGCTCCATTTTATTTCATATGCACCCTTGATTGGATTACCATCCCTTTTTTCCATCAGCCAGTCTATGCCTCTCTAGATTACCCCCCTCTCCTGCTATTTCTCTGAGGCCAAGCATCAATTGCAGTTGACTGAAAGCGGTTGAGTCCATGCGGCACGGCGGGGGTGTTAATGAATTCCGGCGGACTGCTAAATGAGGACTTATTAAAGTGCTGCCGCCTCGTAGTTTGACATTTCAGAGCTTCTGGTGGAGTTTTAAATCGCTGCCTCTGCAAATGTCACTCGCTGACTCTCTGGAATGGTTGACTATATGAATAGAAACTATTGTTGGCATCGGCTATAGATTGAGAGAGTTTGTGTGGTTTTAATGGATGGGTTTTCACTGTATGTGGGTGTGTGTGTGCATGTATATACCACCCTGCTACTTTGCTAATTGTGTAATTTTGTGTTTCCATCCCTCCAGCTACGTCAGATGGGACGCGCCAAGGCCTGGATAGCATGAGAGGCGGAGTGTGTGCCACGCAAGGCATGAAGGTGGTCCTGAAAGTGGGGCAGAGTAAGTCCTCTCACCTCTCTCTCTCTCTCTCTCTCTTCCTACTTTCTTGTCTCTCAGGCACCCACACGTGAGCTCGCCCATCTGTACAACTGCTGGAGTCTACCGCCACACATGGACTCGTCTTCACACACTCACTCATAAACACACACATTGCTATTCATGCAGCACACACTATCACTCACTTAACACACACTATGACTAACATACATTGGCTCCAGTCCACCACGTCTCACATCATCTGCCATCTGTACAGCACACAGTGGCACATGCATTCATTACTGCACCTTATCTGACATGCGGCCTCTTCCACTTTTAAACCATCTCTCTTATCTTCCTCTGTATTACACACACATGCTATACATACACACACACACACACACACACACGTACCTTGCTTCTTTGTGCGTGTGTATTCTCACTGAGCATATTAGGGCTTGTTAAGTGGTGAGAACAGCGAAGAAGTGTGGGATCAGTCAGCTCTAATGAGCCCTGTTGACTCCCCTCTCACTCTGTCTTTTAACTGCTACCTACTCATGCTGGACACACACATTCAAACACCCACACATTGAAACACACAAATCCCTGTGCGATATATACATTACAGGCATAAACATTAGCTCACACAGGCAAGCACACACACACACACACACACACACACACACACACACACGTACATGGGCAAAGACATGCAAACTCAAGGCATATGGACACTCACAAACACACCAGAACACACACATTTAGCCACACAGCAAAAGCTGCCAGCTAAAGCACGATAACAAAATGACTCCACTCGGTGTTAAAGCACACAGTCAGTGATTTTTAATGACTCGTAACCGCACACATGTCTAATTTGTTTGGAAAATATTCACAGGTAATGACCCTCACGTGCAGGCTTTTCAAAAAAAGCAGCAGGAAAAGGGCCCATTTAAAGCATTTTCACTGACCTGTGCATTCCTACACATAATAGGCACCTGTCCTTCACACGACCCCCCCAACCCTCCCCAACACACACACACACAAACTCACTTATTTCTGTTTCTTTAGCCTATGCGGTGTTATCAGGGCTTGTGTATTGTAGGTACTCTTCAGAAAAGATCTAAGTGGCGCTGCTGTGGCTCTATCAGCCCACAGCATCAGCATAGTCAGCTCAGCTCAATAGAAATGCCACCACACACACACACACACACACTTTCTTTCCCCTTGCTCTTTCACCACATGGGCAAAGAAAAACATCCTTCCTCTGCACCTCCCTCCACAGGCAAACCCTCTGACACTTTTACACAACTCTACACACATCTTTCTAATATGTCATCTTTTCTTTCCTGTTTGCTCTCTCCCGGTTTCACCCAGTGTCGTTCCTCCTTCTCTTTTCTCCTCTGCCCTTCCATCTGCGTTCGCCTTTTTTCTTTTTCGACCCCTTTTCATTCAAGCAACATTGCCCGCTTCCTTTTCAAATTCACTTTTTTTCCCCCCCTGTCCTCATCACCTCCCTTTCACTTTGCATGCTGGCCATCTCTCCTTACAGCTCCCTCTCAGTCCCCCTCTATGTTATTTTCTCTCTGCCTCTGTCTTTCTGTCTTATCTGCTATGTGGCTGAAAGGTCACGTCTGTGTTGTTTGTCGTCTAAATAAGCAGCGTGCCGCCTCATGGTGATCTCTGATGAGATATGGCGCTCTGCTCCGCTCCGAGGAACACACACACACACACACACTTGCAAAATGCACACTTCTACTCTCGCCCCACACACATACATTGACCTGTCTTCTCTTATTTTATTCTTTATCTATCTTGCTTGCTCTCTCTTTGTCACACACACACACACACACACACACACAGGCACGCGCACACACAGCCTGAACCTCCATCCACTAGCCCCTGCTGACCACACAGCAGTTCCTATTGATCCAGACAGAACCGCCCCTAACTTCTGTTTGGTTGACTGTCATCTGGGAGCCACCAGCCAATAGCTTTACACTTTTCTAAATGTCAGTATCTATAGGTTGATGGCTGTGCACACACACACACACACACACACACCAGTATATATGTGTGCAAGGGTGTGATGAAGTATGTGTTTGTGTGTGGTTTACTATAGAGTTTCATCCATAGGCACCCCATGGTTTTATCTATTATGCTCTCCCATGCTGCAGCAATGACCAATAGCAGACTTTCTTTTTAAAATGTTGCATAAACTGCAGAGCTGAACAGTCATATCCCAACATAAAACTCTATTCTTACAGCCTGTGCTGTCGGCCAGATGGCTCAGAAGCAAACAAAATTAGTATTTTCTGAACCATCTCTTTCAGTGATGAGGAGTGGCACTTCCACAATGGTTGCATCTGTGTGTGTGTGCGTGTGTGTTTGCATGTGTCGCATAAACGCACTTTAATGCCATCACCATTACTGAGGGCTTGCTAGACAGATGGCCTGATTTAGTGACTACAGATTACAAACCGTTATGGCCTTGTGTAAATTCACTCTGGCCAAAACAACAAACGGCCTCTCTTTAGTTTCCCATTCAAACAAATGGAGAAGTGCTCATATGCTGCACATTGATGCCCAATCAATATGTGCTCTCCTATTATGGGAATGGAAGGGAGGGAAGCTTTTATTAAAGCTCTTCTGTCTCTATTTCTCCTTCTGGCTGGCCCTGTCTTTGCTAATGTCACTATTTGAGAGCCTTGGCTGCTGTAGAAGATTGAAACTGTCTCTGTATTTCTGCCACTCTGCTCATCTTCCACTCTTATTTTCCCTCCACAGGCCCATATGGGCTGCCTCCAAAGAAGGAGTCAGCAGGACGCTCCACCACCGGAAACTCAGGTAAGCAGGAGACCAAATAGAAGTAATCCATAACATATCCATCCTCAAAACGGATGGAGGGAATAAGTAAAGACTGGTAGATGAAAAGAAAAGCAATGGGGAAAGGGAGGGAGGAGGCAACAGATGGAGAATGTGCAGCGGTGACATCTGTGGATCTCTATTTAATTCCATATCTTTCTCTCTCTCTCTGTCTCTCTCCTGATCTCTATCCTTACCCTCCTCGTCTCTGCTCCCAGCCCTCCGAGCTAAGTGCTGCAGACGGGGAATGGATGGCTAATAGCTACCTTGGGAGAAGGACAAGAAAAAGAGAGGGAGGAAGAAAGAAACAGGGGGAGAGAGAGGGAGCGAGAGAGAGGCTAGGAGAGCAAGAGAGAGAGGGCTAGACCGGCGGCGACATTTCAGAGAGTTATTATTTTCATTAGTTCGGGCGGCCTGGATTCTGTAGTTCCGTTGAGAAAGAATGAAAGAAATGAGAATTACAGAAAGATGAGGGGAGAGAGAAGAAGAAGAGACATAGGGGAGTGATGGAGCAGAGTGGGTAGAAGTGGGAGGCACATAAGGAGGAGAAAGAAAAGAATAATTGAAAAGCAAAGAGGAGAGGGGAATAGAACAAGGAGATGGAGACGGAAAGAGGCTAGATTCATGCTCTATCTCAAAGCCATTCAGTGGAGAAAGAACATTCATTCTCAATTGTGTTCATTCTTCTTTTTTTTTTTGGTGGTGGTTAGTTTGTGTACTATACCAAATGTGTGAATAGGGGCATTCACACATTGTCCAATCACTTGTCCATACTTCACATAGGTGAGAACAGTATGTGTGAAATAACAAAAGTATGCATTGTTTTTACTCGTATTAGACAAATAACACCACGAGACTGATTTGCATCACACATATAATGAGGGATTTTACACATTTTTGTTCCTCTGACAAAAACATTAACACACACTTAACAACATATCTGAAATGATTGTTCTGACTCCTGCCAGCGATTATGTCAGAACTTCTAATCCTCATGTGAATACACTCAAAATCATAGAGTCAACTTAAAACTGGACTGTTGATGGCAGATTTTGTAATGAATCTGATGCCAATGATTTCATCTCTGATTATCAGAGTTGTTATGTGTCCATCCGCCTGTTTTTTTATGAGTATTTTCAATTTGCATAAAGTAGCTGTGGTGGGAGAAAAAAAATGACATATCGTAAAAGAAAACTGATAAAGTCTGATGAAAGGCTGTCTCTTCTAATGTAGATAAAGCATTTGACACCTTTTTATACCGACGCTCCACCAGAGATCCCTGAAAATAAAGGATAAAACAGAGGTGTACGGTATATAATCACAGTGTTCCCAGTTCAAGTCCAGATGGAGATCTTTGTAGCACCACCTTCTCCATCACCAGAGCAGCTGATAAAAACACCACAAGGTACACATGAATGAGAAGAGACAAATAAAGACAATGGGAAGAGTATATCAGAGTTACACCAATGGTGCTCCATTAATTATGTACTCGTGTCATATCCTCTTGAATACATTTGTGTTAAGGTTGCTGATGGATACATTCTCTGATTCATGCTTTATTTTGAAATAGTTGGGAAATTTGCATGAAACTATTGGGAAAAAATACATCAAAAATGTGTTCAAGACTAACTGCTTTTTCCTTAAATGAGAGTTGAACTCAAGGCAAAAAAAAGATAGATAGAAGACAAGGATAAGATTATGTTTTCACCTCGACCTCTGCTTTAATTTCTGACCTGTTAGGTGCCTCTTTCCAAGGTGAAATCCACTAATAATAATAATGAAAAGGAGGACGGAAGTAAGGGCAAAACAAGGGCTCAAAGTCTGAACTTGTATGGTAAAAAAGGGAACATGGAAAAGGAGTGAGAGGTGGAAAATAGGGAGAGTGAGAAGGTGAAGGAAGAGGATATAATAAAGAGAGCCGGTGAAAAGCGGCAGTCATAATGGAGATGGAGAGTGAGGGATGTTGGGTTAATGGCAGGAGGAAGAAAGCAGGGGGAGGAGAAGGGAGTGTAATCGACGTCCGGCATTAGCGCTTTGCTCCCAGTCAGTCCGGCGCGACAGGGGGCCTAGCGGCAGGGGGATGATGTGTGCTTTCTTGCATGGTTGTGTATGTCCATATCTTAGTGTGCGTGTATCCGCATGTGTGTTTTGTGTTGCTAGGCACTGAGCTCAGAGCAAGGTAGGTCATTACTGCTACAATAACTCGAAGATAGAGAGAACCACGGAGCTAGGGAGGGCGAGGAACCGGAGGAGACGCAGGAGAAAGACAGACAGGGAGAAAAGAAAGAGATGTGTGCCAAGAATAATGATAGACCAATCCAAAAGCTCTATATAGAAGGGACTCGCATTACTGGCCTTAACCAGTTCGCCACACACATTCACACGGTCCGGCG
Organism: Thunnus albacares; assembly: GCF_914725855.1. Taxonomy (NCBI): domain Eukaryota; kingdom Metazoa; phylum Chordata; class Actinopteri; order Scombriformes; family Scombridae; genus Thunnus; species Thunnus albacares. The sequence continues at coordinate 20,325,353 of NC_058127.1, read as the reverse complement.
CCGGAGCCTCACCCCCCCCCCCCACGCTATAAACATACACACACACACAAATGCATACACATACACACCTTCAGACCTTCATCCACCTGCTGAGTTCTGACCCGACCTCCTGCAGGGAAAACTGTGAGCTTGGAGGCTGTGAAGATCTTAGGTTTCAGGCAGACACACAACAGACAGAGGGAGCAACCGCCTGACAAACAGAAAGGTAGAGTGACAGACAGTCTGATAAACAGACAGACAGATAAAAAGACAGACAGGCAGGCAGGAAGGCCAGCAGGCAGGCGGAGTGTGTGGTCTGGTGGTGGAAGCAGAGCGGGGAGGTTCTCTTCATGTGGCTGGCTGTAATGCTAAGTAAATACAGTTGTTAAGGTTAGGGAAATAGAGTGTGTTACCTTGATACACACTGCGGCTTAGCCAGGCTATCCACAAGAGTATATGCTATACAGTACGCTCACACTCGCACACGGAGTCTACGGACATTCCTCTCCATTTTATATGCACTGCTGTCCACTTCATCACATCAACAAAGAGACCACTTATAAGCTTCTGTGAGATTTGCTGCATACTTATTGCATTCCACTGGGTTAAGTCTCTGCAGCAGTCACTAGCAGGGCTAAACCATCACCATTACTCATGTTATTGTGGTACACAGCTATATGGATTGGTATGTTTATTTAAAAGCTCATGAAAACACATATTGAGAAAGCAAGCTGTGTTATTGCTCTGGTATATCAGTGATGATTAATATGCATATATAAATCAAAGGGAAGCACTGAAAGCAGCTTGTGATACTGTAGATGTTGGAGCAGGATTGTGAAAGCGTTCTGTGATTTCTTTCAGGCGGTTCAAGGAACTCCACCCAGTCTCGAGGACCCAACACGTTCGGGGGAAACGAGGGCGGCGGTGAGAACGGGCCTCTCCAACCCTCCAACATCGCCCTCATCGCCGGCGCCGCAGGAGGCTCCGCCTTCCTCCTGCTAGTCACCGCTGTAATCTGCGTGGTGTGCTACAGGCGGCGGCACGCCAAGCACTCAGACACCCACCACCCTCCGCTGTCGCTGTCCTCACTCACCAGCCCCAAGCGGGGAGGCGGCGGGGGCATCACGAGCTCCAACAACAACGGATCTGAGCCAAGCGACATCATCATCCCGCTGAGGACGTCGGACTCGGCCTACTGCCCACACTACGAGAAGGTGAGCGGGGACTACGGACACCCCGTCTACATCGTCCAGGAGATGCCGCCTCAGAGCCCGGCCAACATCTACTACAAAGTATGAGACGGCCGCTGCTCTGGCCGACTGGACACACCCACCTCCCTCTACCCATTACCAACCAAACCCCCGCTCCAAATGAAGCCACAGCAAAGCTCGCCATCACAGCTCCGACCCTGAACCCCTCAATACTACCAGTATTGTCCCTCGGACACCCTCCCACCGCCCCGTGAGCCCACACCCCCGGCCACAGTTGTGTTTCTAGCTGAATAAACCACCCCACCCCATTCTCACACAACTGGGCCACTAAGTGTGTGTAAAGGGCGATGTCGCAACCATACACAGCCCTTCTCAACAAGGCCCTCACGAATGGGCAAGATCCTCTGAGTGCCCCCTTCTTGTTAACTCAGAGCGAAAAAAGCCCCACCCGTGCTGAATAGAAGAGTCGTCCCCAAAACGCCAGTGTGTGTGTGTGCGGCAACACACTCTTTTTCTAGGAGTATGGATGTGGCGTTGGGACTTGTGATGTTTTAAAAAAGAAAAAATTAAGAAAGAAAAGGACTACAGCTAAAAAAAAAAAAAAAAAAAAAAAAAAAAAAACTACACCCCTGAACCCACTTAGCGCCGATGAACTCTGATTCTCAGAGGCCATACCTGCCTAACCCACCGCCCCACCCCTCAGAGCTCCTTCAGCCAACCAGAGACTGGCCCCTGCCACTAACTCACCAATAGGATTCTAGTTTGTTTGTGTTTGTTTCTCCTGAGAAAACAGGGGCCTCGGACTCACCCAATCAACTAGCCGGGGGTGGCGGTCACATGACCGGGCCCAGGCCTGAGGAGGTCCGATCAATCGAGTCACGGTGACACTCAGAATCTTGTATATTTTAATAATGTGCGTGTGTGACTGTGAGAGTGTGCATACGACTTGGATAATAATTATGGCGCTGCTGCTCCACATTAGACATGTGTGTGCAGTTAGTGTGCTTCAGTACAGCAAGTTTGCATATGAGTTTGCATATGCGTGCGTGGGGTTTAGTTTATGTGTGTGTGTACGCTTTGTGTGTGAGTGATTGTGCGTACGCGTGCGTTCTTTAGACTTGTCTTAAATACCAAAACACAAAATAGTGAGCGAATATCAAAAAAGTGAGATTTTTTATCGCTATCAACACTTATAGATTATATATATGAATATCCAGTAAATAATTTCTAGATGTTTTTTTCTGTTTTCTATTGTTTCATTATTTTTACCCACTCTGTTAAACTACACTTCTGTTGCTAGACATTTTTTATCTGCTGTTTTTGTTTTTCACGACTTAGAGCGACCTTATTTCCTTCCTTTTCCCTTTGCGTTGTATATTAATTTAATCCCTGTTTTAATTTTCCCGGCGAATAGAGGTTGTTTCTCTCTTCCTCTCTTCCCTCTCTCATTCACTCCCTCCTACCCCCCCCCCCCCCCTCCCTCCCCTCTAGGGTCTCTGAACTCTGTGTATATTTTTATAGCTCCTTGTACTATGCTGTAGTTTTGAAGTTTAGACCTCGTTTGTGGAAGTGTTGAGGTAGAACCATCTATGAAAGTTTTTTTTTTTTTTTTCAAACGCTTTTTTTGAAACGCAGAAGTGAAAAGAAGTGAGGGACAGGAGGGGGAGGCGGTGATGGTGAGGGGAGGGGGGGATGAAATGACAAAGAAGAATAAAGGAAAAAGAACAGGGCAGGAGAGAGAGTACTGTCTGGGGAGGAGGAATAAAGCGGCGTCTGAATGCAGAACTTTACAAAAAAAAAAAAAAGAGAGAGAAAGAGAGGAAGGGAGGGAGGGAGGATGAGGAAAGAAAAGACTGTGAAGGAATTGCACACTAAAGAAAAAGAAGCTGAGGGGAGGGGTGGATGGGAGCGGCAGGAGTGAGAGATGAAGGATCCCAAGGAAGGAAGGATGGAAAGAGTGGCTGGTGAAAGGAGAGAAACCTTTTCTTTGAACGGAGGGTCTGAGCCGCCTGAACGGAGGCAATGGACCGACAGCCAAAACGGATTTCGAAGGAGTTGAACTCTAACCATGGAAAGGAGAGATCTCATCACACACGCGCACGCACACACATTTACTGTGACTCGGTCACACTTTACGTTAACGTGAGGTGGCACATTTCAGATTTGCTCCTGTTTTCCGCCAAAATTTGTGTTAAAGTGCATCTCTGTGTATCACAAACACACACACACACAAACACACACGCACGCTCTCTCATTTACTATAAAAGGCACACACAGTGCACTGCTAGCTGCGGACACACAAAAAGTGAAATCCCCCAGGCAGTCGGTACACTCTGTTTCTCTATGTTTGACACACAGACACACACATCCCCTCCCACACATCCCAACACGAATTTCACACCTTTTAATGACTGCCACAAATGCCTACTGATTGCATTGAATGACATACATTCTCTCTGGTGCCCGCTTGCTCTCTCAAACATACACACACACACACACACACACACACAAACTTTCACCCACACCCGACAAAAATGCTGATTGCTTTCATATGACTCTGTATTTCTGTGATTAAGACTAACCTGATGGACATGGGAGGGATGAAAAGAGCGTTTGTGCGCGGTGTGTTTTTCTCCTCTCTCTCACACACCCTCACGCCCTCACACAGACGCCCACACACACACACACACACATACACTAGTGCCCAGCACCTCGACCATGGAGGGCAATAACATAACGCTGTGTTCAGAGGTGCAATAAGTTCACATGTGCATACTAATAAAGCTGTTTTGTGTTGCTCAAACATGTTTATGGCTTATGTGTAAACTGGGTGGCAGTGGAGAGCTTAAGCTTTTATTTTTCACACACACACACACACACACACACAAACACAAACACACACACACACATACACACACTCACACTCATAAGGCCTCCAGTGATGTAGCCATGATGTTTTCTGTGTGAAGCCAGTGTTAAATCTGGACCTTACAGCATTTCTCAACTGTGTTTTGTATCAGTATCTAACATCATATAATAGATATGTTTCATAATTAAGTGTCACATTCGTCCGTAATGACTTTGTTCAACACATGATGATGTTCAGATATGTTTTTATATCATGGTTGAGTTTGGATTGTATTTGACTGTATCAAAATTGATTTCAAAGATGAAATGAGGGGGAAAACACCTCAGATACTTCTTTTTTGTACAACTACCGACTTGTGTTTTTTATGTATGCTATGTCTATTTAAACATACTCAGAGTACCTAAAATATCCTCCAAGCCAAATGAAGTGTCTGTTACTCTCTCTTCAACAACTTCTGCAACTCTTTGGAGCGCTCCAATCCAAAATGACAGTATTTTGTTCAAAAATGGCTGCTGCCGTGAGGGGGAAAACAAAACTTCTCGGACTTTACGGCATCGACTCCGACGAAGAAGCCACTGCCCTGTTTTCAGTCCACTTGGCCCCCTGTCCCCTCTCCTTTTCAGCAGAATGTCAAGTATCTCTTGGACTCAAAGTTTTTCTTTTAATGTTTGATTTTCATGTCGATGTTCTTTCAAAGTTGTGTCTCTGACTCTCCGTGTTTGTGTTTGACCGGTCGACTCAACGTGTTGGCTTTTCTAAAAACCACGGACACAGCCACTGGTTGTCATTTTGAAAAGAGAAAGAAGAAAGTGTTGTTTCTATGGAATGGGAGAGAGAGAGAGAGAGAGAGAGAGAGAGAAAAAAAAGCAGCTACCGCCTAGCTCCCTCACCTCTCCGTTGGTGAAAGTGTGTGTATGTGTGTGTGTAAATGTGCGTGTGTGTGTGTGTGTTTCTTTGTGCCAATAGCCAGCGAGCGGAGGCCGCGGAGCGGGGTGGCTCTCGTATGTGACGTGTTGAGACTTTGTATTTGGGACACCTCTGTGTGAGAAGGGTTTTTTTGTGTCCTCTCCTCCTCTTCCTCTCTCCTCCTTACCCCCTTGTCTACTCATCACGGCGACCCCTTTATCCCCCCTCCTCCCCCGTGTCCCCTTCCCCTCCCCCAACACACCTCTAAAGAGAGGAAAAAACTAGTACATTCCTGGTTTGGAAAAAAAAGGTTGAATAAAAAAAACAAACAAAAATGTTTAAGCACCACTCTTTTGGTCCTGTTGTGTGATTCATTATTGTGTGAGGGTCTGCAGAGGTCTTTTGTTCTGAATGTGTGTGCATGCGTGTGTGTGTTCCAGAGGCCCACTAGTAACCCTGCCTTTAATCGAAGGTCTCTCCCCTTATCTCTGCTTTGGGCTTGTCTCAGCAGGGGCTCTTTCACTGCCTCTGCTAATAACACTGCTATTTCAGACACACTCACACACACACACACACACACACACATATACACACACGCTGGCTCTCCCACTGGTGTTATCAACAAGTTATCAAACCTGGCTTCGTTAGTGTTGAATGTTGCTTGGCAACGTATTGACAGAGCTGATTTCATTCTCTGTCTCCCTCTCTACACCCCTCTCACCCTCTAGCTTTGTGACATGTTTTTATGGTAACTGGTAGCGTCTTTCGCTCCTTTCCAAATTTTTGTTTCATCCAGTTGTATATGTGTGTGAGGCCCTTCCAGAGCATGTAGCCTTTTTCCATTGGCACTTCTGGCTATGCCAAGTCAAACCCTGTTGTGTTAATTTGCTTTTCCATTACCAGTTTAAATGTGCCAAGTCATTCCCAAGATGGACCATCTCTGAAGTCAGGTCATTGCACACCCGACCTGCCTCCAAGCAGGTTACGGTGGTTTCAGATGGGCTTCGTCATCATTTAGGGACGAGCCGGCTAACTTCCAGTTCATCCCGCTAACTGGAATGGGATAAAACAATTCAGTGGTCTGGCTCTTCTAGATTTTCCAAATGTTATTGGACTGAATGGATCAAATTCTGGTAGTGAAAGCAGTCATTTCACAGGGGTTTTTTATCCGCTGTTTTGCAGAAACCCCTTTGACCACCAGTCACAGTCCGGCGAACTTCCTGGGGGATTGATTAAACGGCACTAAAGAGGGTGCTGCTTTTAAACATCATCGACTCAAGATCAGCGTGTCATCAGTTTAAAGACACACCTTCAAGCGGGAAGCACCGTTGTAATCGAGATGCAAATCCCAACCTCGCTGGGCTGACGCGCCAAGTCAAACCGAGTCTAGCCAAGCCAGCACATGTGTATGGAAAACCCCTGACGGCGCACCACCAGGGTGGCCTTGGGTGAGATGACCAGGAAGCTGCCTTTGCCCTTTGATCTGTGATGTGTGAGAGTAGATTACATGCTGTCTCACACACACACACACACACATATACACACACACATTCACTGACCCCAACTACACAAACACCACCACATGTCCATACACAAATGCAATCGTATGCACTGCCACACACACAAACGCATACCGGCACTGATCCTGGTAGACACTTGTCACTGCCTCTGCCATGACAACCCGTCACTGTAACAGAGGCCAAGCACAAAGAAGGTTACATCCATTCAGCGACAACCTGCTAAGGCTGCTAATCTACCTTCAGTCAGTTTCGCTGTTTCCCTCTGTGGCCATTTTGCCATTTTCCTTTCCGTCTTTCTCTTTTAAGAGGTTTTCAATCATAATCTCATAAACCATAATCATAACCTGCTTGTAAACAAAACTGCTTATTTACTGTGACTGGTGTGGACTGGAATTGGGAACTGCTTTCTAATTAGACGGAGTCCAAATTTAAATCAGTTCCTGTCATTTCCTGTAGTGTATATTTATTTCTGACACTAACAGTTCCTGTTATCATAGACCTGTTTCACACCAGACATTTAAACTTGTCATAGAAGGAAAAGCACAGGTGTTAATAACGTTAACGATGGCTCCTTTTTATTCAAGCGTTTCAATAAGCCGTGACAGTGTGACTGTGAGCCAGCATGCACAATACCAGGACCCTGAAGCTGAAGCCACTAAATTTAATTCGGCCATCATTAATTTTTCTGTTGACTCCTGTATTTTTCCTGCTGTTACATGTCAAAATATCGTCTGTGAGGAGGGTCAATTGCATTGCCCCTACACACCTATTGTATTCCCACACAGGTGTTTTCACTTATGTTGCCTGAATAGACCTCTTCTCTGGTGCTTGATTGGCACACCACACACACTCACAAGGTAGATCACACTAGTTAGGTGTGATCTACCTTGTTAGGGTGGACAACTTTCGCATTTATCATTGTATGGATAGAGTTTGGTGACACCACCTAAATCCCTGCATGGCTCCAGCTGACTTCAGCCTGAGCAGAGGTCTAATCAGCAACAGAAAGTGAAAACACTTGTGTGAGTGACCAAAGCCTTTAACACAATCGGGGTTTACTAGTTTCCACAAATAAAAAATTATGTACTTGCTGAAATCAACTAAGAAGCAGAATTGACAAAAGAAGTGGAATTGCTAATGTTTCCATTTTCTGTTCCTGTTTATCAGCATGCAAAATGGTACAACATGTGTGAAACCCACCCAAGACAGCGAAAAAAAACATGTTTCTTTAGTAACCTGTGAAGAAGGTATGGTATTACTACAAAAAAACCATACCCAAAAATAGCTATTTTACAGGGACACACACTGTTTGCACACATGTTTGTAGCTTATACTACATATACAATGAGAAGTAATTTTATTTGGCTTATTTTTCTATTATAATATTGCCACAGCATGCCAGTGGGTAGTGTTGGGAAGGTTACTTTTGAAATGTAATAGGTTACAGATTACTAGTTACCCTGTTAAAATGTAATAAGTAATGTAACTATTTTAATTACTTCATCAAAGTAAAGCTGAAAAGAGCTAAAAACATAAATCTAAACCAGACTACACTAATTACTGTCAAATAGTTCTTCAATATAACTCGAGTCAAGATTGAAATGTTTTGATTTTAAAGCAAAACCACCAAATCAAATCACAAGTATAAAGAGCACAAACAACAAACTCTGCAGTAAAGGAAAAAATGTAACCATAACCTCAAACCAAGTCCACATTCAGGTCAACCCCATTCTGAGTAGCAGTGCAAATTCAAACAAGGGAACCAATCAAAAACAATGCTCAAACTTTGAGCTCATACTGCCAAATGAATGGATCCTGTCTGGATGTAGAGAAAGCTCCATGTAAGCCATCCTACCCTTGATGGTTGCACTCACATTTGTCCCAACAGATTTACTGACCCGCATTATCTGGAAATCTGCCAAAAGAAGACATTCCTGCAGGGCGAAAAGATGCAAAGCATCAGAATGAATGTTACATTCTGCACACAAGCTTTTTACCAAAAAGAATATATTCGGATGTTTGTAAACACCAACATTTTGATCAGTAACTGTAATGTAATTACATATTTTTTCTCAGTAACTGCAACATATTACAATTACATTTAATTTGTAATTTAATTACATAACGCCATTGCATATAACTAGTTACTCTCCAACACTCCCCATGGGTTAGCAGTTGATTAGTTCCTCCTGCAGAGCACCTGGATGGTTGGTAGGTATTTCTAATCTACAGAAACCCGCCATCACTGGGTAGAAATCAGAAATGGCTAACAAAAAAGAAGTGATTACCAACAAATCGTTAACTTTAATACCAAACCAGTAGTGATAATGTTCCTTGAATGGCTCACCACTGTTGCTAATCCATGGAAACCAACAGCAATATTCCCTTCAAAGAGGAACTAATGCTAATCTAATGGCTGTTAAGCCGTAATGAGTTTGCTTGCTTCTTTCCAGTCGGGTTTAAAGGAAGCCTGTTTAGACTATCGGGACTGCTGTGGTTCCCTTATCATTACATGCTCATCATTACTCCTGCTAATCTGTTCTGCTCAATGCACACACAGATGAATATTAATGCCATGGAGGATGATAGCCGTGTGTGTGTGCCGCATGAACACACACAGACAGATGCAGATAGGCGCCAAAAGTTGGAACGGCACACAAAGACGAACACGCACACTCTTGCATGCTCTCTGTGCGTTGCCAAGTGAGACGGCTGAGCCTCCTCTTCAACTCCGGAGAGGAAGGAAAACGCTTGATACGTCGCACACACAGAAACACACACACACACACACACACACACACCACTTCCTTGCCTGATACTTTATCACAGTAGCAGAAGGATGGAAAGAGAAAAGAATCAGTTTTAAGTGAAATCAATAGAGAGATAATCCTCTAAATTAGATTTTGAAAAGCTTCGCCGCTGATGCGCAACTTAAAACCCAAGGATTGGCCCACTTGACTTACCAACGAAACAATCCTCGAGTAAGACGCAGTTACCATGGGAATGAGCGAAGGTCAAGGATAAGAGTAGAGTGAGGGAAAAGTGGAGAGAGAGGGAGACGACGCTCTACATCAAAGAAATATACCCAGCAATGTGCATATGAATCAGGGTAAAACTGCTGTGATTACAATGTCATGGCGATTAACGTAGTGTAGTGTCGTAACACGTTGAGGAGGAGAGACTCACGGGGTTCAGGGATGTCTCGCACCTGGCAGACCTGAAATGTCATGTCATGATTGGAGGGAGAGATGAGGGGTTAAAAGGTCAAGCTGACTGATTGGGTGCTAAGGCACTTCTGTATGTGTCCAGACCTGGAGGCGGACAGATAGCTCTGGCAGAGAGTAAACCTCAGCAGAGGAGGAATTATCAGTAGAAAATCCATGATTTTACAGTACTGACGCTGGCAGCTATTTCTCTGTGCCTCAACATTGCTCTGATTGCCCCCCTCCCCCCGCCCCCCCCCACCATTCTCTGCTCTCTGTCTTTCTCTTCTCTCACCACCTGACTCTCACTCGTCTTTTGTCTCTTCTACTCCTGCTCTCTCTCCCCCTACTCTGCCTCCCTGAATCTTTCACTTTCTCTACCTTTCCCTCCATCTCAGAGTGAGAAATATGTTGCAGTTAATAACAGGCCTGATGACAAGTGCAGCTGCGATCTGCAAATGTGAAGCTGATGGAGAGTGAGAGAGAGAGAGAGGGAGTTAGAAAATAGCTTAGTTGCACAGCAGGAGGGGGGGGATTGTGTACATTCTGTGTTTGGCTGGAGGATATAAGAACGTTAATTTCAGATGATTAACTTGTTAATATTCCTGAGTGGATAGCGCCACTGTTGAAGACAAGCAAAAGTTCTGTAATGCCTCTGCTTGTCACACAAACAGCTCCCCTGATGTCCCCCACCCCTTTCACTACACATACACACACACACACACACACACACACACACACACCATTATGCATACACACAACTGATGCTGCAGGAAATAAACAAAGTAGGTTGTGTTCAATTAAAGAGCTTTGCCTCTAAATTTGATCCTCAGCTGCTGTAGAAGTATCTCATTATTCCTGACTGCTTTTAGTCTCCTCGCAAATAAATTTAAAGAATAAGACCTGCATAATTTTCTGTTACAGAGTAATAACATCAAATTGACCGTTCACTAAATCCTCCCAGCCAAGCTAGTTACCCGAAATAGTGTTGCGTTTGCCAAACACATTTATTAGTTCTCATCAAAGTCTCTTTTCTCATAAAAAAGGAAACTCTGAACAATGAAGTATAAATCTAACCTTTGTCTTGCTTATACAAGTATTTTTTTATATAGCAAGATATAGATCTTTCATTTTCTTTACAGCACTGTCATGCTTGAGCTAACTCTACACTGCAATACAAGAACAACCCCGCTCCTTTATTTCCATGTATTCCACATGGATCATTAACTGGCGAGGATCAAGACTTTTTACCTGGGACATGTAATTTTAGCCTCAGTATTATAGCATGATATCAAGTGTGTATTCAGTAATTGTGTGTTTAAGACCATTCGCATGGTTCTCATGTTGATGCTCACAAAGTTACCGTTAATTAGTAAGCTACCTATGGGTGGTAAAATATGCAAGCAACAGATGCAATTTCAGAAAAATACATTTTTGACCCACTGTTTCAAAAATTGAAATTAAATTTCAAAAGTTTTGATTGGTTTTTGGTTTTAAATTTGTCCTTTCTATCATTGCAAACTGCAAATGCTTTTTTTTGCTTGTACAAGATAACACTTCACAGTGTAGTCTATATAGTGGGGTTAATAAATTTTAGTTTTCCATGTGGATAATTCCAGCACTAACTGAAAGTAATCTGGTTACAATAACTAAAATCTCTGTGATTACATTTTTATCCAGTGTAACAGATTACACAGTGGAAGTACTTTTCCAGGCGTCACTTTCTCCTATACACACATACCCTTGCACACAAGAACAATACACCACTCCAGCACAACAAGATATTGTACACAAATACATTCCACACTCACACACAGACACCCAGAGCAGATAAACAAACCCAAGCAGACTTTCCATAAACCGCATTCTCAGAGACATTCCAATCTAACCCAGCAAAACAAACCTCGGCGTTCTGTTGTGCGGGTGTGTCGTGATTGAAGTTGATTTCCAAAAACGCCCTTCTATTGTTTCATCTGCCAGTTTAGCAGGAACCTCATTTGGAAGAAAAAGTCGACTTGGATTTCAAGTTCATTGTGAAACTGAAGGAATGCCCCCACTTTCTGACAAAGAAGCCATGTTACTGGTGTCAGGGTGGTCTTGTGGGTAAAGAGAGCTGAAGGATTGTGAGTTCTTTATTCAAAAACATTTACCCTGCCGAAGTGTCCATAGCAGTATATGAAACAGGGAAAATGGACAAAATGACCAAATCAGAAAGTATGAAAGTATTTGCATCCATTGTGAAGACTGGTTTCTTTCCCAGTGTTACATAACTATTGCACAAACCTGTGAGAAGTATTCTAGTTTGTCGCTCAACTAACTGCTCCATACACTGCTGCTGCTGTACTCTTTAAAAAGACGAAATTTCTGTGAAGAGACACAAAGCCCAAGGCGCTGCCAGTCAAGTAATGATGAAACAATCGCTGCATATTGAGCACAGTTGAAGATTTCATGTACAAAAATAAACATTTGTATTACTAACTGCACATTAACATAATGTTAACTGCTATTAGAAAATATTTTTCTTTGAAGCTGACATATTTCTGTCTGTCAAACTGCCTACACTCTATCCATGCTTATTATTGTATACATTTGTTTTACTTACTAAAATCTTATTCTGTTAGGTAACTACAGCTCTTAGAAAAATGTTTTTCAGCAAGCAAAAAGTACAATATTTTCCTCCACAATGTAGCTGAATAAATTACAAAAGTCTCACAATATAGAAACATAGAAGGAAAATACAAGTGCCTCAAATTATTTGATTTAAAATAATGTGTTAGATATGTGCTTGATGACTTTACAACACCAGCTTCACCACATTTATAATTTTTGAAAGGTTTCACTAGACTTAAACTGCATGTTGACCACTGTTATCCTTGTGAGTCTACATCAGTGATATCCAGCAAGTCAAGGGAAAGCAATGGAAATAGGTTCCCATCTTAGATTCGCAAATCAGATCAGAAAAAGCTCCAGTTATGCAGGATCTTTAGGGTGTACGGGTGCCAGACTTGTTGGATTAGTCTTAACAGCTGAAGCACGCAATTTGCTCTTGTGATTGGTGATGAAGGGGGCTTTTTGGATGAGCGGCGCTCTTCTTCTAGGGCTTGTTTGTGCCACAACTTGATTTGCATAAATTTCTTAGACTGAGATGAAAAATCTACACTTATAGTTCAAGCAACTGAAGCGCAAAAAATATGCAGATAGCACTCGCAACACATTCTTGGTGATTTTGGACGTGATCCCTTATCAGCTGGGTTCACAGTTCTGTAGCAGAAGCTGACTTCTGATCTGCCAGGAGAGGGGCAAGTAAAGACATGTTTCCTTTCCAGAACCACCTGCTCTATCTGTAATTGTTGCTGTATTTTATTGAGCCTGTCCTCCCAAGAATAACGACAATATAGGTCGTAAATTCAACCGCCAAAAATTACCTGTAGTTAGTGACAGGCACCATCTAGCGGCCACAGTAATTAGCAGAATGGGAGGCAGTTCCGATGACATCAATATAAGGTGACTTCCCTCTTAGGAGGAGGCAGGTTGGGTGGATGGCCCACTGTTCGCTTCCTGTTTCAATTGCTGTTTGTTTCCTGTTTCCAACCGCGAGTGTCATGTTTTCACCTTCGAGTCCGGAAATTTTTAAAAAAACCATAATGTGGTGTTTACTGTTGCCATGAGACAAAAATTGTGAAACTTGAACGAAGTAGAAGATATTTTTCAAGTGGTCATTGTATCCCAAACAATTTTAACCGAAATTATCTTTCCTTAACCCTGGCCAAGTGATTTTTGTGCCTAAACCTAACCAGACCATAACCACAGTGTTGTCACACCATAAAAAATAATTATTTTTTAACAGTGATTTGAAACGGTTTTGGAAAGCGGCGTATTATGCTCCAATGGGTCGTTCTGGAGTGCAGGTACAAACGATCTATGTGGTCGTTTAATTTGGAGGACTTGTTGATTTTATTTCAAGACGCTCAGGAATTTGATAGGAATGAGCGACAACTTTATGTACTGTAAAGCCAAACTAATTAACAATGAAAGACCTGTTTTGCAAAGAAGTGTGCAACATGCAAGATACAGAAGGGTTTTCATCATACCAAGCAGTGCATGTCACACCTATTTCAAGTCTTTAATGCATCATCACCGCCGCAAGGATGTGTGTGCATAACAAGATGAGAGGTTGCATGAAGAGCTCGGAAGTTTTTCATGTTAAGTTCAAAGTTTAGGTCTAACCATGGGGAGGGGGATTTCTACCTGCACACATTTCCACGATCAAATTGTGTCATGAGACCTTTCTCTAAATGATGCCCAGGCAGAGTTCAAAGCAAATCCTGTTCAAAGGAAATCTGATTTAATTTTCGCTCAGTCAAGTCTAAATGTGATCATGCCAAAGTCATTCTGGTTAGCACCACACCCTTTGAGATGCTCAAGAAGGCGAGCTTTTGGATCCCTAAAGACACTTTTCAATCCATCAAGAAGGATTTCACACCACTTGTGCTGTGGCAGCCTCCCATTAGCTCTTGCAGGTTGTAGCAGTCTGTGAGAGTCAAATTTTATTCAAAATGTTAGTCTCTCTCTTCACAGTTCTCTGGCTCATTCCCTGATTTTAAAACTTACAGTCCTTAGACAACAACTGTGATCCAGAGCCAGGTGTTTTAAAAGATGTCTCCTGATAGTTCCTGTCTTAAATCAAATATATTCTACCACAGTAACATCCCACTGTGTTTTCTGATATTAAAGATATCAATCATTGTGTGAGAGTGGCAGTTTTAAAAAGGTTAATGTGTCATTTTCGAGCAACTGCGCACACACTATCTGTCCCTGCAGAAATATTACCGTGGCTTTTAGTCGGTGAAAAGGCCTCCAAAAGATTTCAGGACGGTCAGATTAGATCTCAGCTGGCACTACCTGCACCTTAACACCACTGACAGAATACTAATATTTACTAATATTTATAATATCATGATAAGTATTTCAGTTTGGTAGAGTAGAGCTTGTGTAGGAAGAGATTTGAGGGTCAGAGTTGATGTCACATGTGGGGGGATGGGTCTAATTTATAATCAGCCACTGATACGACACACCTGGGAGAGCACCAGTAGAGATGTTGAGTTGTATCACACCAAGAGGATCAATTGTTTGATTTGGGTTGGGTTTTTTTTGGGGGGGGGGGTTGGTGACTACCCATTAAACAAAATCTGAACTGCCTTCATCAAGAGAAAAGCAGGCTGTCCAAAGCAAGAAGATGCCTACCAGCCAAAACACAACAGCTTTGTAGGAGGATGTTGCGTTGCATGGGTGATACATGGGTCAGTCCAGTCCTGTGGTTACGGCTGAGTCAAAGTTTCAACCTCATGGCCATCCTCTCAGGTTGTGGACATAAGGTGGAAGGTAGGCCATGTTTTCTGCAGTGCAACAGTAACCTGTAAGTTTGGTTGTTTGGCCCCATAAGAACACACAAGGTTATGCTTGTTGGAGGCCAGTGTGAATCCTAGTATGTTTTTGAATATTGACAGTATTATCTTAAAATATATATATCTTAAAATCGCACCAGTTTATGCTTAAAATTTACAAATATTGAAGTGTTGCCTACAAAGTGTATTGCTTATCAAAGTTGACAACTCTATGAAATAGCATTTAGAATATCAGAAAATGTATTTCCTTTTTAAAAAAAAAAGGAGAGAACAAGTACAGGTTTCACTACTAACATCTATTCAATGGGATTCAACCATCATTCATTTTATTATTTACACTTGTGTTTCTCCTACGGTGACATATTGAAATATCTTCCATGAAAAAGGTCTACGGCTAATTTATATCATGTGTCTCCATGAATCTCCCGACCTTGTCAGACTGGCTGCCCAAACGTCTATCAAAATCTTTGAGACAACCTGCTACTCTCTCCATGTTTAAAGCCACTGGAAAACCAAATCCACAATAGCCTTCTGACTATATAATTTAGGGTCTTATGTATATATAGTAATAGTAATAGTAATAGTAAGCATCTAAAAAGTATTAGAAATTAGTTTCAATCCATATTCGAAATATTGTCATTTAAGTCTTTGTAAACTTTCCTGCTATTGGGTTTGAATTGGGCGTGGTTATTCTTGGACATTTATTATGAAAATTGTGTGAGCCAATCATTAATGACGTGATGCTGCAGTAAACATATTGTCTCATTGCTGGAGTTTCTGTGTTATTGGTAGAGTTTCTCCATCTCAGCCTATTCAATTTTGCTATATTCTTCTTTTATTCTGCTTCTTCTTCTTTTATTCTAACTAGCAGATCTTTTTAGATCTGCTAGTTACTTTAGCTTAGCAGTTAGTGATGGCTTCCCTCTCTCCCTCTCACTCTCCTGCTCTCTCTTTCTCAGTGTGTCTTATGTTTAGCTATTCCTCTGCCCCCTTTAGTGATAATGGTACATGTAATAAATGTAGTATATTTACTGTGTTGGGGGCGAGGCTCCGCACCATGGAAACCCAGTCATTAACTCCTGTAGTTAGCCAGCCCCCAGTAAGGATGCGGGTGTCAATCAAAATGTTATCTGCAATGCCTACACAGTCTTGAGAAATGGTCTAAACAGAAAAATGAGCTGTTTTTTTTAACTAGGTTTTCTAATAGTTATGAACGTTCAATTTCACTCAGATTTTTGTGGATACTGAATGAGACATTAAACTTTGATATCATATATGCATTTTTACTATTTCAATCCAAATTTCCAGAGGCTTTAATAGATCAAGATAGTCCTCTAACCATGATTTTATTGTTAATATAAAACTGCTGTGTTTAGGGAAATTTAAGTAATGGAAGACATAGTTATTACAGGCTTTACAGATGACTCTCAGGCAACTGTAGTTACATCATATCATTGTTATGTGATGGATAACATGACTGGCTGCTACCTGATATTAAACAAAAAGGCCATTCTCAGCCACACTTATCAGCCTGTCTCTAAAACTACCCAGCAGTGGAGCATTTTGTCCATCAGCCAACAGCAGATCCAGCATGTTGGTCGTCATAAATACAAAGAAGACACAGCCAAGGATCCTTTCTGGTAAATAGCTGTAACCAACCATTTGTGTTTACATCTGCTGCAGCCAAAGAGAGTAAACAGAGTGTGAGAAAGAGGTACAACAACCGCTATTCCAAACGCTGCAAAACAAGCCAAAAAACGAGCCAACCCCCCCACCCCTTCCCCAATCCTCATATCCCACCAGCCCCCAAAATGCCCCCCAACCCCGGTGCTCTAACTCTCTTTCTGCCCACTGCAGAAAGAGAGTAAAGTGAATGAGTCACCCGCCTCCCTCTCCATCTCTCCCCCTTTCTCCCTCCCCCATCTCTTTATTGAGGCAGCTGCACCCTTTGACCTTTACGCTTGTGGAATGTGTGTGTGTGTGTGCGTGTGTGTGTGTGTGTGTGTGTGTGTGAACCAGTGGTAGTGAGGGCCGATGGTAAGGGGGAGTGGAGGGGGTGAAGGCAGGGAGGAGAGGAGAGGAGGGGTGGTGGAGTTGGTGAATTTGGGAGATGGGGACTAGGGAGGGAGAGGGGGAGATGGGGGGAGAGAGGTCGCTTTTTCTCCCTACTACAAAAGCTGTCAGGGGGAACAATGAGCATGGAGAATGGTGTGTGTCCAGGGAGGCACTGAGCCGTGTTAGTGTGTGAACCGGGCAGAGAGAGGGCATAAGAAATAAGGAGGAAGAGGAGGAAAAAAGAGAGAGACAAATGATGGAGACTGAAATTAGATGAGAAGATGATGGAGGAGAAAGGAAGATGAAGAGATAGAGAAAAACTTACAGAGACATAAAGAAGGGGGGTGAGAGCGGGTGAGAAAGAGACAATGATAGGAGAGAGGGAGAGAGAGACAGAGGAGTGCAGAAGGGTATTTGTTTTGTCTAGTAGCAGCGCTCTTAAATACTAAACTTCCGTTGCCAAAGGAAACAGAACACAAGGCCCAGCATCGGGACATGTGTGTGTGTGTGTGGCCAGCATACCAAAGGGGCCCTGCTCCTCACTGTACCAATGACATCAGTATGGTTAGCGCTTTACATTCAGCAAGTCCTCATTAAGTTTATCTGTGCAAATGTGTGTGTCGTCGTGTGTGCGTGCCTTGTGTTCAAACTATGCAGCATTTCAGACTACACACCGTGCAGCTGGCTGCGGACAAAGGTGTTCGTCGCGCTTTGTTTCAGAGATGCGGGTGCGAGGGTGCGTGAGTGTGTGTGAGTGTTTGAACAGTTGCAGGGGCGGAAGAGAGCGGGGGTGTTGGTAGGTAATTGAGTGGAGACTTTGAATGTGTGTGTGTTTGTTTGTGTGTGTATATGTGTGTGTGTGTGTGTGTGTGTGGAGGGGGGAGGGGTTCAATGATAGGGTATTTTGCTTTGAAAGCAAACTGAGGGGGTTGGTGGGCCCCCACCATCACCACACACACACACACACACACACACACACACACACACACACACACACACACACACAGAAAAGTATTGATTTTCTAGCTGGTGTGTGAGGTGTGGTAAGTGGTTGGTAATAGCAGGAGAAGAGTGTTGTGAAGTGGTGCAGGTTAAGAAGTTTGGCTGCTGGGTAGACTTTTTATCTCTGCAATGGGGGCAGTGTTGATGGGATGAGATGGACGAGGGTCACAAAACACTCCAGTGTCTCTAAATGGGGAAGAGAGTTGTGAAAAACCACTAAAACCACTGAAATAAAGCATGTCCAAAGGCACAATTTATTATACGCACACACATATCTCCAAGAAAGGACATTTGTGTAGAGCTGTTAGTGTACTGTGATTACACACATGAAGGATTACACAGTACTTACACAGAGGCAATGCATACATTCATACATATATCTCATTATGCACCAGTACAGACACATTATGCACACTTTTACACATACACCTCCACAAAGTACTTGTAAGTACTTAAACTATGAACACACAAAGAAAGTACACTTTCCATGGGTGTTGACAAATCCACATAAGTATGAACGCACATACATGTATGAATGTACACACATACTGCAGAATTGAACCAAGGCAATATTATGCTGTTGTGCCACCAAATAAATTATGCAAACACATGAACTCATTACACAGACACTTAAGTACAAAGTACTTACATAATTACATAGACACACCTGCAAATGTTGTTTATACACATACATTTCTGCTCCTACTAAACACATGGTGGTAAAGTGTGTGCATGTTCTTAAAAGCTACTCTGTCACCAGACACATTACGCACACACATTTCACACTCACACACACAGTTGCATACATGTCACACATCCATAATGCATTGTAGAGTGACACATACGTATCCTCACACATAAAAAGTGCCAGTCCTGAAACATGTGAAAGTGTTTTATATGTGAAAAGGAGTTCAATCCACTGTAATATTTTTCAGATCTTATAGAAAACCCTGCCCTCCACATTAATGTATGAGAGAATTGGATACAGCATTCTACAGTGGTGCCCTGTTCATGTCATTGAAGGTTGCACATTCAGGGCACACACAAGTGCTGCCATTTTGACCTTACAGCAGATCAGAGTCCTTCTCTGGCTGAGCCAGCTGACTCTATGCGGACTCCCTGCACACAAGAAAGGCACAAAAATAATATATTGATACAGCTCTTTTAGACCTTTTCATTTTTATTATTATTTTTTTAATCTTTATTAATTTATTCAGACCTAATGGTTGAAATTGTGATAATGCAAAGTGCAAATCAGAGTGTGTGTTACAGCCATATATGTTAAGGCCTAAAAAGTATTTTTTGGACCTTAGCATGCAACATGACCGGCAATCAAAACAACTTAATCTCATAAACCTTCATTCAGATGCGTCTGACTATAATTACCTGTTGCTGTCTCAGCACAACAGAATACACAATGTGTTTTCTCACATTCATATATTTTGTTTTTGGCATTAAATGAGCATAAAGTGATTTGATCCTATATTCTATACTACAAGTAATAATATACCACATGTTAATGAAGGCTAAGTGGGTATTCATACCCTGCATTAAACAATAGCAAGGGGCCGCATTGGTAGGAGTGTGTTTTCAGGTATAATGAAAAAGTAACGCATACCAAAGGTTGTAGTGAGGTGCTGATCACTGGAAGTAGACTTGAGGGTAGGAAAAAAGTGTCTCACACCCTGGCTACATATGCATTTCTTCTTTTATTTAGATGACGTTACGGCCCTCAGGCCTTCTTCTTCATCTTGGAGGAGGAGGCCTGAGGGCCAAAATGTCAACGAAATTAAAGAAGAAATGCATATAGAGCCAAAATGTGAGACACTTTTTTCCTACTCTTGATTGCGTTTTCAGGTAGCAACAAGATGATGAAATACAACTGTAACAATTGCCAGGTAAACAGTATAAATACAGTGTTCACGTTACAATGTGAATAAATTCGTTGTGAAAATACTACGAATTTGTGCTATTATGTATGTAATTGGCCAAAGCAGTGCCTTGCCAGATGACATTAGGTTTGGTTGTTGCAAAACTTGTGCCTGGTTTAATGTTTTTGTGGGGGAAACCGTCTCTTTTGCTGGAGGCTTTTGCATTTGCACTCCCGCTGCATGAACACAGTGTCCTCATTCACATAAATAAGGGGGCTGCATTACATTCACACAGGGCTAATGTCAGTCTAACCGCCTAATAGTAGTTCCTGGGTTGTTATATTGAGACCTTGTAATTGGCTTTATTGACATACAAAACAAGTGATCGTGGAGACAGTTGGAGGGGACAGGAACCGTTCTTAATGTGAATTCTACTCACAAATACCTCATTATGTCTGTGAGGGTTTACAGTCATACATCAGTGTTTTCAAAAAGCTGTGTTTCCCTCTCCACTCTATAGTTTTTTGAATTTATCCAGTGCGGAAAGTGTTTTGGAAAAGCACCGTTTTAGGGTTTGGAAAATGCCAGCTGAGTGTGTATGGAAGGCCTCGTTCAACAGCAGTATTTAAATGCTGTCTGTAGCGTCTAAGCACATAGAGGAATAACATCCTTAAGACCTGTGAAATCCTCTGCTGCTTCTGTCCTTGTTTGCCGACATGCTCGATCTATGTTTTTTGTTTTTTTCCTCTGATGAAACAGGTGGTCTCTGTATAGATCCATCAGCCCACGCTTCTCTCCTACACACACACACACACACACACACACACACACACTCACTCTCTCCTCTATAATAGCTAAAGGATGCTTTTCCTCTCCAATGCTTTCACGGCATCCCCGTCTCCCCCGGTTTTCTCCTCTCCTCACTTTCGCCTGTCCTTCCTTCCCTCCCTCCCTCACTCCCTCCCTCCCTCCCTCCCTCCCTCCCTCCTCCCCACCATTACACACAACAGCTGCCAGTGTCCTTTGGAGGAAAAATGATGCGTATCCAAAACAACCGATCTCCCTCTCTCCTTTTCATTCTCCTTCTCCTCCTCCTTTACTCAGCCTCTTTCTGTGCCCTTACCTCCCCTCCTCTATTGACCAGTTAGTCCCTCCGCCACCGCCTCCACCTCCACCTCCACCTCCACCCCTTCCTTCTTGCTCTATCTCCCTCTCTGTACAGTTGAGGCGTGTACCACATTACATTCAGGCAGGCAGGCAGAGAACAGTGGTGATGGGAGATTTCCTGTCTGCCAGGCGTGCACATGTGAAGGTCCCCGGTTGCCTTTATCATCTCGCCTGACAGATACACTGATAGCACCATGGTGCACGAAAAGCACAGACTCTCTCTCGCTCTCTTGCTCACACACACACGCACACACACACACACACAGCTAGACAGACATGACTAGGGCATTCACATGATGCTCATTCGAGAGCAGATTCTTCGACTGAATGACCGGGTCAAAGTGATGGGATTTTCTTTTTTCTTTTGCAGACAAATGTAGCCACAAAAGGTTGGATGTGCTCCTGATTCCACGTGTCTGCCTGGGTTATGAAAGAATCATCCACACACACACACACACACACACACACACACACACACTACAATAGCTTTTCAGATACAGTTCTGGAGAGGAGAACAATTGCAAAGCAGAATGGCATTGTTGTTATTGTCACATCGAGCAAAACAAGTGTTGCGCAGAAGAGAAGGGACACACTCAAACACACACACAAGAAGAGAAATGGTACCTACAGTATAGCGACAAACTTCCAAAGCCACTTGCGAGGCTTAAGGTACAGTCGAAAGTCTGAAGGATAAGTGTGTGTGTATGTGTGTGTACTTTAGTTGTATTCACCTAGGTGTTTAAAGGGTTTGTTAAGGGTCTTGTTTTATTTTGTCCTCTGCGGCGGCGCGATAGAGGGAATTTCATTATGCAAATCTATGTCTCTCTGCTGATGAGCATGCCCTCAGGCTTCTGTCTCACACACAATGGCACTCACACACACGCACACACAAACACTCTGTCTTTGTCACGCACACTCACGCATATAAATACTCTCATCCATGCAGTCTGTGCCTCCTTCACCCACACACACTCCGAGACACACACATGCTCAGACACTCATGAAAACATGCGTGACTGTGCCACACAGACACAGTCACGCATATCATGTCTGAGACTGGAGGCACGACAGGGGATTGTGCGTGTGTGTGCGCGTGTGTGTGCGTGTGTGTGTGTGTGTGTGTGGTAAGGCTAAGGGGGGCTGCTTAAGGTTACAAACCATTTCCCCCAATTCCCTGGTACATGGCTGCTCCGGATACCCCTATACACACACACACACACACACACGGAGTTATGCACACTCATAGTAGCTGCCACAGATATAGTGACACACACTCACACACACACACAAATATATGAAACACACACATAAAAAACCAACAGACATTAATATGAACAAAAAGTAGCACAAAAATCAGTGTACATGTACACACACACACAAGTACCTTAACACACACACATACACCCATGAAAAATAACACACAAATACACGTGTGCATGCAAAAGGTCAAATTACACACACTCACACACATACACACACAAAAGGAGAGTCCTACCCCATGTGGATGTGACCCAATGACCCTGCTGTCACACACAGTGCCCATCTGCCACAGAGAGGCACAGAGGGAGGGGACAGGGGTGGGGGTGAGGGTGTATTGAGGGAGGAGGAGGTTAGATTTTGGGGGGGAGGTAAGTGAGTGCACCGGAGGGGGGGGGTGGGGTGGGGCACCAGAGCAACTCAGGACGGAACAGAGCAAAGAAAGAATGTGTCTTCATGGTAAATTTGGAGTTCAGTTTTGCACAGATGTGCTGTTTGGTACTCTGAGAAGTTTTAGTGGTTTTAGACCCCCCTCTATTCTTGCTTGGTGCCCTCCCCCTCCTTACACTCACTCACACACACACACACACACACACACACACACACACACACACACACATGCACTTAAGTAACAAAATGTATTCCTGTTAGCCCGGGGCTCATCTATCCAGAACCTCCTGTCCGCTGTCTCCTTTAAACTGGAGCCGTCTCTGACTTCCTATGGTAAATAAAGAAAATACTCAGGGAAGCAGGCTGACTACTGTCCTGAATGTAGAACAGATGAGGAACAGAGAGGGAACAAAGACGTCAGAGGCACTGGAGGGCTGATGGGGGGGAAGGAAGAACTTGCTGTTGCCATGTAAAAACTGTTCATCCCCACTTTTGGTGACTTTTTGGCTTCCCCTGGTGATGTTATATCAGCTTAATACTGCAGGCTTATAAAATAGTTTCAGAAACCTGTTTACTAAATTAAAAAGAAATCATGGTTTTTAATCTAAAATCGTGCTTGTTTTCTTAGTTTTGGAGATATGAGGTTTTCCTTGATGTGGAAACTTGTAATATCAATAGAAAATCTCTTCCAGTCCACAGGAAATTTGGCTTCATGGAAGGTTCATGGAAACTTTTTGGGGTGCACAGACATAGCTTCTAAACAGAAACAAAGACATAGGGATGATGTGTCTGTTGTGCAAATCTGGTTATAGTTAAGCAGATATATGATCTGCAGTTACATCGGGCAGTTATTGCTTTTTTATGACATATCATATATTGGCATCCACTGCCAATATGATGGCAGTTCCTCTCTGACCACAGCTGCCCGAAAACAGCCTGTAAAACCTGCAATAAAGTTTTATTTTCTGTGCAGGCTATGTTTCATTATTTTATTGTTCAGTTATAATTTTTGTGAATTAATTCTTCATTTAATGCCGACTATAACCACACAAAATATTAGACATTGACATCTTCAGTCTCAAAATATCTTTGAAACTCATAAAGGTGGAGGTATAGAGATGATGGAAGATATGGGCAGACAATGGAGGAGGAGGAGGAAGAAAGGGACAAGGAGGTGGGAAGTGGGAAGAAGGTGCCCGGGCTTCTTCCCCGGAAGACAGGAGGAGGAGGGAGGGCAGGTTGTGGAGCAGGAGAACAGGGGGTGCGAAGGATATCCAGAGGGGACCAATTGTAGTAGTGTCAGACGGGGGTGCTGCCAGCGCACATCCTGCCAACACACACCAGGAGCCAGACACACACACACACACACACACACACACACACACGCATGCACAGCCTCAGGCCTGGCCCTAAGTGTGTGAACAATCCTGCCAACTGTACCCCTACCACCACCCCATCCACCCGCACCCCCCCCCCCCCCACACACACACACACACAACCCCTGAAGACCCAATCTGGAATCAGTCTACAACGACAACTCTGGTGCCAAGCTCGCCCTGCTGCCGGCCCTGCTCGCGTTTACTTCACTGAGTTAGAAACGCAGGTTGAATGAGCTCTCGACACAAAGACTGATCGCATATGACAGTGCTAAGAGGTTGTGATGTATTTTGAAGCTGTGAATTGTTTGCGAATATTTGTATTCCTTTGAAACACCGGAGCAAAATCAATCTGGAGGTTGCATAACGCTGGGAGCAGTAAGTTGTGAAGTGATTGTTTTACATAGGCAAGCATTAGCCTTGGAGAACCTTTGTATACATATCCACAATTTATTTACTCCTTAGGGTGAAGTGGTGGTTCAGCAGACACATGTAGTACCATTTACAGCTGATGTTGTGGATTTAAATTCTGCTTACAACCTTTGTTGTATGTCATCGCTTCTCTTATTTTCCCCCTTCTGCATCAAATACATGCAATCTTTGGAGAAATGCTTCAAAAATCATTGTTGAAAATCCCATAATGCATTTTTAAACCTCTTCTCAGCCCATCCCCCCCCCCACCTCTAAGCGACACTAACCCCTAACCCTCTTAATTCCCTAATCATGTTTATGCAAATTCTATTTGTATGTAATGTGTGTACATAATGGATGCAGCTATCACCTATGGGACAGACCAGCCTTATATATATGTATATGCGGGTTTCTCTATCACAGGAAGGCTGATAAAGATTATATATAGTCTGCAGATGGGAAATTTTTTTTTTTTTTTTAAATTTCAAACGAGCATGGCTTCTAAATCTGATTATGTAAAGACTGCACTGTAACCTGGGGTGCTGTGTAGACTCGTAATCCAAGAAAGATAAGCAAAGAAATCATACTCCAAATGATTTGAGCAGACTATTGCAACCATCACTCACGACTAACTCGCTGTTACATTTTCACAAAGGTAGTCTCAAAAGAGCTGCGGGTGTTGAGGTTTTGCAGAGATAAACAACAGGTTACAATCAATAAAAGATAAACAAAATGAATCAAAACTTTAAAGCAATTAAGATGTTGTCAAGATCAGTCTAATATTAGAGCTAAACTGATAAGGCAGTTAATCAATACTTTATTTATTCATTAGATTATTCATAGGGGACAATGCAGATTAATCAACACTGACATTTTAGCAACGTCAATTTGCCGAGGTTAGCACAATAGCTTATTTGTGACAATTTTATTAATTGATTTGTTGTTTAAGTCATTTTTAGAGGAGAAATTACAAAAAAAAAAAAAATCAGATGTTCAATGATCAAATATTTGCTTGTTTTCTTCGTCTTCAATGGTTGTCAGTATCTTTGGGTTTGAGGCTGCTGCTCAGACAAAACAAGCACTTTGAAGAAATCACACTGGGTTGTTAGAGATTGGCATTTTTACTGTTTTCTAACACTGTATAGACCAAACAATTCATTGATTAACTGAGAAAATTATCGGGAGATTCATTGTTAATGGAAAACAATTGTTAGTTGCAGCTCTATCTAATATCACCAAACTTATTATCAAAAACAGAATCTGTTGAATCTGCTGATAAATGTCCTACTAGCACCAACGCCTGTCATGATATTATTACAGTATATACATGCTCCACCACTTGGAATGCTGCTACATTGCTTGTGCTTGCAAGTTTAATTCCATTTTGTTCCTTTGACAGATTTTTTATATGTAAAAAAACAGGTTGAGGCAAACAGGAAGCTGTGAACTTACCTAATAAGTTATAGCTTGTCTCATGCTACTCTGTATCCACCAACCCCATGGCCAAATATACAGGGTATACAGTGTTGAATAACAATATATTGTACAGGAGTTTAGGAGTAATATTGAAAATATTGTTCTTCTGTAACCTTGAGATGTATACATTTAGATGTCTCAACAGAAAGATAAACAAAACTGTAATTGCTTTGACTCTGAAGCTAACTTCGGAGTAGGCATCCTACAATTTGCTAAACAAACTCCATCCCTTTTGCCTGTAAACAATTTCCTATTATAAACACATGTTGGAAATGAATCACTCCTTAGTTCAACTCTGAGAGAGGACATTTCAGACAAGTTCCCCCTCCTGTTTTCCATTTGGCTGTTTAATTGTCTCAGCGCTGTCAACAGACTATCAAGGTAATTAGCCATGACTGCACAACAACACAATCAGACAGACAGGAATGAACTGCAGCCTCTGAACATGATACTTAGAGGGGGAACGGGTGGGAACAACTTAATGTGGGCGCACGTATGCACACACACGGGTATGCACACATCCGGGCGCACATATACACTGACACACAGCCTCTCATGCACAGTCATTACCGTACCCTGAGTACATAGTTCCATGCCACACATTATATTTCCTCCGCCAACCATAACCCTCCACCCACCTCCTCCTTAATCCTTCTACCTCTTACAACTCTCTCTCCCTCTCTCTCTCTCTCTCTCACACACACACACACAGTTACAAAACCAAAACCTCATTTCCTCTGTGCCTCAAGCTATAGGAGCAGTGTTAATTGCGAGAAGGTGGGGAGTGAGTAAAGGGTGTGCTTTTGTGTGTGTGTTAGTTCACGGGAACATGAGCTTTTATAGGTGTGTGTAAGCCTTTGCAACTGTACATGTGTGCATTTCTGTATTTGTGTGTGTGTGTACTCATTTCTTTTAAGTGTGTGTGGGCAGTCTCTCCTATGCCAGTCTGGGCATGGCTCCAGGGTTTCCTGCACCACCTGGGCATCTGTGAGTCCTAGTGCCTGTCACTGGGTACCATCCCAGCTGGAGTGTGTGTTTCTCTCCGTGTGCATATGTGTGTGTTTGTGTGTGTCAGCTGAGGAGGGGCCGCCCATGATGAGCCTTGAGTGCCAGCAGCAAACACCATTGTCTTATCCTCTTTGAGCCACAGGGGCCCATACACAAACACACACACACACACACACACACACACACACACAGTCAGGGTATGTACATCTGGTTCCCACCTCCGCCTTATTCTCCACACAATGAGTGGATTCTTCCCTTTGAAAAACATTACCAATAAAAAAAGGACACAAGAAATTAGGAGGGGAGAGAAAGAATTCGATTAAACAGCCACCATTAAGTAGCCAATGAAGCTCTCTGTGCCTGCTTGCTTAGACTATACATACACCATTAGTTGTTCAGGGCCATGGCGGACTTAAAAGTTCCCTGACTCAAAGGTCATCTACCTCCATTGAGCAGAGCTAATATTAGATTAGCTCTATAGCACTATGTGAGTTAAAAAAGAAAGGGCATTCTGGGTAGATTGGAAAGGAAGAGATTATATTGACTGTGGGGTGGCCATTGTCTCTGTTCTCTAGAAAGAACTGCATTTACAACAAATGATTTATGTTTTTAAGGGAACATTTGGTGAAAAAATATGACAGTACAGGTTGTGAGGAAGGGTAAACCCAGCAAAAACTCTTGCAGAAAAACATACATTTTGAGGCTGATATACAGCACATGTGTATAGTTTTAATTCATGATACACATCAGGCATCTAGATAATGTAAAAAAAGTATCATTAGTTGTATGTTTTTGTCTCATGATGACCAACTAATGTGGTTCATTATCTGCATTTTTTATTTACCACTTCATTATTGGGTATAAGGTAATAAAGTTAATAGCTGATAGAGGTAATTGGTAGTGAAGCTAATGTTTAAAATAAGCGATAAGGTAAAAAAGTTCGGAGACAAGAGCTAATGGAGTGCTAATATTGCTGTCAGCCGGCATGGGCATTAGTAACAGAGACAAAATTAATGACAACAACAACAAAGAGGGCAGAAGAGAAATGAAAGTGTAATAAAAGAACGTCCTTGGTCCTCTCTGTTGGTGAAATGGCCCTCAGAATGATGCATTCTCTCTGGATGATTATGGGAAAATGTGCCAAAGCTTTAGCGGTGAAAACAATTTTAAGAGCATTCAGGTAGGGGTCAACAGATCGCTGTGTACAGAAACACTTCAGGGTTGAAACAATACACCCAGCCCCGATACAATAACACCCTTGGCCTCGGGCACCACACACACACACAAACACATAAAGACACGCAAACACACACTCCTACGTTCTCTGCCCACTGTAGCCCCAAGGTTGAAACTCTAAACCTAATCACTCAGTACTCAGTGCAGGCAACACTCCTGCACTCAGCCAAACTAATCTCTCACACATTTTTTTCTTGTGTGTGTGTGTGTAGGTGCTTTGGTGTGCATGTTTGCATGTAAGTAGATGTCTTGTACTTTTGCACATACAATAGAGAAGCATATGTGAGCTCGGTTCATTCTTTTATTTCTTTTCCTTCCTTCCACTCGCATGTAAAGATATTCATGCTGCGGTGTAGTGGAGCATTAAACTAAACTACTGGAGTGTGTGCTTAAATACTGCATGTGCTTTCCTATGGGTAAAACTTGTGGTATATTTATCTGCATATGGTCTTCATCTGTGAGTCTACATGTGAGTTGGGCCAGAGTTAAGCACAAGGTTACATGAGATGCAGCAATAGACCCAGTACAACCCTGAAATGTATCAAAAATGTATGAATAGAAAATCATTAATTCATTATTTATTCATTTAATTATTTAATAATTTGTTTAATTATTAAGGTCCATATGGTATATGTACAAACTGGATATAAGCCAACATGCATATGAAAATAACGTTTTTTAACATAATAAATAAAATAAAAAATGCATTTAAATATTGCATTATATGCATTTATGCATGTACCATATTTAACAATGTTTAAAATGCATTTTCAGGTCCTTCTTGCAATATTCAGATACTTTTTGACAAAAGTGTCCAAAGTTCTCAAAACAAAGACAAAATGCCCTTATTCTGAAATTGGATGGTGAAACTGGTGTTTTGATTTGTTAGATTTACGTCCGTCATAATCACTGTTTGTTGCTGATTGGTTGAGGTTTGTTGGCCAATTAAAGGGCAAAAGTCATGCAGGTGCGCCATCCTGTGACGTAGCCAAGTCCTGTCAACAAGGCGGATAATAGAACATTTTATCACAATACCGAAAACACCAAAAAGAAAAAGGGATGAATGTCACAACTAACGCGCCAAAAAACTGATGAGGTTTTTCGTCACACCGGTAGAAGATGCAGCTAGATACATCAGTCATGACGTTAAAAGTGGATTTTACTCACCTGTTGAGCTTTGCTGTTGAGAATATCTAGAATACAACACGTCTCAAAGGTAAGGACTTCCTTGTGTAAATCAGTGTATGATTTTTTATTTGGACTGTTGCTGTATTTTCTGGACCATATTGTTAACTTGGCCAGTGATGCTGTGTGCTGTGTGAGCTATTAAAGAGTTGTGTGTTGGCTAAGTGTGTGTTGGACACCCGTTTACCTTGTGCGCCTGCAATATCATTGACTTCAGACTGTCATATACTGTTGGTAGCTTTTGAGAGTGTATACTCTGCTGAGGGATCCCTTGGTCACATGTGTATTCTTGTGTTGCGCTGTGTTGCCTATTAAGTCCAATTTTGGGGTTGAATTTAGTATCTTTGTCTGTATTCATGCAGTCAGATGCTGTTCCCAGCTGTTTGTGTCTCTACATCATTTCTAGCATCGCTCTGTCTTTCTCTGTCGGTCAGTGCTCAGTGACCTCCTGCTGTTTCTGTGTTGTAGTAACAGTTTAAGTATAGTCTACTCAGGATCTTTGACATAACAGACTTTCTGTGATCCTTTTGGCATGGCATTTCTCTGTATTATATCATTTCATGGTGTAGGTAGAGTCTGGATAATGACTCAAGCCCAGGGGCCCCAACCATCCCAAGCCCCCCTGCCCTCCCTTCTGTGGGTGTACAGTATATGTACTTTAGCCTTGGGAGGACAGTTCAAAATCACTTTGTGTATTAAAAAGCAATTTGTTTTTCAATGCATATACGCTGTAAGTGGCTCTATTCTCTGTCTATATGTGTGCACATGCGTCCTTGTACGCCTGAGAGCACGTATTTAAGTATATATTTGTCCGCGCTTCAATATGTGTGTATGTTGGATCGTACAGTGTAAGATATAAATATATATGTATGTGAGTGTGCGTGTGTAATGGGTTTGGGGAGTCAGCAGGGGTCCCGCGAGGCTGATTAGTGGACCCTACCAAATGTCATTAGGGGGTAATGAAAAAGCAGCCCTGGTACTAATGCATAATAAAGTGAATGGGCTGTTACATTACCACAGCATCCAGACTACGCCTGTTGGCACATCAGCACTTCATCGTCTGTACATGTGTGTGTGTGCGTAGCAGCTCTACATCGAATATCTGAGGAAAAGATGACGGAAACAGAGCTGGTTTGACAGAATGCCAAACATGAATGTATGTGTGTGAGAGAGAGAGAGAGAGAGAGAGAGAGAGAAAGGAAAGAATGAGTATGACCTCTCCACGCCCGCAATTGTGTGAGAAACTTTATATGCGTGCACGCATGTGTACATTGTAAATTTCTTTTAGGCAAATACATTGCATAAACTTCTCATGTTCATGGGTGCAAACTGTATTTTTTGCATATGTGTATGCCTGACAATTAGCGTATGCACATACTCAAATGTTTTACATACAGAATATGTGTGAGTGTATTTTGTTTGAAAAGTTCTCGTACATCTAAGTTTGCCTCTGTTGTGGGTATATGAGTGCCCTTGAGCGTGTGTGTGTTCATACTGCATGTGTGTGTGTGTCTTTGTACTGGCTCTGTGACTCCATCTACATTTTCCAAGAGTAATATCAGTGACAGGGCCAAAGGAACAGCTTTCATTCTGTGGTTGATAGAGAGAGAAGGAGAAGTAATAACTGTCTACTACTGTGGCCTTGACTTCACTATTGACTGCATTAGAGGCGTCGCATTCAGCTTCGTTATGCACTGTGTGTGTGTGTGTGTGTGTGTGTGTGTGTGTGTGTGTGTGTGTGATGGCCTTATGAGTAGTGCTGTGGAGTGCAGTGACTGGTTGCTCATTGTGCCAGCTGTTAAATGTAAGAAGTGTATAAAAAAGCCTTGTCGCTCTAAAACGTTAAACGGCTGTCCGTCTTCCTTTTTTTCCTCGACAGGGACCACAGTGAAGGGCGAACGAGGATGCGTTCCTAATCCATTCCCTCTCTCTCTCTCTCCCCCTCACGGCCTCTGTCACAGCACCATCTCTTTCTTTCTAAGTCCCCTCAGAATGATTGAATATTTACTCTCATTTAATGTAACTGTCCAAAAGACATCGGGCAACAGAGACACACACATATATACACAGACACACACATACACATGCACAGCCTAGTCTACCCATTTAATTAAGCACTCTATGAATAATTCAGTTTGAGCCTCTGGGCTGAAGATAATTATAACGATCAGGATAATAATGTTTATTTTGCTTTTTATTGTATTAAGACATCAATATCTCTGCAGTGCAGTGTGGACAGTTTGCAGCTACACTTCTAATGCCTGAAGCACCACCTCTAAGTGCTGGAGTGTCTGCTTGTGCATATGCATGTGTATGTTTGTCGCAGAGGGTGGCTGCTTGAATATAAGTGAGAGGAAAGTTAGAAAGGTATTAGAATTTGCCTTCCTCACGATGCCAGTGAGAAACTGGATACAGCTTTACTTTATATTTTATATCATGGATGTAACTATAAATTGATGACAATGAACCTGATAGTCGGTAGTTCTGTCCCGACGCTGTGATTTCCAGCTGTGACCTTGAAAACTGTGACTGTTCTCACTACCAGTAGAGATATCACAACCCATAATCCTCAGTTTAGCAGATCAATAATATATAATGTGATTACAGGCGGGCTCGCTGGACACAGCAGCTGTTCTCCACCCTATGCGGTTTCTATCAAGTTCTGATTAGTCAATGATTGTCTATTCTTTGCCGGGCATATGGAATCAGCAGTCTATTCGCTGTCACTGTATAGTCATTGATTAACCCCGGCAACAGATGTGGGAACAGTGATTGTGCTGTATTGTTGGTCTGCACCCCCGCATATTGCTACACTCTGGGTAGTCGTTTCTAAATGGCTGCAATTTGCTATTCTTTTTGAAGATTATTGTAAATCTTTTCTTCTTTATTCTGCAGGCGAGAGGTTGGAGAAATGGAATGATACGCAACTGAGTCATGAGCTAAATTTGATCCTGTGACGTATTTGTACTCAGGATGCGCTGTAACCTAGTCTTCTTTCAGCTGGTATTGTTCATTATTTCTTTCGTCGTCCTACTCGTGTGTCGCTTCTTTTAAAGTTGCAATCATCTTCATCTTCTTTTCTCATAGATTTGCTGTCAACATAATAGGCATCTATCCATCCCATCCTCCTTTCCATATCATATTCCCATCCATCATCAACCTTCCCCCATATGCACAAACACACACACACACACACACACACACACACACACACACACACACACACACACATCAAGTCTATTCTATTAGGTCTGAGATCCTTAAAGTCTACCATTGATCCTTCTTTCTGTCACCCCCCAAAGCTCCAGGGCTTCTGTTCAGACACCCAGCCTCTCCAAGAGGCCTGGCCCAATGATGGCCTCTCCCTCTGGGCTTCAGCGGCAGGGAAAAGTCCATCTGTGGAGCTGGACCTGGTGGAGTTAACCCATCAGTCACTGGGGCTGACGGATGGCCTAGAAAGACAGGGAGGTTGTTGGGTCACATGCAGACATACATACACACACACAGACACAAACTGAACAACAGATTGACTCTGTGTGTGTAAGTGGTAAATGGACTGCCTTTATATGGTGCCTTTCTAGTGTGTGTGTGTGTGTATGCGTGGGTGGTGTACAAGTCTAAGAAACTTGAGAAACTTTGAGCTGCCTCTTGTGTCCCCTCAGTGTCCGCCTCATTTGATTAGTGGCCTTAAGGGGCCCCGTGAATCAATAACTGACTTTGGTAGACCCCTTCAGCTCCACACTCAAGCCCAACAATAATGCACAGAGCTCTGCTGCAGTTCATTTAGGCCAAGCCGTCAATCATCAAGGTCCAGTCTGGCCCAGCCTATCTAGGACGCTGTAGGGGGCTTATGTTCGTGTGTGTGTGTTTATGCGGATGAGATATTATGTGTCTGCTTGGTCCATCTGTCTTGTGCAAGTGCGTGTGAGTTCCAATTAGTTCACGTTCCTTGTTGTCCCCGCCAATAACGGCACGCCAATATGAGCAGGTGGGTCGATGTCAGTAATCCTGAAGTCAGACAGATTTTTTTTCCTTTTAATCCTCCTTTTAACCAGGTAAGATCATTTAAGAAACACACTTATGACTTGCGGGTTAACTACTGGGAAAGCCGTGTACCACATACACACACAGGCTGGATGATGTCACTACCAGCATGACCATAATCTCCTACCACTGGATATTAGGTTAACTGCTGTGCTCAAGGGCACTTTGACATTAATTGTGGTGGGAGGTGGGAGCATTTTATCATCCAAATTTTCCCTTGTGGTCCAGTAATTGGAACGGTTGGAACAAAAGAACCATTAGACGACCACCTGCAGCTTTATAACGTGGATAAAAGACATTAAATAATTAAAACAGCAGCTTCATTCGTGTGGAATACTTGAGTAAACACAACAAAGGCTTGCGTTAAGTTATCCCACAAGTGATATGTCCATTTAAGAGGCAGTTTCAAAGTACAAAGTGTGGTATTTTAACATCAATAAATCATTTAAGACGTAAGTTAAAGGTGCAGTGTGTAGTATTTAGTGGCATCTAGCGGAACAGACTTGACAGAAACAGAGTATAATATTCATAAGTATGTTTCAATGAGTGTATAATCACCTGAAAATAAGAATTGTTGTTTTTTCGTTACCTTAGAATGAGCCCTTTATATCTACAGAGGGAGCCCGCCATGTTTCTACCGTAGCCCAGGATGGACAAACCAAACACTGACTCTAGATCTCTTGCAGCCATCGTAGGTTCTCCTACACGCTTGGAAGTGGAGGGGGAGGAGTATTCAGTTGGCTGCAGTCTGCAACCTCGCTGCTAGATGCCACTAAACCCTACACATTTGTCCTTTTAATTTCTGTGACACCTAGTTAGATTTGCAAGATTGCTTGAAGGCTTGAACGAGGAAGCATTTTACCATAATTTCAAATAATACAAATCTTAATTCTAGTTTTTCTGTTATATCTGCATGTCATCAGCTCCACTGCAATTTAACTTGTCAGAATGTATATTCACGTCTAAGGCTGCGGGGCTGTTATTGTCTCTCATCCTCTTTTAGTTCTTCAAATCAAAGGTTTAGTGACAACTAAGGCAAATTAATTGAAACACTCTGTTTTTGTGTCAAGAAGCATCAAGTCTTATAGTGAAAGTGGTGTTGATTTAAATGCTAAGTGCAGTTTAGTGTCTTGGAGGCTAAAATCAAATATGTCTTAACTAGATTAAACATTTGGCTAATTCATAGGTCTAAGATTTAAACATCTTAAGCTCAGTGAAAAATGATTTCATACTTTAGCCTGAAAATATGAGATCTTGCATTAAAAAAATGAACCCAGACTAGAACTCAAGGGGGGCTGGTTTGTGTGAAGTCCAAAAACTGTAATTATTTGGTAATATAATATTGCTGAGATCTTTTTTGACTATTGAACCAAGACAACCTACGCTTTTGAGTTTACACAGGCTTCAAAACCAGACTTCCGACCTCAGGTTCCGGCATGTCACAGGGACATCAGCACTCAGTCCTCGTGGTCATTTCTATGCCCTGTGTGGTCCGCTTGTCCAGGCTAAATGGAAACAGAGAGAGTTCGACAAACAGCCTGTCCACCCACGGACGATTTTCTTTGAGAACCTTGAAGACTCCACTGCAGCTGACCACAGTGCTACACACTCAATTTCACACAGACACACACACTTAAACGCACACTGTCACCTTCCCTGGGGTGCTGTCCGGCCAATCGAAACACAGCCCACCGCCCACGCCACTGTCACTCACTTGTAGGTCCGCCCGTCGGCTCTGCCTTCCCACACACACACACACACGCACACATGCGTAAACACAGTCATTGGTCGCCCACACGTGCCAGTTAACCTTCTAATGAGGCGGCACGGGTCGTGTCGTGTTCCGCTGCCCCCATGGGGCTGGCCGACTTGTCTGCGTGTCGGTTTTATTCCCGCCCACGCTGACTGCCTGATGGACTGCCTTGCTTAATTGACTGACTGAATTACCGACTGACCGTTTGGATGACTGACTGGGTAAACATATAGCATGCTGGGATAGCGTGGGCGTGGGAATTTGAATCAAAGCATGGGGGTGTAGAGTGGAGCGCGGTCCTATGGCTGTAGAAGACTCAGCCAAAGAAAAGACTGCAATATTCTTTTAATATTCCTATATGGACTCAAAGTATGCTGTAATTATTGCTGAGTGGTGACCTTATGCTCCCTGCACACCAACTGTGGACTTTATGGTATATTTTATTCTCCCTGTAATGTTTCTCCAACATTCCTAGGGATTTATAGACATCAGACTCATGACACCATTTGAAAACACTTTGGCTAAACCCTGAAATTAATTCTGGGTAATCTGAAAACTATTTATTGTAGCTTCAGAAAATGTGGGAAATACTCAAAGAGCGACTTGTAGGATTGAACAAATTCTCTGAACGTTACAAATGTTTATCCCTGTGTTTTTATTCTATCTCATCACCCAGGAATTGTCAACAGAGCAATTTTTTTTTTTTTTTTTTTTTTTGCAACTCTGCTTTAAGTGTGATAGTGAATGCACATTGTCAGCAGAATGTAACAGATCTGTGTAGGAGAAACAGTCGATTCAATTAATTTTCCTCACATTAAACATGTTACACACTCATGCTGTCAGTATAACGGCTGGGACTGCTCACGCTCAGATGTAACAATTAAAACCATTTGGAACTTTGTCGACTTGTACACAGAATTGATGGACAGTTATTTTAGTAACTATTGATATGCAGCACCTGTCTTGCTTTCCCTCGGAGTGTACGTTGTCATGTGTTTCTGAATGCGCGAGTGTGTGTGTGTGTGTGTGCATGTGTGACTCATGCCAGTCCCTCGGTGATGATCATCTATTGTGAGCGTGGCAGCAGCCCGAACACTTGACTGCACAACTGTTAATTTCTCTCTCAGTGCATAAATTAATAGTTCATAAATAAGCGAATAAATTAAAGAATGGATGGGAGGAGAGCGAGGGAGGAGAGGAATAGGGGCAGGAAAAACTTTCTCATCAGAAAAATTTAATTTCTCACTCCGACACCCACGAGAATGGGGGGAGGGAGGCTCGGGCGGCGGGTAATGGATGTGAGAGTGTGTGTGTGCGTGTGCGCACGTGTGTGTGTGTATGTGCAAAAAGGATTCATTTTCATCGTTTCTATCACAACCCTCTCAGCACTGACATGTTGGCTTTTTTTTTTTTTTTCCTTTTCCCGAGATTCATATTTGACAAACATCTGTGCCTATTACTGAACACACACACACAACTAGAGGCCTGACAGAATTGGTAAACTCTTTTTTTCATTATGAAGCGCCATGATGTTGATGCTGCAGAACGGCGCTGGTGCCATTTTAACTCAGTTTACTGATGTGTCAATAATAATCAGTCAATATGACCTTAAACTCAGCGTAGCTACTCCTCTGTCTCAACCCTGACATCTGGAGAATGTCACAGCTGGTTACAAAAAGGGTGGAGACGAAAGGTGGAGCATGACACTGGTGCTCACCTGACTAATGTCCTAGTAGAAACAATGATTTAGATCCATGCATGTAGTTATAGACTAATCCCTTACAACCAAGTCTCCCTCTGAAGCTCATAAAGACAACATAAACATTACAAGACACCATTATTCAGTGATATTTTCGACAGCATGGTAGATAATGAAACATATCTTCAAATGTCTGGTATGTCAGAATTAAGTTATATGAATCAGGTTTCAGGGCAGCAGTGGCTCCTGACAGGTGAATACAGGTTAGCAGCAGCAGTATCTTAAAGTGAATAGTATGACTGAAGGCTCTGGAGGCGGATGGTGTGTTTCAGCTTTCAGTGCATAACAGCCACTGGCCAGAGTGTGTTTTGCAGCAAGAGAAATTTGCAGCAGCAATTGCTTAAAACGGCTTGAATGATATACAGTATGGTTTAAGGCTTGCATTTTTAGTAGCGTTTTCCAGCCTCTTGGGAGTGAAAGCAGTTAGAAGCTGAAATAGTATACACTGTACCAACATCAGTAGCAATTAGAGGTGGGTTTTTAAGTAGAGTAATCTCTTATGTGAATGTGTGTAGTTGTGTAGTTTTCTCGGGCCAGTGAGGTCAGCTGATGGTCAGCTGATGTGGGTGGCACTGATTATGACTTCACACTCCTAAACTAAGAGCTCAGTTTTGGCAGCGATTTTTAGATTGGATATAGCATCTGTTTTAAGTTTACACCAATTATGAGCCTTTTAACTTAAGCAAACTGTTCTTAAGTTAAATTAGCCATGAGCACTTCATATTGTTTATTAGGCTAGACAGAGGATAGACCACCAAACATTTCTCTTTTCCAAGTAATACATCACAGGCTGTTGCCGAGCCTGGTGGTAAACATGGCACTACTTCCCAACTTTTCATCAGTTTATCATTAAAATTGCTGAACCCAACAAAGAAACTTGTTTGTAGCAAGAGAGAAAACACACTGCATTTACCATTTGAAGCATTGTGTGCTGGCTGCCTCTGGCTCTACATGGTCTTATACAACATTTACCGATCACAATTTCTCTAGACCTCAGCGAGCTTTAGGGCAGTTACAAGATCTTAAGAAGGCCTGATGGGCTCTCTAGGATAAAATATGGCTGACATTACTGTTCAAAATCGACCTTAAATTGACTTATATTTGTTACAGACCAAACAACTACTTCTGAATAGCCATCCCGTGCAAAAAATGCTTCCCCAACGTCTTGTTTCAATTGGAAGTATGTTGAATTTCTGAAGCAAGACAGCACTAAAAGCTATTTACTTGTGACTTTAAGGAGAATATGCCCTAATTGTTGATTAGCTGCATATCAAAAAATAATGTGCCAGCGTCCACAATGTGCGATAATGTGTGTGGTTCAGAATTTGTAATATGCAAAAGCTGATTTCCCTTGCTAGTCATTAGCGTTTCCAATAAACCGTGGATTGGCCCAGTGCAGATACTTGGCCAGCCATTTGGGCTTAAGGATGACTCCTTTGGGCTGGAACGTGGCCACGCTGGTGAACAGCTATGTTGGTTTGTTTGTTTTGATCCACTCCCCAGCACAGCATGCTGTTTGGAAGACTTTCCCGGGATTACATATACCATGAAAAGTAGATTACTACACTCAATGGATTCCGACCAAAGACTGCTGAGAGATGAGGTCTGCTGAGGTCTGCTAAGACTACTCCGATTCAATTATTTATTTTGGCGCCATGCTTTTGGATATAGGTCCTTGCAACTGAGTGAATTCCTCGGACACCTCTTTGACTTTTTATTGTCCTGAACCAAAAAAGATCAGACCCAGGTATACACCTTGAATCTATTACAAAGAGAAAATAAGGAAGCTCTGCTGCCCAGTTAGCCAGATAGCTGTGGAGAAAAAAAAGACAGAAAAAATGGGGTTTTTTATGCATGTTTTGCCTAGTGATGACCTCTCTGTATAACACAGAGCTATCTTTGGGATTTTTTTTCTGTGCAATGTTTCCAAACTTTTTCTCTGTGTGATTGTCCTGAATGTGTCCTTGAACAGAGCAGCCGACAACAGACGCTGCAGAGATCCTCCCTGTAAAAGTGTTTTTAATTATTAATGCTGGCCCTCCATACTGGCAGAACTCCAGGGCTGCCCGTGGACGGCCACAACATTTCACTCACTCACTGCCATGAATTATTCTTACGCTACATGCTCACGCTCACACACACACAAATACACGCACGCACACAAACACACACAAGCGAGAACACACGCATGGAGGGACGAAACCCACAGTGGACACATGGAAGGAAGTATGCTCGACTAACTAATAAAATATGACCATTGTACATGTGCACATACACACACATGCTCACTAATGACACAGTGCTCATTCAATAAAACACAGGACATTTGCAGTATTTATCATGTCGGCAAACACACGGAGACACAGCTCTTATGCAAGAATGTACACACACAAACCTGTATAGAAGAAAGTGTGCACAACACCACACATCCATGTTCCAGCTGTATGTTATCTGACAAATTACACACACACATATACACACTTCACCAGACACACAATAGATCCCCGAGCACACACAGGCCATTTGCAGTATTTCTTCTATTCAGTGTATTCCGTCCAGCTGTCAGCAGGCTGTCAGTGTGTTCAGTTGCCAGGCAAACAGCCCCGCCTCCTCCCAATAATAAAATATGCCTTTAAAATGTCACCCGCTCCCGAAAGAGCAAAAGCAGAGGCAACAAATCGATTCACATTAGTTGTTCAATTGACTTTGGCTTGAACTTACAGTAGCTCTCACTCTCCCTCTCTCACCCCATCTTCTCTCTGTCTTTGTCTTTCTTTCTTTCTGTCTTTCTGAAGAAAAACTTTTCTGTCTGTATGTCTTTACCCTCATGTCCCTTTCTAGCAGGTTCTCTGTCTTTCTCCCCTCCTCGTCACCTGCTTTTTTCCATTTGGCTTTTTTCCTTTTCATAGGTTCACCGATCTCTCCACCTCCTCTCCTCCCTCTCACTTCTTTCTCACCTCCTGTCTATTTTCTTTCCAGCTAATCTAAGCGAATGAATGCAGCGGTGGCGGTGGCTTCAGCACAACTCCTATTCTTTTCTCTCCCCGCCGACCATCGCCGTGGCAGCACTCATTTCAATTTTCACCTCGTTTTAGACTTATCACATTGACATCATTAAGGCTCCCTCTCAGCGGCGCACTCATTCGTTATCCTCTCCATTTTACACCTTTCTATCTCTCTCTCCCTCTGTTTGTGTGTGTCTCCCTTTCTCTCGCTCCTCTCTCTCTCCTTATCTGTCTCGCTCATTGTCAGAGGATTTAAAAGGCTCTCTATTTGAGAGCGGTGAGTGTCTGGGCTTTGGTTTTTCATCCTAGTGACAGAAACCTGTTGAAGTCTCCTTATTCAGAATGTAAGAGTTGGACATTTTTTGCCTTTTAAAGAGGGTAGCAGGTAGCGGCATTGGGCTTGTAAATTTGAAAAAGTAACACATGACTCTTCTGTTTGCTCATTTCAAAAGCATTAATATTGCTTTTCCCAATACAACTTTAGGGTTGGGCTAAAAATTGTCAAACCAGTTTGATATTAAGCCAAATATCGAATTTTACCACTAGGTGTCACACATGACTCAGTTGCTCCCAAGTGGAACATAATGAGAGCCCATGAATGACAGTTTAGTGGCACCACAGTCAGGACAACCGAGAGACACATTGTGTTTTTATTTCTTACAACAATTTAACTTTTCTTCTTGTGCTAGGGTGCTGTATCTAGCTGTAGTGTTTTCGGTTTAACAGCCAGAAACACCACGACCACAATCCTATCCATGCTAACTAGCTACTACCCGACATGCAGGCTAGTAAAATGATCAAATGAACACAAGCTGCTCTCAGACTGCTGGCGGCTGTAAGCAGCTTGGACAGGTTTATCCGGGTTATCGGTGAGATCTGTGCCGTTAGCCCAGGTCAGCCTACCTCCTCCAGCTCATATTTGGCATCCAGCTGCGTTGACAGCAGCAGCCGGCCCTGTCAGTGTCAGAGCCTCTGTGTGAGCCACTTAGATGTCTCATGATAACAAATGTCGGTTTAGTTGGTTCGTATAAAGTCAAACCGGTTTAAGCTTGAACACTGGACCAGACAAGCAAAACCGGAAACCGACCCAACCCTACCTCGGAGGAATGATTTTTATTTAGATTTTAACAGAACCCAGCAGACATGTTTGACAGTTAATTTTGAATATAATGATAATTCAGCTTCCATTTGATATCTGAAATTTTTTGCATTACTGTATTACTATACTGTTGAATGAAATAACACATTACTAGTGCTGAACTATATAACTATTAGTTGATTGGAAAATCAGTTGATCAACAGAAAATGAATTGAGAACAGTTTATTAATCATTCAAGTCATTTATCAAACAAAAAGGGCAAACCTTTACTGATTCCAGCACCTCAGTTGGTCGATTTTTCTCTGCATTACATCATGGTTATTGAATATCTTTGGATTTTTGACTGTTGGATGGACAAATCATGCAAATTGAAGACTTCACCTTGGGTTCTCTGAATTTGTGATGAGCGTGTGTCACTGTTAATCAGTTAATCAGGAAAACAATCGCCCTATTGTTCACTTATAAAAAATAATAGTTGAGATTGAAACATGAATGAGAACTTCCTGAAGTGTTAAAGTGTCTATAACAACTTGGTTCACATAATGAAGAAACATATCACGTAGTGCAATGATGTGTTTCATTGATGAACAACAACAGGACTCTGTGGCACAGAGGAATAAGCTATCAGGCTTTGGCTACACAGACAATACTTAGTAGGATCAGTTTATTGTTGGTTTTGGTCTTTTCGTGGGATTTGTTTGTTTATAACAAGAAATACATATAATATCACCAGCCTTCTCCTTAAATGTTGCAGACATAAAAGGAAACTAAAGGAGAAATGAAGAAATATGTCATCATCCCAGTTTGGTCAAATTCTGCTCCAAGTAAAACAGTAAACAGAAAATGTTGATTAATCCTTGTAATAAAGTCTATCTTGTCATGTGACTGGCCCAGAGCTCTTCCTGCAGCACTCTACTGTACTCCGAGTTTATGCATACAGGCTCGGAGCTATATGTTTGCCTGACTACTTGCACCAGCTTATCTTCCAGCCAGCAGCATCTTGTTATCTGTGACTTGGAAATAAACGCAGTCATAATGTGCGGTACTTTATTCCTCTTATCTCAGTGCAATGTTTTCTCAACATTGAATCGGTTTTGCCACTGTGTTGATACTTCACTTGGCTTATCTCATTGTGTTGTCCACATTAGAGGAGGGCTGCCGGGTCTCAGAGCCCTGCTGTAGTTTGCTACATCTGAATGTTGCCTTCTGTCCCGGCTCTCTCCTCCGCTTATCTGAACAGCCGTGTTTTCACAGACGGTGTTTGACAC
This sequence comes from Thunnus albacares, assembly GCF_914725855.1. NCBI lineage: Eukaryota > Metazoa > Chordata > Actinopteri > Scombriformes > Scombridae > Thunnus > Thunnus albacares. The sequence continues at coordinate 20,282,898 of NC_058127.1, read as the reverse complement.
GGAGGACCCTACCGTTGGCAGGGTGGAGCTGACAGGTTAGAGGTCAAGTGAAGTGAAACTGGCAGAGGGAGAGGTCAGGAGAGAGGAAAGGAAAGAATACAGGGAAGGGAGATGGAGGTGGAGGAAGGTTAAGACCCCACTGAAAAGGAGCCCAAAGTTAATATCCCTCGTCATCCCCTGTGCCTTAACCCGGGGCTAAACTAATATGGCCTTTCCTAATGAACAACAGTGGCCCACATCTGCATTGTTAGTCAGGAATCCAGGCTGCCATCTTGGATCAATTTGAGGGCAAATAAAAGCTCAGTGCCAGGGCCATTTCTGTGTCTCCGGTGTCCCGCTTGCCACACCGCAGGCTTTCACAAGCTGGGAGTCACAATGTGAGACTGTGCCCCAGGAGTGGAAAGTGAAAGCATTTGCACACACACACACACACACACACACACAGAGCTCACCTCCCATCTATAAACAGGAGCCCAGGGTAGGGTGCGGTCCTGCGGCCAGCATTGAGGTTGTGTGTGCAGGGGGAGAAGGTACAGGTTAGAGGCTGGTGGCGACAGTGGCAGCGCCGCGGTAAGCCTTACGAGCCTGGCGTCATGCACCCAGCGTGTCGCACCTCCCTGCCACCAGAGCCTGTAAAGACGTTTTAGAATCCTACAGCCCTTCTCAGCAGGAAACTGAGGTTTGCTGATGGATTTTTTTTTTTCTTTTTATAAACATCTAAACCAGTACGCCCTAATTAGCATCCACTCTTTGCGTATGCATATTCGAGAGTGTGTGCACGCGCGCATACGTGCTTGTGTGCATCTGTCAGCTCTGTGTGGCATGTGTGTATTCACACTTGCCCAGATGCACACTAAGGGCGTGTGTTCATATAGTGTTTTTCTCTGGCAGAAAAACACTGGCATGAAGCGCTTGTATGGTGAGAGAAAAAACTTAACGCTATGTTAACAGAGGGTGAGGAGAGACTGTACAGCTAACAACAAGCTTACAATGCATAGGTTGATAAAAGCACAACATTCACCACAGCAACATTCAGTGTCTGGCAGTTCCCACAAATGTGCTTTTCGGTCTTTGTAATGATAGTTTCTGTCTGACATATCATAAATCTCAGGATAGACAGACACAGCCAGAACAAGCTTCCCCTCCATTTTATTTGTTACCAGGGTGACAAGTCCGCCCCATCTAATATATGATTGGTTGCCTGCAAAGGAGCGATTGTGACGACACCAGCACCTTTCTGAAAAGTTCATTTTCAACTAGAAGCGCTCAGAAGAAAAAAGACAGCCGCATGATGCCGCATACACTCTCTCCTCATTGGGAACAAATGAAAAAAGCTGGCACTCAGAAAAAAACACTATATGGACACCAGCCCTAAGGCTGCTTTATTTTGATTGTAAGTGTGCGTGTGTGGGTGTGATGCTGTGATAAAAGTCAAAATAAGGCTGGCACATGGGATCGTTTATCTCGCGACAGACCACTTCTGTCTAATTAGCTTGAAACACAGTGGAGAAATATAGGCAACTGTAATTAAAGTAGGGGATCAAGATTTGTGTGTTGCACATATGGTGCATGTGAGTCAGTGTATGTCGGAGTCCCTGTGGTGTTTCAGGTGAAGCTATCACTGCTGTCAGAGTTAGTGTGCTGCATATGTTCAACAGTTTCATTTATACCTCACATGTCTTCTCTGTGTCATAATGGGAAGGTTAAAGATTTGCTGGTGGTGAGTAAGCCTAAACCTTCAATTTCAGATTGGGTAAATCAGTGGGATGTTCTAAGATGCATTTAAATCTAGTATGTTGGCAGCAGTTTATTTGAACTCTTGAACTCTTCAGTGTTTCATGCGTCTGGCGAGGTGAAAACGAAGCATTCGACTTTACAAAGACACCTAAAAATGCAGCTCTTTCTGTCCTCCTTCCAGACAACTGCAGCATGTTGTGGTAGGAGTGAGAACATAATCTGAACAGGAAATTGCTCCGGAACGCAAGGGTTTATGGGTATATGGAGACAGATTATAACGTCTTAAAGCCAAGTCAGTGATGCTTGGAAAGCATAACAGAAAAAAATAACCGAGGGCAGATTTCAGTCTGGGCTGATGCTCAGATTCTATTTTTGTGTGTATTTTTAACTGCTTTGCACTGCACAAAAGGTTAATTATAAGAGAACAAACCCATTATGCTAACCTGAAGTTTAAGGGACTCGGTTCAGATTTGTTTTGTGCACCCCCAGGGCCAAATTTACAACCTTGTGGGAAGTTACCAAAAATCTAATAAAGAGGATATTTTGTCTGGGTTGTTTTTAATTGTCTTTGAACCTTGGTTCACCTGTAATTAGGCAGTGTGTACAAAAATAAACTTAATAAAAACTGCAAATTCCAGCATGATTTCTACCAAAGGAAACAAAGCATCACATGATTGTAGACGTGCATATTTTTATATAAAATCCAGTCAAGAGCAGCTTTACACAGAATGTGTATGAAGGTGCAGCGTAGCCTAAGAACATACCTTGATGTATTGGTCTTGCAGACATATACAATCAAGTCTGACTCCGCTACCTGTCGTTTTTTTTTTCCTCGTTGTGACATTTCTTCTTTACCTCATCTTTACCATTCTTGTTGTGTTGCACATCGAGGTTTCGGGAAAACAATTTGTCTCAGCATAGAATGTGATAAATGAAAGCCATATGTCTTTGCAAGAACAGATTGAGCCCTGTGTGTGCTGACAGTACATTTTGTCCCAGTGGGGCTTCCATCTAAGCCTTGACATTTTCAGACAATATTGCGGTGTTGAGCCACAGTTAGGATTTCATAAGTCAAGCTAACACTAGAGACGCAAGTGTGTGTATCTGCTAACATAACGATCATCTCTCTCCCTGTCTCAGTGTTTCAGTGTCTCTGTCATAACACTTATTACTTTCTGCAGCATGTATGTACATGTTTGTATGTGTGTTTGCGTGTCTCAGAACATACTCCCAGTCTCTGAATATGTGTTACTTTGAATTCTTCTCCCTGTCACTATATTTGTCCTTTGTTTCATAAACCTGTCTGCTTGTTGTCTGGGGTAAGATGAATTATTTTTCCCTATTTATCCCCACTTTTGTCTTTTATCTAGGTGTTTTTTTCTTGTTTTGCCCAGGTATCCATGCCAGTAGGTTGCATAGTCTCCAAGGCCTTGATGCTGATATCTGAACTATTGCTGCACTTTTGTACCATCCCCATGAGCAACTGCTTGGTAAAAACAGGCTTTCCTCTCTTTTCAGTTGTCAGAAGTCACAAGGAAGGGCCTGATAGGGGGCTGAGAGAAGCTTCAGTTTTATATTTCAATATAGTAATCGGCCTCTACTGCCTCTGCTATACAACAGTGAAGAAAGACTTGTCTGCAGTGCTAATGCATTATAGATGCAGAAGAAGTGCATTAGGGGGAATTTCTAAAGTAGTACTGTGAATATGACTTTTTCTTTCTATAGTCCTTTAGCTGTATGCCCTAGCATGTTATATATATCAGATCCTGACTGATACTGGAGGCTGCTACAGATGTCAAAATTCGAGAGTTAAAGACATAATATGTAACTTTTCCGCTTTAAAATGTCTAAAACCAACTAGACCAATGTTATATATTTTGTTAAGTTGTGTACATACATCTGTCAATGGCGTCATATCCCTTTTACTCCCTCTACTTGCTGTAACTTCTGGAGAAACATGGGAAAGACCAGATGATACATCAGAGTGAGGAAGGAACTCAAAGAACTAGCTAGCCATTCTATTATTTACTATTGTTTGTATTTCTCACTCATGATGGAGAAGGATTATTCATTGCCGTTTGCTGCACATTCTGACGCCGAAGCTGTCCTTGTAAAGTGCAAATGTACGGGTGAATCAAATGACCCAAGAAGATTATGGGGCAAGAAGAGAGCTAAAACAAGGGTAAATATTGGTGTGGCATTTCCAAGATGGAGAGCTTCGTGACAAGCAAGGACTACAAATAGACGCCGATCTTGCATGTGTTCTATTAGGAAGGTAAGCAACCATTTGGCTATAATTATTGAAATAATAATAATAATGATAATAATAATAATAATAATAATAATAATAATAATAATAATAATAATAATAGCATGCTGTATATTATTATGATGATACTGATAGCAGTCTAGTGAGTTAACTAATGTTAGTTAGCTAGCTTCTATAACAATAGCTTTATGATACTGATAGCAAACATTAGCTAAGTTAGCTCGATAGTGTAACAATATTATAGCCTATATGATAGCACAATGCAGTGACTCATATTGAAAGATCCTCTTCTTTTCATGAATTGGAACGTGTAACATATTTGTGTCTAGCCTCAGATTCAAGAGTCTCACTTTACTCCTCAATCCAGACACACATGCTGGGTGGTGATACAAATAGTGTAATGTTACAAAATACAATGGTTTCATATGGTAACTTATTCTGTCTTTGCAAATAGTTGGAATTAACCTTAGCTAGTTACTAAGCCAGTCTTGGATTGAGTTTGTTAGCTATCTACAATGTTGAAAAAGTAATGGCCAGACTGTTTGTGTGTTTGGTGTGAGGAAATAGCCAGATCAGGCTCACCTTGATTTCCCCAAGGCATGTTATGAAATGTTGGCTGTAAGTTTGTTAGCATCCTGTGTCTTTGTGTGAGGCTTACTATCAATGTATTATCAGATTGTGGCACATGCAAGATTACACCTTTTTTTCCCAAATTGAACAATTACCAAAAAGGAGGACCATCCACACGTCAACTCCAAGCAAGAGACCTGGAATGGAATGCCTTTTCAGGCTCTCTCTACCGTAGCACCATCCACTGACTCACCATCAGATAGGTAAGGAATGCTGAATTCTTAGAATGTCACTTCTCCAAGTTGCTGCATATGATAAGTACACAGGTCAAATGGTTGAAATGTGTTTTACAAAGACGACTGCTTTCGGGAGCCTGGAATTGAAGACCTTTCCATGGCAGTACAAGTGCCTCATGCCAGCCACCAAGCTAATGCATATGTAATGGTAAGTTAACGTTATGTAATAGAAATGGTTACAATGGTTTATAGTTAACGTCACTTGAGGCTATTTCATTAGAATGAAATGACATAACATGAATATAACTTTAATACATTACCTCATACGTGAACATGTTTTCACCTCTCTTCTTTCCTTCTTCTGTCTGAGTCACGTCAGATCGATTTCCATAGGCGATGGTGGTTGTTTAACAATGAAGACAAAAACTCCCATGATCCCACACTACTTTAAGATGTCATCAAACTCAAGCAACAGAAATTAGCCTAAATACCGTGTGTTTAGAAGATCTGATAAATATATATTGGCAGATGTTTTCTTTTTGTTTTTTTGTATATGTGAACACATAACATAAACAGCTTCTTTTGATAAGAATCCCGTAAATGTGTTTTTTTGGTTATCTTTAGTTATTGTCCCTATGATAGGTAGTAGACGGGATATTTTAGAATTAAACTAAACATTGTTTCTAAATGATCTCAGATATATAATTTGGCATTCCTGTACTAAAAGTTATACATGCTCATACAGATCTATACCATTGACCAAGGTCACATACTACTTGTAGCCTATGCTAGTTTGCTATTCCCTAGATTGGCACACACACACACACACATATATATATATATATATATATATATATATATATATATATATATATACACACACACACACACCTAAAGAAATGCATATGTCTGATCTCACTTCAAAGTTGTTTTCAAAAGTCTTAAATTTAAAAGTATCCCATTTATGGTCCATTTTTAATTTCGATGTATTGTTCAAATATTATTCAAAGAAAGGGCAGCAACTAATGATTATTTTCATCATCAGTGAATCTTGCCATCATTTTCTGTCATCGTTTGGTATGTAAAATGTCAGAAAACAGTGAAAAATGCCCATGGCAACATCTTCAAATTTCATTTATTTTTGTCAAATCGAGAGGTATGTATTCAGTTTGAAAAGAAATCCAGAAAATATTTTAAATGGTGGAAAGAGTATGAGTAACATAATTTTCCTTAAAAATTAACTTATGATTGATTATCAAGATTGCTTTTGGTTTTCTGTGTATTGACTCATAGATTAATAATTTCAACTATAAATTTAATGAGATTATTAAAACGTCACGTTAAGTTTCTTGACAACATGGTAGATGGCACTAGTGAGATCTTACTGCCTTACTATGTAAATTTTTCAACTAATTCCACAGTTTATGTCATCTGAAGAGGCTTGATTTATTATAGCGCTTGTAGTTGCTGCTACATACAGTATATAGACACAGTTGCCAGTTTATCAGGCATACCTCAGTATACATAACACATTTATACCCTGCAATAAATTCAGCCCTCATGAAACTTATTATGTTGACTTTTTTTTTTTCACTGTTTTAGAGAGATGCGTTGATTCATCTTTATGGCATTTTTGAGCTTGTTTGTGGTGTGGCTGATTTGTCATTGATATGAATGGGGTGAACTACCGTAAATATTAGAAACGCCTCTCAGTATAACGCAATACATTTTAACAGTACCACAAATGCTGAGAGTAGGAATTTATATAGTATAGTACATAACATTACATAGTAGTATATAGGACATAACATTTGCCAAAAGCTTTCAGAGATGTGACAGTGTTTGTTCATTCTGGTGGAAACACAACAGAGAGAAAAAGGAAAGAGGCAATTCTGCACTTTATCCCCCTTTCAATACATAATGCTCACTCGGGGAATTCTTTGAGCCACAGCCACAATCATCGCCACCCTCTGCTCCCTCTCTCTCTCCCCTCCTCTCTTTGTTTCTCTCCCTCTACCCATCATGCTGCACTGCTTGCTTTCTTCCTCCTCTTACAGACTCCTGTGTGTGTCTGTGTGTGCGCTGCCACATCTACTATGTATCTGCACAGCATGTGTCTCCTGTGTGAGTGTGTTCCTCGGGTTTTATGCATATATATATATTTTAGATGTCTGATTTCTCCGCTTGTCTTGATAGCTTAGGTTTGTTTGCATGCGCATGCATGCGTGTGTGTGCTCCACTGTATCCGTTATGAATCTGAACTACATGTCTCGACATGTAAATCTCATGCATCTGTTGTTTATGCACATTATTCCTGTGGTAGTCGTTATAGCTTGCGTGTGTGTGTGTGTGTGTGTTTGTGCTCTTGCATGCAAAGGGATTTTTTATGAATATGGACATATCCGTTATAAATCCGATGCATGTCTTTTTATCTGTTCTGCATTTCTGATTTTTCCACTCACCTTTATAGCTTGTGTGTGTGTATGTGAGTGTTGATTTATATTCTGCAGTATATCTCTATTGTAAATCTCTTGCATGACTTTCATGTAGAGTACAGTACGTCTGAGTTTTCTGCTTGTCTCGCTAGGTTTTGTCTTCTCAGTATGAGTGTGCATGTTTGCCGGCGTGTGTATCTGTGTGTGTGTGTGTGTGTGTGTGTGTGTGTGTGTGTGTGTGTGTTTGCCTGTCTGCTTGTGTATTAATATGCAAGAGAAACAGCTGGCGTGGCTAATGGCTGTCCCTCCCCACATCCCTCCCAGATCTAGTCCTCTCCTCCACACTCTGCTCATTCAACTGAACACTGCCTTCTTCTTCTTCTGCTGCTGCTGCTGCTGCTGCTGCTCTTCTCTCCTCCTCAAGGCTTCAAACAGAAGCAGGTGTGTGTGTGTGTGTGTGTGTGTTTGTTGGAGGGGATGATACTGAGGCATAAAGCAAAGGGGAGAAAATGCAAAAAAAATTAGAGAAGGTTGAAAATAGGTGAATGTGGGATTAGCGTAGAGGAATTATTTACAGTAATGATGAAAGAACGGAGATTGCGTTAGTCTATGGAACAGTAATGTAATCACCATGCAAATTTAAATTAAAGCTAACAGCATGGTCTTGAAGTCCAGAGAGAATGAAAGAGAAGTGGAAGAGTAGGAGGAAGAGAGAGGTTCAGCATAAGCGAGTTCAATTAGCTGAATTTAGCCTATTAATTAGTGCTATTAGCAGCACCACGCTGGGGTGTTACTTAGTGAGCGTATGCGGGTGTGTGTGTGTGTGTGTATGTGTGTGTGTCCATTTGAGATTTGACATGAAAGTGACTTGTTAAGAGGTATAAACAAGAAGCTTTGAAATGCCAGAAACAAAAAATACACACACTCATAGACACACACACACGAATGCAGGTTATGGAGATGTGGTTTGAATTAGCATTTTTGAGTGCATTCCTGCCCCTAGTTGCACAAACATAGACTTCCACACATGCACTGAGCAGTTCGGAGTGTGTGCAGCAGTGCAGGCCGTTTTAACCCGGACTGTGTGTGTGTGTGTGTGTGTGTGTGTGTGTGTGTGTGTGTGTGTGTGTGTGTGCCAGGCTGTCGTGAAGTGGGCGCAGTTCGGCGTCCTGGCTTGCGTGTCTTTTCTTCATAAAAATGCCACTCAACTCCTCCGCCGAGGAATCAGGAGCAGCTGGCGGCATTTTCACTCTTTTTTTTTTCCCCTTTATTTTCTCTCCTTTTCAGGCCACTCTAGTTCCCTCTTCTAGAGTCTCTTCCTCTATTTTTAGTTTCCTGCATTCATTTGTGCATTTCTCGGTTTATATCCTCACTGTCTGTTTGACTTGGGCTCTATCCCTGACTTTTCTTTCATTCTTCTTTTATTCTTCTCGGGGTTTTTTTGTCTGGTTCAAAAAACACTCACCGGCTTCTCTGAGCTCCAAGGCCGGGCGCTTTGCTTTTCACCAACCCGAAAACACATGAATCATTTTTATTCATGATCAGACAAGCCTCTGAATGATGCTGCTGGGGGCTCCAGGGGCCAACTGTGCGTTTGAGTTCTGTGCAATGATCGATGGTGAGAAAGAGGGTTGTGTGTGTGTGTGTGTGTGTGTGTTTCTTTTTCTTTTCTTTTTTTTTTTTTGTAACGGACGATCTTGAACTATTTTCAAGTTCAGATGAAAATAATTTGCCATAGCGAGGTGCCGATGCACAGCCAACACGTGTACGAGCATATTTCTCTACAATCATACACATATTGTAGTTAAAGGAATGGAGAGAATGATGGAGAACAAACAAAGGAAACCTCAGACCACCCTCCTCTCTCCCTCCACTTAGGCTGTGAAGCTCATCAGCTCCCTCTGCTGGCAGGAAGAGTCACTTCAGCAGGCCACTTGTTGCCTCCCCTCCACTCAATTGGTTTAATTGTGTTCTTATTTATATATTTCACCATTGATTTCTCTGTTGAGGCTGACATGGCTCTAATCCACAGCGACTGGCTGTCATGGTGTGATGGATGGAACAAAGCCAGTAAGCAAACACAATGCAAGACGAGTGTGACACCCTCGTGTGTGTCTGTGCGAGTCGGAGTGCGTGTGTCTGTTTGTTTAGGTGTGTGTCTGTGTTTGTGTGTGTTTGCTCTTGCATCTCTATCAAAGTGTGTCTGCGAACAGATTTGCAACACCGTCGTCCCGCCGTGCGCGTATTTGTGTGTGTGTGTGTGTGTGTGTGTACATGACGAGCATGTGGTAGCTGCCGAAGAAAAAAAAAAAAAAAAAAAAAAACAAGAGGCAGGACAATGTGTCATAATTACGCTCTGGGTGTCACCGTGAGAACAGCGTTAAAGACAGATGAGGTGGTGTTTACCAATATGAACAGACAAATAGAACACCATATTGGTGTCAGCTATCCCCCTCTCTTTTTCTCTCTCACACACACACACAGACACACACACACACTCTCCCCATCCCTTGTGGCCGTGCTTCCCTTGTCTGTCACTTCCTGTGTGTATTTATGGGTGTGTGCCAGTACGGTAAATGTATGCAGTGTCTGCCCCATTTCTTCCACTTGCTTCAAATACGACAGAGGGGAGGAGGAGGAGGAGAGAGAGGAGGAAGGGGGGGCAAATGAGAAAAAGTCTCGCAATAGATCCAGGCCTGGAAAGAAGGTCAGTGTATTGCTTATCAAAGAGGAAAGAGAGAGAGAGACATAAGAACCAGAAATGAAGCACAAAATAAAAGGGAAGGAGGAATGATGATATTGATATGACATAAACATTTATGACATCACCCTGATTTAAACATGTATATTTATGGCTTATTGCAGGTATAGCAGCAGGAGTAGAAAGGTAGGGTTGAGGTTCGACAGTGTTTTATCCAAACTGGATCCACTATACTAATAGCTAAAACTCAAAGATTTGAGCGGTGATATGTGTGAAAATTTAAGCAATGAGTCATCATTCTGTTCATGAACCACAGAAATACTCACAATAATACAGCTCTGTTCTATAGCGGCACCATCCTGCAGAGAGCCAGTTGTTTACCTCAAGAAATGTCGATATTAGACGCTTTCATGTCTCACAATTTACATCCAGTGCCAAGGTCATTGTTAATGCAGGAAGTAATAGTAGTAGTAGTAGTCGTAGTAGGTGGAAAGTAAAGGTGTGAAAGACCTTCAATTCACATTCCCCTTTCTATTAATCGTATCCATGATCTTTCCGTAACCTTACACATACCAGAGATGCCGTGTGCAGTCGATGTAGAAAGCGGGAATTTTAATTAACGATGACATTGGATATAAAAAAAAAAAAACATTGTGGTAATAACAATCATCAAACAACAAAAATCAGACAAAACTAAATTAACAGTGACCTTTGAAAATAAGAATTATAATGAAATGAATGACATTTTTCATCAACAAATAAAAACGAAATGATGTGAAAGACGGGCAAATAGACAAATAGACCGTGGTCTGTGGAATGGATTCATTAGCCCTCTAATTCACATGTCATATTCATCATCAACCTGCATGAATCTGCCCAACACACTGTAGCTCCTGACTTGTAAATCCTCCGCCACCCAAAAAATATCTCTTGTTCAGACATTGATTTTGCTCCCAGAGTTGTTGCAATAGCGTTAATAAGAAGCATCTTGCATTCAGTAATGTTATGTCTTTGTCAGTAACGTTATCTGATGTTGTTGAAAGAAACAGATTGATGAGCGAAATTCATCCACAATTCATTAGAGGATTAGAAAGGCGATGCCAACAACTACAACTACAAAAGTATGCAGGCCAGCTCGCTGTCATTCATATGAAATAGCTGTAACTGATAATCTGCCACTTGGTTCGTCGTTTCAACCTGCAAAAGCGATAGTTGGCGCCAACTGAAGATGAGAAGCCTGCTACCTGAATGTTTTGTGCATTTCTCCCAAAAAAAAGTGATAAGAGATCAAATATACCATAAGAAATTTGTTAGCCTGGGAGCGTAGCAAATCTACATATAGAGACGCAGTAGTGAAGTCAAGATGAGAGTGAGAAAGTGAAAGAGAAATGGGGGGGAAAACCAGACAAAAAGGAAGATATAAGTCTCTAGGGATGGATAGAAGGCTGAGAAAGAAGATGAGAAGACAAACAGAGAAGCGATCAAATTTCAAACATTACAATCCAATCAACATTATTCCTCCCCAGGCAGCAGTAACTGCAGGAATGCATTAAAAACACATAAAAACATCACAAAAATTATATTATGCACTCCAAAAGGTCAGGATTGATTCAAGATAGTGCGCTACACAATGTATAAGTACATAAACGCTGAGAGAGGAGTGGACTGTTGATGAAAGGAAAAGACAAAAAGAGCGTGTGTGTGTGTGTATGACAACTGTGAATGAGAGTTGGCAAAATGGGAAGATTGCCGAAAGAGAGGCTGTGGAAAAAAGGCCGTACTTAGCGAAAGGAGACAGGAAAATGCTTGTTAAGAGGATGGAACGATAAAAAAAGCTGATAAAAGGAGAGAAATATGCTTTAGCTGGAGCCTGTACGAGCGAGAAATTATCTAAAATGATATAAAAGAGCTTTATACACACTCGCATAAAGCAAAGAACATGCTTAATGTGCGGTATGCACTTTCCTTCCCTAAATCTCCACGAAAAAAAAAAAAACATTTCCTTAAACGTTCTCCTCTTTTGTCGTTTGCTTTCAAGCTCCAAATATCATAAAAAGGCGAGTGTGTGCGTGTTAAATGGATGTTATCATGTATCGGGCTACGTGTGTGTGCGATAGTGCGTGTTTGAGTGTGTGCAGTAAGTGATGTTTGCTATAAGCACTCAGCCGTCCATGACAGTGAAGTGGTGTAATGTATTACAGTCCATCCAATATCCAATATCACCATAATTCCACTATTGAGCTACATGGCTGCCAGCTAGTACCAACTAATACCACACACACTCCCACTAAAACACACACACACATGCCAAAGGCCACAGTGAAAGCAAAGTTTTTAGTGTTTTTTTCAACGTTCTTGTGGATGAACTGCTCGAATTCCACATGTTTCTGTTTAACCAAAGTAAACACACACATTTTAATTTACGAATAAAGACCGTCCTCACCCTTAACCTGCACACTCAGCCCTAAAAACAGACACTTTTCTAATAAAAAGCAGGATAAAGGACTCCCAGGAGACCCCTTTTTTTTAGGGTTATCTATTCCCACGGGGGCACTATTTGGCGTCTCAGGATAGTAAAAACCCAGTCCACTCACACTTACACAAACATACACCGACACGGCACAATAAAGCAAATTTATGATGGCTCAATTTATGCTGTAGTTCCATACACAGCCAGACACAGCTCCACGTAGGGTCGTATTTGTCTTATACTTCATCCCATAGCACACACTTCACAGGTTGCGGAGGAAGAGCGGCATAAAATTGAACCATAAAGTGAATCTCGATGTGATGTCATCATACACAATCATAAATTGATGGTAGGTTGTAGCTGCCTAGGCTGTATTCATCATAAAACACTAAGTGTTGTTTGGATATTAGAGGGACTTTGAAGGGTAAGTCACCTTGTGGTGATGTCATGATAATCTCATGAGGTAATGCAATCTGAGATAATTGTGTCATCTTCTATATCATAACTGACCAAAGCTTTTCTATGCTTGTGAGTCTTTCAAGAAGCCAAAGGATTGTGAATCACAGCAAGAGCTGCGGCCCGTTCACCTTCTCCTGTTTAATAACTGCAGGAGTACTTGTATCTTCAGATCAAACTGTTGCTGCGGTACAAAGCACAGCAGTAAAGCAATAATAGTTCCAAACACTTTATACAGGTCCATCTTCTTCAAAGGTTCGCCTGCAGTGAATGGCTGGAAACAACAACCGCACAAATGAGAAACATCTTTTTCTGATTACCTACTGTGGAGCAAGTAGGCAGAGACACCATATCTGATCAGTTTATGTAGCGCTCTTTTAAATATGTTTATAGGAATCATCAGCTGGAATGATTTCGCTCGGGAAGGGAAAAAAAAAAAATATTGGCTCAGGTAATTTGTGAGAAGCGTATCATATTGTTCTCAAAATATTAAAAAAAAAAAACAACAACATTAAAATTGGGTTTTTTTATGACATGATTCACGCTGTGATGTGGTTGAAAATGGAAAAGCCCAGGCATCGTGAGACTAACAACAACCGATGTAAACAAAATTCAATTTCCTCTTCTTCCCCCTTAAAGCAGCCTATCTTCATATAACTTGCATTTTGTTTGATGATACTCGCTACGATGCGGACGACAAATTTATCTCATAAATATTTATGGCAGCCTCCAAAGGTGGGTGAACTCTATTCTGTAAATAAGAAGGTGTACACCGAGATAAGTTGGGTTTCATTTTGATGTGTACAACATGTATCAAAAGCTGAAATGGCTGCCACCCCGCCACCACCACAGAAGAGGAAAACACCCTGTCGGCCTGTGTTTTAACATGGAAAAATGAAGTTTGATAAAAGGCACACCGAATACAACCAGACCTTTTCTTTCCGTGTGGTCTTTTCTCAGAGTGAATAGTGCCATTACTTGTAGTTTTAGACAGAGTGAAGCCGAGGGTGGCTCAAAAACACATATTGTATGAGTGGTAAAAAGGGCTGAGAGAGGGAGAGATAGATTTGCACACATCTCGCTTTGGCCTTTAAGAGGCGGAAGCTGTCTCTGGTTTGTCATTTAGTGATGAGCACGTGAACAGAATAGGGTTGTGACTTTAACAGAATACTGAGAGAAATGGAGTAAAGGAGGGGGAGAGAGAGAGAGGAGAGGAAGGAAATGATGGAGGGAAAGATAGAAGCGGAGATAGAGAGAGAAAGAGAGACTTAGATGTGGGAAAGATGTCGGGGGGGAAAGGAAGGAGAGAGGATGGGGGAGGAGGATAAAAAGAAGGGAAAGGGCAGGACTGACTCATCTTGTGAGGGAGGAAAAGGAGAACAAGAGGAAGAATGGGTGGTAAACAAAAGGACGAATGGTGTTGATAGGAGGATGTTGAATGGTGCCTCTGGTCATTATATATCACCCCATGGATTCTGTCAGGACAAGCTGGAGCGTGTGTGTGTGTGTGTGTGTGTGTAGAGGTGGTGTCTGTGATTTAACCGATTGATCAACAGTATCATCAGGAGACAAATGTGAGTTCACACACTTATAATGAAACACTAACACATTGAATCTGTATGACACGCATACATATGATGAGCTCACTTGCTCATTCAGCCACATACTGTACTTAAAGCCTCACTCTGTCACACCGATCCCTCTCTCTCTCTCTCTCTCTCTCTCTCTCTCTTACACACACACATACACTCACACAATCAAATGAAAGAAGTCAGCGAGCGTCCCACAGCTGGGCACTGATGAGGGAGAGAGAGAGGGCGTTCGACCTGCTGCGTGAACAGGCAGTATTTCCATACAAATCAATGGAGCGTCAGGCTAAGCTCAGGGACACATCAGGGGACAAGCCTGGTCACACACGCGATGAAGCTGCACATACACACACATCACATCACGACATGCGGGCACAGGAAACTGCAATCACCTGCCCTTTACGGCACACACACACACACACACACACATAACCAGCTGGCTGAAGATAGCACATCAAGAGGATGGGTGAGCAGGCAAGGTTACTTTCATAATAAAATCTGCTGCACTGATTACGCTCTGAAAACCTCAAATTTGTAAAATAATCCATTTAATTACACCAAACTGATAAGATTACATAATTATTTTTGCTTTATACTATATGCCAAAAGTATGTGGACATCCCTATCTAACACCCCATACATTTGGGTACTTTAGTCTAGACCTTAGTTGCAGTGAAGGTACATCTTAATGCTACAGCATACAGTAATCTTTTAGACACTTATGTGTCTCCAGCATTGCGGCAACAGCCATAGACTGTATATAAAGATGGACGTAGCGAGGCGTGACGTCACCCATTGGTTTGCATTGGAGCCAGTTTGAAGCCCAAAGTTGCTTCTTATGATTGGCAACTTGTCCGTTTGGAGCCAAGACCTTCTAAATAAGAAGTGTGGGGTGCTGCATTTCATGCTCTGGAAACATGCACCACTACCTCGGACCGAAGCTAACGCTAGCTTACTGAGAACAACAACCAGTGCACACTTTGGTTATTGCTAGCTATTTAAATTGTGTTAACAGGGCAGGTATTGTAATCAAGTAACATTGAACTTAGTAAAATATTGTGACAGTAGTCCGACTCAGTGTGAGTCTGGAGCTGGGGAGAGTTGCAGATTAGCGAACTGTCAGTCATAGCTGTCAATCATCGCCCACATGACAGACATCAAAGCTACTGTAAGCCTTCAAATCTTATTAAAAGAGCAATAATGCACAAGATGACCACCAGTACACTTATTAGAGGGCCCGAATTTAGTGATTGAGAATTGGAGCCAGGGATTTTTTGGAACCAGCATCTAGCAGCTGACAGTAGCGTTACACTTTAAGGATATTAAAACAGCAACCTCCACATTGGATTGAGGCTTAAGCCAATGCAGAAGTTGTTATTTCTTTTCAACATAACAATACTCTGTACAGAGAGCCAGGTCCAGAGCCAGTTTGGTGTGGAAGAACTTGGCTTGCACAGAGCCCCAACCTCAATCTCATCCAACACATTCGAGACGAATGTGAACGCCAGACTTTATCGTCCAACATCAGTGTCCGACCTCACTAATGCTCTTGGCTGAATGGGAGCAAATCCCTGCAGCCAGGATCCTTCACAGATTTGAAGCTGTTGTAGCCAAATATTTATGTCCATGGTTTCGATTGAGATCTTCAACAATCACATTTGGATGTAATGTACAGAGGTCCACATATTTTTGTCCTTTAAGTGTACATTTGAATCCCTTATCCTCAAAAACTATGCAATATACTGTACAGATAACTGGCCCTCTCTTAGTGTTGCCTTATTAGCCCTACCATGAAAGCAAGTCTATGTATGCAATAAATATAGTTTATGTTTCAAGTGTTGCAGTATCTGCCCTCATTTCTCTGTCTGATACCCACTTGGGTTGAACAAGCACATCAGCTTTCTGAGAACCAATTCAGGCCTTTGATGAAAAATGAGATATGGCTCACACTTTAATTAGATTCCATGTGTGGATACATCTTCTTCTTCACCACCACCATCTTTGCTTGGAGTAGAGGTTAGTGTCACATCATCTTCAAGCCACGAAAGAGCAAAAGAGCAAAACTGGATACTTTTATCATTTTTGGCCTGGAGACTGTCAAATGTAAAATGAATTCCAGCCCAAACACAGTCTAATGGAAATGGAAATGCCAAAAAAAATACTCATCAGTCTTTAAAGAAAAAAAAACCCCATAATGTTCAAACCCTACTGCACACCAATTTTATCTGCCATCATCTTTCTTTGTGATGGGGAACAGGAATTAAGTATCACATTAGAGTAAGCATATTAAAAGGATAAGAGCATCACTACAGGGCTGACAAAATTGTCCAGGGATGAGGAGAGAAAAGGACAGAGGGAGCAGAGAGGAGGAGAAGGTGAACATTGTAAAAAATGAAGAAGAGGGGGGCCAGAGACAGAAAGGAAAGAGGTGTGAGACTGAAGAAGGCTGATTTACCATTAGTGCCAACAAAGGCAAGAAGGAGAAAGACTAAGCAAGGTCTATTCATGGTCTGCTGTTTGGTAAAAATTTAAAAAAAAAAAAAAAAAAAAGAGTGAGATTAAGAATTGGGAGGGGTGATCAAACAGGAGGGCAGAGAGGAAAATGAGAAAGAAAGCAGAGACAATTCATTATTAACCTGGGCAGGCTGGACACTCAGACTTTAGATGGATAGAGGGAAAAGAAAAATAGAGGTGAGGGCAGAGAGAAAAAGTATGTGTGAAGGAGAAAGAGGGAAAGAGAGAGACATAGGAAATGAAAACAAGCAAGCCATCATCCATCCAATCCTTCTATTGTTGCTCAGTTCTCCTTAAAGGTCGCCTTGCTTTTCTTCTACCAGTGTCAACAGGAGGGAGGGAAGGACGACGACTGAGCGGAGAAAGGAGCGGAAAAAAAAATGTTGAAGATTTATCTATCGAGGGGAGAAGGAGGAGAAGGAGGAGGAGGAGTGGCAGCAGTGGCGGCGGCGACACTTCAGAATTCTTGATCATCGCCACGGCGACCAGTCACCTGGCAACCGGGTACACAATGGCTGCGGTAGCCTTGGCAACAGCGTGGTCTCCGTCGGATACACGAGGAGGATGATGAGGCGGGCAGGCAGGGAGACAGGTAGACAGATGGAGTGATAGGGAGAGAAGTGTGAGGTGGAGGGCAGAAGGGTGAGATTGAGCGAGGGAGGGAGAAACAGGAGGAGGAGGAGAGGAGCAGGTGTAAACAGAGTCGGTATATCACACCTCAACAGGTGCAGAGGATCAGCCAAATGTGTGTAAAGACATAATGAGAAATGTAATGAGCTACTGACCAGGAGAATGGCCCGCCATATGTGATCCTGCATGTAGGAAGGATGTGTTTTTGTACCTTATATGTCTGTCTGTGTGGGCGTGCACTTGTTTGAATGAAAGGCAAGTGACAGCTCGCTTGTTTCTGAGCTTGTAGGTTCACACTCCTTGTTTCTTCACAGCAATTTCCTTTTTCATAGTACATGTGTGTGTGTGTTCCCCTTTGGCATCTGCACCAGCCAGCCGCCAGCTCAAATCTCAGGTTTTAGAGTGACTACAGATGAAAGCCCCTGTAGCGAAGGAGGGTTTGCTACCGGGGTGGGTCTCGAACCCCGGTGTCCCAGACCACGGACGACTAGACATGCTGGCCCTTGGCTAGCAGGTTGACCCTTTGGCTGAGCAGTTAGTGCAGTCATCCCTGGTCTGGGAGACCGGGGTTTGAGACATGGTGTGGGAGCCCTTCTTCACTACATTTGGTGTCAGAAATGGGATGACCATCGGAAGAGCGTGCGCCCATTGGCGTGAGGGACCCAGGAGGCTGAAGTGCAGAGACATGAGGGAGCTGGTAGGCTGAAGCATGGGGACGTGCTTCCCGATGAAGGAGGTAATGTCACGGTGCCGTGCCCTCTAGAGAGTAACAACCAGCCAGTGGGTTGACCCTTTGGCTGAGTGCTTAGCGCAGTCATCCATGATCTGGGAGACTGGGATTCAAGACCCAGTGTGGGAGCCCTCCTTCACTACAGCCCCATATCTTTTTTTTTTTTTTTTTTTTTTTTGGCTTGCACAAATGATTCAAGTTTGCTTTAGGAAGAATGCATGTAACCTGATGAGTCAAATGTCATACGTCAGACCCGAATTTATTTGGCTGGAAGAAGTTTATGGTGATTCACGTGTACATTAGATGAAAGCTTATATTGCATATTCATGTGAAACACCCACACGTGTGCGTGTGCACATGTCGTGACGCAACACCAATGCAAAACCATGATGAATAAACGTGTGGAAAATGTGTGGAAAATGTGGAACAACAGGAACAAAACTGCATACCTATATATATATATTCTGTACATATATACACACACACACACACACACACACACACACACACACAGAAATACATGCATTGCACCACCTAAAACGATTAGAAACATAGTGGAGTAATACATCACCAGCACACTCATACTCTAACTTAGTCAGTTTTTAATTTGATGGACATGAATTAATAGTTAACATTTCAGATAAGACTTATTGAGGCCTTAAGGCCCAAGATTGCAGAAATGGTATAATTTTGTGTGTGTGTGTGTGTTTGGAAGAACTGAGGAGCAACAGAGATTGAGATTGTGTACAGTCTATAAGCCCATTAGCCCCAGGTTAAGTGATTTACAGCTTCAGCTTTAAGCCCCTCCTGCAATCTCATCCCCAACGCCCCTGTCTATCTGCTCACTCTATCTGCCTACCTTATCTGGGAGATTACACACACACACGCACACACACACACCTGTCAGTCCGCTTGTGTAGACACACTGCCAGACACAACTTTGAACAGGTACGAGCTTGCGGTGTACAGAAAACAAATTTAAGACATGTACTAATCACACACAATGCGCGTGCATACACACACACCTTGGTACACAGCTCCCCATTAGAAGGTGTTGTGCTTCTGGAGCCAAACACAAAGGAGGTGTTTCATCTGCTCTGTATTTTTGTTCTCATTGTGGATTCTCTTTGATACGGGCTTCCTCATCAATGCATCTAATAGCTCCATACACTCAGTCTCTCTCTGTAATGGTGAGTGCGTGTGTGTGTTTCAAAGTATGTATGTGTGCTTGAGACAGAGAGACAGAAAGGGAAAAGATGCTTGTGTATGAGAGAGAGAAAAGTGCGTCCATGTCCGAGTGTGTGTGTGTGTGTGCGTGCGTGCGTGCATGATCAACCCAATAAACTTCACAGCTGCTCTCTCACATGGCCACTTTTACGGGAGCGGCGAGCAGCCTCCAACCTCCGAGACAAAAGGAAATGTAGAAAGCAGCTCTAAGGACAGATAAAAGCAAGAGAGGGAAGTGCTAAATGATTGCTCCTGCATCAACCCCCCCCTTCCCCCCTTCCAAACATACCTCCCTTACCTCCTCCTCTTCTTCTTCTCCTCCTCCTCCTCCTCCTTCTCTCCCCCGTCTGTCGGCCCCCGTTTTTTATTCTCTATTTCAAAGGGACAAAGAGAGGAAAAAGGGAGAAACCAACAGCAGCAAAGCAGCAACTCCACTTACAAACACGCAGGCATTATAAGCGGCCGCGACGTTGCCACGACAACACACGGGGAGGTGAGGGGAGGATGTCGGGGAGGTGGGGAGGGTACGGCGACACAGAGGAAAGAGATGGGAGAAGGAGGAGGTAGAGTAGGTGGCAATAAAGAAAGAAAGGGAGGGATGGAGGTTGTTATCTTGGCTGTATTTACCTGTAGCTCTCGTGGCTGTTCGGCAGAAATGTCTTTCTCTCTTGCCACTGATCTGCCGTGTCAGTCAGCGAGTCGATGTGTTTATCATGCTGCATTTTATCATACGGGAATGACGGCAGATAGAATACAAGCTCCCTGCTTGGAAGCGCCGCTCAAATCTGCATTCTGGTTGTATAAACACAACCCTAGATTTGGTTTCACGACATTTATGCTGATTTTTTTTAGTTAAAATGAAATGAGCATGTTATTGTGCATATTATTTTGCAATCCTAAGGACAGAACTACATGCTGGACTTTGCAGTGGTTTCTTTCAAATACTGTCATGCGAAATAGATGTTGAGATTTTGGCTGCTATCTGCTTCGTGCTGTGGAATTGTGGCCTAAATAACTTGCTGATATCAGTTTACAACAATTTTCAAAGTTTAAGGTTTCTAGTCAGCAGTTGGAATGCTATAATGAGTCAGAAAATGTTTTTCTCCTTTATGAACATCAGATGTATTGTTCAATATGTGCATGTTTTTTTTAAGTGTGAAAAAGGTGAGCAGGGATGTTAAAAGTCTCCAGACAAGTTTGATCACGCTATTCGACAAGATCACAAATTTCGTGGTGCGTGGAGTTGTTCCCAGCTCGGTATCATGTTCAAACTGGACGATTCCGCAACACTTGATGTGCCAATGTAGGAAGTAGTGCGTCCCCGAGGAAGGCGGTGGATAAGGCTGACAGTGTGGAGTTCTTGGGAATTTGCATCCCATTACAGAGCAACAGTTAACATTTGCTTTTTTTTTTGTTACCACAATCTTTCCCGAAAGTTAACCTCATCAATATCTCAACCGTTATTTATTTGCCACAACCAGGATCTTCTAATCATAACCATCCAGCAACTGACAGATTCACAGATACTGTAGAAATGAATCATTTTCAAAACCTGCATTGAACTTTCTGTCTGGTGATGAACAAGACAGCAGCATTAAACTGCCTGCAATGTGCCATGACTAACTGTCAGACCGTGTCTGTCTCAGTACAAACCACAAGAAAACAGGATCCCTTCCAGATATTTTGGCTGAAGGTGAAAGCCAAGAGTATGTTGCAACCTCTTACCTTTGCTATTCAAAGCTGCGGTACTGTAGTTGCTGATGATGTCAATCAATAGTGTAATGTGGAGGCTGTTGTAGGTGGAGAGTCTGAGTCAATGGCGTCTCTCATTCTTCCTCTAGGTGCACAGCAGCAGACGGGCGAGTCAAGAGTGGGAAGGAATCCAGGGAATGTAATGCATGTAGATCATGTCTACTCCATTGTGTTAAATCACTGACATACATAGTATAACTCTCAATTGTTACTTCTATCAGTATCCGTCCAATTAATGGAATATGTGTTCATTCACGTATGTTTCCTTATTCAATCAGTTTCACAATGACATTGTAGCATCGTGATCACAGGTATATAACTATAAGATCATTATGCTTCATTAAAATTGACAAAACGGCCGCTATCTTTATTCATTTTAAAGATGTCTCCTCATGCAACTTAAGTGATTTTGATGCAACAGTAAGTACACTGAGCTTTGCTAGGTTTAGCCTCCATTACATCACAGGTCACAGATGTTGACGCAAAGCAACGGCTCGATTCAAGTCTCCACTTTAGCAATCCGGCAAGTTAATTCACCAATAAGAGCCGCTGACAGATACAATCAAACCACCGCTTAAGCTTGTGCCTGTACAAATCTGAGTTTCCGACATAGAAAACAGGTCACGGCAGCTCATAGCTGTATGAAAAAGGATTTAGGTTCTTGCCAGTTTGAAGTATAGACGTCTTCCAGAGGGCGTCTAGGTGGATAGGCCACGCTGCATTGCCTATTGACAGTCTGCGCATGAATCAAAAAGCCTGGGCTGTGTTGACGGAGATGAACAGGAGATGAACACAATGTCTGAATGTCAAGTCAAGGCTGTCAGACGGTCAGAGGAGTCGGTGATGGAGCCACTGGAGGCAATGAAGGAAGGAGGAAGAGAGGAAGAGGAGAGACAGGAAGGAGTCGGTAGTGTAAGGGAACGGAGAGGAGAAAACAGGCGATAAAGAACGAGCGCAGAGAGGCATAAACATACAGCGTGCATTCACGCTCATGCAGGATTGGAGAAATGATTCGGATGGGGAGTTAGAGAGTGAGACGAAGTAGAGTGCAGGAGCAGGCAGATGGAGCTGGTTAAATCCTTGTCCTGAGTATTGTACCAATTGTGGCAGAGAGGCAGACACAATAGCTGAGCGGTCTCCTGTCGCTTCCATAAACAAGATAAATTGATGGGGCTCCCCCCGCCCACTAACATCCACAGTTTGTTTTTATTGCCTTCCAAGAGAACAGAATGGAAACCTACTCTGGTAAAACAAAAAGAAACCCTCCGCTAAATATTCCTTTTCCACTCTCTAAGGCTTTCTCAATAGCATCATGGATGAGTGGCAGCATTTGATGCCATTGTCTCATATGAGTAGCTTTGGCTTGTATTAGGAAGAGGCTCTTTCAGTCTGGCTCCCATGTTGCTGAGAACAAACTAAAAGGGATGTAATTCAATCAGTGAGGTTTAAAAAGCCGCCTCTTTACAAAATGATTTGATTATATATTTTTTTAAACTTAAGATAGACAAAACATGATGGAGCATAACCGGTATTGATTTTGACTACATTTCCTC
This sequence comes from Thunnus albacares, assembly GCF_914725855.1. Lineage (NCBI taxonomy): Eukaryota > Metazoa > Chordata > Actinopteri > Scombriformes > Scombridae > Thunnus > Thunnus albacares. Next base: position 20,260,029 of record NC_058127.1, on the reverse strand, counting down.
ATCTTTGACAACCCCCAGGGATGTTTTTCCTGAATGATATTTTATTATGACGGACAGGAATGTTTTACACAGACATAGCAGGCATGGAGGAACACAAGCAAAATATCCAAAATGGGATTTGTCAGTCAGTAAGCAGAAAGATGATGATGAGTCCTAGCGCTTACAGAATGGGTTGTAATGGAAAAAAGAAGACAGGAGAAAAAAAAAGACATTAATCACATAATTTGATGAACTAAACTCATAAAATCATGCAGGCTTGACCTAAATTAAGTCAAATGAGGCAAAATAATGAGTAATTAGTTTATTTTAAGACAGTCATTTGATTCAAGTAGAACTCTTAAGAGAAGTAAAGACAAAAAAAAAACCCCAAAGTGAAGCAATCTTATCCAAACATTAGATGACCTTTAGAAAGTGACATTTTTGTGGTGAGAAATCAAAAAGGAAAAAAAAAAACATGTTTATTAAAGTTGCTCTCTGTCTCCTCTGGTATTTATTCTGTGCTTGTCTACTTGTTGATGCAGTGTTGTTAGCAGTGATCTATGTAGCCTTCAGCGGAGTCCATGATTTACTATGAGCTCTGACTCTGACACGGGCCAGGAAGGGAAGAGGCCCCCCCACCCGCCACCCTAGTCCTGGGTCACATTTAATGACTGTCTGACCACCATCCATCTTCCCACCCAATAAATGACACCATTTAGGCAGATTTTATCCAATAAAAGCAGGACTATGTGTCATGTTGGGATGTGAACCCATAACTGTGTGTCTGTTGCTTTTATCAGGTTGCTTCACACACTGTAAACTTGAAGCCAAAGACTTATCTCATATGTTTTATTTGGAAGAAAACTGAATTTCACTGAAACACTTCACACAGTAATATTGATGAGGAAGGATAAAACTCTTCTATACAGGATTTAGTAAAGGTTATGGTTAAGCTGATGATGGTATATTGTTAGCAGATAGAGAATCAACATTCAACATGGATTACAGATAAGTAAAGCTGGCTTTTAATTTCAGAGCTCAGTCTTCTTTCTTTTTTTCTTCTTCTCTTCTTTTCCCTCCTTGTGGAAGACTTTCCCATCAGGCTGTTCTCTCCACTTCAGGGCGACTCCACTCACTCCTTGCTCCTTCAGTCTGTCCTGCAACTGGGAAACACAAATGGAAGCCATTTTGAAACATTCATCCCCTCTATTTTGTTGTTGTTGTGTCTAAAAAACCCCACTGGTTTTTAGACATTATCAAACTTCATAATGGCAAAACACAGCAAGCAGAATAAGCATGTAAACAAGTATTCTAGACCAGTTTGAGACACCCTCAGCCCCCAACCCAGTCTGGATTTTGGAGACTTGCCTTTTTCAGGATGTCTGCTTTCACAGCAGGGTCATTGAGATCCACGGAGGAGTCCTGCACCTTCATCCTCAGCTTAACTACCCGCCTCTTTACTGGTGTTGAGACACATAACGAGAGGAGAAATGAATCATTAATTGGCTGTCGTAGTTAGTTCTATGATATCTGATTCATTACAACAAATGAGCACATTCTTTCTGTGTACATTCAAACATGATTTATGCTAAAGTCACGCAGCATTCCAGGGCTCGACATTGACTTTTCAAGGCACTTGTCCTTCAGACGAGTAAATTTACCTGTCACTTGTCCAGGTACAAAAGTAACTTGTCTGGGTAAAAATAGCTATAATTTACAAGGAAACACTTGAAATCATCCAAACAGTTTCAATATATAAATGATTCAGTTTATGAATTTTATTAAAGCCATTACTTCCCTGCTAATGATCTTTTTATTTTACCCTGAATTGCGAAGCACTTTGTAAAGTCTGATTTAATATGAACTCAATAGATTAATCACTGATCATGCTTCTGATGTTTAATAATGATGATTGACAGGGTTCCCCCTAGGATTTTTTTTCAGGAGGGTTGGTAGGACCCCTGAAACTACAAGTTTTGTCATGAGGCAGGTATGTCATGGACTTTGTTTATATTTGAATAACAAATTGTGCTTAAAATATGTACAGATCAGTGGCTCATCTACAGGTGTAGGTCACACCCAACCAGTTTTTTCTGTCTCCTGCTTTGAATTTGTTCATATCTCTCCATCACCTGATGCCTTGGCTGCCTCTGTGTTTCTCTTTCCTCCTTAAACTTTTTCTTCCTTCTTGAATCAGTTCTTTACTTCCTCCTTGTTTTTCTTTCAACACTATTAACGTTACATCCTGCGATTCTTCCTCACTTCTGTCTCCTCTCTCCTGATTCCTTCATGAAGCAGAACTTTAACTTGTATGATGTTAATCACAGTAATTGTGGACAAACGACACACAGTGGGAATGCATCAGTAGTCCAGTTATCCAAACTATCAGCTACATTAACATAACTGTAATGTAAAGCAGCAGCACCTGATAAACTGGATGGTTAAAACAACACTTATGTCAATTTTAAAAACTTAAGCTTCACTGAATAGCTGTTTTAGCTATTTACTTTGTTGTCTTTTGTCTGACATTAATTATTTGATGCTGCACTTGTCAGTTAGTGTCATATATGATCCTCTTGACTCTGATTCACTCGTCTGTCTCATGAAAGCAGCTCCAGTCTGCCTGCTAGCTTCAACACGGAGGGTTTGTTTGTTTTGAACACCTGCGCAGCAGGGGGTGGTGGTGGTTTGTTGGTCCATGTCAACAGTAACAGTCGCCTCCGTGTCTCAAACGGGGATACAGTGTTCAAAACAAGCGCTCCTGCGGTAGGAGGCCAGTCTGAGCTTGCAGCTGTAATGTGATGAAAGTTTGTGTAAATGCTGTTTCTGAATTTGAGAAAATTTCTCTTCCACTTGCCCTATTAAAAATCCAATTGTCCCGGACAAGCAGACAAGCCTTAATGTTGAGCCCTGCGTTCTCTGGCTTCTACTGAAGGACAATAAACTACTCACCAGGAGGGATGCTGTAGCAGACAGATGAAAATCTCTTTTTACAGGACATAAATGTCCATTGGTTTGATTCCTGCACACCACACATCATTTTCATCAGTGATTCTGAAGCTGAGCCATTCCATCTGGTGAACGAGTAGTCACTACCATCAGACCAGTTAATGTCAGGATCTCTGTACAGGCCAATCCAGACCAGACTCTTATTACCAGCAGATGAAACTGTGTTGATGAGTTGGTTCATATCTTCAGTGTTTTCAATGGTGACCAGGTCTGTGTATGTCTCTCTGCAGTAGGTCTGAGCTTCAGTCCAATTCATGGGTTTATCAACAAAGTGGTACTGAAGGAGACGACATGTGGAGAAGATTGACCAGCCTGTGAGCCCTGTGAGGAAAACACCACTTTTTAACATGTAAGGTGGCTCCAACATTTTTTTGAGTATTACAGAATAATGAAATAATATGACTGCTTCTGGCAGACAACAACAACACTGACACATGCACAAAGGGCATATGACGCCGTTGACTGCCGACCAAATGAAATGGACTGTTGCCTTGATTAAAATTATGCATTTCTTTGGGTTTGAACATTGTTGGAAACATTTGGGATAATGTAAGTACACAACTCAATAAAATATATAACATAGGTCTAGTCGTTTTTAGACATTATAATGCAGAAAAGTTATATATTATACCTTTTAAATATTTCACTGACCTGAGAGATACAGGACACCCAGCAAGAACCTCTCCATCATGATGCTGCTCTGAGGCTTCTATGTGCCGAGGTTCAGGCCAAAAAAGAAACTCTAATATTAGGTAAATCTATGCAAATTCAACACCACAAGTCACTGTTCTGCTGCATGCTGTATGCAAAAAGTATTGTCATGCATGTAAAGGTTTATCTCTTAAACATTGTCATGTACCCACAGTGCAATTTTGAGGCTGCGTTTTGTTCAGAGTCACACTTTGGTTGTGTATATTTTATTTCTCACTTACCTCCAGTCGTATCTAGCATGCAGAGTTTTAGTTGTATTTGTCTTTATGTTCTGAGATTTCTGCCTTCTATACAGTAGAGGCGAATGAAATTTTTGTTTGTTTTTTGGTGCTCACAGTGTTGAAAAAGTGGCATTCAGATAAGTCAGCAGCAACATCTCCCTCTGGAGTCTTCATTACTCTGGACAGAATTCACTGTGATCAGTTTTCATTTGGACTATTTCTTCAGTAGAAAGTAAATGAAAAGTCAAAAAGCAAGAGAAAAGTAGAGAAAGAGGAAAAATACTTCCTGAAAGTGTGTGATTTGATAGAAATTTCTGATCAAGGTTAAATATGTGTGAAAAATGACAATATGTATAAGTGAGAGGCTCAACAGACTTCCTGCTGCCTCAAGGCAACAATATGCAGTAAAGTAGTGGTAGGCAAATACATATACATATATATACATATACACACACAAATCAGATGAAGTTGAAGTGGGTATAATGTTGCATTTTTGAGATGGGACACACCTTCAGGAAGTGGAGCCACATGTAGTACAGTGCTAGAAAAGGGTCAGATATATTTGACTGTATAACACCTTGAAATCAAGATAACCTTTAAAAAAATACAAGCATGTGCATTCATCACTAAAATAATTGAAATGATGGTTTAAAGACTATTTTATAAGATTATTTTTTCTGAGCTGTGATTTTTCATGTGTTGCCCGAGGCATAATTAGACAGTTAGTGTAAATGTTAAGACATTCTAAATGATGATGATGTATTATTGTGTAAAATGATGATGCGGTTAATGTTTTTGCTATCTACTACTCACTGGCAATAACGGACACAAGTACATTTTATGGTCTAAAGTGTGGAATAGATGCATACAAATATATTGTATTTCTTATTCAAAGTGCAGAAAGTGTGATGTCCATCTCTGGTTTACCAACAAACTCAAGTGCTTCCTAAGATTCCACACAGGATGAGACACCAGAAAATGAAGTCGGAGGCTTTTAAGAACAAAACAAAAAAAAAGAATGTTTACATAAAGAAAAGGATGTACATGTACAGTGAGATCCAAAGTCTGAGACCTCTACTCAAAATACTTCTATTTTGCATTTGTTTCGATTGTAATACTATTTCTTTCATTACAAATGATAATATCAGCTTAACAATTTGAGTGAAAAGTGTCATCTTTGAAAAATGTACATGAATATCAGAATATCTTAGTATTTCCCCTCTTTTGCTTTAATGACAACATGCACTCGAGCTGGCATGGACTCCACAAGTTTGTGCAAAACCCGATGACTCACATTATCCCAGCAGGATTTGACAACATTCCAAAAAGCAAGGTTGAGGTCAGGTGACTGTGGAGGAAAGTCCATGACAGTCAGGACTCCTTTGGTCTTCTTTGGTCTTCAAGGAAGTTGTTCCAAAGCTTTGAGGTGTGTTTGGGATCATTATCCTGCTGCAGTATGAATCTTTCTCCACAAAGATGCAAACCAGAGAGTACAGCATGTCTCTGAAGAATGGAGTGGTACTTCTCCAACATTAAGATTGATATATAATGTGTGTTCATGTGTGTGTGTGTGTGTGTCTACGTCATTCACTGTCCCTCGATGTGACATATTGATACATATTGGCAGCAAGATATTTCCATCTTCCATCTGTCCATCTGTCCATCCATCTTCCCACCCAATAAATGACACCATTTAGGCAGATTTTATCCAATAAAAGCAGGACTATGTGTCATGTTGGGATGTGAACCCATAACTGTGTGTCTGTTGCTTTTATCAGGTTGCTTCACACACTGTAAACTTGAAGCCAAAGACTTATCTCATATGTTTTATTTGGAAGAAAACTGAATTTCATTGAAACACTTCACACAGTGATATTGATGAGGGAGGATAAAACTCTTCTATACAGGATTTAGTAAAGGTTATGGTTAAGCTGATGATGGTGTATTGTTAGCAGATAGAGAATCAACATTCAACATGGATTACAGATAAGTAAAGCTGGCTTTTAATTTCAGAGCTCAGTCTTCTTTCTTTTTTTCTTCTTCTCTACTTTCTCCTCCTTGTGGAAGACTTTCCCATCAGGCTGGTCTCTCCACTTCAGGGCGACTCCACTCACTCCTTGCTCCTTCAGTCTGTCCTGCAACTGGGAAACACAAATGGAAGCCATTTTGAAACATTCATCCCCTCTATTTTGTTGTTGTTGTGTCTAAGAAACCCCACTGGTTTTTAGATATCATCAAACTTCATAATGGCAAAACACAGCAAGCAGAATAAGCATGTAAACAAGTATTCTAGACCAGTTTGAGACACTCTCAGCCCCCATCCCAGTCTGGATTTTGGAGACTTGCCTTTTTCAGGATGTCTGCTTTCACAGCAGGGTCATTGAGATCCACGGAGGAGTCCTGCACCTTCATCCTCAGCTTAACTACCTGCCTCTTTACTGGTGTTGAGACACATAACGAGAGGAGAAATGAATCATTAATTGGCTGTCGTAGTTAGTTCTATGATATCTGATTCATTACAACAAATGAGCACATTCTTTCTGTGTACATTCAAACATGATTTATGCTAAAGTTACGCAGCATTCCAGGGCTCGATGTGTTTTCGAGGCACTTGTCCTTCAGACGAGTAAATTTACCTGTCACTTGTCCAGGTACAAAAGTAACTTGTCTGGGTAAAAATAGCTATAATTTACAAGGAAACACTTGAAATCATTCAAACAGTTTCAATATCTAAATGATTCAGTTTATGAATTTTATTAAAGCCATTACTTCCCTGCTAATGATCTTTTTATTTGACCCTGAATTGCGAAGCACTTTGTAAAGTCTGATTTAATATGAACTCAATAGATTAATCACTGATCATGCTTCTGATGTTTAATAATGATGATTGACAGGGTTCCCCCTAAGATTTTTTTCAGGAGGGTTGGTAGGACCCCTGAAACTACTAGTTTTGTCATGAGGCAGGTATGTCATGGACTTTGTTTATATTTGAATAACAAATTGTGCTTAAAATATGTACAGATCAGTGGCTCATCTACAGGTGTAGGTCACACCCAACCAGTTTTTTCTGTCTCCTGCTTTGAATTTGTTCATATCTCTCCATCACCTGATGCCTTGGCTGCCTCTGTGTTTCTCTTTCCTCCTTAAACTTTTTCTTCCTTCTTGAATCAGTTCTTTACTTTCTCCTTGTTTTTCTTTCAACATCATTAACGTTACATCCTGCGATTCTTCCTCACTTCTGTCTCCTCTCTCCTGATTCCTTCATGAAGCAGAACTTTAACTTGTATGATGTTAATCACAGTAATTATGGACAAACGACACACAGTGGGAATGCATCAGTAGTCCAGTTATCCAAACTATCAGCTACATTAACATTACTGTAATGTAAAGCAGCAGCACCTGATAAACTGGATGGTTAAAACAACACTTATGTCAATTTTAAAAACTTAAGCTTCACTGAATAGCTGTTTTAGCTATTTACTTTGTTGTCTTTTGTCTGACATTAATTATTTGATGCTGCACTTGTCAGTTAGTGTCATATATGATCCTCTTGACTCTGATTCACTCGTCTGTCTCATGAAAGCAGCTCCAGTCTGCCTGCTAGCTTCAACATGGAGGGTTTGTTTGTTTTGAACACCTGCGTAGCAGGGGCTGGTGGTGGTTTGTTGGTCCATGTCAACAGTAACAGTCGTCTCCGTGTCTCAAACGGGGATACAGTGTTCAAAACAAGCGCTCCTAGAAGCTACAACTAACTGCGGTAGGAGGCCAGTCTGAGCTTGCAGCTGTAATGTGATGAAAGTTTGTGTAAATGCTGTTTCTGAATTTGAGAAAATTTCTCTTCCACTTGCCCTATTAAAAATCCAATTGTCCCAGACAAGCAGACAAGCCTTAATGTTGAGCCCTGCGTTCTCTGGCTTCTACTGAAGGACAGTAAACTACTCACCAGGAGGGATGCTGTAGCAGACAGGTGAAAATCTCTCTTCACAGGACTTAAATGTCCATTGGTTTGATTCCTGCACACCACACATCATTTTCATCAGTGATTCTGAAGCTGAGCCATTCCATCTGGTGAACGAGAAGTCACTACCATCAGACCAGTTAATGCCACGATCTCTGTACAGGCCAATCCATGGCCCACTTACACTCGGCACCACCTTGTTAGCCTCCTTGTTCTCAGTGTCGTTCCTCACAGTGGCCAGGTCTATGAAGTTCTCCCTGCAGTACCTCTGAGCACTGGACCAGTTCATTTTTTGATTCACAAAAACAAATTCAGGATCCAGCTGTGTTCCTACAGTTAAGTTATTGGGAGAAAAAATGAATCTTTGAGTTGAAGTCCTGAACTTCAATATAATCATTATTAGAGAAGAAATAATGCTTTGCTTAGTGCTTACCTTTATAACAGATGAAAACATGTGGAACTTTGCACAAACCATCCTGCCATAACTGATTTCCACCTCTACTCCATACACAGAGATCACGAGCCCTTAAATTTGGTTCTTTGGGTGCCCAGTTCCTATATTCAGCCCCACTCCCTCTGTACCCATCTGACCACTTCCAATCAATGACTCTGTACAGGCCAATCCAGACCGGACTCTTATTACCAGCAGATGAAACCTTGTTGATGAGTTGGTTCATATCTTCAGTGTTTTCAATGGTGGCCAGGTCTGTGTATGTCTCTCTGCAGTAGGTCTGAGCTTCATTCCAATTCATGGGTTTATCAACAAAGTGGTACTGAAGGAGACGACATGTGGAGAAGATCGACCAGCCTGTGAGCCCTGTGAGGAAAACACCACTTTTTAACATGTAAGGTGGCTCTAACATTTTTTTGAGTACTACAGTATAATGAAATAACATGACTGCTTCTGGCAGACAACAACAACACTGACACATGCACAAAGGGCATATGACGCCGTTGATTGCCGACCAAATGAAATGGACTGTTGCCTTGATTAAAATTATGCATTTCTTTGGGTTTGAACATTGTTGGAAACACAACTACACAGTACACAACTCAATAAAATATATAACATAGGTCTAGTCGTTTTTAGACATTATAATGCAGAAAAGTTATATATTATACCGTTTAAATATTTCACTGACCTGAGAGATACAGGACACCCAGCAAGAACCTCTCCATCATGATGCTGCTCTGAGGCTTCTATGTGCCGAGGTTCACGCCAAAAAAGAAACTCTAATATTAGGTAAATCTATGCAAATTCAACACCAAAAGTCACTGTTCTGCTGCATGTTATATGCAAAAAGTATAGTCATGTACGTAAATGTTTGTCTGTACAGTTGTATTTCTCTACACTGAGCTGAAATGAAACAAATGCTCAAAAATTTGGTAAATAAATATTAAATAAATATTAACAATATTTATTTACAACACATAAATAAACGTAGGCCTTAAAGATGGATAAGTGGACCAATCAGTTTCTATCTTAAAAACAAATCTCGATACTCACACCGTCTGTATGGTCCTTAATATAGATCAATGTTTGTAATATAACTTAATAACAAAAGTGACTAAAGGGGAATTAATTTGCTCACATTTAAAGCCAAATCAAGAAATTTGAATTTAAGAAAACATCATGTTAATAGCGTTGTTGCATAGTGTTAGTACCTGTATTAAAAGATCTTGTGCTTTGACTTTTTTTGTTAGGATGTCCTTTTGTTTATATTTGAATAACAGTGGCTCATCTACAGGTGTAGGTCACACCCTACGGGTTTTTTCTGTCTCCTGCTTTGAATTTGTTCATATCTCTCCATCACCTGACGCCTGGGCTGCCTCTGTGTTTCTCTTTCCTCCTTAAACTTTTTCTTCCTTCTTGAATCAGTTCTTTACTTTCTCCTTGTTTTTCTTTCAACACCATTAACGTTACATCCTGCGATTCTTCCTCACTTCTGTCTCCTCTCTCCTGATTCCTTCATGAAGCAGAACTTTAACTTGTATGATGTTAATTAAAGTAATTGTGGACAAACGACACACAGTGGGAATGCATCAGTAGTCCAGTTATCCAAACTATCAGCTACATTAACATAACTGTAATGTAAAGCAGCAGCACCTGATAAACTGGATGGTTAAAACAACACTTATGTCAATTTTAAAAACTTAAGCTTCACTGAATAGCTGTTTTAGCTATTTACTTTGTTGTCTTTTGTCTGACATTAATTATTTGATGCTGCACTTGTCAGTTAGTGTCATATATGATCCTCTTGACTCTGATTCACTTGTCTGTCTCATGAAAGCAGCTCCAGTCTGCCTGCTAGCTTCAACATGGAGGGTTTGTTTGTTTTGAACACCTGCGTAGCAGGAGCTGGTGGTGGTTTGTTGGTCTATGTCAACAGTAACAGTCGTCTCCGTGTCTCAAACGGGGATACAGTGTTCAAAACAAGCACACCTGTGGTAGGAGGCCAGTCTGAGTTTGCAGCTGTAATGTGATGAAAGTTTGTGTAAATGCTGTTTCTGAATTTGAGAAAATTTCTCTTCCACTTGCCCTATTAAAAATCCAATTGTCCCAGACAAGCAGACAAGCCTTAATGTTGAGCCCTGCGTTCTCTGGCTTCTACTGAAGGACAGTAAACTACTCACCAGGAGGGATGCTGTAGCAGACAAATGGAAATCTCTTTTCACAGGACATAAATGTCCATTGGTTTGATTCCTGCACACCACACATCATTTTCATCAGTGATTCTGAAGCTGAGCCATTCCATCTGGTGAACGAGTAGTCACTACCATCAGACCAGTTAATGTCAGGATCTCTGTACAGGCCAATCCAGACCAGACTCTTATTACCAGCAGATGAAACCTTGTTGATGAGTTGGTTCATATCTTCAGTGTTTTCAATGGTGACCAGGTCTGTGTATGTCTCTCTGCAGTAGGTCTGAGCTTCAGTCCAATTCATGGGTTTATCAACAAAGTGGTACTGAAGGAGACGACATGTGGAGAAGATGGATGGATGGCGGAGTTTGATGACATGGTGAAGTAGCGTGGGATCATGGGAGTTGTTGTCTTCATTGTGAAACAACTACCATTGCAGTCATTGCAGTCAGCTTCTCCTGGTTAGGATTCCTTCAGTGTTCAGCGTTCATGAGGTTTTTACCAGGAGCCGAATTATCCACAGAGGTGTCCTCCTCTCCAAAACAAACGGACCCAGTGGTTAAAACCAGTAAAAAGACCGAATAAAGCAGTCTCACATTAAATATCTGTGTTTCTCCCACGCTGTTCAGCAGACACGACAGCCAGTGGAGCTGTGAGCCGAGCTGCTGCCAACGTTTGCTCAGCTTGTTTTTCCGATAACTTAAGATCCAGACTAAAATCCAGTTAAAAGATATAGTTAAAAACGACCAAGATCTAAAAAGTATATTGTAAAAATGTGACTTAAAACTGAATAAAAAAGTAAATTTATGACAGCTTCTTGTGGACAACCACAACACTGACATTCGCAGAAAGGGCATATGATGCCGTTGGCTGCCGACCAAATGAAATGGACCGTTGTCTTGATTAAAATTACAGATTTCTTTTGAGTTTGAACATTGTTGGAAACATCTGGGATAATGTAAGTGCATAACTCAACAAAATATATAACATAGGTCTAGCCATTTTAAGACATTATAATGCAAAAAAGTTACATATTATATCTTTAAATATTTCACTGACCTGAGAGATACAGGACACCCAGCAAGATCCTTTCCATCATGATGCTGCTCTGAGGTCTCTTTGTGTCAATGTTCACTTTTAAAAAGAAATTCTACCCCTGTATTAGCTGTTCTTAGGCAAATCTAGGCAAATTCAACGCCCCCGTGTCTTCTTTGTCACTGTTCTGCTTAATCCTATATGCATTAAGTATTGTCAGGTATGTAAATGTTTGTTTCCAAAACATTGTCATGTACCCACAGTGCAGTTTTGAGGCTGTGTTGTTCAGAGTCACACTTTGTCGTGTATATTTTATTTCTCATTTATCTCCAGTCGTATCTAGCATGCATGTTTCAATTGTATTTGTCTTTATGTTTTTCTGAGATTTCTGCCTTCTATACAGTAGAGGCGAATGAAATTTTTGTTTGTTTGTTTGTTTTTTTGGTGCTCACAGTGTTGAAAAAGTGGCATTCAAATAAGTCAGCAGCAACATCACCCTCTGGAGTCTTCATTACTCCCAACAGAATTCACTGTGATCAGTTTTCATTTGGACTATTTCTTCAGTAGAAAGTAGTTCCGATGATACCTGTTCACAGAGAGGCTGGGCTTGATGTTTGAAATGTTTAAATGTGGTTTGCAGATCTAATGAGTCCAATGAATATACATCAGATGAAAAGTCAAAAAGCAAGAAAAAGGTAGGGAAAGAGGAAAAATAAATATAATGAATAAGCACACACACACACAGACACACAGAGTATATATATACTGTGTTTGTAAATATACAGCAGGAACTCTGTTGAGCCTCTCACTTATACATATTGTAATTTTTCACATCCTAAACCTTGATCAGAAATTTCTATCAAATCAGATGAAGTTGAAGTGGGTATAATGTTACATTTTTGGGGTTGGACACACTTTCAGGCATAATTAGACAGTTAGTGTAAATGTTAAGACATTCTAAATGATGATGATGTATTATTGTGTAAAATGATGATGCGGTTAATGTTTTTGCTATCTACTACTCACTGGCAATAACGGACACAAGTACATTTTATGGTCTAAAGTGTGGAATAGATGCATACAAATATATTTTATTTCTTATTCAAAGTGCAGAAAGTGTGATGTCCATCTCATCAAAAAGAATGTTTACATAAAGAAAAGGATGTACATGTACAGTGGGATTCAAGTCTTAGACCACTACTCAAAATACTTCTATTTTGCATTTGTTTCGATTGTAATACTATTTCTTTCATTACAAATGATAACATCAGCTTAACAATTTGAGTGAAAAGTTTCATCTTTGAAAAATGTACATGAATATCAGAATATCTTAGTATTTCCCCTCTTTTGCTTTAATGACAACATGCACTCGAGCTGGCATGGACTCCACAAGTTTGTGCAAAACCTGATGACTCACATTATCCCAGCAGGATTTGACAACATTCCAAAAAGCAAGGTTGAGGTCAGGTGACTGTGGAGGAAAGTCCATGACAGTCAGGACTCCTTTGGTCTTCTTTGGTCTTCAAGTAGTTCTTGCAAAGCTTTGAGGTGAGTTTGGGATCATTATCCTGCTGCAGTAGGAATCTTTCTCCACAAAGATGCAAACCAGAGGGTACAGCATGTCTCTGAAGAATGGAGTGGTACTTCTCCAACATTAAGATTGATATATAATGTGTGTTCATGTGTGTGTGTGTGTGTCTACATCATTCACTGTCCCTCGATGTGACATATTGATACATATTGGCAGCAAGATATTTCCATCTTCCATCTGTCCATCTGTCCATCCATCTTCCCACCCAATAAATGACACCATTTAGGCAGATTTTATCCAATAAAAGCAGGACTATGCGTCATGTCGGAATGTGAACAATGCAAAAAGCCTGGTTTTAATAGACAACTACTGACCTCTTTATAAACAGATTAAAAATAAGTTCAGAAACCATCTGGACAACATACTTACAGTACCAGTAATGCAAACTTCACAGCTGACCGAGCAATATAACAAAATTGGATGCAGCAATCATAAACTGTACTCTAACAGCCACAAAATATATCCAAGCACAGTTCACAGCACCTCCATGGCCGTAGGGCAGCTGTTCATATTTGCTGGTTAAATATTATATCACATAATTTTCAATAATGAATTACCCTCTAAAGCCCTTTTCAGACATGTAACACATAACATTGTTGGCTTCATCTGTCTGGTAAGATAATGGTTTTTCATGTCATTCAGACATTTTTGTCTAAATAAGAGAAGAGGGTTCTTGCTTCTCTTAATCACTGATGGATTTTCTATTGAAGCCTTAATTAATGACCATTGTGAGCACTGTGCTTTTCACAATGACTGCACTAATACATTTTCTCATCAGTTTCATCATTTATTAGATAGGAAACTGTGTTTAGTTGAAATATGTCTGACAGCATGTAGGCATAGACTGACAAGACGTTAAGTTGGGACTCCTCTTTGTTTCCTATTTGCTGTATGGAAACATTTATTCATAATTTCATCTAAAAGGAGGGAGTGCAGGTCAGATTGTAAGTATTTTTTAAATGTACCTCTTTTGCCCACACCATGAAGGTAAAGAAGACCAGGGGTCTACAGCCACGCTAGCAGCTCCGTGAGACTTCTAATGTCAGCATACTAACATGCTCACAGTGACAATGCTAAGATGCTGATGTTAAGCAGGTATGATATTGACCATGTTCATCTTAGTTTAAAATGATAGCCTGCTAACATTTGCTAATTAGCCCCAAACACAAAGTACAGTTGAGTCTGAAATGTCATTGGACTTGCAAGTATTCAGTCATAAATCATCCACAAGTATTGAACATTTTTAATTTTAACTTCATGATCATGCTAGATGAAAGTCGAGTTTGTACCGAATTACACGGCACACAGTCTAACAGCTGATGCGATATATCGCTCACAACCACTATAGTAAAACCTCCTGGTGATGAAAAGCCAGTGGATAACCAAAGTCAGACATTCATCCTCTGGAGAGTATGAATGTCTGAACAAAAGGGATTTTGCTAGCTGTACCTTCAAGACTAGAGAGTCAGCTGTTCACAAGCAAAAAAAATCAGAAAATCAAACATGAAAGACAAACAGTAAATAACCATGGACAACATGGGAAAAGATCTAAATGAAGATATAAAATTTCCTTCTGTTTGGCAGCCGACACTCAGTTTCCCTGAATTCAACTCCAAGGAAGAATTATAAAAGCAGGCCTGCCTGCAACTGCATTAGTAGAGAGGTTGGAAATCAATCTCCAAAGTTAGCGCGCATTGGAAAATGGTCAGCACTGATGTGAAGTATATGTGATTTGTAGTTAGCGGACTAAAATGTAGAAAACTGCCAGTATGGTCTTTTAAGCTAATAACCCCTTTGAGAGGCGTCCTTGTCAATCTCAAGCCCATAATCCATCTGTGTGCTCTGAATGGCTTCTATATTATTCATGGAAAAGTTTCCCTGTTCCTTTAAGGTAATTTATTTTCGTCATTCAATGCGAGTTTCTGCTTGGGTTTATTTTAGTGGCCTCAGTAGGAAGTATTTCTGTGGGAGCAGACTCTTTATTGTGTTTTAAATATACTATATAAATGTGGACTTATATAAACTGTGTATGGCCAAAAAACATGGCAAAACATGCCAAATAACATTCCTAAAGCAAATTTTATGAAAAAAAAATAATCCTTCACCATCGAGGAACATGATTTATATTTTGTGGGTAACATTTTGAGGCTATGTAGATTAGCTATTTGGCAAAATAACTGGTAATAAACAAGAAAAATTGTAAATGGTGCTTTCTTCATTGGTTATGCACTCCACAATGACTTCTAACATTTGCCAAGTCACACCCAGGCTTGTTGCCCAGTGCCCTTGCTTCAGAAAGTAATCCTTCCCTTCAAAGTCAAGCATTTACCAGGGAAGCACATGGTCAGAATTGTAAATAAATCATCAAGTTAGGACCAGACGTCCCACCAGGAGGAAGCCACACACATCTAGCGGTAAATGATTGGTGTGTGTCTAAGCCAGACTCCTATAGAGGAGGTAAGCGGGCTACTGATGAATGCGCGTCTGTGGTTTAATGAAGTGTGTTTATTACCGAGTGATCAGTGGTTAACGGACAGACCTCCCCTGACAATATACTAAGAGGACATTACCACAGACACAGGGAGCAAGAGGAGGGAGACTAATGTAAGGAAATCGTGAGGAACAGACAGAGAGAAATGAAAAGGTATAATGACAGAAAGGGAAGGAAGAAGAAAGTAGAAGAAAAGTGGGGAGAAAAAAAAGCTAGAAAAGTGTCTAAAATAGGTCATAATATCATCATACTCAGAATACAATATCATCTAGCATTACAACTCACCAGAAATCACACACATACACACTGTCAGCTCGTCACTTTCAGTTTTCATAGTTCATTTATGTACAAGCAGTGCTGGGAGTTCCTCTCAAGGTCATCTTAATAGACTTTTGCTTTCACACTCGCACTCACTCACACAGCCATATACTACCTCCCGATGCCATAAATCACATTCACACACACGCACATCCATCACTGAGAGCGAGTCAGAGTGACAAATAATACCTCCAACAATAGGTCCTATTCATCAATATGGCCATATGTTTTTCAACAGTGAAAAATGTCGAAATAATGGACCAAAACGTATTCAAAACAAATATGCATGACAAATGTTTGAGAAACTTCATCACAGCCCAAATTGAAGCTGACTATTTTTGGCAGCGGGAAGCCATAAATGTTGTATTTCATATAGCTGAGTTCTGTGCTACGTACACTCAAATAAAACATATCTACCCTGAGAGTTGCAGTAGGTAATGAAAGATGCAGAGAGCTGCTTCACATTATTTAAATCAGTGCTTTTTTTTTTTTCTTTCTAAAGAATACAAGGTTTGTGTAGGATGCTCTTTAAAGAATCCAAGAACAAAAGGGGTCTTATTTTTCTTCCTGTGGCAAACATTGTATTCACCGAGTTAATTGCAGAGACCTGGGTAAGCAGAGACATCACTAAAACAAAGTGCGACAGGGCAAGAAACACA
This sequence comes from Thunnus albacares, assembly GCF_914725855.1. NCBI lineage: Eukaryota > Metazoa > Chordata > Actinopteri > Scombriformes > Scombridae > Thunnus > Thunnus albacares. Next base: position 20,243,414 of record NC_058127.1, on the reverse strand, counting down.
AGCCTTTAGACAATTACAAACCTCCAGGTTAGAAAAGCTTATTTGGAAGATAAAACAAAGGTAAACTGTAAAAATCATTTACATAGTGCACAGTTGTACTTCTGTTAGTTCTGTTTTCCTGCACAGTGAAAGATTACATCAGACATTTCAAGTGCACTTACTTTTGGTTTTCCCCCAGATAAAGCAGATATAGATAATCTGACTGACATGCTTATTTACTACCTGTCTGATTGTCTGACTGCTTGTGTTTCTTCATTGTAGTGATGTCATCACCATTAGTACTCAACAGATACTTTGGTATTAACCAGCAAAAACTACAGAACAGATTGAAAAATTAGCCATGTACCAAAATCCTTTTAAATGTTACATTTTCAGTTTTTCTACTTGACCACTCTACAATATCTCATTAAAATGTATGCTTAAGTGTAAAGTATGGATGCTTTAATGTATACCAGAGGCACACAGATGATTTTCCTGTCTGTTGACCAGCCATGTGACCTTCCATTAGAATCGATTTGAATATACTAAAGCTGAAATTTATAAGGCCAAATAAAAGCTAGATTGGGGCTCTGATGAGGTCCATAGTGTTAAGGCCAGCCCTGTTAACAATCTGCATTCAGACACAATGCTGACTGATTACTAATCAGAGACACTGAGAAACAGCCAGCTGCTCAGCCTAGACACTCACACTCACACACACACTCACACACACACTCACACACATAGGAGTGGAGCAGAATACACCAGAGAGCTGCAAATTGTGATTGCATCTAGGTAAGGAAGTAAGTATAATGCATATGATGTACGCGTTTGTGCGCACATAAAAGGCATTCATACTTTTTTTTTTTAACTGTTTCTGTGTGTGTGTGTGTCTCTCTCTCTCTCTCTCTCTCTCTCTCTCTCTCTCTCTCTCACTCACTCACACACACACACACACACACACACATACACACACACACAGAGAGAGACCTCTAACAGCCTCCAATCAGCAGCAGTGCCATGCAGAGATGAGAGGACCACACCTTGTTCTGAAAACAACTGAAATCAGTTTAAGGACACGTATTACCACAGCGCTCCTTCTGTATCTCCCCCCTCCTCCCCTCTTCTCCCCCGTTCTCCACTCTCTCTCTCTGTCTCTCTCTCTCTGTCTCTTTCCCTCTCTCTCTCTCTCTCTCTAACTCCAGCTTTTTACTTTTCATCGTGTACCACCTGAGCTCTTCAAGGTTGTCGCCACAATTTGGGTCATTCAGCTCGGCCCCATTTCAGCCACCCCGCACAGACACGCACATACACACACACACGCAATCACACACCTCCCCCTCTGTGTATTACCTGACACCGCCAGGTGGGAGAGACTCCATTACCGAGTTGCACTCTGACCCCGCTTCGACTGCCCGGCCAGAGAGGAGAGATGTGTGGTGTGTGTGTGTGAGAGAGATAGAGGGGGGAAAAAAAAGAGAAAGCGGTGAGCAACTGAAATGAGGCCAGCCTAAATGTTTGTGTGTGAATGAGCGTTCACATTTGTTTGTGTGTGTGTGTGTGTGTGTGTGTGTGTGTGTGTGTGTGTGGGCATGTGGGGAGGTGGGGTAGGAGGGTTGAGCATGTCTCATATGACACCTCTGGCCATTATTAAGTCCACTTTATTCTCTGGTCTCTGGCATATTCTCTTCTCTCCATATGTTCACATTTTTTCTCCTGAACCCAGTTCCATAACAATGCTTACTGAGTTTGCACGCACACCAACACCTTATTAATATTCAAGAAATCTTCAAGTAGTGTCTATGTTAAGAAGTTGGCTCACGTAAGCATCAAATCCCACTCACAATAACCTGGAAAAGCTTTTATTTTGATTATGAAAAACCACTGTGTATTTTTTTTTCATCTTTTCTCACTAACCAATAGCAGTATTTAACCATGCAGAATTGGTTTCATTTCTCTTGGTTTTTAGATACAGTATGTCTGTAAGATTTATGCCTCCACCCTGGTACAACAGAGGTGAATGGATTTTCCTTTGTGATGCTCACAGCATTCAAATATTACATTTAAAATTTCAAACTGCAGAAGAAATAGCTGCAGTGAAAACTGTTGGCTGACTTTTGTTTTTGTTTAGGTTGTTTTGTTGCCTCCAAATGGATCTGATTTTTTTCACACAAGTGTGGACAAACACAATCAGATTTTTTTTTTGCAGGGGGCCACTTGCATATGTGGTCCTATATGTGATTAATATCCGATCTCTGGCTACATGACCGCTGTCAGATCGGAATTCTTGTGTGTGTGTGTTTTTTTTTTAATGTCTCGTATTGCCTGTTGTCATCACTCAGTGTCGGCACCTCATAGGCCAGTAAAAATAAACATGGAGGAGAGCAACAACAGCGACAGGGGTCAATGGAGAGATGAGGAAATTTCAAATTTGTTGGACATTTGGGGAAAAGTTTCTTCTTTATTTATTCTATTTCTTTTCTATTTCTATTCTATTTGACTGTCGCACATTATCATAGTTGTAAGTCTGCACATGTGTGGCAGTTTAGGACCTCAACAGTGTTCACACCAGAGCTAGAAACATGAATGTGAACCATCAACACAAAAAGATCATATCTGACTAAAAAAATTGAATTGAACATTAATGCCTGTAGTTTGAGCGTAGCCTAATTTATCACAAGCACAATTCTATTCACTTCCATTGTGTCAGAGTGTTGGCAAAAAGCTCCACACTAAATCAGCCTTTAGGTAATGGATTTTAAGTTAAAAAAAAATACACAATATTCTCTGTAAGTATCACCTGTTGATTCATCACTTTATGCCTCTTAGGGCTTTTACACTTGCTGTGTTTGGTAGGCTTTTCTTGTGTTAAGTTTTCAGACATGATGGAAATAGCAGTGGTTAGTGGGGAATAAACAAGAAAAACTGGAAAGTAAGCATGAATGGTGATGGATGCCATGGCTGAGCAGCGAGCGAGGAAAGAACGTCGCCCGTGGAAACTCACATTTCCTAAACAGAACCTCCATCGAAAAAAAAGAAACGGCGAGAGGCTACTGCCAACACTGTTTGACTGACGAGTAGGAAATGTACTGCCGAAAACCACACAGCATTGTTTATTTTAGTGCCAAAGATGGAGAAAATGCTGAAAAAACAAAACAAAGATATCACGTATTACCATCTAATCAGGACAGGAACTGCTAGCCAAAACGATGCCTTTCTGTGTAACACGGCACTCCTTAGCTCTGTTTACAACTGAAACCCCTTAAGCAGGGCACTATGATATGGGAAAGAGAAGAAGAGAAGAGAAGTGGAATTTTGGCTAATGTGTGCTGGAGAGTGTGGGAGAGTTTCTGCTCTTCTTTCATCCTGGCTTTTGCACTGAAGCTGCAGGCGTCTCCTGGTGTGAGCTCTCCATCGAAGCAGAGCAACAGCCCCCTTCTGTTTTCTAAATGTGGCCTCCTGCCTCTCTCTACGGCATGCCAAAGCTGCTGCGGTGGGCGGAAAGAGGGAGAAGGGTTTCCTCTGTGTATGTGTGTGTGTTGTGTGTGTGTGTGTGTTTGTGTGTGTGCCAAGAAAAGAGAAAGAAGGAGTGAGCTGCTGCATATGGGTGTATCTTTGCATGTCTTTTTCATTATGCATTCTGCATCTCTGAGCGTATGTGCATTTTGTGTGTGTGTGTGTCTGTGTGTGTCTGTGTGTGTGTGTGTGTGTGTTTGAAGTTGGGGGAGGTGGCTGTGTGACAGAGCGCATTTGACAGAGGCAGGCAAAATGGTAGTCAGATCAGTCGCTGTGGTAATTGGGCGCTCTTGACGTTGTCATTTGGAGCTCCTGGAGCTGCCATTACAACACCTGTTTGTGATCATGAGTGTGTGTGAATACGCACAGCATTTGTGTTTGTGTGTGTGTATATGTGTGTGTGTGTGTGTGCTATATATCTTGATTGACGTGTCGCATTACCCACACACCCATAACTTAAATATATGGCTTCTGCTTATACCTTTACCTTAGCAAGGATGACTGTGATGTGTGTGTGTGTGTGCGCGTGTGTGTGTGTGTGCGCGTGCATTCACACTCATGTGTATGCAGATCTGTTCAGCTGTTAACGAGACAAATCCAGTGCATGAATATTTAATGATGACATGTGTCCCATATGGAGCACCCATCTCACCACACACACACACACACACACACACACACACACACTCATGCACACACACACGCACGTACACACACACACACATAAATGCCCTCATTGTCATAGATACACCTCTTCTCTTCCTCCAAAACATCATGACAGACATCCCAGGTAACAGACTTGAGTACCTCAGTGAGAAACAGCAAGTTTATGTGTGTGTGTGTGTGTGTTTTTTTTTTTAAGGGGATGTGTGTGTGTTCAACCCTGTCTCCTAAAAATAACATTCATATACAACTAATTTGCATTAGCACATACATTTTAAATGAAACTTAATGCCCCCAGATTACATCATTAATCAACATAACGAGGAGACATTGGAACTCTTGTATGCATACAAATTACAAAAACTGCTCCGACTGTTGCTGCTTCTCACCTATACATGGTACACAGAGTACAACCTGTATACTCACACTCAACATTTGCATGTGTAGCCGCAGACCCTCAGATACAAACACAGATAGTCCACACTTTCTCATTCCCCACCTCTTCTGTCTCTCACTCACTCCCCCTCCTCCTCCTCCTCCTTCTATCTGTGCGTTTCATAATGTGTGTGTTGAGTTGACATTTTACTGTTCTCTCAGTGCCGGCCAGCATCTCTCGCTCTGCACCCCTCAGTAATTTCCCCACTGACCGTCTGCTATCTACCTGTCTGTGCCTTCCTCTGCTCTCTCCCTCTATCTCTGCTCTCCTATATGAGATGGTATGCCTGAATCACCTCCATTTTGTCGCCATGACCTCAATATAGTTTGTCCACCGCCCATATTTCTGCTGCCTGCAAGAATTCTGGTCTTCCTGTTCGTACAGTAAATCCATGTTTTTGTCACTCGGGCCTGCTGTCTCGCCTGTCTCTCTGTCTCTGATAATGAGCTTTGATCAATTTATCACTTTTGCTGACCTTTACAGACACAGACTGTTAGTCTGGCGTCACTGGATGGAGAGGAATCAATAGTTTTCCACTAATGATTGAATATGAAAAAAAATAATACTAAGAGCAGGGTTCAACTGCAGTCTTTAATGGCCAATACCAAAGCCATCAATAGTTGATATTTTGTAAGCTCAGGATCTTTAAATCCCTGAGTTTCCCCTCAGAACTGTAGCAGACTGGAAATGCCTCTGGAGCAGCATTAGACATGGTCCACTGAAACCTACTGCACTAAATCCACTGACACAGAGAATCATAATCATAATAATAATTAATTCATGCACACTTGAAGAATATCTGATTAAAATGTTACATTACAGCTCAATTGAATGAATGGGGGCCTCTATTTAAATTTCCTCTCCAGAGGTTTATTTCTCTTCTTTTTTTTTTTTTTTTTACTCAAAGATTTTTCCAGGTCTTTTTATACGACATTCACACTTGTGTCGGCAGTCAATCAGAATGAGTTTAAATCATGGCTTGAGTCCATGATCCTGTCCCCAGTTGAGTAGTATTAAGTCCTTATGTCATGTACTTTTTGGAAATCTATGGTTTATCAATGAAATGTATTGAACATTTACATGAATAGTATCGGTATGTGTATCTTTAATATTTTTTGATTGTATGGTAGTAGCCAAGTACTGCTATAATACATCTTTATGTATAATAGTTATGTTGTATTATATGTCATGGTTCTCAGTCTGTCTGCTTTGGTCCAGACTGAAATATCTCCACAGACAGAGAATGAATCCTAATGACTTTGGTGAGCCCCTGACTTTTCCTGTACCGCCACCATGAGGTTGATGTTTGTGATTTGAAGTGAAATGTCTCAACACCTATTGGATGGATTGCCATGAAATTTGATCCACACGTTAATGTTCCCCTCAGGATGATTTGTAATAACTTTGGTGATCCCCTGGCTTTTCATCAAGCACCATCATCAGGTCAAAATTTAATTTTTTCCAGTACTTTGGTTTATGACCAAGTACTTGCAAAACTAAAGGCATTCCTGTCCACCTCAGCTGTACTTTGTGTTTAGTGCTAATAATCCTGATGTCACAGCTGTTTAAAGTTTAAAACCGTCCAAAACCATAGTCCAAAACTCTCTCTGGCTCAACCATAACTTTGGCCATTATGTCACTGCCCTGTGAAAACCATGCATCAACATCAACCTTTCATCAGCCAATTAACACAGGTCTGCTTTTTCAGCTTTGTGGCAATGCATTTTTCATCATCCAACTGGTATTGGATGGTTTGTTTAGCTGAGGAAACAGGATCATTTTCTCAACCCATTAGGGAAAACTCAATCCTTCAGTTTGTCTAAAAAAAAAAATCAACACCACATTTCAAGATACGGGTTTTCATTGGACAATGACCAATGATATGTGGGTGTAGTGTGCATGTTGTATGTTATAGGGCTCCAGGTCTTTGTCTTGACCTCTTATTTGCTTTTGGCGATTACTTCTGGTGATTATTTGACAAATTGAAGTGTTTATTTTTCCACAGTGTGCAGATAGGAGGAAATGGACATTGGGAAAGAGTGAATAAGGGTGAAATGGAGATGTCTTTTGTGTGCTGTTGCTCCTTTGTGCTTTTTTTTTCAGTTGAATCTTGTTGAGGAATCTTGTTGAGAAACCTACATACCTGTGCTGTATGAAAGGGCTTCCAGAGAGCTTGGGCCATCCCTGTAAAGCCAATTAAGACACTGAATCAAAATAAACCTGACTTGACAGTGCTGCACTAATCATTACAAATATGTAATGAATCAAACTGCATCACATTGAGATAAAGATGTCACTAAAAAGACTGCCTCATTTGTCACGAAAGGCCTTATATATCAGCAACCTGATTCTGTGGAGTCTGACCCTGTGGAGAGTGGAGTTGTTTCTGGTGTTACCGAATACCCTCGTTAGTTTGGTATCAGCTCCTTTTTGCAGTATCTAATGATATCTTGAACCCTGAAGTTTCAATCTTTTTTTCCCGCTAGTTTCAATCTAGTTTGGCATATTTGCTCCTCTGCCTGTTTGTCTCCATCTGTTTGCATTCTGCCGTTCTTACTCTCTGTTTATTGACCTTTGCTGTCTGTCTGCTCATCTGTCTACCATTTTGTCTTCTTCCCTTTCCCCTCCTGTCTGTCTGACTCCAATTTACTTTCTATATCTGTACCATCCAATCACACACCTTCACATTCACACATGCCTCCCTTAAACCTACACCTATTCTTCGCTGGGGACCAACCAACACACAGATCTCCTGCTATGAGTCAATGGTGTGTAGATGTGTGGGTGCGTATGTGTGCAGTTGTGTACGTGTGTATCCATTGTTAATTAACCCTACTCACCCCGCCCAAGCCCCCCAGGAGTGGCTGTGTGCTGAGGTCCCTGAGCCCCAGCCTGCTAATCCACACCTGAGTCCCCCCCCCCCCCCCACACACACACACACAATTACAATCTCACACACACACACACACACACACACACACAGTGGTGTAAGGTGCAAAAGATATGTAATCTTTCATTGTGTGAGAACACAAAAGCAGATCAGCACTGCAACACCTGTGTAACAGTGGTTGCAGTGTGTATCTATGTGTGATATCACACAGTCTACGCTTGAACACATTGTACACACCTGGGAGGATTTCAGACTCATACAGTCATGCCACATTGCTACACACCCAATCACATAGAAAAAGCAGACACACACATACTGCGACTATGCAGACACACACACACAGTCCCGGCCAGGCGCACCTCTCCAGGGCCTGAGCGCTAGTTGTCTGGCTGTCACTGTGGCATGTTGTGCCAGAGAAAGAGGAAAGCGAGGCTGAAGCGTGCTGTTACGCAACCCACTAAGGACAACGACTGTGTCTCTTGATGACACACACTACACACAAACCCACAAACTCACCAAGGGCTGGGTCTGGATTACAGCTCTCTGCCTCTTTGTGTGGATACCAGACACGGGTGCCATGCTGCCAATGCAAATGCCAACCCAGATGCCAACCGGAGTGTGTGTGTGTGCGTGTGTGTGTGTATTTGTGTGTGTTCTGGGCAGGAGAAGACTGACGGCTACAATGCACACACAAGTGGCGTGTGTTTGATTGGTGAGCAAACAAGTAGACTGGCATGTATACATACAGCCGGCTGCAATGCATGCATAGTCACACACACACACACACACACACACACACACACACAGAGCTTGGCACATGTATGCACACTTATACAAACACAGACATGAGCACACACACACATATAATAATAATAATAATGATAAACTTTATTTATATATTTCGTACAGGTGGTGTAGCTCAAAGTGCTTTACAATAAAATGAAGAAACAAGAGAATAAATTTTAAAAAAGGCAAATTGAAACAAGTGCAAATACTGCACGATAAAACCAAGCAATCAAATGATATACACACACACACACACACGCTCCATTGTGACTTCATATGCAAGAACTAATTGTCTCTCTGGTGATTTTTGTTTTGCCATTATGTGCTTTCTCCCTCTACTCCCCTGTTTAAATGGAGATGCTGCCCAACACTGTGTGTGCGTGCATGTGTGCCTGTGTAAATGAGTGTGCCTGCGCGAGTGCAAGCATGTGTGCCATTTCAATCCCCTCACTTGGACGCCCACAAAAACGCTTGTCCTGAAAGAGTCCTGCTGTTGATGTGATTGTGTTATGGTTGTTTCCATATTTGGGCAGATTCAATATTCTATTCTACTGTCTCGCTTGCCAGCAGCTTTGACCACGCTATTTGCCTTTTCCTGTCATTCAGGAATGCTCAGGCCCATTCAAACCTAAACACAGCTTGTGTTTATACCACCAGCCTCGTGAAACACTGCGCCTGTTAATACACTTGAGAATTATTCTAAAATAAATAACTTTCAGTCGTCAAGGTCAGGGGACTATGAAATATGTGATCCCTGTGTTCCTCGGTCCCTCCCGGTGGTGGTGTTGAACGTTATGAGCTGGGCTGGCAGTGGAGCATTTTATGGAGCCCATATTAGGGTTGGACGGTGATCAGGATGTTATTGAATGTGTGTCTGGCCTGCTAAATCGGTTGACTGGATGACAGGACCAACACCGTCAGAGAGGGCTAAACACCGCTCAAAAGTAGATCTTGCTGAGCCATGGCTCTCTCTACACTCAATTTCACTTCATTTTCGAGCTGCGCCAGCACAAGTGAAAAGTCGTTGTCGAGTGGGAATAAAGGAGTGTATTTCTGCCACCAGCCGCAGTCAAGGGAGGTGTCCAAAACAGCTCGCTTTATGAGCACAGTCTCTGGGAAACTATCCTCTGTTGAACCTGCGCTGTCCAGGCAACAGGTGGCCGGGATTTAATGAAGAGGCTGTGAATGTAAGGAGCAGAAAATACAGAAAGAGAGTTTTAAGAATAAAATAGAAGAGCTCCAGCATTTGTCAGTAAGTGAACAAGGTTTGGTCTAAAAACTCCCAGCATCCAACAGTAACAAAATACCAGCTGTTTGCTGCAACAATTCCAGACTAGCTGTTTTCTTTTTTGAAGCTGCCCTCCCTTGATTTTTCTTTCTAAACAACCGGCACACAGGATGAAGTGTATTAGGAAGCACTTAGCCACTTAGCAGTAATAGCTTAGCCGCTCTAGAGCTGGTCTTTAACATAGTTACAGAATATTGGACAATACATTACATAGAGGGGCTGCTGTTGCACAAGCAGCTGTGATTGTGTTAGTCTGAAATGGCTTGCGTTCAAAATGGCAGCAGCTTCTCCACTATGTCTGTCTGAGTGTGTTTCCATATGAATTTTTTTGCCCTTTTCTGCACTTCTGTTATAGGCAAATACACTCACACTTGTTTATTTGTTCAGCTAAAATACCTATTATCAAGAGCACATGGGGTTTCCTCTCATACTAAATGCACGTATTTTGCTGCAGTGACCTCCTCCATCCACCTATGGAAGTGCTGTCAGCCCTATAGTGTGACCCTGTCATTACATATGTGTGTGTGGTCATGACTCTGACACGTGGGTTAACATAATAACTGCTATGATAATGAAGCAGCAATTTCCCCCAGACCCCATGCTGCTCTCAGGTAATTGGAGTGTTTACAGACAGAAATTTTGTGGTGTGTGTGTGCGTGTGTGTGTGTTTGTGTGTGCGTGCATGCGTGTGGACAGGTGGGAGGCTGTGTTTGGACAGTTGACAGTCGAGCGTGACAGATGACGTCTCTATCCTAACATTATAGAGAGATGAGAACGAAGGACGAAAGTGTGTTTAACCATGTGATTTACTGGAGGTGGGAGGGTGGATTTCAACCGTCACACACACATTTCAACCGCAGCATGTGTTGGGGGGGTTTGCCTGCGCACGCGCCGGTGTACATGCGCGTTTTGGTGGTGTTGTTCAGAAGCGAGGGGCGTAAGCTGACAACCATGACAGATGATGTCTTTATCCAGCTGTTTCAGAAGACTTTGTGTTCTTTGTGTGTATATGTGTGTGTGTGTGTGTGTAAATTTCAGGGTCATATCTGCCTCCAGGCATTTTGGACCTGATTCTACTAGGGCGGGATGAAAGGGAGGGGTTGTTACAATTCACACCCCAGGAATGTCTGTTTTCCTATCTCCTCTTCTGGGACTTTCCTTTCCTCTCTCTCTCTTCTCTTCTTTCCCTCTCTTTCTCTCTCTCTCACTCATTCCTTCATCCCCGAGGTGACAGGTAGAGGGAAGGAGGGACGCCAGATGCACACCTGGTTTATTTCTGTGAAGAGAGGGAAAGGAAAAGAGAGAGAGAGACACACGCAAAAGAGAGAGATAGTCCTTGAGTTAGTCCTTTGCATCACTGGTTTATTCATTCAGGATCTGCTGCATATGTGTGTTTGTGTGTGTGTGTGTGTGTGTGTGTGTGTGTGTGTGTGTGTGTGTGTGTGCGTGTGTGTGCTTCAGTGTCCTTGTTGGTTTGTGCATCACTGCGCTTACTTATGTGTCCTCTATCTTGCATGCATACACAATATATGCATAATATGCCATTTGGTGGGACGCTTTCATCCACAGTGCTTTGCAGTAGTATGAGTGCATACAATTTCACAAAGATTTAAGCATAAGCTTTAAAGAAACATCTATAAAAGTTTTATTAGGAGATTGCATTGGAGTTTATATCCTGTTGGTAAAATTAATGATGATGAGTCTATTTTACTATGATCAGAGTCTACAAGAGGAGGTAGAGCTGATTAAATGGTAAATTGTTATTTTTACATTCCATGATTGGGAATTATATAATTTTATAAAGCCTATCTGCAGTAAACTGAAGGATTTTCTAAAATTCTGTGTCATCTTATTCTGTTTGGCCTCAGCTGCTGTCCCCTGCTTCTCCTATTAACAATGCAAGAAAGACTTAAGAATTCTCCTTAAATTGAAATCTGTTATTTCTTGTTGTCCTCTCCAGTGGTGAGAAGCAATTTCAAGTATGTGCAAACCACAGCAAAGATGGTGAAGTTGTTGTGGGACACTGTAACTTTTGCAAACCTTAGTAAAATTGTCAGCCAGCAAAGTTTATTGCCAGGTTTCTGGTTTTGATTTTGAAATGCGAGAAATTGTGAGAGATTGTGTAGTTAGACTACACAATCTTTATTATCTAACCCTAACCTTAATCTTAACCCTAACCCTAACCCTAATACTTAATGTTTCCAGTGTATTGGCTCTGTTTTCAACTTTTCCTGGTTTGTTTTAAAACTATTTCCTATGACCATCCTGTCTTTGTCTTCTGTTGGTAGTTGAACAGTCTCAGCACCAAACAAAGCTGGAATTTAAACAAGAAGAGCGAAAGATACACTGACTCCTATACTAAGTTGTTACGTTATGGAAGCAACCTAGGTGACTGCGAACACAGCCAATCTATTTTGGAATATCAACCCTGCTTACAATTTGAGGCAGTGACCAGTCACTAGCTTCCTTTTAATGTCTTGCTGAACATTTTAACCACTGCTTAACACACACCTGTCAACAGAACTGCAGTGGAAATAAGGAGTAGGGTGATGTAAAACCTGTAGGAATCAGTGTAACCTGTGATCAGACTTTTCAGTCCTTGAAGCACCACAGAGAGCACTAACACGCCACTCTCAGCTCCAGTACGGAACACTTTTCGAGGTCAACCACACGACGCCATGAAACATAGCAGACAATGGAAATTACCCCGCTACACTGCTTCCCGGTGCGATTGCCACTTCTCCTGAGAACAGGGAAGCCAGGATGCTCACTCCACAGTGCATCAGTATTGTATCACTGAACCAGTATTACAACATGCACTTTTATTTTTTTGTATTTTGTACGGTGGTGTGACGATCCATGGGATTTTCATTTCATGGCCCTGAGATGCCGCCTAAGACGCTAAAATGTGAGTTTCACGGGTAAAAACAGCGACTTGACAAGTATGTTAACAGATGGGGCTGAGGGAATGTTTTTTTAGGATGGTGGGTGAGCAAATTTGTAGCCAGGCCGTGTTTGTACGTACATAGTGGGAGTTTCCGCTTTTAGATTTGCATTAGGAAAAATAGCAAGGAACAGATTTACATATGCGTAAAGGTGCAGATCTACCTTGAGCTATGCTGCCTGTGTCTGCAGTCTGCATCAGATATCCTAAATAACTAAAAGGTCAGTTCTTACCTTCTATCAGGTAATGTATGCTAAAGTGTTATGAGATTGCACCAGAGTGGATGATTTACTGGTGACACATAAATGAGTTTGGTGTTTATGTATTCACCTCTTAACAGAAAAAAAACTGACCTTGGGAAAATCTCTGAAAAAGAAATGATACTTTCTATCTAATATAAAGCAGCACGAGATGTAGCCTACTGTACATTGTAGACATATTTGTGCATCTGCAGAGCACCTTCCATTTGAACGCGTCTGGCTGCACTGATGTTGAGTGGCTGAGTAGAGTCCCCGTGTTTTCTTTGTGCTGATAAGTGGCCGGGCCTTGGGCACTTGTATTTTAATTAGCATCAGGTTGTATGAACTCGAAATGCATGAAACGGCGACGTAAGATCTGTCCTTTTGCTGAATGCCTCATGAAGAGGCTTTGTCGGAGACGGCAAAATGGCCAGGGCAGCTGAAGGAGAAAGAGCTTTGAGCAGGAGAAAACAACCTGAAATGGTGGCGGCTGCTGGGTTCACGGCCAGAGCATGAGTGTGTGTGTTTAGCAAGAGAGACACAGAGAAAGAATAGTAGAGGGATAGAGTGTGTATGTGCGTGTGTGTATGGTGGTGGGGGGCGGGGGTAGGGGGGTCTAAACACGAGGCAGCAGAAAAATACAACCTGACAAACACAAGTATTGATTTGAATGTCCTCCCTCTGTCTCTCTTTTCTCTCTCCCTCTTCCTCCCTGCTCTCCCTTGCCCTCGCCATCCCCTCTGCTTTTATTTCCTTGTCTCTCTCTCTCTTTTTTTTCCATCTAGAGAGCTGCTGGAGGACTTTATTTTCTATCCATCTTGAAGTAGTGTAAGGATGGATGGAGGACAGGATGGAGGGCTGGAAAAAAGGAGGAGGCTTAAAGAGGGAAGCAAAAATGGATTGGAGAAGAGAACTGGAAATGGAAAGACAGCGAGAGGGAGCGGAGGGGGGGGGGCATGGGGCCGGCAGTTGTTGAAATGAGTGCAACCGGTGCAGCTGAAATGGAAAGAGATGGTTAAAATGGAATAGCTGGAGAAAAAAAACGGAGAAGAATAAGAAATAAAGGGAGTATGAGATGGACAGAGAGGGAAAGATGAGGGAGAACGGGGAAGGAGATGAGGTCTGGAGTAAAGGAGTAGTGGAGCAAAGGATGCTGGGAGAGGTAAAGTGGTATAAATGGGGTTTCTGGTCTTGTCTACGTCCTCCTCTCCCCCCTGCTCCCCCTCCAACACCCCCTCGTTATCTCTATTAGCACCTGCTGGGCTAACGAGGGCCCCCGCTCCCCGTTGCCAAGGCAACGCCTCGCCAACCTTCGCTCATTCTTTCTTTCCCACTCTCCTCGCTACCCCCCCACCTCTAACTCCAGCAACCACTAACTACCTTCAATCTCAAACCCTCCCTCCCTCCTCCTCCTCCCCCCGCCGCTTCCTCTCCAGGTAATGAAAGGAAGATATGAAGCGGAGGGTGTGTGGGGAAGGAGGGGGGGATGCTGAAAGGGAAAGAAAGAAGATTTGAAGTGAACATGCATTATACCCTGTTTCCCTTCCCTCTGCTATATTATCCGCTGTATCCTATTGACTATTCAGAGCATTCAGATGCTGCACTCATTGATGTAATGGTTGGATGTGGAGTGGACAATGTTCCCCGGTTTTATTGCAGGAAACTGATGAGAGAAACCCATAAACATGGAGACAGAGCTAATGCAGTGCATGTTGCTTTCACTAACACGCCTTTTAGTCCTCTGAGTTAAATTTGTGCTGATACTGTGTTAATTATATTTGGCCTTGTGGTTAGTTCGTCTATTGGCCTTTTGTTATACTGCATATAGGCTTGTTTGTTTGCTGAGATACATATTGATTGTATATGTTTAGTGTCCAAGTGCTTTTTTTCCACCAGTCTGGAAGAAGATCCTTTACCTAAAGGACAGGTTCACATTTTTTCAAGTCTATCTAAAACCAGAGCTCACATGCTCTTATTGCACAGTAAGAGTAACTGGTCACTATATAATTGTTCTTCCAGTTTATACTGACCATAAAGCGATCCCTACCCACTTGGTGTCCTGTGTAAATCAAATCAAGCAGGTATCCTCAAAAGTTATGGTCTTTAGTCTTTAGAACAGAATTCACTTTCTTTTTTTCCAACTGACATTGTTTGCTTGCTGAGCCACGGTAGAGGGTTAGTAATAGAAAAAGTGAATATCACACTAAAATGACTACTGAATACTGTGGAAGAAAGCCACTTGATTTGGCTTATTCAGATCGCTCATGTTGAGTTCAGCTACACTTTAGAATGTAATTTTGCACAGAAAGAGGACTGTGAATTGCCGCACATCACTTGCATTGAAATTGCTTTAAGAAAGTGTCTTTTGAGAGCCAGTAACCAATACAACCAATACCAATACAAAAGTGAACATTGTAATATCTCAACGTCAAAGTAAAAACCCTCCATTCAAATTTTTACTCAAGCGTAAGTAGGGCTGCAAATAATAATTATTTTCATTATTGATTACCATATGAACTATTTCTGCATTAACAATGTAGTCTGTTAAACGCCAGAAAATAATTAAAAATGGTTCATCACAGGTTCTAAGTTGAACCTAAGTTGATATCTTCCAAGTCCCTGTTAACATTTTAAAACCCAAAGAAATTCAATTTACTGTGATAAAACAGCTACAACAGTGGAAACCAATAAAAAAAAACCTACAATCCAGCATTAAGTATAGGTAGTATTAGTAATTGGTGTTATAAGTAAACTGTAGTCAGTATCAGAGGTAAAAGCACTCACTATCCAAGCAGTATGGCGGTATGTTTTTACACATTTTATTATTGAATAGTTTTTGCTGATGACTTTCAACCATATCACATGATCTTCCTCTACAGATGGAATTGCCCAGTTTTCAAGAAATTGTAGATGTTGAAATTTTCTTTTTTTTTCAGAGTATTTAAGGACTTCCTGTTCAGGTTGGCTTTAGAGTGAAAGTTAAGAGTGAAACCTTACGCTTTACCTTTTAAATATAAGTTGGCAAAACTCAGGTCCATTCAGTTACTGTTCTGGAGCTTTTGATCATATCACACAATCTTCCTCAGCAGATGGAGTTTCCAAATATTAAAGTATTAATATGAAAACAATGTGAAACATTAATTTTAAGTTTTAACATTGTAATCATTTTAAAGTTTTAGTTGGTTGCAGTGAGTTGTTTTTTGTTTTTTTTATAACTACGCACCATGGAACAACATATTTGTACTGATATTGATATTGGCCTTCAGAAACTGTATTATGACTAAAATTCTAAAAACATTTCAAGTGGAGTGGGCCTTTGCTGTTATTGCTCACAAAAGACCATTTTGATTTCTTGTTCTTTCTTCCTCTTTTCATTCTCTGACGGTTCTACTTGAATCGTTCAATACTTTCTCCAGCTCTCAGATAGATGCCTCAACAGACATGCTCATTAATTAGTGAGGGAGCTGGAAGCTCAACATCAACAGTGAGTTTGGAGGATACTATTAAGCATTTTAAAAGAGCCAGGGAGTGTAGTTTTCAAAGCTGCACTAATCAATATTTTTATTTTAACAATTGATTAAATAACTAAGTGTAATGTGAAGTGGGGCATTCGTAGTGATGAACCCACAGAGAATTATCACCTAACTTTGTAATTCTCCTCAGTTCTACAAAGCGTTGTAGCATCTTTGAGCTCATTGTTTTGGTTTAAGACCAGCAACTCCACTCTTATCAATCTTGTCTCCAGACACAGCAGACATTTGTTTTCAACAGACAGGCACTGATAAAGGCACTGTACACTATAGTACCTGCCTAGTACCAAACAGCTGACAGACAGTTAGCAACTAGCTGGTGAACATGGTGGAGCATTTAGCAGCTAAAGACTTTAGAGAAATGGGAGATGGTGAAGACCATAATGGGGCTAAATAGAGGGTGAACATTGGATTAAATTAATGCTTTTTTTGCTCTGTTGCTGCTGGATGTGTAAATAAGCAATTGTTAGCTAATATGTCCTGTTATTAACTTGCTCTGCTGCTCCCAGGTGGCCAAAAAATCAATAAATGCATCTTTAATGAAACTAAAGAATGCAGTAAATCTTTATTTTTTCAGTTTCACAAATGTTTTAAACAGGTCCATTATATTTAGAAATGAAACAACAGTCATCATTTGAATTATTTCCTAAATCGTCTGTTTTGATTTGTGAGCTACTTCCTGTTTTAACTTTGAGCTGAAGTAGCAAGGAATCCAAGGAATGCAGCTATGAAGCAAAACATGTTTGTTTTCAGTTTTACTAAGGTTTTAAACAGGTCCATTATACGAATCACTTATTCAGAAGTGGAAACAAAAGTCATCATTAAAATTTCATTTCCCAAATTGTCTGTTTTGCTTTTTGAGGTATTTCCTGGTTTAACTTTGACCCAAAGTTTTTATTCAGTAATAATGGACATTTTCAGATGCATTTACTGTTCTTTTCACCACCAAAATACAATATGAACTCTTCTCTTAGAAATGAAATTTGTAAATATTATAAAATCTTGTCATAATTGAATGAAATGATGAGCATATTTTCTGCCATTAATAATTCCAATTGCATTCCTCAATTTAGCACACTTTTGAATCAATAAAACACACATATCCTCTCACTGGTGAGTCTCACTTTTTTCACCTTTGATGTGTAGGACATGAAATCGAAAACTTCTGTTTGAACTAGGAATATTGATATTTTAAAAATGTTACAGATTATTACATTGACAGTGTCATTCGGCTCAAGTGTGACCTGTAAATGTAAAATAAGCTTGAATCAAACCAATACCAGTGCCATCAGTACTCATGAAGTCCATTCACTGCCAGCCTTAAATGTCAAGCAGCTGCACTCTACCATCTATTTCCTTAATCTTCCTCCCTCCCTCTCCCCTCCTCCTCCTCCTCCCCCTTCATGCTCTCTGCACCCTCCCTCTCAGCTCTCTGTGAAGATCTTGGTTGATTGCTGTGAGGGGAGAAGGGAAGAGGCAAGATGGAGAGGGGAAGATGAGCGGGTGTGGCAGAAAAATGACGGGGTGCTGTTTGCCCCCTCGCACAAATTTTGGATTTAGGGTTTTCAGATGTTCACACTGCCACAGCTGCAAAATGGATGAGAGATAGAGATGTGGGAGCGAAATGGACGAGTAGAATGGAAAAGTGAGAAAAAAATAACAAACTGACATGAAAACCAGAGTGGTAGCAAAAATAATAATGGTTGTAGCAGACACTGCAATTGTTGGAGGTGGTCATGGAGGTTGGGGATGTTTTTTCCTGCTGCTGCTGTTGCTATGGTTGTTGTTGTAGCATTTTACGCTATTTTTTGACGGTATTTTTGCTGCACTTGCTGTTGTGCAGGTGGTTGTTATTGTGGATGTCTCAGAAGTAGAGGTGTTAGTTGTTGCAGCAGATTCTTCTCCTTGTTGGATGCTTTTATCGTTGTGATTGCGGCCCCTGATGCTGCATGCAGTTGTTGGTGGTCTTTGCTTTTTTTTGCAGATGTCTTGATTGTTTGTATATGCTGTTTTTGTTGGAGCAACTGTTGTCATAGTTGTCACTGCTGTGGACTACTATTTTTCATCCCTGTTGATCCAGCCAGCTGGCTGCTCATTCTGTGGCCCTGTGTCAACAGATAGGCCTGAGATGGATGCCCACTGGTCTTTTGTTGGAGAGAAAGAAAGAACGACCCCCACTAATGCCTCCCCTCCCTTTTAACATTTTCTGTTTCTCTATTTTTCCACCGTCTCTCTCTGTCCTTTCAGTCTTTCTGCTGCTGTGATTTGTGGCAGCAGGCAGTGATAGGGGAGGAGGTAACTGCAGGCTAGACTTGTATTAAAGGAGGGGAAGAAAAAGAAGGGATGGAGAGAGAGGCGTGGAGGGACACAGGGCACATCACTGGGTAAATAAAGGGATGTGAATTGGGTAGGAGCAGTTTGTCAGGCCAGACAACAGTGTGCCAGTATGTGTGTGTGTGTTCATCCCCGTGTCTGTACATATGGGTGTGTACGTGTGCACAGACCTGCGCTACGTCAGTAAATCTGTGTGTTTGTGAGCATGCAAACACACATTCTCTGCTGTGAATCTTCACACAGATGGACTGCTGCAAACACAGCAGACCTCATTAATATTAATGAGTCAAATCTATACAATGAAAATTTAATGCCAACAATTTGTGACTTGGTGTCCTGTGTATATCAATGTGCACAATTAGTGGAGGAATTGGTATGTATGAGTGTGTTTATAGACAGATGGTTGACATATAGTATTAAAGGCAAAACCTTTGGGATATAAATGCTCCAAGTCTATAGAACTCAGCTGGAGGGATGATGGTCGTGGAGGTTACTGTCTAACAAGTTGCACCAAAATCTCCCATAGGTGTTCAGCTAGGTTGATATGTGGTGACTGTGAAGGCCATAGCATATGATTCACATCATGTCCATGCTCATCAGATCATTCATTGATACCTTGTACCCTGCATGGAAACGTGCATTTGTTAAGCTCCTCCGCTCTTTTATTCAGTTTTTTCCTTTAATCTGTATTTGAAGCTCACAATCTACCCACAACTCCACTGAGAGTCTTATTTGAAGATAAGAAAAGCATCTATGTATGTAGTCTTTCTCTTTTTGTGTGTTAGGGCCGAACAATAATTTGATTAAATTAACATCATGATAAGAGGGGCAATTTTTAAACCAAATTACTAATGACTGCTTTATCGTATTTGATTATTTCTTTAAAGACTCCCTCCAAACATGTTTAAGATATATACAAAAATACTCTACTTTTAATAATAATTTGTGTCTGATATGGTTTTTCCACACACAAAAAAAGTCTAATTACCATGTTAAAATCCCTAACATGGCATCTGCTCCCTCTCCCTCATTAAAAATTCCAGAATCTATAAATATGCAAATAATTTTAATTTCCAAAGTTTGACTGCTGGAAACAAGATGTTTCCTACTTCACTGTAAAGTCCATTCTCTGTGTTTGTGCACTGGAGGCTTCAAGTTTCCACATCACACTTATGTAAGTCGCATACTGGACCACAATTGGCTTCCAAACTAGCTGTTTAAAATCAGATTTTCAATGAGCCCAGAGAAACTTTCCACTTTCAGCAGATGAATGTGAAAACAGCCTTCCAGTGTCAAACTCTGCACAGACATCATTCTGCACAGTGAAGCTCAAACACTCAACTATAGGAACCAGAGGAAAAACATTTTTAGTAGAGTAGAGGGGGACTTAAATGTCAACGTTGGAAATCACAGACCTGTTTTCACAAATTTGAGCCATCAATAGACCTACATCAGTGTATCATGTTTAAACCTCAAGAAACTCAATATTATACCTTGAGAAGTAATTACTCTGGATAGAATACAACAAAGTTACAGGATCATGTGGAAAATGGAAAAAGTCCAATCCTCTCTGCAACAAGTGCCAACACAAAATCAGTCACTATCTGTATGTGTCATCGTATGCCTTTAAAAGCCATCTGACGTTCCACATTTAGTTCTTATCGGCCTCTTAATCAGTTTGTTAAACAGTGAAATCACGATTTTTGCTGACGATCAACAATCTGATCATGTCTGCTGACGTCAAGCAGCCTTAACATGTGTGTCTCTCTGTAGGTTGTGCATCTGTTTGTATGTGTGTGCATGTGTGTGTGTACAGAAATGCGTGGGATTTTATTACATTCTCCTCTTCTTTCCTATGAGGCCTCGGCTGCGTGTCACTGAATCACCATCTCTCTCTTTCTCTCCCCTTCTCTGTGCAACAATATCACCCAAAATAAACTGTCAGAGATTTGCTTAGATGAAGAAATATGAACTGAAAATATTGTGCATGAGTGTGTGCGTGTATGTGTGTGTGTGTGTGTGTGTGTGTGTGTGTGTGTGTGTGTGTGTGTGTGTGTGTGTGGGCGTGTAAGCATCCCACCTGCGTTTGTTCTTGCTGATGTGTCACACCGCGGTACACTTATGCAGTTATTTGGCAGTGATGGTCATTCCCATGTCAAAACATACATACACACACATACATACCTGATACCCAGTCCAATATCAGTGTAAATGAGACAGGAGGACCAGTCTTACACCGGGTGCACACAGCACTCAGTGTCACTGTCACGGCAGGAGGAGGGAGGGCGAGGAAGCAGAGAGTCAACAAGATAGGAAAAGGGAAGGAAAAAAAAAAGTGGAAGGATAGAAGCAGAGAGGATGGGGAGGGAGGGCAGAGGAGTGGTGGATACTGCTCATTGCCATTGTTATTCCCCCCTGCAGAAAATGGCTACCTCCATTAAGTCACTAATGATCCCTGCATTGTGCCATGGCAGTGTCGGAGAGAGAAGGACTGAAATGTCTGAGCGAGAGAGAGACGGGGAGTGATGCAGAGCAGAGGTGAAATTATGGAGTGAGTGATGGAGAGGGAAAGGAACAAGGGGAGATAGAGGAAGGGGAAGGAGAGGGTAAAAAGAGGAAGTAGTAGGAAAGTAAGTGGGGGGCGGCGGGGGGGGGGGGGGGGGGGGGGGGGGGGGGGTGAGGGGATGATAAATGAAAGAAGCGGTGCGGTAGAGTGAAGGATTTCGCTGCAGGGAGACTGAGTGAACATGAATGTGACATGCATTTTCCATATGGTACAGCTTCCTAATGCGGCTTCTCTTCCTCGGTGCCGTGCCGACAACAGCGTCTGATCCGTCATGTCACACCGTCACCGCTACTGGAGCATGACATTTATGGACATGCATGGTACAGACCGGCACATGAGAGCAGATACGCAGGGCGTTCACACAACCAGTCAGGAGCACCGAAGCGCCGTATGAACAGACATGCAAATACATTTTTTAGGCATAGTACAGACAGATTCTTTCTCACATGCTCACGCACATGACACGCTAAGTATAAACACATGCATCACGTTGGCGGGGAGACCTACAGGAAGAGGTAGTTGTGTCATTGAAAATTACTCTTGAAGATGAAGCAGCGTCGAGACCGAATGTCAAGGCTGACTTGCCTAAACTTGGGCGAGTTTTGCACGCACGCAGACTCACCTGTGTGTTTGCAACTCCACAAAATATCCTCAAATTAATCTCCTCCCTCCATGCCCCAATGAACACTGTAGTTACACAGCCATGTCTTCCAGCCAATCACCAGAGAGATCAGCTTATTGAAGAGCGGGCAAATGCCACTGCTAGTTGTTTGATTTGAATTTGAATTTTAAAACATCTCCCTCATTACATTTTCCATTATTTAATCAATTATTCATGAAATCCACAAACGAGCAAGGGTGCTCGGATGCTGAGCAAACACTTGGACAGCCCTGAACTTGATTCACTGTTTCTCCTTCATAACCTCCAAGTATATATGAGCCCCCGCCTCGTCTACAAGTGTCTCCTAAGGACACTCAGAGAGACGCGGGGAGGGGGGGGGGGGGGAGAAGGGAGGGGAGGGAGAGAGGAGAGAGGAATGTCTGACAGGAGAGAGGGCTGCGGTAGACAAGGAGACGGAGTTGGAGCGACGGCGGCAGAAGCAGAAGGGGATGTGGAAAGGGGTGGCAGATGGAGGGAGATGAGACGTGGGGCGCTTGGGAAAGGCAGAAGGAATGGAGGGGAGAAGAAACGGAGAGGAAAGGAGAACGCAGACACATAGAGGAAGAAAGGCAGACGGCAAGACAGAGGGCAAACTGAGTTAAAGCAACCAAGGCAACCAGCAGCATCTGTGATCAATAATATGTGTCCAATGTGTGATAGGCAGAACAGAGCACCAGCCGGGCTCAGGCCTTGGATATGTTATATCACTGCCACCCACTGAAAGATACTACACCTCCTGGGACAGGATATTGTGCTTAAATAATAAAAGAAATCACTTATTTTCCCTTCTCTTCACGTCGGTCTTTTTGTTTCCTCATCCCTCACTATGTGTCTCTGCGCTGGCAAGATAAATAAAGAGATGTAATGAGAAATCTTACAACCTTGCGAGAAGCAGCCATTGTGTTCTTATATTACAAGTCGTGAATAGTAAAAGGCCCTCGCTGTCTTGCTCCAGTCAAGACACAATTCAGGCAAAGACAAATAGGCACTTGGACAAAATAAAAGGTGGGACAGGGGGGCTCGAGGATATTGAAAAAGCAACAAATGACCTTCTCCAAGTTTCATCTCTTCCCCCTGTCTTTCTCCGTCTCTGTGCTTCATTCTCTGCCTCTGCCTCACCATCCCCTTCTTTCCCACTCACTCACCCGCTAATGGTTATTTACCTTGTTGGAAAGGGCTTCGCTTTCTCACCGGAGAGATCGACAACAGGACGTGAGCAAAAGCCTCGCCGCCTCGCCGCAAAAAAAGAAAGAGCACGAAAGAGAGAGGAGAGAAGAAGCGGGCAGAACCAAGAGAAAAGAGCGAGAAATATATCATTCATGTCGGTCTCCCCGGTGACACTGACTCTCCCTCCCACTCTCCCTCACAGCTGTAATGGAAGCGAAGGTTTGGCCACAGACAGAGAGGGGAGAGAAAAAGAATTGCATGTCAATATTTGTTCCCACTGGCTGCCTGGATAGAAACAGATACATTACATTCTCTTAGTCTTTTTTCCCCCCTAAAGCCAATTCGAGAGCTCTACCTTTTGTTTAGAATCAAAAGGACTTCAGGGGTTACCTGGGAGAAAGCGAGACATGGTGAGATAGTGAACAAGGCGACCAAGGAAAGAGTGTGAGGGAAAGAGGGCGAGAGGATGACTAACGCTGACAAATAATGATTTTAAGGCCACAATATGAGAAGAAGCAGAGAGTGGACATTTCCCATAGCAAGTCTTTGGAACACAAACAATGAGTCAAATCATTGTCCAGGGCGGCTACTGCTCCATCTCATTGACTACAGGCTGTATCATCAGCTTGAGCAGTTATTGCTCTTGAGCCACAGGCCGTCTTTCACTTGGAAATTGCACTGGCTACACGAATAAATATTTCTTTCATTGTATTGAGCGAGGACAGTGGTAAGAAAAGAAATGTTTGCTGCACAGCATGTTGGATTTTGTGCACTTTGGAATATTAAGAGAAAGGGCAATATTAGGTCTACAATTTGTTTTCTGCTGTCCAAACAACAGCAGAAAAGTTTGCTTAGTTAGATTTGTTTGGTTAAGGTCAACAAGAAATGGCTTGAAAACACACATCGTACATCCTTTTTCTTTTTAAACCATTACCCTTTTTCTCTGAAGTAGACCTACACAGTGCTGTACTTTTTTGCTAAGGCACAGCATAGTGAGTAAGGGCTATAATCTGTCATCCCAATAAATCAGAGATTTTGGCTTGTGTCGATGATCCTGTCTGTGCTTGCGGCCAAATTGTTCATCTTTGGCAGTGACACCAGGTATGAATATATGAGGAAGCAGCTTGAAACGAGTTAAGACGGTGGATTCCAGTTTGTCTCCTTATGTTAAAAAACTTAGCCTAGGGATCATTGTGTGTGCAACGGGAACCACAAAACACTGCAAGGTTCACATGGAACGGGTCTTGTATTTTTGGCATTTCTGACCTCATTTACATCTACTTTCCGAAGAAGGTTTGTGATGCTTTCTGGCCAGATGTTGAAAAAACATCTCTCTCTCTTAGGCCCCCCACAAAACCCCCCTAACTGTATTACTGCACTATGTAATGTACCATGTTAGTAAGCACTCCGTGGTCTGCCCCCTATAACCGCAATTATGTTGAAATTACTCTGAAATTAGCCACCATTCACCCTGTTTCAAGCGACATGGAGAGAAGCAGCTCCAGTATAATCACATACTGTTGTATCGTTTATCTGATTCCTAATCAGTTCGACCATTGAATGATCTGTGCAGGTGAGAGAGCATTGATCTATAAGGGTGGGGGAGCAGTGTGAGTGAAAGGAGGTGAAGTCAATTATTTTCTCGCTCCTAGTCCATAAATGCGATCTATCCATATGTTTGTGTGAATTTCTGAATAGTTGTTAGCTAGCTAGATTTTATTGCTAACTTTGAATTGTTGAAACCAAACTGCTTATCTGCAAAAGTTATTCTGGCGTTTTTGACAGTTACCAATAGTTTGTTTTTTCTTTTTTTTACTTTAGTGAAAAATGGCACTGACAATACTAAATGTCTCGCCGGCCGGTGTATTATGTGTCATTTCATGTGATGTTCTGATTGGTTGGTATGTAAATGTGGGTCATATACTAGCAGTCACATTGTGTGGTCCTAAATGGTCGCGTTTGAAATCGCCCGTTGGTAGACATGTCTCAAAGTGCGATCTAGGACCACCATTTTGGATTGATGACTAAAGATTTTACCACGTTTTGTCAACTTTCATCTCTGTAAGCAAAAATGTATTAAATTACGTCTGTGTTAAATCCAAATATGAGGCACTTCATGACAAGTATAAATGGGGCTTTTTTTATTTAATACCACCAGATTTTAAATTGCATTGCTGTAGACCAAACAAACTGAACCAAGGCAATAAATTGAACTGCTTTAGGCTTGTTGAATTCAACACACCACGCGTACCAGCTCATTTACCACACAGGACGCAAGTAACAAAGGGTAAAACTGGCTAATGCCCTTCTGCGTGCACCAAATTGACAGCCTCACAATGTCACACTCAATATTTCATCATGTTAATACTCTCTACACTACACGAATCTCCGGAGCTTGTAGAGTTTGTAACACAGTTTGCATGTCAGAATTGATGACATGTGTGACACCAAGTAATTAATTGGCCAGAGGCAGCCAGCCCTTTCTTTCTGGCACCATTTGTAAAAGCTTTCTGTGCTTTTACAAACAACACTTACAAATCAATGCAGCGCTATCTAACAATGCTTACAGCCATTGGAATATTGAATGAGACACATGTTGTTAAGGTCATCCAGAGTTGTATAGTGGGAGTAGTGGGCAACAGCCAATGCATGCTTTAATTGTGTGTCCCTCTCGCACTGAGCAAACATATTCGAAAGGTAGGTATCTGAAGCCAAAAACAGCTTGGGAGGAAGTAATAAAACAGCTGTGGAAGACCCTTTAGTGCTTTAGGTTTACTTTAAAAGAAACTAGTGCCACATTCAGTTGTATTACTGTCAAATTATTAACTGAAAACCTCCTTTCAGTCACCATTTCTCACTACTTTCTGCCATCTAACCTTTTCGTCATTTAGAAGTTTTCTCAAAGTCAAGTCTTTAGATCCAAATCAGGCAACAAGAAACAATGATGTTGATTGTCACTGAGGCAACGATCCTCTTACAGCGCCGAAGGCGATTGATTGTAAGATTGGAGTTGCAGTCATTTCCCCAACCTGAATAAAGGTTAATTATGGCTGTAGATAAAAATTATCATGGCATTCAAGCTAATCTGTTTGGAATATTTAGCATCATAATAATTTACTTTTTGCACAGGATTTGTATCACCTCAGACCCCCTGGGGTTTGTAATAATTGCAGAAGTTTTCTGGGTTCTTAATCCTGCATGAATCTGCCATGTCTATAATCTGAAAAATCCACCATATTATACAATAGTTTGTCAAAACTGGTAAACTGATATTTGCCTCATGTAAATCTGCATCCCATTAATTTTGGGCTATTTTTTTTCCCAGAAGGATTTCTTGGCTTTTCTGTGTATTTTCTCTCTCTCCTTGGTTTGGTAAATTATCGAGGCTGCAGTGGAAATTCATCATGAAAGCTTGATCGTAATTTGGGTGCAAATTCAGGAGGCTCATCTCGCCACTCCACACGAAGGCCCATTATGTTTCTGTCGTCTCCAGAGATAATCCTTGGGATTAAATTAGAGTGAAACACAGACTTTATTTATCTGGTGGAAATGCAGTGGACGAAACACGGACATAGATTACATTCCTAAATCATGTGAGGTCCCAGGTCCAACAGTGCAAATAGGGCAAAATCAATCATATGGAAAGTAATCAGATTATGCTGTCGATGTGACTTGATATTTGAGGCAAAAGTAATACTGCAAAGTTGTTACTGAGATCAGAGAAATTGTCCAATGGATGCCTATTAACAAATTTGGCATGAAATCAGTAATCTGTGATGGATTATATTATGAAAGGATCCCTGCTGCTCTGATTACATCCTTCAAGTAGCATGTTACGGTCAGACGAGGGAAACTTTTGTTTATTACATTACTGTACAGCTTACATTTGCATTTCACATTGTGAGCATTCTGCTGACTTGTAATGAGTGAAACATACAGTATGTGCTGAAATAGATCCAATATTAATATACTAAGGTCAAGAGCAAAATGTACCTTAGGAAGGTCAAACTGAGGAAGCATCCTGAAATGACACCTCTGGGTCGAGTCAGAGCACCTAGTCGTGGTCTTGCACTTTTGCTAAATGCAGAACTCCTGTATGTGGCATGCAGTCCTGAAAGCCCTTCATTCTCAGACAGGGTGCCCTTTTTAAATAATGTAACCTTCAGAATGTGAGAGGTGAGTGGTTGTGCTATTCACTGTACTCATTTTAAACGCTCACTTCAAAACATGGCCCCAGGGGCCTCATTTGAGTATGGACAGCACTTCAGAGTCAACATTTGACCTTTAAAGCCCCAAATGGTTTTTCCTCAGTTATT
Organism: Thunnus albacares; assembly: GCF_914725855.1. NCBI lineage: Eukaryota > Metazoa > Chordata > Actinopteri > Scombriformes > Scombridae > Thunnus > Thunnus albacares. The sequence continues at coordinate 20,216,099 of NC_058127.1, read as the reverse complement.
TCACTGTTGCATATGCACATTTTCCCAAAGGATATGGATTACAGATGGCAAATAGCTTTTTGGGTTGTTTTCATTTAGATTTTCCCCAGTGCTCTCAGTCCAGTTCAAAACTTGATTTGTAACCTACTGTTTTCAAAATAAGATGAATGAAAAGCAGACTTTTCCAACTTAAAAAACAGTTCAAACTCTGAGTGTGTTTTCTTTGCTGTCAGTCCTGCTAGTCATTCTGAAAACAGCATAGCTCCACATGCTTTTCTTCACATAGAGTTTGTGACCATGCATTTTGTCTTATCTCATCTGTCCATCATGTTATTTTCCGTGTTTGTTCTGTCTAACATCGTTGCAACTGTTCAAGATAATAATAAACAAAAGCTAGTGCACCAAGCACACAATGTACTGCATATAGCCATACAGAGGCTAATGCACAAATTGCACTTGTAATGGATGGAAACCGTAGTAATCTCTTTCTCAAAAGTCAGAGATAATATTTTTTTCTGTTAGGGAGGCAGGTTGACCTGTTCAACCCTTACTGGCATTTTGGAGGAAATAACTTTTTTGGCTTATCACCTCTGCACTAAAGAGATTTGCACGCCACCAGGGCCCATGCAACCATGTGATTTCAATCTTAGCGATACACTGATGGCTATCATCCCGAAAAGACTACATTACACTTAATATTGCTGCATGCTGCGGCAGTCGTATAATACTTTAAGATGTATTTCCTAACACAGGGAAGAAAGCAATCATCACAAGGGGGAAAAAAAACTAGTTTTCATAACCAAAGAAGGTGTTTATTACAGATCTGCAAGGAGAAAAATGGATTTACAACAGCCACGGCTGAATCTGTATGCTAATTTGTCGCAGAGTGTTAGCATAAGGCATTCCCTCAGATTCCGTGAGACAAACATCCACCTCCTCCTGACGGCCTTGATGTACTTTTTACACTTTTACACTACAAAAATAGCAACCCTTCACATCCCAGCAAGAGTTCATGAAACGGACACATGGAGAACACGTGAAGTGATAAAAAAAAAAAACTGCAGAAGTGAATACAGTCTCACAGAGGGCTATCAAATACAGACTGTATTCCTTTGATTGAAATGAAGGCTGAAGGAATTAGGGGGAATGATCATTTTTACATCATTATTCTCATTTTCATTGAAAAACATTCAAATGATTATGGGGTGATTTTTGTGAGGATCTGTACTGAACAAAGATGTTTTCTTAAGTCCGTAGAATATGATGTGTATATTTCATTTAAAATGGTATTTTGACACACATTTCACCTTTAACAAATATATCGCCTCCAGTGATTTGAAAATTGAAGTAGTCCATATTGCCATTTCAATAAAATTTCAATTAATTGTTCTGCCCTAATTAAAATGTATTTATGTTTGGTAGAAACTGTCATGAAGGTGCTTTTATACAAAGCTCTATAAGGTGTTAGAGGATACTGTATGGTTTTAGGGGTTATACCCCAGCCATGGGGAATGGAGGAGGGAATTAAATGGTCACAGAATTTTCACAGAAATTACATAAACACATTTTCTCACTAGAGGTATCTAGCCATGCAGATAATTTATGTTATAATATATTGTAAGGTTTTGTGATGAACAACACTGAGAATTCTGCTACCAACCCAGTACAATGGATGTGAAAGGAATTATACTTGCGGTGCTCACAGACATGAAAAATTACTCACACAAAAAAAAAATTAAGCAGCAACATCTTTTTCCAATTTCAGATTCCTGGTAGCTGTGGATAATGTGTTGACCTCATTGTTTTTATTGGGACTACTTTATACCAAAGAAACTGACAGTTTGTTCTGTGACTAAATCTTTTAATGTCTTTTTTCAATGCCTCAAATGGTGCCTCATTCACCCTTCATTGTACTGGGATGGAAGCAGAAATCTCAGAGACAGATATCTGGTAGCCTGGGCAAAATAAAACCAAATCTATCTGCATGGCTAGATAACAAATGAGGTAAGCGAGAAAATATTTCTTATAATTTGACTAAACCAACCCTTTAACTACAGGTCAGTTGCTTTCTAACGTCTAATGCATTGATTGTCAGCATTATTATAAAGCTCAGGTGTCACATGCCAAATGACTGATTATTCTCTTCTGATAGATTTGCAACAACAAAGAGTTATTGGAATGTATCGCCTATAGAATAACACTGATTGGCAGAGTTATTAAGAAGCTCAGGTGCACGTTGGTAGTGTTATTAATGAATGAGTCCGAGCAGTGTCAGATGCCCATCAGGGTACAATAGAGGGGGGTGACAGGGCTGGGCTGTCCCATCAGTCACAGTGCGGTAGGGGGTCAGAGGTGACCCTGGCACCCCATCTGGTTCAGAACACATTGATAGGGGAGAGGAGGGGGGCGGTGATGTTGGTGGTTGAGGGGGGTCAGGCACGCCTATGGCTTATAAAGTTAGACTCAGACATATGGGGTCTCATGCAAGCACAACCATGTGTACATGTTCATAGCAAGACGCATTTGAACACATGCTACATCTGTAGTGTGTAACCAGAGTAGTCCGCACACACACATATTTCTCCCAGAGGGGTGGGGTCAGGGGTGATCTGTCACACGACGCACCTCGATTGTAACAGATGGACGCGCGCACACACTCTCTCTCTCTCTCACACACACACACACACTCACACACATGCATACATACATACACAGTGTCATGTCCCAGTGAGGCTGGCAGGGTCCTGACCTGTGTGACCAGGCTTTCAGACCGGGCAGGCATATGGGCCAGGACCCTGGGGGCAGCGAGATAGACAAAGAACTGATTGGCACCGCTAGAGGATAAACACACATGGTTTACCCAGCTTTTAAGTCAGGAAATGAAGTTTACACACCTTTTGTTGTTTTTCTTTTTTTTTTTGTACAGCAAATCTGTTTTTTTTGTTGTTTTTTTTTAAGATAAGTTCTTTGCAATTGCTATCAGCCTCCTGTTTGCTACATACAATTATTGGTTCCTTTAAAAGAAAAAGTCAAGCATAACCTGATGCTGATATGAAAGTGCTTTGTTTGTTCAGGCTGGAGCTGGGAGGAAGCAGGTGCTGGCGTTAGTTGGCATTGTAAGCTTGGACGAGGAAGGACATACATGGGTAGGCATGGCTGGGTACAAATTAACATGGCTTGGCTCACCTGCTGCAAACTGTGTAATTTATATCCCACATCAGTGAGTCTAATTCCTTTGTACTTATTTTATGTATAGTCATTTTGTTTTTCCTGTGGGCCGGTAAAATCAGCAGATGGTTGAAAATCCATGCCTGTTTCTCTGCTCATGTTTCTAAGTTATACAGTAGATGCATATGCACACACACAGAAGAGCACAGGAGCAGTTTGAGTGCCTGCTATGTTTTGTTGGGTACATCACACCTCAAAACCTTCAAGAAAAACATAGTGGTTTAATCAGTCCGTAAAAAACCAGATGTGTTTTCCAATAAGACAACATTGACGCCAGTCTAACCACTCCTGCTGCCTTTGAAAAAGGGAAAAGGAAAAGGATGCCCCCCCCAGACTGGAAAAGACCTGCGACTTTCTTGTTTAAATTGAATCAGGATCTTGATTTAGGCTTCTATGTGTTCTCATTTTTATGCGACATCTATTCTGCCGTGTTTGCATTCTCATTTGCATATTACATAAAAACAAACACATCTGATTTCTTCCTAAGCTACTCCAGTGTGTGTTGCTCCATATGACAAACTGCACACAGGAAGACAAGACATCAATGTAAATAAATCTAACTTACTTACAGTATGTGAGAAATAGCAAAGTAAAATTCAGTGAAAGAAGAGCTTTTCGTGAAGTCATGAAACCACAGATGGTAAGGAAGAACAAACATATTCATCCACCTCCAGTTCTGACAAAAAAGAGTTGTGTTGACTGCTCTGCTGAGTGGAACACAGTTTACAGAAAGTCAAAAGCACCTACGTAACACCGCAAATTAGTACAACCACCGGAAACGTCACAAAAAGGCCAGGAAAACTTTCTGAAGAATGAAGAGAGCAGATTTATGATCAAGCTGAATGGAATCATACCTCAGCCTGACAGCTGGTTTTTATCAGTAATGACTTTACCATGAACGATCTGAATCTACAAACTGTTTGTCTTGAGGATCACACAAAAGCGAAGAAGATTCTTACCTGTTGGTGTTTGAGAATGCTTTACTACAAACTTTACTAACAAATCAAACAACGCCTTTGTTTTTTGGGGTGCAGGCTACATCTGGCTACAGGTGAGCTGTGTATGAATGATATTTTTCATATTTTAAAACCCACACTGGAAAAAAAATTCAAATATGTTCTAAAGAAGACACATCACACTAAGTTGATTATTATTTATATATTAATTGTTTCATGCAGGTGCCTTTAATGTTGTTTTTAAAGCAAAACAGTAGCTAATGATTGTCTGCATGAAGAAAATATGGATTGCAATAATAATTTTTTTGTTTAAAAATGTTCCTTATCATCATCATGGGAGAAAACCATTATCTCAAGTCTGAGTGGAAGAAATTGTGATTATCATTATGACCAGAATCATGCATCCCTAATCTACATTATATAAAACACACACATTAAGCAACATGAAAGCTGACAAAGCCGAGCCTCAGTGAACTCTAATGAAAATGGGACCTGACTCTGAAAGAAGCAGTGGTTAATTGATTTTGTACATCGAAAGAAGGTGATGTTTGATGATCAAGCTTTAGCATTTGCTAATGCTTGATCTCCAATTGTTTCCAGCTCTTGCAAAACACTTACATCCCAGTCACACTCTGGCCAGTAATGTCAGCCTCTGCTGCTTTGATTTTCACTTTTCAATCAAGCTTTTGGAAGAGCAGTACTGAACTGCTGTGCTGCCACGTTAAAGCCTGCATCCAAGACCTGGTTTTAGTTAGGTTTGATCTTAATGTTTTTAGCAGGTGGAACCAATCTACATACCTGATGTCCAATACTTCGCCCTACTTTGTGGTTCATTTTATCTGCTTTCATTTGTAAGTTGCATTTCCAAGTGTCTGCTGCCGAGATTGTTTTTAGAAAACCTGCCTGGTCTGCAGTCTACTGATCGATTCTACATCAGCGACCTTCACCTGTGATCTTTCCTCTATTATCAATAGAGATTAGCCTTCTCCTCGTATTCACATCTATCACTCCATCTATTCTCTGCCTCTCCCATACACACACAGTCACACACACCTAATGCTACATGTGATATACACACAGTCGATCAGCTCGAGTTGAAATCTCTTCACTCCCCATTTACTCCTGACTCCGTGTGTATGCATGCATACAGACACACACACCCACACACACACACAGACCTGTGAGATGTGCACAGGAACAAATCACCAGCTGCCAGTGGTAAATGAAGATATAACCACTCCTGGCCGCCATGTACCCTCAGCAGTGCCACTTAATCCTGCCATAGGACCTAATGTGGATGGACACTCAGTGATGGAGAAAGACACGCACTAACAAACACATCCACTCGGGCTAACAGTGATTGACACAAGCCTGCACAGCGCACTCTGTCTTTTACACGCAGTCATCCCGCACAAACAGGCCAACATGCAGAAACATGCATGCACAAGAACACACACACACACACAATGCCTGTATCCTATTACTACAGCTGCAAACTCGTTAAAAAGATACGTACCAAATATAGTTTTCTTTTTCTACTGCTGCCAAATCTCTGATGTTTATTGTTGAATTGCATTTTGCCAAGACAGAATGGAACTATGATTTCATGACACGCCACATAAACACGCTTTCATTAATTAATGTACACATGCTCGCACACCCTCTTTCCCTCTCTTTGTACTGTAGGGTTTCATCAAGTCTTTAGCTCTCCATTTTGGTGCTGTCAGAGTGTGAACATTGTATCTCCAAAATGAATTGGACGAATGTACAGTACATTAAAGGGGACATATTATGCTTTTTGTGATTTTGTTATTTATATACTGTTATAATGTTGGGTATCTATTTTAAACACAGTCAAAGTTTGAAAACTTGAGGTTAATGTATGTAGAAATGCTCCCTGCAAGACAAAAGCCACGTTTTTTTCTACCTTGCCAACGAGCTGATGTCAGCTCATCATGCATGCTCAAAAACGTCCATTCTGTACCTTTGTACCATTGCTAAGGTTTTTGGTTTTTTTGGTTTGCGTTGTCCACTCTCATATTTTGGATCGGATTTTGGCTCAAACATGTACGAATGTATTTGAGAAGTTTGTATTCCGAGTGAAGAACGAGAAAAAGTAGTGAAATCCTACCACTATGGTTTGTTGCATGGTTTGTTGACATAACCTCCAAAGTAGGCGAAAGTATCATGAGAGGCATCTTCCAAGAGCTGGCCAATCAGAACAGAGTAGGCTCTTTGGGAGGAGGGCCTTCAAAAGACAGGAGCTAAAACGACCTGTTTCAGACAGAGGCTGAACTGATTTAAATCATGATTTAAATATTGAAATTCTAAATTAAAATTTGTAATCAAATCTCCTAAAATATTCACTAAGATCAAAGTCACTAATATATTTTATTTAAGGTACTTTTTTCTTTTAAAAGTTGTATTGGCAGGTACTACATTTCTAATTTTCAAATGAAGAACCTACATATAGCTCTTGCCACAGTGTACTCTCTCTCTCTCTCTCTCTCTCTCTCTCTCTCTCTCTCTCTCTCCCTCTCTCTCTCTGTCTGCCTCCTTTGTTCCCGTCGCCTCTCTGTCGGGGTCTGTCACCATTGCCTCCATCTGCAGAGAGCAGTGATCATCGTTAATGACAGGCGGGCTTTAATTAGCCCACAGTAAACAATTAACACAACAGAAAAAAAACATTTCAATGCAAATCACATCCTGCCATGATAAAGTGCTGCAACAATATCAATGAATACATTTGCCTGTAATTAGGAATACCTTCCAGGTTATTTCTTTGTGTTTGTGTGTGTGTGTTTATGTGTGTGTGTGTGTGTTTGTGTGTGTGTGTGTGTTGTCCTAATAAATTCCTTTAAAACTGTTTTCCTTTCCACTTTGCTGGCCTTTTGTGTGACTCACTCATTAATGCTTATAGAATTGCTATTTCAGTAATGGATGGTCTGAAAGAAAAGCCATAGAAACTACAATCACATAAGACTGAATGGGCTGCAAATGAGCAGGGAAACAGGATACAATGAAATAGCTTTTTCTGAATGTCTCTCTCTCTCGCTCACTCTCACTTTACTTAACGTGTTTTTAACGCATCTTGTTTATGGTGTCCAATGTAAAGAAGAGCTATACTGTATAGTATCTGCATTGGATCGAATAGACTTCATGAGTAGAAATGAAATATGGCGCACTGCCAAGAATAGCATACAATCATACCAGTTGGATTGTATATGAAAACACATCCAGCATTGTAATTGCAATTGCAATTACATTGTTAAGAACAGGACAAAGAATTACATGCGGAAGGAATTAAGACGTATTAGTCCATCTGTCATTTATGGGTTGTCAGACTCTAGAGAACATCTTCTCTCTGTTGGTGATTTGGTATAGTGAGCCTCTCCATATGCATCACACTCCCCAGATCCCTCAGTCACGGATGAAATACTGGACTCCAGCATCCCAACATCGTAATGTCTGGCTTACAAATTAAAGACAGACAAATGGCATCGATCCTTGAATGCACTGGCTTTGTGTTAATTGCCGCAGAGTAAGTAATGGGTCTTGGCTAAATCTCTGCTAAAGGCCGTTTGCACGTAACTGATCAAAGTTCCCACATGGAATGAAACAAGGGGCTACGGTGGTATTTTTCACTTTCAGTCTTTCTTTTTTTACAGGGGACTATAGTAAATGGCATGGAGTGAAAGTGGTGCTGTTGACAATAAATAATTTGTCATCTTCAGGTGGTGATACAGTAGGTTTTACTGCGAGTAAATTGAAAAGCCTTCTCTGTTGTAACAATATACCAGCTGATAGGCCTGTTAAAAACCAGACACGAGCAAAAATGTCACATCCAGCAAATGCTGTGGTTTGTATCTAGGTCAATCACTTACAAATATGTCACCTTGTTTTGACCTGTAATAGTAGGACCTCCCCTTGGGCCAGTCACTGGAATATAAGAAATAAGCAGGCGCCAGATGTAGAAATGAAGTACAATATCTTGACAAAAGGAAAACCACTTTTCCACACAGAATCTGGTATTTATTGTTAAATAAATGTGCATTCCCTTTCACACAGGCTTTACACCATGTGTGACACTTCATTTGAAACCGCAGTTTTATCATGACATCATAGCCCTCAACAACAGCTTCGGTAACATTTATAGCTGTGTGAATAAATATGTCTTTCTACACATTCGGTTTTACTCCAGCATGTGCAAATTGTTTTATATAGTCACCCAAATTATCAAAACAGGATAATCACGAATTTGACCTACTTATGTATCATTATTCTTATTAGTAGGCTGTTAGAGGTCACTACACTCTGTATACTGATACATGCTGTACTGCTCAGTGTAACACCACTAAACGCTGCTTTGGCGCTGTCATAGCACACTGCCAGTGCCAGATCAATGATGGAATGAGTCTGGGTTTTGTCCAAACAAGATTAAATAGGGGTGTGTTAACATTAATTTATGAATAATTTTGCGCACATGCAAACACTTTCTCAATGACTCAGATGACTATAAATCTGCCACAAAGACTGAATGTAGATGTTTCAGCTTTTGTGCACAGATGTTTTAGTCTATGTACAGTAGGCGACTTTTTAAACATCAGGCCTCTAGTGAGATGCATTATTTAGCAAATCAAAAATCTTGGATGTGATACAGAAAAAAACACATGGATATAAGTCTGATATGCTCAAAAAACATGAGATGTGTTCAGTGTACTGTTCCATTTTGAACCAAACCTGTGTTGTCTCCATCTGGATCCCTGAGCCTCCAAATGGATTTTGCATTGTCAAAATTACCACTTTGATTTTAGCACATATTAACTGCATCCCTTCCCTTTAAGGACTAAAATCACTCTCCCTCTCTCTCTCCTCCTTTTTAATTCCGTGTTTTCCATGGCATCTCCATTTTGGCCCTGTTCTCCCATTTTATTCACTCCCCCCTCTCTCTCTCCCCTCTCTCTCCCTTTCTCTCTTTCCCCATTCTCTGGAGTAATTGCATTGATAGTGAACAGTGCTGCTAATTAATTATGCAACAGCCGAAAATTGAGGTGAGAGCGAGGGATGAGAGGAGGAGAGATGAGGCTTGTGCCAAATGGTCTACAGTAGAGAGAGCGAGAAGGGAAAGAGAGAGAGAATTTATGAAATACTTTGAGAAAAAAAAAAAGGCAGATGGGAAGCAGAACAAAGAAAAAGCACAAGGAAATGAGGAAAGGAGGAAGATGAGAGGCAGAGAACGTAACAACTGAGAGGTTATGTTTGTAACAAGGATCTGTCAGGACATGGAGATCAACAGTGCGGAGGCAAATCAGGGCTCTTCTACAGAGGAAGATCAGAACCATAGATGCAAACACTGGTGGAAAAGTCAAAGGGAATTATCTGCATTCCCTGCTCTTCTCTGGTAAAAGGCAAAGATGTGTTTCTCATACTTAACATATGTCCCTGTACTCCACATAGAAAGTCCTATGGGACTTATACATCTATTGGACTGGAGAGGGTCAGGTTGAAAGGGGCTGATGCTGATTAATAACTTGAGTCAATATATTCCAAAATGAAGAGTGAGATGAAATTGTCTTTTATAAAAGAAATATATTCATATCTACTCCCTGTTTGGGGGATTAGCAGAGTAGCTAGTAGCTTAGCTACAATTTCCAGTAGCATGTGGTATTTTAACTATTGAAGCTATTCATTAATTTACACAGCCCCACAGCAGCAAGAGAGTTTCATGTTCATTAATTGTTTGGCTTACTACTATTCACTTTCACATGAAAAAATAATAAAAATTTTAAAAACTAAAGATTAACTTTAGAAAGTAGTCTTCAGAATGTGATTTATAAAAAAAAAGTCTTAAAACATGCAAAAATATGTTTTTTTAAATTTGATAGCCTAACTTTTTATTCATATTTATTGAAGAGTTCTTCTGGAATAACATGTTCTTGCAATCAGTTTTTCTATGAAATTGCTTGAATATATTAAAAAAAAAAAAAAAAAAAAAAACCTCAACTCAAGGTCAACTTACTCACTTGTTACTGAGCTTTTGAACATATCACAAGGTCTTCATCGGCAGAAGGAGTTTGCTCAATTGTCATAGAACTGCAGACTTTCAACTTTGCATAATTTATGTAGGTTCTTGTCCTCGTTGGCTGATTTGACAAATAGGGCTGTCACATTGGAGTCGAAACCTAGAAAAAATAAACATTCAATCTGTAATCCCCAAATTCAAGTGTATAAATGCAACACGCCAGGCCTTGTACTCCAGCTCAAGTACTATATACTGTCCATGGTCCATTGCATGCCCTGTTACCCTGTCAGTAACTACAGTAAGCTAACACACAATGGAGCAACCTTCGGTAGCAAGCTGTGCTGAACAAATAATCATGAAACCAAGCCGTCAAAAGTAATGTATGGAAGCATTTTGGATTCAACACATACAACTCCTGAAGAAGACAGTGCAATATGGCTGAAAGCTCAGAAACAAGCAAGATCAAGAATGAACTGTCAGCTTCAATATAGTTAGCTACTGATTTGAAATAGCTTTAACTTTACTGCGTTTCTCTGAGTAGCAGCTTTGCTACAGCTGAACTACTGAAGCTGAGTTAGCTACATTTTGAGTTTAGCTTCCACTGTTCTCACACAATCGGTGCACTATGATATATCATATTTTGCATTAATTTGGGTTGACATTGAATTTAGCCAACTCTTGTACATCCTCATCAATTGATAGTTTGCTGAGTATTATTTTGAAAAAAAAATCCTATCAGTGTCTTTCATGAGTCAATGTCAGCTATTTTAAGAGAGTAGAAGCTCTCAGAGAACTCTGACCTGCTGAATCAGTTTTAATTCAGACTGAATATTTTGTGCACACATCAGATCAAGTCTAGTCGAGCTTTAGTCCTGCATATCTCTCACTTTTCCGCCCCGTCTGTCATTCAATATTAGATTTAGATAAGATTTTTTTCCTCAATATACAATAATTTTCAGTATTTTCAATATTATATTCCAATATTCCATCCCTCTGCAATGCATTCTCTCGCTTTATGCCTCACCCTTGCGCAGACGCTTCCTCTTCCACTTTCCCTCAAATTCCCCCACCCTCTCCTCCCCACCTCTCCCCTCTTCTCTCCCACTGTCTTCTCCATCTCTGCCGCCCTCTCCAGCTGAAGTGCTGGCTCGACTAATTAAAAGCCTTAATCAGGATTCATAATTAGGTCTAATCAGTGCCTTGTACATCATTCCCTTGCATTCTTCCTTCGCTGGTGGTGAAGGCCGAGATGCTTATGAAATAATTTAGGCAACTTAATGCGTCCAAATGCGGAGCTGGGAGCAGGGCTTCAGTGAAAAGGATAGAGAGAGGAACATGATTAGGACCAGGCGGCTGATTGCTTCCCCTTCCTCCCTCCCCCTCTGGTTCTCCACTTCACACATTCAGATTTTCTCTCTCTCTCTCTTTCTTTCCCCTTCTATCTTCTGCTCTTTTTCTCATACGTGTGTGCGCGTGGTGCCCTCATGACAAGACAGTGGGGTAATAAAGCAGACAGCCTCCCAGATTACAGCTCCCTCCTCTAACTCCGCTGCATCCGCTTCATTACAGCTGAGGCCACAGCACACTAAACCCTGCAACAGCCCCCTCCGCTCTTTACCGCCTTCTGTCCACCTGAGCTCTCATCTGTTAGGATTAACACCCAACACAATGCAATACAGGAACAGAAAATAATTATACTGTTCATTATGCAAAAGGCCTCCGCATACCAAAGACTACAGCCTCCTGGTTTATTACCATGTCTCTGTGCTGCTGCTCTCATCACTTCTACAAAGTAGGAATATGATCCCACTGCACAGAAGCTGCTCCTTTTGAATTTCACCGGTCTGTATCATTGTAGCTCATAGAGTCCTGACCGTGCAGAACATTTCTCTTGTGCCTCTGTGTCAGCCTCATGCTGCCTGAATAAGAAATTGTTAAGGGAGAAAAAATGTAAATTGCCTTCAAGAAAGAAAACAGCAAACAGTAGGAGTCTGAGAAAAAAGCTGCATAGAACAGATTTCAGTGTGGCGCTCATTCTGCCCCCTTCAGAACCAGACCATTTGAAAAATATACACCAGGTACCCAGGTATGCACTCATGCTGTGGTACACACATGTAATCGCTATTATGATGACAATGATTTTCCAGTGAGCCATACAGAAATTTGTCAGAATTATGATGTGCATTGTTCTGTGTGAGCTATTAGGCTTATAATGGAGTGGTTACCTTGGCGACCATAAATCAAGCCAGATAGTGCAACAGGATGAGGGTTACTGAGGGCAAAGAAAAGCTAGAATTGGTGTCATTTTCTAAAAAGGTTACTTTATTATCAGAGGGTGTAGTGTAATGCCCTGCAAGGTGGTCTCAGGAGCTGCTCATAGGTCTGTGGAAACCAGGCTTATCTACAATTCAGAACAGCCAAACAACAATACAGCAGACTCTGACTATTCAATCTACTTTTATATGAACAATAACTAAAATCCTTTGTATGCCCTTTGTTGTATGTGAGCTATAATCCAAGATATTTGCATCCATACCAAATAAAGCTCAGACTGACTTGTCTTGTCTGGAACATTAAACGAGAGTGTTCCAAACACAGAGAGTTAGCATCTACCATAAGTCATTCAATACTTATGAAGAAAGGACCCCCGGAGAGGAAGACAGTAGATATGTATAACTTCACTTGCAGCAGCTTTGAGGAACACTACATCAGTGAAACAGCATGGACACTAGCGGGGTGCTATTTGTGAAAAAATCAGAGGGGTGGATGTTTTTGAAACATTTTTATTCATGAAAATAAATCTGAACCACAGTGGGCCTTTATAGACTATGAAGCATATTAGGCTGTTTCTTGCAGCTGTCACAGTAACAGTTTAATAAAACATATACAAAACTTGAACTTGACCACTGCATTTGTAGGAATATTTTAATTCTTTTTTTTTAAATTTAATTAATCAAGTAGCGTGATATTTTCCCTCTCAGGGATGTGATGTCATGTTCATGCGTTGTCCTTTCCTCATCAGGACACATAGGAGATGTGATCATATACAACAAAACGGTTAAAAGGTTAAATGCTAATTTAACATTCCAGAATTAAATCCCCCAACACTCTTTTCAGTACTGTGGATAGCGCCGCTCGGCCGGACGTGCCAATACACTTAATGTCATTCTTGCAAAGTCACTGTTTAATTCAGCTCTATGTGCAGTACGCAGCAAACTTCAATATTGAATAGAAAATAATCATAACATGCAATAGCAAAACGCGCTGTCATGATCTAAAAAATAGGCTACAGTATACGCCTACTTGTCAGACTAAGAAAACAGTCTGCTTTGATGATGGACTTCTATCTTCTTTTTATGCTTCCTGTAGAGGGCTCATCAAGCGTCACAGCAGTGTGTCGCCATGGATGTATAAAGAGGCAGTGTTGGTGGCAGTGCCTTGTTCATTCCTATGAAAGTTACTCAGTGGTGCATGAAGCCAAAAAAAACACTTCCCACTGTGGGCGGAGCTAGCTAACTTCAGGTTTAGCCCTCTGCTAACTTGAATGGGGATAAAACAATTTAATCATGTGGCTCTTCTAGATTTTCCAAATGTTATCAGACCGAATTGATCAAATTCTGATAGTGAAATAAATCATTTCACAAGGGTTGTGACATTGAAAAAATTTTATCCACCATTTTACAGCTGCTCCTTTTCCCATGATTGTGTGCGAAGAAAAAAATGCTTTTTGGGCCCAAGGTGGACCCGCAATATTTCCACAGTTTGGTCACTATGTCAAATTAGCTTCAAAGCCTGGCGCACTTCCCGGGGGCTTGCGTGTCGCCCCTCTTTTATCCACATCTCTGCAAATCTCCAAGCAGGGAAGGAGGAAATCCCTGGTCCATTTACTGCATCATCACGTAGCCTAGACGCCATTTTATCTCCGATTTTATTGTTTGCACTACAGACTCTTCTCACATTGTGGCGCTTTGCTATATTAATTTTAAGTAGCCTATTTTTATTTTAGATTTTATCTATGGTTTATAGGTGAAGCAGCATAAATCACTATATGGGGGATAAAAATAACTCAGTAAAGGCAGGGACGTATAGACCAGAGGGAAGGAAAGCCCCACCATCTCCCCCAGAAAATAACACCCTGGACACTAGACGAGACTAGAGAAATAGCAAAAGTAGATAACATCAGCTGTTGTTGAATACCAGTCGAAAGCTGGCCACAGAATCGACTGAGAGGGGGTCAAATTCATCGACACGGAGATCATGTTTGTTGTTGAAAGATCAAGGAGGCCAATTTGCATACAACAGCAAAGACCATCCTTGCACTGAGCTGGAGGTTACAGTCTCCCCCTTATGTATGATTACCTGTTATCAAATTACCCATGGTTCACATTAAACCTGCAATAATGATGAATGAGTTTTGGCCACTTGGGGGCAGCCAAAAAAGCTATAAATATAGAACTGACATATTATCACCATGTGGTTGCCTATATACACATCAAGCAGATATGTAGCCTTCATTTTGAGCCTAATAAATATAAATCCAATATTCATTTTCCTTTTAGCTCAGTCTTACTCTCCATTTGCTCCTGAGGGAAATATCTGGCTCTTTAGCTAAATGTTGCAATACTGTATGTTCACCAGCTAGTTATTCATTTTATCAGTCTGCTACCTGATGCAGGGCATGTATCACACTGTATGTTTTTATGCTTAACAATGAGCTGAAAGATGCTATAAAGCTCTGCAGAGCTGAGGGGAACTGCAGCGTCAGGTGATTATTCTCGTTCGGTTCATCACTACGAGCGACAGCTTTCACATATAAATAGTCATGTGATCCACTGTTGATTTAAAAAAAAAATGGATTAAAGTCACTTTAAGGTCACATGAGGACACTTGAGCCAGCCACATTTGCTCAAAGAAGACTGTGAGATGTGGTTGAAAGCTCCAAAATCTACAAAGTGGACTTTTGAGCTCTGTTTATCTTAATACACTTTTTGTCAATATGTGTTCCCCAGAGGCAGACAATATTTTCTCATTGTACTTAACTACATTATTAAGGCGCAGTACTGTACCCTAGTGAATTCATTTCATTCAGTTTACTTAATTACTTAACTACATTTTCTCACCAATAATTTCATACTTTTACTAAAATAAAAAAGAGCATTTTTGCACTGTGGTATTGCTACTTTTACATAAGTAAAGGAAGCGAACATTTTTCCTACCACTGCTCTTCCCACTGCGTCTATTAATGAAATGAAAAACAGAAGAACTGGATGGAGAACAATGCACGGTCACTTCAGGCAAAAGAAATGTAACAGACCCAATCAGATTGTCCTTGTCACATCTGTTATAGCTTGATCTAGCATGGTCAGCCAATAACTATAAAATATGAATTCTCTTTTCTAAATCATTGCGTTCAAAGTTCTGGAAATCATTCATGCACGGTTATTAAATGAACGGATACAGCACTGTGGCATAAAGTAAGTACTAATCAATTGAGACAATGATGGAGATGATTGGTGCCCTCCGTCTCACGCCATGAGTATTTTAGCACGCATCCACATTTCCAATAATTACTGTTAGTTTTTGTCACAAAGATGACGTATCGTGCAGCACTGAGGCCAGTACGGGCTGTCATTCTACTCTGCTGTGGCCATTTTTGTTTATGGAAATTGTTTTTATGTCTCAAAATTAATGTGACACAGAATTATGTATGTTTTAAATGCAATTGGTTTCATCTGTCCCAACATACTATATAGGATAGACCTATAGATACATGAAGTACATACAGTCGGAGGCTTACAACATCACAAAAATAGCAGAAGGTTTGCTTTTAAACGCTTGGAGTCCTTAAGAGTCTGTATGTAGTGGACAGCCCCTTTAAAAATCCTCTGTGTGAGTTCTTGACTGCGCATTGCAGCAGGATGAGAGAGACATGAAGTGAATCTGCAGATCAGCATCACAACACAATGTAATCCAACAACTTAAAAATTTAAATGTGCTTTTAATAAATGCATGAGGGCTGCACCTGTGGCCACTTTGGTATTACAGAGAAGTAATATTTACAAGCCTCTCGGTGTATATCTTTTGACTTCACATTGGGTGAGACTGAAAGTAATGTAAATTTGATGAATGCAAACTGAACGCACGCACGCACTTTGACTAAATGATTTTTTTTCTTTTTATAAATCACTGTGTTTGTAGTGCTTTAGAGAAAATAAAGAGCCAAGGAGCGCCTTGGTAGCAGAATGGTTACAGCACATGCCACATCTCCACAACATCCTTGGTTCTGATACACCTGGGACCTTTGTTGCGTGTCATGCCCCTCACCTCTCCCCCTTGTTTCCTGTCTGCTTCTCCACTGTCAACTGTCATATCAAGGCAAAAAAAATGCCCCAAAAACATATCTTTAAAAAATAAGGGGCCAAAGTGGAGCTATAAACAAAAGGTCAAAACTGTACAGAGGCTGGATGGAGAGCAACGACAAAACGGACAAAAGTGTTTGTGTGTATGCGGCTATATGTGTGTGTGTGCAACTGGACGTGGATGAGTTTGAAGCCCGCTTCTGATTCAAAAGAGCATTATTAGTCTCTGTCATGTGACTCCACTGCAAGGTGGTCTCACTGCCTCTTGATATGACACACACGCGTGCACACACACACACTGTATGCAGCTGTCTGAACAGTCATTTCCAGGGGTATTAGAGGCCCTATACATGGTGGGCCATTAACAGCAGAATAATATCACAAGTTGACCCTTGACATTCACAGCAGCTTATATCTCCTTGCTGATAGATGCAGGCTCTGCGTATACCACTCTGTACTGGAAATGAACTGAAACAGACGGAGGAGAGAGCAAAATCCCTCCATCTTAAGCCTCGCCAGAGCGAATAGCAGAGCAGCTTAGGGGAGGTGGGAGCGTGGAGGGGAGGGAGGGAGAGAGAGAGAGAGAAAGAGAGAGAGAGAGAGGCTTTGATACAAACTGGAGGGAGAGGAAGAGATGATGGGATAATGAGAATGGAGAGAGCAGATTTTTTCCCCCCTCCTCTTTTACAAGGTTGCAGTTACACCCCCTCACCCAGCTCAACCCTGTCGCCCCAAACCCGGCGTGACGGTGTTGCATTCACTCAGATGACATCACCTGTTGATTTGGTAGCAGAGCAGTGATATATTAGACTTCTCGCTCTTTTTTTTACACGCGATTTTATTCTGCCCCTGCACGCCACTCACCTCGGCTTTCATTCCTTTGCCGTTACTCATCCGCTCATTCTCTCTTTTTGCCTGGCGCTTACCAGAATTCCACTATTTTTGGAAGTATCTTTTTGTGTGATCCTGTGATTCCCCCGTGTTTAACCCGCCCCTCCACCTTTCCTAGCCGGAGTGATTAATAAAGCAGTAACACTGTTCATTAACATCTCTCAGTTACTCAAATCTCTTCCTGCGCCCCATACTTTGACCTTCTCCCCTCTCCCCTCTCCCCTTCTGCTTGCTTCCCTTTCCCACAGGATTTCGGTTTCCTCCCTCCATCGGTGTGTGCCCTTAAGCGGTGGTGGAACCAGTTTCCCATGAGGCTGAGTGGCGGTTTGACCGACAGTCTACCTCTACCTAACTTCATCTCTTTCCAACCCCTCCCTGCCCCCAGATTTTCCACCTATTTCCCCTCCATCCATTCCACCTCCCAACACCCACAGATGACTCAACGCCCACCTGCCCCGCAGCCATCATCTATCAGTCAATCTGAATCACACACACACACAATGGGTCTCTGTGTGTGCTCCATGGGATACACGCGTACAGTACAGTAACCGCTGTGAAGGACTAAAATGACAGCTTCAGCCCTCAGGGATAGGCTGAACTTCTGTGTGCACATGTGTGTGTGTGTGTATGTGCTCACGGGTGTCCATGTACATGTAAATGCAGTTATCTCTATAAATATGTATGGTAATGCACAGGGAGAGGTTGTGAATAAAACATGGGAACAGGTGATGGTTGCTCCGCTATACTCTTTATGGATGTTAATCTCTGAGGCCGTTACCTGGCTGTGATTGTGAGGACTTCACAGTAATCCTGTTCAAATGTCAAAGCCTTCTGCGTTAACGCTAAAATGAATATATGCTATATGACTGCTCTTTATGTTAGGAATTACATTACAATAACAATGACTTTTTTAATATATGAATAATCTGGCTGTATGAGGTAGAATGGTAAAAGTTCAACAATTTAATTTAGCCAGCGAGCACGAAAAGTTTCACGATAAAGTTTGACTATAATGAAAGGGCAGCCATAAATTCTCTTGTTATAATAAAACTTGAAAACTTTCACGACAGTCAAACACAACGCAGCTACTTATAATTCTGGTTATATAACTCATTTTGACAGACTTGTGTTTTTCTGTTGATGCATGTAAACATCATGACTTGCTCATAATGACCCAGATAAGCTCTTCTCCCAGTTATGAAGAAATCTAATTAACATACAGTATTTTTTTTTCAGATTTGTGGTAACATTTGGAAATTTGAGTGTATTCACAGATGTGTACATGGATATTTGTACGTGGGAAACGAACATGAAAGTTTGCCCCGAATAAAACCTGAAATTGAGTGTGAAAAATCAATGTTGACCTTGAAAATAGTAGTTTGACACAAAAACATCGGCCTTTGCAACTTACAAGCTATTACTGTAAGTGGATGTCCAAGGTTTTTTTTTGTGAAAAGACTTGAATTACTGAGCCATCTTTCAGAATTATATGGACTGAATGTCTATTGACTAAAAGGTATCCAAAACAAATCGAATTCACTCTATAGAATAGAACATTGAGACACGTCTTAAAAAGCTTATACACTTGAGATCCCAAAGATATTGTTGACTAATTGCACATAGTAACCTATTCCATCAACATGCTGTTTACCACTGATCAGGTCCACCAGCATCACTTCAGCAGTTGTGAGTGAGACAGCTTCTGAAAAGAAATGGGGTCTCTGAATATTTTCGTTTTATTTCTCATGCAAATACCTACAATCTTTTGTTCTGGAAAAATTAGAACACAATTGAATAAAATTGGACCCAGTCTCATTCAAGACAAACCGTTCCATTTTGGCTGTTTTTTCCACTTTCTTTATCAAACACAGCATTGTTTCTAATGATATCTGTCTCTGTGAATTAATGATGTGTGAGGTATTTCTAATAAAGTAAATGAGTAGCTTGTTCAGCCCTTTTGGTATAACATCATTAACTAAAGACTGAAAATCATTGTCTTATAGACTGTCAATCAACCAGCGTCTCCATTAAACATATAGCAGTTTGAAAATGGGGGAATTACACACTGATTTTTTTCATGGATCATTTGTCATCAGAAGGCAGTTAGTATTGCATAATAAATCTGTGACCTTTATCAGCTTCTGTCTACTTGGCCATTAATTTTCACAAACAACAAATTCCCTTTTTTCACATTGCCAAACTAGAATTGTCTAGTCAGGAGGTAAATTCAGACATTGCAAAACACTGGAATAATGATATTGACTTGTGCTTTTTTTTCCCCTTTTTTTTTTTAGCTATTTGAAGTGTGATGAATGCTATAAAATCACATCGTGGAATAATTGCTGAGCGATTTGTCTTGATCAACAACATTTTAATTATGGCTGTTCTGTCTTGCAGGGCCGCAGAAAATCTTACTTATTTCCCCTTTATTAAAAACAACATTGCTTACACACAATTAGACCAACTGGTACAAAAACATTGCCTCTCATTAACGTGGTGTCGATGCATCATTTATCACAAGGTAGGTAGGTCACTTATGCAAAAAAGAAAAACAAAAATGTCCTGTAGTTTAGAGGACTGGGATAAAGGATGAGGGGGAACTCCCTATGGACCCAAATGAGACAGTGTAATGACTTGCCAGGGTTTGATACAGTTTTCCCAATCAGTAACACACTCATCCAGACAGACAGGGGTCTTACTAATGCATTCTGCTGTAGACATTTTCCCAGCTTGCCTCCCTCCTTCCCTCTTCCCTCTCCCGGCCTCGTCTCCATCTCTGTCTCTGTTCCAGCCTATCAGACATGACAGTACCAGCTGGCTGCTGGCAAACTCACAGCCAGAGGATATAAGCTGTGTGTTTATGAGTATGTGTGTGTGTGTGTGGGTGGGTGGGTGAGGGTGTTAGCATATCTTTCTTTTGAAGGTGTGTGTCCATATTTCTGACAGTCAGCGTTTGTGTGTGGCACATATATATGAGCCTGTGTCACAAAAAATGAACATGTTGATTTCATGAATCTGAGTGATCTGAGTCACAGGTGTGGTACTTACTCGGGGGTGGGGTTAAGAGCAATATTTAATTCCAATAAAGATAGTTGTCAACACTTGCTTGAAGCAGCTGTGTACTCTTGTGGGTGCTTGGCATTTGCTTTTCTGTCTGACTCACCGAGCACATTAAAAGCCACTTATTTGGCTTTCTTGCCGTGTGGATGTGTGCCTGTCGAGATGTGTACCCTTGCTTTAGTACTTCTCTGCATTTTCCCCCGAAGTTTGGGAAGTTTATAGAAACGTCTAATGAAAAAGAAAAAAAAAGTGAGAGACCACCTATTTCTTTAACGCACGCATGAAGAAAATCAAACACCATCCTCCTTCCGTCTTGGCAGCTCGGTACACTTTCACAGGGCTGCAGGAAACATTTAAAGCTTATTGGAAACATTCGAGATGAACAGCAGATGTGTCTGTGATTTTGGCGCTGTTCAACATGTTCACCCCGAGCCCGACCGCCACTGCCCCTCCTCACCTTTCCCCTGCTGCTCTCTCTCTTTCCTCCATCGATTAAATACATACAGTCCTCTCTTTCCATCTGTCCATCCATACCTTCTGTTGCCCTATGAGTTTTGCCCTAGATCCAAAGAGGGGGGAAAATCCCATCCAAAATGTGCATTTTTAGATCTTAGGTAAAGCAGACTTAAACATCCATTTCTTTATGTTCCCACATACCCAACATTACAAGCAAATAATAATAAAAAACCGGAATTGTCAAGGTTATAGTGGGCTTTAAATAATCCTGTTAGGTTATTGTATGTTATCCATTTATTTACGGTCAGGCTTTGGCGCAAGATCCTCAGCCAGGATGAAGTTGGGGTTAAGGAAACGCTCCAATAAAAATCACACTTGCAGCTCAGAAGCTTGGCCAGACATTAAGTTTGGAGACTTAATTTGAAGGGACCACAGTGGAACTTGATGGAAACCAACAGGACCTCTGTCCATATGGGCTCTGAACCAGCTCTTTACTGGTTGAAATGGGCCAAAGCTGATGACAGACAGGCTGCCCAGAACTGACGAGAACAGGGTCTCACATGTTACACACTGTTTGTTCTGTACAGACTCCAAAATCGGTGAGAAATGGAGCGACTGGGAGAGATTCAGACAGCATTGGATAGAGAGAGGGAGCAGACGAGAGAGACGGGAAAAGAGTAGGAGTAAGGGTGAAGGAATGAGAGGAGGTGAGAAGTGGAGAGGAAATGGGTTGACAAGGAGGAAGAGGAGGTGGGATATGTTGCAAAGAAGGTGGAGGTGGGAGGACATTTTCACATATTCATAAGAAAAGTTTTTGTTGTAGGTATGCTTTATGGTGAAGGGGCCCCATCTGCTATATGTCCTGTCTAAGAAATGTCACTTTTCTCTCAGAAAGGAAAAAGGAGGAAATAGATGTGTGTGTAGGAATAGTATAGTATAGAGAGAACTACTTAAAGGAAGGAAAGGAGGGGGGAAAGGAGATTATGGAGTGAAAAAGAAAAAGCTGAGCTAATGTAGTACAAAGTGAAATATATCATTCTGGAAAAGAGCAAAGGGGAAGAGAAGGGTAGAATGAAATAAACGAGTGAAACAGTGAACGTGCGTTAAAGAGAAACAGAGATCAAATGAGAGCAACAACAGGGCATGAGGCAAGTGCATAGCTGTAGGCCAGTTGGCAGTGACCATAATGGTTTTCATTGCGAGGTGTTGATTCTGTTGCCGAGCCCTTGAGCTATGGGTGTTTAACCTCGGCAACAGCCAAGAACAATGGCTGACAGCTGCATAAACGTATAACATGTGGAGTGAAACATGCCATTTACTTCCTAAGACAATGACATCTGGAGCTAGAGAATTGAATTAAGGTTCGAGGTATGGACAAGGTGTGGAGAGGTGAGGGCAAGCAGGGAAGGGTGCGAGAGAGCCTTTCAGGGGCAGGGCAAAAAGATAGGATGTGGAGGTTTGTTGTGGTTAAAGTGCATCCCTTTATAAATCCCTGGATGCACAATCTGCTTACCGTGTGGCTTCTCGGGTTCCCAACCATTTCCCCCGGGGACTCGTTTAACTGCAAGCCCTGCTTTTTATGAGTCACCTGCACTGTAATGCATGTCTCTGCTCATTACTGACGAGACTGACTGTGATGAGGTGCTGGGGGGTCCCAGGAGGGGGGCCGTGACTTCTCTGCTGAGGGTTAAGACCTCTGAGGTTGCACATGTCGACTCATCACCACCAACATGTATCTGCAGCTTGGTGGTGTGTCTTCAATGTCACTAATGCATGTGTGTGTGTGTGTGTGCAAGCGTGTGTTTCTTTTCAAGTGTCCCTGTGATGTGATTTCATGTTCGCTGTAGGTGTGTAATTTGACATGCTGCTTTTATGTGCCTCTTTTCCGTGTAGAAAGTGTCCAAATGAGATGATACATGCCTTATTTCTAAGGAAGTCTGATAACTAAGTGTGTGTTTGCAAAAGAGACAGAGAGCGAGAGTGGCAGTGAGCAGAGTGCTCAGTGTGTGTTTGTGCTCTCTGCTGTGAATGTGTTCCAGATAGTGCTGCTGATGGCTATCTTTCGGAGAGAGCTCTATTGATTTGGCTGGGGTGAATAATTGGTTGGGTCTACAAGCTGTCATTTTCGGCCTGATTGCTGAGCATTGGTGGTCTCGAGCAGTTATCACTTCAATTCAATTCAAAGGGCTTTTATTGGCACGAAGGTTTCAAGAACAATGTTGCCAAAGCATCAAAGTACAATTTGTCCAAATATTTGGACAGTGCACAACAGTAATTAACACAATATTAATTATTTAATGATCTTCCTCCATATCCCTCTCTGATCCTTCTCAAGCCTCCTTAGTATATCTCTACACCCTATATGACCATTCTCCATCCATCAATTTGGGCTGTAATCCCTGTCCTGAAGCTGTGTGTTACAAGTTATCTGCTCTCCATTCCTTGTTCTGCTGTAGGGAGAGGGGCAGGTATAATTTAGGAAGGCAGAAAACAGGAAAACGAGGAGAATACAGAATGAGGACTATTTAGAAGGGTCAGACGTAACACAGGCTCGCATAGTCTGCCCTACTTTTCCTAGACAGTAGACTACATTAGCACAGCTACTGAATAGTGGGACTCTTAGGTGGAGAGTGTGGGGTGGTTCCCTGCAAATTTAATTTCCTTTAACTTAAAACATAAAGAAAGTAGAAGAGGGACTATTTAGAACATGCGTTTTACTATCCCCTCCCTGATTAACATCCCAAAATGCTGACAGATTAAATCATAATTTAAAACAAAAGTTTCCTCAGTTGGATTTGCTTGGAGCAAAACCTCATCAGCCTGCTGGCTCTGTGGTCTCCATCATGCTATCTACTGGGAGGGCTGGCTGTCAGTTTTAGGAGGGCTTGGCCCACATGCAGCAGCCGTTCACAGGGTCACTGAGCTGAGGCGATGAGAAGACCATTAGCGACCCCGCTTGAATGGTTTGGGGAACTACAACCCCCACTGAGCCAAGAACAAGAGGGTTTATTATGACTCAGGCTATAACCCTCAGAGTTTTCTCTTGAATGTATGAAGAAACGCCTCATTTAATGCAACTCCTGGATTTTTATTCGTTTTCAAAGCTATACCAGGACTAACATTACACGCACAGCCAAACTCAACTATAATATATCCCTGCAGGGACTTTGTGATATTTAATGATGGTTTTGTAAAGCATAAATGTATTATACCTACATAAACCAGTTGGATACAGATACCACAGCAGACTATAAAGCGAACAAACCGAAGATTTTCCAGCAGTGGTAGGCTTCTTTAACTTATTTTTGCAGCTACTTTTTGCAGCATATTTAGCTGTAAAAATGACGTAGTATAATGTACTTGTCAAGTATAACTGCAGTAAAACGAGGTTACTCACTATATTTTCGTAAGAACTACATTTCACTGTGGTTATAGGGCTATTTTGGATGCTATTTCCTGGGTAAATCATCATAACATCGTTGTATCCGACTTTTTGTTTCCCCTACAGCGCACAGTTAGCTGCACTGGAAGTTTCTGGAAAAGCTGGAGTTGAGGGGAGACAGAAGGTAAACTTCCTCTGTGTGCTGCCACGTCTGAGCCCAGTCCCAGCCCAACTTCCTCTGGAGCCCACATAGCTTAAAGGACGGCGGCGGAGGAGAGGAATAAACTTGAATTAATTAACGGTAAACTTCAGCAAACACGCCTTCATTCTTTCTTTCCTTTTCGCCGAGTAGGGAATCATAACAGGAGTCGGCTGAAAATGAGACAACAGATGTTTCCCGTCACTGCTGTCACCGGTTATAGGCAAAAATCAATGAGTCGGGGGTTTGTAAGGCAACATAGGAAAACGCGGATTTACTCCTTTCTCCTTTTTATCTACTTTTTTCAGTCCTAGACTCCTTTGAAACTTCATCTAATTGTCACACTCTGGTTTTTTGCGCAGCGGGTGAGATAATAACCATGTTGCTAAGAGGGGAGGAATTTACAAAATCAAGTTTACTGCTGTGGCACTGTGGGAACAGGGGGCTGCTGTTTGCACATGTAGTAGTTTTAGAGCAAAGAGGGAACCCTTAGGCTGTTTATATTGCTTTATCTCAAATATGAACAGTGCTGTAACAGCATGAGTAGCTATTATACTGTAAAAAATGTGTCAGAAGATGTTTAATGAATGGTGCTGTATTATAAATGAGATGGATGCAGTCTCATTGTCATACACACATAAATAGTGTATCTAGTGGAAGCAGATCTTTATACTGACTCCCTCCCTGTGCTCTCCTGCAGGTCTGCCATGCTGCCCAGGCTCCCTGTCTATTTCCTTATTTCTCTACCAGTCCTCCTGGTGCTGGGCAGCAAAACCAATTCATCCAAGAAGAGCACTGCTGCCCCTGCCACTGCTGCACCCCGCCCGCCCCCGCCCCATGACCCCAGCTGGGCTCTGGGTCTGCGTCTGTACCAGGCCCTCCGCTCTGACTCCAGCGCAGTAAACACTCTCTTCTCCCCTCTGCTTGTGGCCTCCTCACTTGGAGCTCTGAGCGGAGCCTCAGCTGGCGCCACTGCCAGCCAGCTCCAAGATCTCCTCAAGACCCCATCTTTAGCCAAGCCCGGAGCCAAGGCTGGAGAGATTCTGTCCGGGGCGCTGAAGAGCTTCACTGAAGCTAATGGGACCAGCTTCCACCTACATAGCTCCTCAGCTGTGTTTTCCAAACAAGCTCCTTCGGTCAGCCCGGCCTTTGTTAAAGATAGCCAGGCTAAGTTCAAACTGCAGCACAAACCACTGGGGAAAGGAGACTCCAAGGCTGACCTGAAGCAGCTCCATACCTGGGCTAAGGCTGGGCTCGGCGGGCTGGAGAGCGCTCCTTTAGAGGCTGAAATCAAGGCTAAGGCTGGAGCTCTGATAGTGGCTAATGCCCTGCGCTTTAAAGGTGAGTTGTAAGTGTGTACAGAAAATACAATACACAGGTGGGCTTGTCTGCACTCAGCTTCACATGCTAACTTTGGTTTGAGATCACAAAATCTTGAAAAACGTAGAGCTGATAAGGGAAAACCATTGTAAACATACTATTCATGTCTCGACTGTTGTCAAAAACAGTCTTGACAGTCATCCTATATCAAGAAACTGCACCCAGCTGCCTGAATGTTCAATAATGGCCAGCAACCAATGGCATAACTGGTTGGCTTTAGCTGTTTTTTTTTTTTTAACAGAAGCAGCTAGGCTGGGCTGCTGAAACAGATTAGTGTGCTATGTAATTGTGGAGTCATTTGTGATTATGCAACGTCTCTGTATTGAGCAGAACACATTATTGGAGTTATTTTCTGCACTGGATGTAAAGTGTTAGAATATTAAATGGCATGCACACGCACAATTTTCCACATTCAGACAGCACTGAGAGCCTATACCACAGTTTGCCCACTACAATGTGTGTGCCAGCATGCCCACCTGTGTGTTGTGTGTTGTGTGTGTGTGTGTGTGTGTGTGTGTGTGTGTGTGTGTGTGTTTCTGTGTGCGTGCATGCGGTGGATTCCAGCTGGTGGACACAGCAGATAAAGGATGATTCTGGGGTCTATCACTGAGAGCTTATTCATCTTCCATTGGGGGGTGATGTGTCATCTTAAATAATTGAGTAACAAGTGTCCAGACTCTCTCCCTCGGTGTCATGCCTAACATCTGTGCTTGGAGCGCTCCAAGTCTGCGTCGGCACAGCTTGGCTCAGATCTGCTCTTTGTGACGGTCTGCAGTGGTGGAAACTAGTCAACGTTTCAGTACAAATGCAGTCATTTAGAAACCCCATCTGCGATTTTACAATTGCGTCCCAAAAACATATCCATATTATCCTTATCTGAAGTTAATTGTTCATCGTTGTACCCTTTAAAAAGTAGCATTTAAGGTTAGAGAGTTAAATTCATGTTATGAGGCTGTTAAAGGGAGTCAGCATTTGTACAACTAGATTTTACTTCACCACAAGTCAAAGAAATAGCTTATTTTCCATTTTTTCTGATAACTTTTCAGGAATTTAATCTACCATCTCTCTCTTTTCCTCCGAGCCCAGCCAACGTTCGTGCGCCCGCTGACGTCGGATCTCATTTTTGTTTGCCGTCTCCGACAAAAGAGGACGACGTGTTAAATATATCCTTCCATTTCACTTGTTCTTTTTGTGGCGTTTTTGTCTCTGTTTTTGTGCTTTTGTCATTGTTTATCGCGGGTCTAATCTACCCCTGCCTCCTCTTCCTCTTCTTCCCACATGTCTCCTGTTCACATCCTTATCTGTGTCTATCTGTCTCTATTCCTTCTGTTCCCTCCTGCAGGTATTCTTTTTCTTTTTTTTTCTTTTATTAGGCGCAAAGAAGGAAAGGCTGCCGAAGTGAAAACAGGTTGCCAACAGATAGACAGCCCTCAGAAAATAACATCCCCTGACAGACTATACATTGATAAGCAATTTAATTATTTTTTCTTTGTTTGATGTTTTGACTTCATTACCAAATTAGTTTTTCTGTGAACCGACCCACGTTGGGCGGTTCATTAATTTTGTGGAAGAAATATACAAATTAGATTATACAGCAGATTGTGGCACACAAATTAGATTACGGAAAATTGGATTCCTTTAGTTTTGATTCATAATTTGAAAGTAGTCGATAGTTTTGCTTCTTGCTCTTACCAGCTGCCTCTGGTTTGTTGTAACTTTTTTTTTTTATTTGTCTTTGATTTTAAGGTCCTAAGGCAATTCATAGTGTGTGATAATGTAATGGTTGTTGGAATTTCTCTTGGCGCTGAACAGGCATCTGCTTCCTTGCCCGTTTTTTGTTTGTTTCACTTTCATTCCCTTTAGTTAATTATTGAAGGGGAGAATTAAAAAAAAAAACAACCCAAAACTCGTAGCTGTCCCTCCTTCCCTGGGCTGTGCACAGCATTCAACACAAAGGGAAGGTTGGGGGCAATTAGTAGTGGAACATGTTTATAGTGGAGAGATGTTAAAAGCAAAGAGAATGGCACGAGGACTGCAGAGAAAGAACAGTATGAGGAGAGATTTCTGGGTGGGAAGGGGACAAAGAGATGCAGAGTAAAAGAGACGGGAGAAAAGTAGAGAGGGAAAAACTGAGGGAAGTAAAGAAAGAGAGGGTGGCCTGCTGAGAGAGCGAAAGAGATTGACAGACATAGTTGAGGGATGTAAAAGGCCTACCTTGGGAGTTCCAGTCCACACTAGTTAATTAATTCAGGCTTTGTTCCTGTTTTAGACAAACAAACACTGGAGACGGAAGAAGAAGAAAAATAAGAATTGTGAAGGAAAAAAAAAAAACCCACAGTAGAGAGAAAGTTATACACAAGATAACGCAACAACACGGGGAGCTAGGAGAGGACGGGAGAGAACAGCAAGTCCCCACATATTTAACCTCTAATAATAGCTTCTGAAATACCACAACTACTTGTAATCAGAAGTACATGAGGGAGGAGAGGGAGCCATTCAGTCGCATTGATTCTTCTCTGGTTTTTGCCTGAAGTTTACAGTATGAATTGGTTAGCCTGTGAGCGATTGGATTTCTAAGCTGTGCAATTGTTTCATTGTTTATTGCTGATGGATATTAATGGATTCAGGTTTCAAGCGATGCTGGTCCCTCCGCTGCTGTGCTGTACAATAAAAGAAGATAATGCAGCACAAATCCGAAGCAGGCCCACTTGTCTAGATGCGAGTCCACGCAGCCACACACAGAGATCAACAGAGTCTGCAGTGCAGGCTGGTGAGGTCATTAAATCCCTGCTTGACACTTACGACTTCGCACACACACACATGTACACATGCTGTGGAGAAATTGTTCGTCGTCATGACATGACTTCGACAACACGGCTGCCACTTCAGGTAACCCTCAGCCGGTTGTTCTAAAATTCCTGTGCGATCATATTTCTCTCTCTGATGTGATAGGGAGCGGAGCGAATGTGTGTGACTTGTGCTAGCATGCCTCGGAGGGAGAATCGCATGTTGTTCTGCTGTGATTTGTGAGAGGATGGGCGGTTGTTGGAAAAGCCACCCCTATTGCTGAAACAATAACATGATAATAAGTGGATTAATCGATCAAAAGAAAATTAATCAGTTCGAACAAGTTTAAAGGAGCTCCAATTTTACACATCAGGTTCAGTTTGCTTGTCATGATGAGGACTACTCAGCATCTGAAAACAGTTGTATAATGTCTGTGGCTCTGGTGGGAGCTTTCTGAAGTCTAAAAAGAGAAAATAACAGATGACATCATCAGGTTTATTTCAACTGTGGCTCAGAGTCTGCATAGACATTTCTAACCGAAAGCCTGGATTTCAAACTTGCATTATAGCAAGTCATACCAGAGACTAAAAGTTTGCCTATCTCTGCCTTTGTTTTGACAGTTTCAGTAGAAGTAGAAAGGCAATATTAAATTGCTAGAGTACCCTTATAAATCATTTATGGCACAAAATGCCAAGCATTCATTTCCAAATGTGAGGATTTGCTGCTTTACTGTTGTTAATTACACAAAACAAGCAATTTGAAGATGTCACCTTGGCCTCTGGGAGCTTTCTGGGGACTTTCGTCAGAGCAAATGAGGCATTTAATTCTTTTTGGCCTTTTTTTTTTTGCACCTTAGCATTGTGTCATGAGTGTGGTGATCTTTTCAAGAGGTTAATCGATAATAAAAAAACGTCATTAGTTCCAGCCCCAGCCATCTCCAGGTGTCATTCACAAAGAGTGACATAAGTATAAGTCATAATCTGCCCGACCTCCTCGCTCCATCCCCTGTCCCCTGCTCTATTGAATGGGCCAGCGGCTTTGGGAATGTGTTGTGAGGTTATTACAACAGTAATTCCACTACTCTAAACTGACAGCTGTCAGGGGGTTAGTAGGGTCAAGTGGGATGCGGTGAACAGTGAATGGGATGCTATGGCCGTAAGGACCTCATAACAGCCTCTGTATAGTGCTCCAACTCAGCTGCTTTGAGAATACTAGACATTTTTTAATAGGCAGCCTATATCAATGATTCATGCGCAGTGTCAGTCGATGTCACCGTGTGTGAAGTCTATATGTATTTTACGAACATGGCGTTGTTTAACATAGTGCGTACCTTTTCACCCCTTCCAATCAATCATTCAGTGTTTTTTATTTTATTTTTTTTTTTACAGCCTATCCATGTCAAGCTCTCTGTATTCAAAACACTTCTGTCCCATGTGTTTGTTTGGCTGTTTGTTCAGGCCTGTGGGAGAGAGAGTTCAGCGAGGAGAGCACAGATCGTCGCACCTTCTTGGGGAAGAAATACACCAAAGTCATGATGATGCACAGAGCAGGTAAAAGAAAACACAGTCTGTCGCTGCCGCACTGCTGCCAGCAAATAAATGCAGCGAAAAGGAATCAAGCTCTGAAATGGCTTGAACATCTGTAAGGTCCAATCTGCTGCCCTCATATTTATCACTGTGTACCTTATCATTTATTTAGCACCCTTTTCATATTTTATGTATTGTCTTAAAACAACAAGGCAGAGTGAATTTCTGCTATGACAGCAGTAAAAGATGTTGGAGGAATGCTTTGTATTCTATTTGATATTATATTATAATGTCATTTCCAATTTATGAAATAGATTGTTTTGGTGATCCTTTGTCATCCTGTCTGAAGTTGCATTCACATCATGTTTGAATTGATTTACTATAACTCTGCAGTGTTTACTGCTTTAGTTCAGTTCATTTAGGCAGGTGAGAACTAAGGTGGCACCTCGTAACTGCAGTGACACAGCTGAAAATACAAGTCTGAACCCACTTTCAAGAGAACTGCCGTAGAGAGAGCTACTGCTGAAAAGCAAAACCGATACAATATAGCAAAAGCTCATCCTCTCTTTGACACTCTTGATATTTTCCTCAACTCTGTTTCTGTCTCCTCCTGTTCTCTCCTCCAGGTTTGTACCGTCATCATGAAGACGTGGAAAACATGGTGCAGGTGCTGGAGGCCCCTCTGTGGGGAGGAAAGGCCAGCCTGGTGCTCCTGTTGCCCTTCCAGGTCGAGAATCTGTCCAGGCTGGAGAAGCTGCTGACCCTGGAGCGGCTGTCCAAGTGGCTGGAGAAGACCAATGTCACCAGTATGGCTATCTCACTACCCAAGGCCAATATCACCAGCACGCTCAGTCTGCAGGTTAATACAGCAAACTTTTTTCTTATTAATCACATTTCTGAATGCTATAACCCCAAAATATATGTATGTATGCTGTGATCATATTTTACTTAAGTCACTCCAGTTCTGAAATCACTTGCAATGTAGTTTATAAATCCACACAAAGCTTAACATTTTTGTTTTTATAAACTGTTGAGTCTCATGTAGTTCAGACTTATGCATTATGAATGTGTACAATGGCAGACAGAGTGGTATCTCTGATGCTGTCTGCTCTGGAATGCTTGGATAGAAGTTTTGATAGAAGATAAAGGATTTGGCTGATGTCTTACCTGATTAGTTAAGAAGCTCATTGAGGATGTGACACGCTGTTCCATTTCAGTGTCATGTTTTGGAAGGAAACTTTCTCTTTTAGTTTGGGTCTTTTGGTTGTCTCCTCCTTTTTCTCTCCAGGAACATGTATACTGCTGGAGCACAGCCACATTAACTTGTACCCCCCTGAATTTTCCCTTTGGGTTTTGGCTGGTTCTGGCTAATCCTGGGTGTGAGTGTGAACAACACGGTGCTCTATTCCCACTGGACCAAGCCTATAGTCAATTAGCCTCATTTCCCAAGTCACCTTGGCATCACCAGCAATGGGATTTGTTGTATTTTCTTTCTAGGGCATCTACAGGTGTTCCCACAGGAGTGCTGCTTGTTGGTTACTTTTAGTTTTGATCTGTGTAGCCTGCATTTGTACTCAGCACAGCAGACTGCACATATACATTACATTAAATGTGCAGTGGAGAGGCAATTGCTCAGCTTTTTAATGCTGCAGTGGAATTTGACAGAGTGGTTTCCTTTCCTGCAGCCTCAGTTGTAGTTTCTTCTTACAGTTTCTGTCTTTCATTAATTTCCTACATCATTTTTCAATTCACCTGATACGGTTTCTTTCGTCTCAAAGCGATCGACTCCTCACTCATTGTTTCTTTGTCTTCCTCATCATCCTCTTGGGTTTTCCATGTCTTCTTGTTTTCTGCTTCTGTCTTGGCCACTTCCTCCTCCTGACTCGCACTCTGCTTATCTTGGTTCTCTTTCTCTTCGCCTTCAAGAGTCATTTCTCTCTATTCAAATGTCTCTCCTCTTCCTCCCTGCTTGGCTCTGTCGCCTCCTATCTCTCTGTCCTTGTGCCTCGGTGCTCTGCCTCCATGTTGCACTGTGTTTTTCGCTTGTCATTTTTTCTTTTCTTTCCTTCCTCCATGCATTCTTCACCTGCAACCTCCGTTTCATGCCTACGGTTCTGTCTTCCTCGTCCTCTCAGTGCTCTTTGTAACTGAAACAGTGGCCTGACTTGCCCCCTTCCAGCTCAATGTAGATTCAGACACAGGTGAGTTCAAATGTTTCTCCTTTCCACATTTCTCCTGTCTCCTTTGAGATGATGGGCATCCAGCTGTACACACAGCATAAGGCTGTAACGGCCTTCAGCAGGGAATCAAACCCTGGCTACTAGGAGGCTAAGAGGGGCCTGAGGATGACCATGACCTGTACCTCTACTGTGGGCTTCTAAAGCATCCTGCAGACCTCCTTTTGGAGGAGCACAAAGGCCATGCCACAGCCCAGCTGGTAGTCTGCCTGGATCTTTGCTCCTGTTACTCCCAGAGCCAGCGTGTGGCTGATCTGAGTCAGAGGAGAGAAAGCTCAGAGGAGCATCAGGCAGACAGGCAGCGGTTTAGTGGCTGCTGATGCTAATGTGAGTGCATGGGAGTTGTTAAGGTTCATAAGGCCAAACCTGAGGCTGTGTCGGGCTGCTGACTGAGAGGTTAGAGAGTTGTCGGCATGGTGGAAGAGCACGTATTTGACCAGGCCACAGTGTACATAGCAGGGGCAAGGGCGCACAAGTTGCTAGAATCACACAGGCCTCCACAACTTCAACAATATCCTGCTGATGTGGGTCATAGCAACAGAAAGTTCCCTTTTGAAGCTTATGTTGAAACTAATGTTGTCCTTACTAGCAATAATCTCTACCAGCATCGAAAACCTGTCAGAGAAAACACAAACAGCCCAACCTGACCTATCACAGTTATTGTTGTCTGCATGTGGAATCTCTGTGGTCGCCATTTGAGTCCGAGAGAGTCATTTCAGAATAAGAGACAGAAGGTGATGGTACAATAGTTGCAGGTGAGTAAGAGAGGCATAGAAAGAGAGAAAGAGGTTAGTTGTACCTGACAGATACAGAGGGCATGTCAGCAAAACCCATTCCCCAGGCTAGGGTACACTGACTGGAACCTATTACCATGTCCCCTTTAGATGTACATATTAACCTCATCATGGATGGCCCTCTTTCTAGTTTAACAAACATCTCTGTTGAGTTGCGCTGCCATGTTATTCTGCTAGCCATGCCCTGAGGAACAAGCTTTTGACATTAACATTGTCAGGACTCTCTTGGGAGGAGGCTGTAATCTAGAACTAAAGCTTTAAACAACTCCTTTTGACACAGCCATGACTTTGCCAGGGAAAGAGCAGAATACATACTGTTGCGCAAATCCCCTTTTGTCTCTGAAAGAGAGTTTGCTAGACAGGAGAAAAAAAAACTTTTACCATTTGTAAATAACTAAAAAAGTAGCTGTACAGCATTCTCATTATGTAACATAATTATGGATAAGTGCTTGAATGTTTTGGCCTCCGTTTCTCTGACTCGTCACGAGTCTTCTCCTGCCGTTTGCTCTCTAAAGAAAAAGAAATGCATTTTAGGAATCATTATGAACGGGCTAAAGCTCTGAACAAACCCTCAACCCATTCCAATCTCATTTCATCTGTCTGTCCAACCCCTCTGGCCAGTGACAGCCTGCCATGTCTTCTCTGACGATCATTTTTTCCAATTGGGTCGGGCAAATAATTGCTCATCACCGTACGTTAATGCTGTTTACCACTCTGTCTGTCAATGCTTAGGACGGTCATGGACTCCTGAGAGTGGACGACGGCATCAGGACAAACAGAGGATCACAGTAATGTGTGTGTGCGCGCGCATGTCAAGCCTAACACTTGTGTCCTGTGTGTGAAGCAATTAGAACAAACAAAATCACGCACTTCAGAGTCATATTGCGCGCATTTGCCACATCCAAACGCAGCCATTCCCTTCTTCACCTCTGTCCTCTCTGTCATATCAGCCTCACGGATCTAATTCCTTTTTCTAGATCTCTCATTTGCCTCTAATATGCCATCACTCAGTCCCCACCTTGGCTCTTCTGACCTAAATAGGAGTGACATTCGGCAGGCAAGTGAGCAGGAGGACGAGGGGGGTCAATGATTGCTCGGGGACAAGGTGGAAAGCGTCACAGAGAGCTATAAATAGCTGCAGAATTCTGCCTTTTCCTTTCTTTCCGTCTCCCTATTTGTGGTGTTCTCCTCTGGTGAAGGGCAGACTGTGTTGGAGTCTGTAGCCAGAGACGGAGAACCCTCTTAACAAGCCTGGCCCAGAGGTCACTGAATAAACCACCCTCATCGCTCTCTCCCTCTGTCTCTGATCCATTGCTGACCAGGCCACACACACATACACATTAATGGCCAAGCTTAAGCTCTGTTCTGGCTGTATCTCCAGTTGGTGACTAAGACATATGAGTGTGCACCGGAGAGCTCACTCAGTCATTGCTAATGAGGTCAAAAGGCCATCAAATATTTACAAGAGCACACGCCGCAGTATACAGTGTCGAGGGGCAGCTGTTTTAACACAGCTACCACAGCCCTGTGTCATATAAATTAATCAGATGTGTTTCATGGCCATTAGTTAAATATCTTGCTGAATGCTAAGGCCTCATTTTCCTTTTTCATTTGTGGTAAAAATGGTCTTGTGGAATAAAAAGCCGTTCACGTGTATATGCGAGCTAGTGAATGAGAGACAGAGAGCACATTGACCGTTCAAAAGAGGTAAAAGCCCATGTAAATAAGATAGCAAAAGGAGTATTGCTGATGAGACTCAATAAAGAGATGGAGAGGCTTTGAAGCTTCAACAGAGCTCATGGTGTGAGAGAGAAAGAAAGGTTTCTTTAAAAGCCGGTATCAAATGTGTCCATGAAATGGAGCTGTGATGATGCCAGTGCCACATAATGCATACTTGAAACCACCCACGCAGGATATTAAGGGCAGTATTGAAAAAGGCAGAACACGTCTGTAGATGTTTAGGGTGGCAATGGCTTAAAAGAATTATTTGGCGGTTTGATGATTGGTAAGCCGGAGGGAACAGGAGGTAAAAACTGTGCAGCAGCAGCAGCAGATGCAA
Source organism: Thunnus albacares (assembly GCF_914725855.1). Lineage (NCBI taxonomy): Eukaryota > Metazoa > Chordata > Actinopteri > Scombriformes > Scombridae > Thunnus > Thunnus albacares. The sequence continues at coordinate 20,180,784 of NC_058127.1, read as the reverse complement.
AGAGATTTATACAATTGTTGGGCCAATTATAGTCATGATTTGGGTGTCACAATTGATTGAACCAGGTTGGACCGAGTTTGTTACAGTCTGAGCCAACTGATAATGAGAACAGGGTGATGAAATCATACAGCGAAAGATCCTAATCATCGATGCTTGTTGTTCTCATAAAAAATATTATTTTAAACATCTGTGTTTGAAATGTAGATTGTTAAAGGGAAATTTTGCTGTGTCTTTTTCAACCAGCATTGTATCATTACAATGTGCGTAGTATATGCAAATAACCAATGTTTAACTTCCCTCCATGTTGCCTGCACCCAGAGCTCCGTGCTCATTTGCTGGCAAAAGTCTGCCAGGTGACTTTGGAGATCTGCCTTAGACTACAAGCTAGTTTCCTCGTTTTCTGTAGTGGTGCCTTCAAGCCTACGGTAAAATTCCGGCCTCCCAAAATACTCCTGTCTACCATGTTACACTAGCGATAGGGAAAAGCAGATACTAAAATATCATACTACTAAATACTTTAAAATATCAGTATATTTGGAAGAAAACTAGTTTCATGATAGGAGGCTGAATATCGCACTGTGGAATCAGACACTAACAGTTACAGAGTGTGGACTGGAAGATGACGGGAGTGACATTACAGCCGCAGCTAAGCTAAGCTGTTTCTCCATGGTACATCCAGAGGAGCTGAATATAACACAAAAAAATAACTAGCTTTACAATATAATGTCGGAGCAGAGTTGTGGCGGTACTATTACAGTTTATGAGGCGGAATACAGTGCTGTGGAATCAAACAAACACGGGAGCTCCATTACAGATGCAGCCGAAAGACAGGCGCTGCAGTTGGGGTAGCTTTGGATAGGAGGTTCCCAGGCAGAGGGAGAACATTCGCAGGGCAGCACTTCACCAAAAAGCACAATGTGAGCAGCTTTTGCTCCAAGGGTGACAGCCAAAATGAAGAACTCTTCAGCGGGAGAGTGAGTAACGTTAACACCGAACTCCATTGAAAAAGACGTCAATTTAACCTAACGATGATTGGTGGTGGATTGCTTGTGAACTGCTCATTTAAGTAACATTTTTACTGAAACAAACATTTACCTACAAAATAGGTGCCGAATTACAGTAGCTCCTAACATGACTTTATTTTTAAAATATCATCCAATTTGCTCGTGCTACATTTACAAGCAAGGCCTATTTTAAATTGTGTATCTTTCTAAGGGATTTTGGCATGAGCGTTTGATAGTATCTTACCATATGTGGCTGCATCCTGCTTTGCCTTTCCCACACTGTCCAAAACATGTGTGCAACTCTTGGCACTGAAGTCACAGGTCTGCAAGCAGGAAAACTCAGAAAAACTCAGCTTTCTCAGTCAATATAGCACGCACTGAGGAATTAATTGCTTCGCTTGACCACATTTACCATCAACACTGATTGAACATCCACATAAATAAAGTGGCAAAATTTTCCTTCAACATCACATTGTCAGAGAAATAGTCATTTAAAAAATTGTCAAAAAACATTGAGCCATTTTGTGGTGTGTCCTGATGACTTTATTATATTCTGATTTCAGATGAAGTTCACCTCATTCAGCTTTCTGCAGACTTTACAGTCCTTGTTGCCCTCATCTCTCCATCTACCATCTTATCCAAATTTAGCTTTATTTTTACTCTGTAAGGCAAATGGTTTTTGATGGATATCTACTTTTGTTTTGTTACAAGAATCATTGGAGTTTGCTTAGTAACACTACTTTAATCATAGTGTACCTGATGTCCAATATGTTGTCCTTTTTACATTTTCTGATATATGTCCCTCTCTGAATACTGAAAAAAATTGTTGGTGGAAACGATTATGTGTCTTAAGTAGGGTTCAATAACCTTAAAGTCACAGTGAAAAGGAAGTTAGGGTGTCCTCCATGATGTGACAAACTGTATTTCTGAGTGAAACGAAATAATGTGAGCAGGCATAGTTACAGGAGGGATTTAAATCCAGTCAGTCAGATCTAATGGGATTGCTAAAAGGGGGTGTGGCTTAGCAAATATGGCTGTGTGATTAATACTGTATCAGACTGATGGCTTCCACCCACACCTCTCTCACCCTAGATGTTAGATCAGGAGGAGGAGGAGGGAGTAATTAATAAATTAGAAGTCAACCATGTTCTTTCGAAAATATGAGCAAAGGTTTTGCCTAGTGACAAACCTCTGGCCCACGATATTGCTCTGCTACTGACTACAACCCACAAGCTAACTGTAAAGAACATTGTTTATGATGAGAGGGTTTAGTTAGCCACTCCAAATCATATTTGATTGGATACATCTATGTGTATGACCTGGAGTTCAAGATGAGTCATCAGGAATATTGTAATGTTTAACAATGATGAGTGATTTTGATATAAAATACTTAAAATTAGGACAATTTTGGCATCTAACAAGAGACAGCTGACACATGGACACAAGGTTAGAACTTGGGAAATGTATTTTTCATTTTAATGTGTCTTAAAGGTCTTTTCCCAGCTCAAGATCCATAGTTTTCAAGCAGCAGTTGAGATGAAAGGAGCACTGTTTAGCGATAGTCTCCCTGTTTGATCTCTGATTTTCCTCTCAGTTTTCCTTCTTTCCCATCGTCATTATTAAGGCTGCTCTGTCCTTTAACATCAACCCGCAGCAACTCCTCGCAGAGAGGGCTATAACATGTCCTGGCTGCCTCATCCTATCCCCTTAAACCCCCCACAGGTACACCCAACAAGCTACTTAGTGGGCTCAACCATCAAGCAGAAATAATGTGATGTGGATTGCTGCATGCCTCAGGGTTAATGCCATGCTACCTCAGGCCTGGTTAGACTGCACCACTGTAAGTAAGCTACACAGACACCCACAGAGGAAGCAACCAGTTGACGCTGTGCGCGAGGCATCAGCAGTCTGCCCAGTACAGTTCCATCTAAGATTCATGTAGTGCTTGAGAGAGAAAGGGCAGCCAAAGAGCATCTCCCAGAGGTTTCTCTTCCCATATAATGCGGTGCCACACCTCTGTTGTGCACAAGGCCTCCATAGGCTCCCCTGACAACCCTGGCCTGTTTCCCAGCATGCTGCCACAGGTTCCCTTAATTTTTAAACACTATGGCTTAAAAAGAATTAACCAAGTGCTTTTGCCTTGACAAGCAGAGCATGAGTCAGAGAGGAAGGCAGGGTCATGAGGGGTTGGTGGGTACTATTTATATGCTACATAGTGTCACCTGAAACACTGTAGGCCAAGTGAGCTGGGTCTGCAAGGATCACTGGTGAAGAGAATGAGGGAGAACGGACACGAGCAACACCGAGAAAGACGGAAACCAGCTGCTTTTCCTCTCACAGGTATATGATTTGAGGAATCCAGCAGCTTAAGTCTGTTTCCGTTTCCTCATTGGATAAGGAGCGAACCGCCTCGAAACGATTTCCAGCGGAGATCGACAAGTTGAGAGAGCGACGTACGTATATACCGGGGCGAGCTGGCTTGTCAGAGAAAGAGAAGGATGAGGCGGAGAGGAAAAAGACTGAGTTAGGAGCAGAGAGAGAGAGACAGAGTGGGATAAAATAGAGGCACGCGGGCAGATGAGGGATGGGGATGCCGGGCGTGTGGCAGAGGACAGTGATGTAGTGGTAACGGGTGGAAGAAGAGAGGAAGAGCGGAGGAATAATGGATGAGGACAATAGAAGTGCATTAGAGCAGGAGATTGTGTGTGTGTGAGCGTGTGTCTGTGTGGAGGAAGGAGGCTTGGCATGAAAACACTAGAAATGGAGTGACAGATGCCTACAACTGTATATAACATCTACTTATTTCATGTATAGGCATAAGCTGACATGATCCAGTTTAACTTCCTCTTGCATGCACACATGAACTTTTAAGTAGAAAAGCAGGCATTCTACATGGATTATTACAATTGTCTATTAGCATGCCATTTGAAGAGCTCAGAAGTATTAGACTGAGCTATCACAACGTGGTTTTGAAAAGCAAGCCAAAGTCAGCGAGGCAACACCCACAGAACATCTACTTTTTGCCAGAAAAGTGGTCCAAATATTTTACTGCTGTAGTCTGCCAGTAAAAGATATTTCCAATAAAGAGTTTAATCAACAAAAGTTTAAATAATGTTTGAAAACACGGTCTTCACCCACTCATATTCCTCTGCAGCTTGTCTTCTAGCCGTGGCCTTACTCACGCATATCTACAAAGAAATCCACACACACACACACACATACACTCACACCCACACATGCTCTCATCTGGCCCCTGGAGAAGCCTGTCACTGTGAGTGGCCCTCTGCCATGGGAGGATAAACTACCTGTCATGACGACGACTTTCTGCGGAATTCATATCAGAGGCAAAACAAAGGAGGTGCCGAGGTCACGGGGCATCACTCTTAAATTATTCATCCTCTGCTTCCTCCTTCCGTCTCCTCTCTGCCTGTCGCCCACTTTGTTCTGCCAGCTCACAACAAGGGCAACTGTCAGCCTCCTTCCCATCTCAAATTTTTGGGGTATAAAGTAAATAAACCTTACGGTGTAAAACTCCTTTAAAAAAAAGTTATCGATTGACTGCGGCGGAGGATATGTTTATGTTTACGTTAAACATGTGGCAAGCTCCGGAAAGGTCAGCTCATGTCTCCCACTTCTGAATGTCACAGCATCATGAAATTTTAAAATGTGCTTTCCCTCCCACACATTGTTTGGTCTCCTTGCGTGCATAATTGATCAGTGTCCTGGCAGCTGCTCATACACATACGCTTGCAGGATGTTTCTATATAGGATGGCTTCAAGCTTCGGAAGAATTGATTCAAAGCGGTTCATAAATCTACATCACTCTGTGTTTTTCTGTCCCTAGAAACAGTTATCTGCTCTGGGCTTGACCGACGCGTGGGACCAGAAGGTGGCTGATTTCTCCGGGGTGTCGGACAAGAGCAAGGGGAAGCTCCGCCTGGGCGGCGTCCTCCACTGGGCCTCCCTTGAGCTTGCTGCCCAGGCCGGGAAAGGAAGCGCAGATCTAGAGGAGGAGAAGATAGAAAAGCCCAAGATGTTTTACGCTGACCACCCTTTCATTATGTTTGTTAGAGACAACGCTACCGGAGCCCTGCTGCTGATGGGGGCTCTGGACCATGCAGAGGGAGAGGCCATGCACGATGAACTGTAGCACCACCAAAAGTTACCAACATCTGTCCTCTTTTTTTTTTGTCTTTTTTTGTCTCTTTCTCTTACACATTCACTCTCAAAGACTACACACCAGTTTTTAAGAGGAGACATTGTCATTCACTGTGGCACACTATCACATCAGACTATGGCTGGCTGTCATACATTGACACTGCATCTCACACTGACTGACACTGACACCACCATACTTGACACAGTCTTATACACACACACCCACACACACATCGACACCTACATGGCATACATAAATGAAAATACTGTACAAGACATTACTAAAGTTGATGGATACTGAAAAAACACTAACTCGGACAGACTCGCAGTTTATATCCCTGCTCCTTGTCACTCCCACGCATGTAAACTCTCTCACACACACACACACATTCAAGACCTCAATGAACAAGTCAACACGAAGCAAAATGACAAACAAGAGTGCACTGACAAACACTAACATGCTGACAAGCAGTAGTGGTTACATTGACACAACACTCCAACAGCAACATCAACAAAGAACTTTAACAAACAGATGCTCACAGTGACACTTGAATCTTCCCTGTCAGGGCAGGTGAGTGTGTGTGTGTGTGTGTGTGCCTGAATATGTGTGTGTGTGTGTGCGGTGACCGACAGATCAAGGGTGCCTGTGCAGCTTCTTTCGGAGCTGGCAGGAACCTATGGCGGGGTCCCCTGGGCTGCATCTCAGAAAGACTGATGGATCGGCCAAATGCTTATTGATGAGCCAGCTTAATGCTAATGGCTGTAATGAGTCACAACGCTTGTCAACAACACGGAGAGGACAGGGAACCTTTTAATCTCTTAATACCATCAGGGATCGATGACACCGTTATACCGCTGGAAACAAACATGACTGACATCGCTTGACTTAAATGTAACAACAATGTTTAGGGTGATTACAGCAATTAAAAGATGTATTGATTTTCATTTGTATATTTGCTTTTTGGATGAGTTGAGTAAATTAACAACAGTGGCTACTGCTGGAATGCATATTTGATGTTTAATATGAGGATTCTTTTAAATAAATATTTTCTTGCCTGGTTTTTATTTTATTTTTTTGTTGCTTGAGCTACAGTATATTTATCAGTTTCTTCACCTGATCCTGGTACAAACCAATGAATCAAAAATTGCTATTAATATATAATACGAGTGGATTGCCACAGCTCCATCTTTGTTGACAGTACTGATAGAGGCTAAGACTGGAGGCTTTTTTCGTCTTTAATTCTACCCTGAACTGAATTGACTGACCCTCAAGGGTGTATGAAAGCAGATTTAAAGCCCTGAACTAGCATCAGTAATCGAATTTTGAGGGGCAACACTTTCACTGTACAAAGTGCAGCAACAAACTTAAAGGCCTCCAAACTAGTAAGGGTAAAAAGTCCTTCCTCCCTGTTTCACCAATGAATTATTGAGAAATAAACATGAGTGAAAGAAAGAAGTAGTACCTTCTTGCAACTCCACTTAAAACAGAGTTAGCATTTTGGTATCGTCAATGTTTTATTAAAATACTAGACGATTTCAGAACAACTGCATAAGATGTTTTTGTGTAGTACCATTGCTCTATCTGCCTACACACACACTCACACTAAAACACACTTATGTGATGGTTTTATTCGAGATGTGATTGAAGTCTGGTAGCAAAACCAGAAAAAGGAGCGGTGCAGTGCATTTTCTTTAAGGTTAAAATGTAAATGTGTTCTACATCTGTCCTGTTATAGTGCTAAATAACAGCGTCTAGACACACAGCTGGTCCATCTGATGCACAGCATTCTGTGAATCTGTTCCAGTAACACCCCACCATTACAGCTTTGTTCCTAATTTAGCTCTCTGCACAGGTCTGCTCAGCAACAGTGTGTGTTTGTGTGTGTGCATGTGCTGTTCACATGTGCATTCATGTGTGAATAAAGCTACTTCAATGACCTCTCTGCAGTGCCCTCCTGTGCGGCAGAAAGTTGTAAAGGGCACAATACTGCAGGTATACTCCACACTGAATAAACCCAGGGGCTCAATTTAGACAAGCCGATGATGGATCCGAGGCCGTCTGCTGTGCGCACATCAATCCTGCTCATTCCAACACCAGCTCCCCGCTGACTCGCCTTCACATTTTATTCAGTTCAGAACACTGACAAACACATGCATGTCCACATCCGCTCACAGGTAGCCAGACATAATCTGATTTACTGAATAGGAGAAGGTAAGAAAACCACTTCTGAGTGATGTGGAGCAGCTATATATACTGTATCACAAACAGAGAAGGTTCGCATTGCATGCAAATGTAATAGTTAACCATGCTTTGAATGGTGATTGTGCTGATAAACACTAATAAACTCAATTTTCTCCTTTCTTTTGGTATAAATGTTTTGCCTGTGGTCTCAATAGATTAACATCTAAAGTCACTTCCAAAGCTTTAAAAGCTTCCAAAGCTTTAAAATAACACACAGCATGTGTTTTAAGAGGAATATGAGACTATTGATTTGAGTTCTTAATAGGCCAGTTAATGTACACTTTCCCATTTACATTTTTTCACTGAGCTGTAGCTGCATAAAATGGAATATTTTCTCTGGATTACAGCGTTTAAGACAAAGTTTTCAACTAATTAGCGAGAACTCCAAAACCAATTGAATCCACAGTGTAATAAATTTGTTTTTGTAGGTGACCCTTAAAATGATTTGTCATGCCACTATGGTTAATGTTTTTAACTGTATTCATAAAAGTGCTTTTTCAGACAGCCTTTTTTGTTGACTGTTGGTGTGTGTTGTCTCTTCAGCACACTGTGGCTGCAGGGCACTCTTTGGCAATAGCAAGCAGCAATATTTTGGACAGGTAATTGAGGTGAAATGCATTATGTGCTCTGTGTGATGACTTGACACTATCACCAACAGTAGAGCTTCTCCCAAACCCTCTCACATGAAAAAAGGTTCGAAGGGAATTTAATGTTTAATATCTGTTTTTAAATAAAACATGATGTAAAAGTGGAACCATGAACCCGTCTCTCCTGCCGCCTCGTGTGATGGGTTCAGCTCTTGGACAATCCGAGCAGCAGAAAAGAGGGGTGAGACAGCGAAAGAGCACTCAGAGCAGAGTCATGCCAGTTACAGTACTTACCCTTTAGAGCAAATCGTAGAAGTGGCTCTGCTCAATTGGGGGTCAACTTGCTGATAGGGATGCTACAGGGGCCCCTCCATTTTCGCCTTGCTCTTGTTAAAAGCCTGAGATAGGTCAAAAGTAAGAGGCAGGCATGTGTTAGATGGATACAGAGATGTTTCATACTTTTGTTCAACCGTAGGGACTGCATATTGACATTCTGAAAAAGCCACACAGGCAGCAACTGCTTCAGACCATTTTCATTAAGAAGCTGATTTAAACCTCTAAAGGGAATGGGAGAATGGGATATATGGTGCATTTGGCTTGACTTTAATGAAGATGCACTTTCGCAGCCACTTAGATGAACAAAAGAGCCTTCAGTCATAAATTTACCTAAGTATTTACATAGCTAGAGTTCACATTAGGCAATATCTAGAGTTAGGATATGCTTCCCCAGGACTATTTATAGCTCAGGGAAAACCTAGTTAATTTAAACAAACCTTTTTAATTTTGTATGAATTAGTGAGATTTAGCTAACATGTATTAATGAATAAGGAGCCCCCACAGATGCATAAAATAAGACAAAACCAGCCTGAGAAACCAGAGGAATGACAGGGTTGAAAATACGGCAGGGACAATCAGGTGGAACCAAGTCAAATAGCATTTCCTATAGACAGACTTCATGTCTCAGCATGTTATTCAACAGATTGATTTTGCAATAGAGGAACACTATGTTTTCATTATTTTACTGCTGCCTGACAGAGATTTATTTTCTTCAAACTACTTTCCAAGAAGTTTTCCCCTCCACAGTATGTTACAGTTTTGGAGGGACAGCCAACCAATCAGATGGCTCACGTATTTTGGCATCCAATAGGAGAGCCGGATTTTTTTCAATTTTGGAACAGCGAAACCGCCTACTAGCCGTCACCCTTTAATCGGTTTACCGTTGTGCTCATGGAAAAAGAATGCAATATAGCTTCCAAAGACATAAAAACCCCGTAATGTATCCTTTCAGCCATTGCAGCGGACCCATAAAAGGTGATAATATATAACTCTTACTAGATATTTTTGAGTTGGGCTGTGTTTAGCTTGTGAGGCAGCCAGCAAATGTTAGCTAGCTAGCGCTAAGTGTTTTTAGCTAATCTATGAGCTAGTTTACGCGTCAAAACACATTAAGATGAATATTTCAATGCATAAATATGCATTTATATATACACAGGTAATTTATATCAGGTATTTAATGGTACTGAAAAGTCATGCTTCCCTATGTATCATGGTTTTGGTGTCGTTGTTGATTTCAAAACAGTCAGCATTGCTCCAACTTAAATTCAAAACCACAATATGTGTGCGTCATATTTCACAGCAGACATTTGGACTCATCATGGCAGGAGATGCACCGGTGAGACTAATAATATTAATCATAACTCTGTACCACTTATGTGTCTCTATAAACCACAAATTGACCAGCATGTACAATACCTGGGTCCTGGCACTGACACGTGTATGGACTGCAGTATTATGTGCATAATGTGTGTTTGCTTAGTTAATAATTAAATATCGACCAGGAGAAAGTTGTATATTGGGACTCAAGTAATATATGCTTGAATGATGTGCTCTTTATGAGTATGGCTTCTTATCTACAGAGATACACTCTCCTAGTAACACATAGTAATAGTAGTCATTTGTCAGTAAATGTTTTATACAGCTATTTTCTGCTGCTGCTCCCTTACTAGGATTGAACCATGTCAAAACATGTTACTGCTGTCATTGATTAGTTTTTGTTCAGTATTGCTTGCTAATTTCCTGGGAAACCACAATGCTCCCCAATAGTGGGTCTAAATGACATTGCTACTGGATAGGATGACTTCACCAGCATGGTTTGGCTACTAGTCAACACACTTTTAAAGCTTTCCAGGAGGACTTTGCACTTGTAAATTGCGGTTTTGAATGTGACAAGATGTGAGCAATTTGGACTGTATGGCTTTGCATAAATGTATGTAATTTTAAACCTATAAATGATAAGTGGGATCTGACTTGGCAAACCGCAAGCTAACAAAAACATTTGAAAATATTTACATTAAATATCTCACAATAGCTTTACTCTGTCACAATTGTCTATTGTCTTCTTCAGCAGCAGATAGTTAATCTGCCTGAAGCGAACTGTCTCCAGCAGCCCATATTAATGTTATTGATCATTGTCAACTTTTGTGCTTCCTCCAACCTCAGATCACACTGTACTATGGGGTTTCTGAGCTTTTCTCCTTCCAGTTAAGGTTTCTTTTTTCATTAGGCCATTTCTCTGTTCTTCTCCCCAATAACCTGTCTCCTTTATTGCACACAGTCCTTAGAAACTGACAACTTGGGAAACTGAATCAAAGTTTCAATAAAGCCTGGACTGCTGTGGGCTTTGACAAGTGAGGTGGCTGGAGTGGAACAGAACAGACAGACACCGAAGGAGGACATATCACTTCCAGAAAGATAAATAGTTCATGAAGCTGTTGACTTCACCATTTTATTACTTTTGTCTAAGAATTTTCTGCCTGCCTGCAGATCTTTCAGATCACAAATTATTCATCGTGCTCTCCACAGGCCCCCAGCTGTCAATCCCAGGATTAGAAAGAAGTTGGTGGGGAAGATGGGTGTTGTAGGTTTGTCATGATCTCAGGTGCAGGCATACTTGCCAAGACCTTGATAAAACTGTAACAGCTGTGACTGGACCAAATCATCATTTAGCGCTATGTAGAAAAAGACAAAGCGACAGACAGCAGTGAAGACTCTGAAGCTGGATGAGACTGCTTCTTACTTTTTGTTCTTTGGCCTTTTGTCTCCCCAGTGTTTCAAATCTGACCCAGAAGGGTTGGCCAGGACAGTGTGCCACAACCTTTCTGACAATGACTGGAAGTCTCAGGTGGTCCAACCTAAAGGTAAATGATAATGATGGCTGCACACATTAACATGCATACTGCATGTGTGCAAACATGACACACATCTTGTAGATCAAGAAGTGATTATTTGAACTAAAATGTCACTCTCAACATTTTAAGAATATTGTTACTTTCGGAGACTTTGAGGTGCAACATGTACATGTTATGTCTTTATTATTTTCAGTATTTAACATAATAGTTGCATTGAATAATTAAGAGCATGTACCATTCTGATTTGATATAAAGATAATGCATGTTTAAATATAAAAGATAAAAACAAATGAATGCTCTTGATGTATTGAGAATTAATTTTATGCATACTTGTGCGCTTATGAGGTGAAATCCATATCTTTCCTACACTATTGCACAGCCTGATGCCATGAATTTTTTCCTTTTATGTGGTTTCTAGCAAATCTTTAAAATGACAAGGCATCGCGCAATTATGTTGTATGGGTCTCCTCCAAAATGCCTAATTATGTAATTATGTGATTATCTTTGGAAGGAAGAAATTGTGTGATTTTTTTTTTTTCTTTTTTCTTCAGCAGTTTGGATTTTCGTATTTTCATTTATACAATAGTAAGTCTCGGCACAATTACATAAACCCTGAAGTTCAGACTACTGTCAAAAGTAATGACTGTGCTCAAAATAACAGAAAAAGAAAGAGTAGTGAGCCTAGATTATTCTGACAATGTGAACCAGATGTAATTATGAAAATGGGTGTCCTTCTTTTATCGTATCACTGCAATGAAGGTCTCTTGAAATGTTTTTTTTGTTTTTTTGGTGCATTCAACTGTGTGTCTGTACATGTACTTACATACTGTAAACCACAGTAACTGGAGATTAAATGTAGTGAAAAGGCTTTGGTTCGACTGTGCACCAATAACCTGGTAAAGCCATCAACCTGTTAATGGAAACCTTGTCAGCAGTGAAGAATTGATGGTCAAGTTCTCCCAACCACCAACAGTGGACCTCCACAGGGTTAGAACTACAGTATCTACATTGCAGACGAACATTAAAGTGGAATACCATTCAATGCGAGACATATGTTATTCTTGTGTTCTACTATGGCCCAATGTATGTATGTGAACACGAACAACTCTCATCCAAAGCCAAAGACCATACATCCAGGAATCACCTGCTGTGTCATCCAGACTGTGTGTCTCACAAGTGTTTCATATGCACCGAATGGAAGTTGGATTTTGTGAGCCACCAGATGTTTGTTTAAGCCTTTACAACCAAATGAGTGTTTTTTTTTTGTTGTTTTTTATAGTGGTAATACCAGTGCCGAATTAGACAGTATGCCCTAGAAAATCATTCCAGTTCTCTAAGCCAATTCCTTTCCATTTTTTCTGATTGATTCTCAGATGTACTGTGCATAACATGACTTCTGAAATTAGATGAGAAAAGTGTTCTTGTTTACTCAGTAGTATAAACTATTTTTTTCTGTTGCATAGGAACAACATATGTGTTGAAACTTGACACTAATTCCTGAATTAGAGATTCATTTTGCAACTCTTTGCAGCGGTTTCAATCAGGTGAAGGCAGGGAATCAGAACATGCATTTTAGTTCATTAAAAAGAAGATACACACAGACATGTTCGGTTTTATTTAGATTTTAGATATAACAATACACAGTACTACAGTACAAGCAGGACCGGAAAATGTACTATGTATACCAGAAATAATAATACAGTATTGTTGCATATTTATAATATTGTCTTCAATGATGTGAGTGTGTTTTTTATTTAATTCGACAATCATAAATTGACACATTGAGGCAATAGTTTGTTTTATTAAGCAAATGTGAATAGACTGTGAACTCTATCAATAAAAGCTCCAGCGCAGTAGATAACAAGGAGTTAGAGAGTAAGACATCACATTTCAATTTCAACTGCAAAAGCCAAATAAAGTTTTATATAATAGCTTGAAAATTTAGAAAATGTTCATGATATACCCTATTTTGCCCATAGTGATCTTTCCTTTGTCCTGCTGTGACAGAGATACTTTCCCTGTCCTGGGTCTTTGTCATGTTAATGTGCTTTGTTAAAAAATACTTTAAGACACCTGATTAAGTGTATATATGCCCAAAAGTCAGGTTTCTGTGGGAAAAGTTTATCTTTGATAACCAGGTTTCTTTTAAGACCTTAATCTGATGAGGGAAACTAGGTTTTTCTGTTTACATGCATTTCAGAAGTCCAGTGACAGTTAAAAGCCAGGACAAATCAGACTACCGAGGTCCATGTAAATTCAGTCACTGCCATATGGCAACAAGGATATAAAACCCAATTAACACTTTTTTTTATCCTTTTAATTGCTTCCCTGTTGTTGACAACAGGAGCAAGAAGTTCTTAAAAGAGGGTGAAAAAAATGAATATGTTGACAATCTACATTTCCATGACAACTGATCAAACTCCATCTATTGCTGATGATCTTGCGATATGATGGTGGGATTGTTTTTGTCAACTGTTGTTTTCAAGATCAACCTTTACTCAACTGTTTCCCTTTTGCGTTCCTCTAATCTCATCTCTTTTTATTTACCTACTATTTTTCTCTTTGCTGTCTAAATCATTTTAAATTATGTTTGTAAGTCGTTAATCATTTTCTGTTTTTTCCTTTGACTCAGGCAACAACTGTGCAGACTCATTTGAATACAGTGAAAAAACAGAATAATGGCAGATTTGGAGAATATGGAGACCAGGCCGACATTGTTGGTGTGTGCTCAGTGAACCTGCACAGTCACTGTCCTCTCATCAATTGAATTAATAGAATTAATTACCACTCTCTTCCTGGGAACACACTGCTGGCATTTACATGTGGTGACCCATACTCTGTTCTCTGCAGTGTTTATATATGCGTTAGTGTGTGTACGTGTACACGCACCTTCCCCTTGAAAATAACAGCTGCTGAGCGTGGGCAGTGATCTCACACACACACACACACACACATACACACCTCCAGTCACACTCTGGCACGTGCACATTTAGCCGTACCTGCCTATTAGCATTATCCGACAAGACAGCTCTCTGTATAATCTGCATAGTGATATCATTCGGTGATATTGGAGGTAGCTCAGGCACCACCTGCTTGCGTGTTAAAATTGCTGGTGAGGAATGGGGCCAGGTGGGTGGGGAAGCTTCATGGAGTTAGAACACAGCCTTCTCCAATTATGATATACATCGTTATAATTGGGGGATACATGTCATTAGTTGTAATTGCACCAACTTTTGCTGCCATTTCTCTGGGGGTGTGCACAGTTGCACGGTGACACTATCACACCGAATAACCACTCTTGTCCTTGGACTCTCCGTCCAGCAGAGGTTGTTAGTTCTGTGGATCATTCCCGGTGTAACCAAGGACTTGTGGATGAAGGACAGAGAGAGAAAGCTGTATAATTCCACCAACACACCTCCATCGCAACCGTGGCATCGGGTGGAGTCCTCCGTTCCCTCACAGGTGCACCACACATTCTCCCCCTTAGCCAAATGTAGCTGCAGTGGAGCTCTGCACCAGATAACGACTGAACCCCAGTGAGACATGTGTTATGGAGCCCTTAATGAAAGAGTTGTGCCCCATTGAGCCCTATAATGAATGTTCTGACATTGAAAATCCTGGGGGGGCTGCTTAATTCCTATGAGTGGGTTCAAGCAGCTAACGCATTTTTGATGGAGAAAATAGTGGCTGAATGAGGTGATGGATAAGACTGTGTTTAGCTGTGTCTTTTTAATTGGCCATGTTTAGTTAGTTTGGTATGCGTGTACCTGCATGTCCCCGTCAGAGAGGTGTTGGAAAGCCTTTGTTCAGGCTCTTTATGCAGCCTTGTCCAGCTTTTCTGATACCTGTTTAGCTTTCATCCTGACTAATGGAAATGTCAAAAACACTGTAGAAATGCTGGACTGCCCATTCTCCTCAGAAGCCAGAAGATGTGAATCAGAGATTGCTGCCAAGCCTTGTCAAAGATATACACACCCCTACACACAGGCGCAGTGCTATGCAGTATTATAACTGATAAGAGCTTTTGTAGATTTTGGTAATGATGTCCCTGAATACCAAGTGAGCTGCATCTAAAGAGACCCACAGGAATTAATAAAAATGTCTCCTATTTCATGGCCGCAATAGTTTCCTGCTTTCGAGAGATCACAAAAGAGAATCACTGAATGCCACAATTTAATTATGTATTTCAGGATGTCTTGCTGTGTATGCGGCTTTGTAAATTTTGCATCCCCATTATGGTCCAGCTCTTTGTCTTTCCCCTGTCTCCCTTTTCTTCTTCACTCTTCCATTCCTCTTGTGCTTTTTTCTTCCTCTCAACTCTCATTTCCATCTCTTTCCTTTTTCTCACGTCCAACGTCTCATTTCTCCATTTTTTCCTCTGCCCTTTCTGTCTTGTCTTTCTTGTCTTTTCACTCCCCTCCCTTTTATCCCTGTGTTCTCTTTCATAGCTCATCCTCTCCTCGCCATCACTCTGATTCATTTCTCCTCTGCTTCACTCTTTTACATGGGCAGGTGGCAGAGCAGCTGGCCTACTACGTCCATGTGTCAGAGACGGTAATCACAGAGGAGACGTTTGATGCGGCCGTGCAGTTTAGCACAGTGTGGGGCGAACCCACCCAGAATGGAGCAAGATAACCCGTTTGCATGCCCCCTTGTTTGTCCTCAGCCCTACAGGGAAAAGAGCATCAAGGACAACTACACTAGCAACATGTACCGGTACCTCGCCAGCCTCACAGGTGGGTACCTGGAGGACAGACAGTTTACTGTCAAATGACACCATAGTAGTTCTAAAAAAACTTTATGACTCCGATGAAGAGTATGTTTAGGGGGGGTCCCCTCTACACACCATGAAATAACGACAGACATTGATATCCTCTGTTAACATTTGCTCCAGTCCTCCAGAAGCTTGGCTTTGTCCTGGTGTCTGGCCCGCTGGTCTGCAGCAGTGTTCTGATGTCGGCGCTGCTGGCCTGCTGCTGGTTGCTACTGTCTGCTGCAGCTGTCTGGATTCCAGGATTTTTTTTTTTTATTATTTTTTTTTGAGAAATTGTATTTGATCTTAGGCAACACAAACAGACTTAACCAGACAAGATATTCAGAGAACTGATTAGGGTTTACAAGACAGAACGTGTTTGAAAATTGAATTTCAAAAATTTATTGTAGGGCTTTATTTTACTCCTCCTTGTGTGGTTCTATTTTGAGCATGCACCTATGATGTACAGTAGTTGTCTTTCAGTCCTTTGGAAGATCTTATGTCTTAACCACAACCTTCCTGAACAGCAGCACTTTCAATCAATTTGACTAAAGCTTCCTAAAAACGATCCTGTCATAGGCGCAAAACATTTCCTCTTGAAAACTGAGTGTGCATCACAATAAAGGTTATAGTGCTCTCCTCTTTGACAAAATGTCAGTTTGACAGCCGACAATTGATCCGCTTCACGTGGAACGACAAGCGCCTCTACAATTTAGGCTTGTTCTTTCATGTTACAGCCAAAGAGATGCTCTCTGTCGTTCACAAAGCCAGAAAGGTAAACGCTGATGGACTAGTTGAATTGAGACACACACGGGGGTAATCATACAGTATACTGGTGCGTTGTGATGGTTCAATTCTCATGCTAATTTTCTCAATCAGTGTACAAAACGCCACTGCTTTTCAAAGAAGCAACACGCACTCCTGCACAGGCACACGAATGCACCCACACTGGTAGTAAACAGAAACCGCACACCCGCAATTACAACCTTCTCTACCTGACGCAGCCCCATGTTTCCCGGATAATCAGAAAAAAGATTGGATAATCCTGACAGAAATCCTTTTCATTACCTCAGCCCCCTGCAAATTCTCATTTTGCAATATCATTTTCAGTCAATATGCCAACAATCAAAGGCATTTCAAGGATTTAAAATTCCTAGACTCTCAAATCTGGCCCGTGGGGTAAACATTTTTTCTTTCTTTTTTTTTTTTACAAACTTTATTCTAAACTTTCCAGATTCAATAACAATGAGGTCACAATGATTTGCCCACTGTCACTGCAGACGGGGCGTTAACACCATGAATATGTATGTAAATGGAGAACACCGGTAATATTATAGCTCCTCCTGGGTATACAGATTTCACTCCCATGTCAGACGGAGTGGTAGCAATCATGCAAAGCACTTATTTGGCTAGGAGCAAGGCTGTACCTCAATCACTTTTTTTTTTTTTTTCATCTATTCACTTCAGCCTTATAAAGGTCAACTGACCCTAGAGAGCATGCACATAGACACCCACATTAAAAAATGCCCATATACAGCACAAACAGGTGTGGGAAGAAAACAATACCCACTGAAACTCTCACACATAGGTTTCTGTGCGCTTCAGCTGTTTTATTTACCCTATGTGCTCTGACTCGGCTCATTATTTTTGTTTTCCTTCATAGTTTCCTGTCCTTATCCTCTTTAGCTCTTCTGTTTAAAGGCTAATGGAGGGCTTCATGTTGCTGCCATTGGGTATGAAAGTGTGTTTTGATGATGCCCAGATATCTTCCTTATGCTGATTCAAACTGTTCTCTCAGTGAGAACAGGAAGCTGTGCTCTCATCAATACCCTGGCCTTTAAAGTCCCTCATTATTCATTATGACCTTGCAAGCTTGTTCCCTTCTGTTTTCATTCATGTACCCGTTGTTCATTTATGACTAATAGTTTATTCATATTACTGTATTATGTTATTCTTCAACCTGTGTACCTCCCTTTCAAATCAGAAGTGGTACACACTGCATATGTGGTTAGCTTTGGAGTAGAAGAAGGTTTTCTTAGCTTTCTCTCGTCCATGCCGGTGAAATTGCACACACAATTTTTTTTTTACCGCTGAGGGTTGCAGATTGAATTCCATTTGATCTCAGTGCAAAGAGTGAGTTGCATATTTCATTCCATCTATCTTAACAGTTGTTTTCCTTGTCCTTTGTAGACATAGAAAACCTAAAAGAGTGCCACTCTCTGTGCTCTCCACTCTTTAATGCATGTTCCTATCCTTGCACTTTGTAGGCATAAAAACCTCAGAGAGCTGGGCTCTCTTGAGGTGATATACAGTATACGACTTTACTGCATCTGCTGTATTTTGAAAATAACACTAACCTTTTTTCTGCATGATCTGCATTATCTCACACCAGAGTGTAATCCAGTGAATGTTTTGTGTGATTTGTAATGTTTTATATAAGGTTATTTTTGAACAGACGATCTGTGTAAGAAGGCGGGCAACATAGTGCTGTACATTCCAAAGGAAGGCCTACAGCGCAGCCCTGAGGAGGCCAGCAAGGACAAGAAGCCAGTACAGAGACTGGAGAGTAGGCCTAAGGGGCTGTGTGTGTGGGGGGGGGTGGAGGGGTGGGGGGAGTGGTGCCTTTGTCTCTCCATTCGTCTCTCTGGGGATGCTGTCTAAAAGGTCACACAGACTTTATCTTTTGATCTGTGATTCTCTGTTCAAAACGCCATTGAAGCTCCAGCATCTGCTTCCTGACTCGGACTCTTTAGAGTTTTTATTTAATGAGGCACTGGGCTTGCCACCTCTCACCTTCATCTATCCGCAGTCTTCATCTTCTTTTTTTTATTTTTTTTTGTCTTCTGCTCTCTGTAGCTCAGTCATCTCTCCCCTTCTATTTCTCACCACGCTTTTTCAATCCATGCTTTTTATTATTATTATTATTATTATTATTATTATTTTAACCTTTGTTCTGTTTCCCACATCATTCTAACCTCTTTCTTAGCTACCTTTGTCCCTCCCAGTCCTCCTTACACCGGTTTGTCTTCCTTCTCCTCCATCACCTCAGATCAAGGAGCTACTGAACGGCCAAGAAATGTTGAGGATGCGGGACACCTCTGTCCTCCTGCAAGAGATAGTCTTCTGGAGGACCTGCTGTGCCAGTCACATCAGCCAGCAGCTGCAAAAGCCACAGGTCAAGCAGATCAAAAGCATCACACAGCTCTCCAGGTAAAGCAAGTCTGCACATCCATGAACCGCGGGTAAACACAATTAGTCTCAAGAGAAAACTATTTAGTTTATCAGTATACATCTTGATGTTTCCTTGTAAATGTAATAGTAACTGCCATCAAAATGTCTTGTATAAAATGTAGCCTGCAGAAACATGCATATATTCTGCTGTCATACTTTATAAAACAAAGTGATGTATTTAAGACGGTGCCTCGACGTTTGTGTAAAAATGCATCTCCCGTTATTCCTGGTGTAGGAAAATTTATGCTGCCTTGTGTGATTTAATGTGTTTTCAAACTTATTGTTGTAAGTTATTGTTTGCTCTGGTCTGAATCAGCTGACGAGTTGGTAAACTTGATGCATTTTTCCCCTTGGTTTGGTTTCTTTTCACACAGAAAGAAATTCAAGCAAGCAAGCAAAACGCATCATTAAAAGCCACCTGAGAGCGTTCACTCCGGTCATCGATCAGATGTGTCTGGAGTGGGACTGAAAACAAACACAGGAAGAGGTAAGGCAGTGTACTTTGTTGCCAGTGCAGGACAGGTCAGACCTTGATTCATTCTCCAGCCAGCTCTCAGCATCTGTTGATTTTGCTCATCCTCTCCCTAGTATACAAAGCACACATGGTTACAGGAGCAGTTTAGCTCGAACTTGCAGAATCCGCTTTATAGTTGGGTCAGATCACATTCCAATCACAAACAAACAGATTTCATTTGTGACTTGAAAGAGACCACTTCTTCTAAAGGGTCCTGTGTGGTTGTTTTGGTCCACACCCGAGTACGATTGCTGTGTTTCGATCTGCTCAAATGAATCATGCCAAGGGGGAAAACAAACCAGAGATGTGATTCAGCGAAACAATACATGTATGAAAATGTCTTAGTCAAACAGTTTTCAATTTAACAGTGGTGACTGTTTTCTCAGGTAAGTTAGCTATTGAATCTCCTCATTGAGCTGTGTGGCTTGCAGCATCATGCAGTGTGACACAGCACATAGCTTAGGCCAGCACGGCATATTTGCTGGTATAAAGCCACCATACACGCAGAGTATGATGAATTACAGGCAAACAGAGAATATTGAGGCTTTATTCACTGTGCTTTACAGCTCAGAGTTGGCTTAGCCAGCTAAACAATCAATTTAACACTGTAGGGCCAACTCTGCCCAACAGCACCTGCTTGGATGTGAAATTTAGGCACTCCATGACTGATGAAACTGGCCATTTCTCAAAGTACACACAGTTCCCTTTCTGTATACAAGAGAATGAAGCCAGTGTTTTGAGTATATTGAATGTATTTAGAAGGGACATGGTAAAGGATGTGGAGCAAAGTCACAGTATATGTACACACAGGGACCAAAGCAGGCTGCAGGGAAGAGGCACACTACACTCTATAAATGTTTCTCCTTTGTATGAAGTGTGGAGCAATGGTTGACGTTTGCCATTTATCACTTAAGATATAAGTGCAAAATATCTGTAGATTACAGTCCTCAACTGTCCATAAGAGTATACAAAAAGGGAGATGTTAGCGTTGTATAGAGTTACGCAGCAGTGTCTACTTTTACTTTCTAATGGGTAAATGTCACTTTGTGTACTCAGCCTTGAATGCTTGTTATGCCCAAGATTGCCTTCTGCAGGCACAGTCAAATCCTACCTGTCCATTTCTAACAGCTTTGTTAGAGAAAATGAATAGATGTGCTTCTACAAGGTCCTTTACACAAGCAATCATGTATTCCACAGATAAGACAGTGGAGCAACATTAACAGATAACCTTTCGCTGTCAGAATTTCCTTTCACTAGTTGATCAGCTCTCCAGTTGGATTTGGGTTTTTTTTTTTTTGTCTTGTTCTGATAAGCCATCATCATCACTGAAGCCCACACCCACTCATCCAGGGTGCTCACACATCAGAGCTACAATACCCTGAAACTGAATGCATTGAATAAAAGGCCCCATCACTGTTTTCATTACCCCAACTCTTTTCATTTCATATGACAGTTCTAAAGACCAAGGGAAAAATGTTTAACCTCAAATAATTATGTTCTGAACCCTCATTGTTACAATCATTTGCTGCCCTGTTGCATGACTTTTCTTTTTCTTTTAGTCTTTTATGTGTCCCTCCATTTCAACATCTTCCTTGTCTTCTTCTTCTCTGCCCTGCCCCCCCCTCTCTCTCTTATTCCTTTGATAATACATCAAGGCACACTGGCTCAAACAAAACATTTGGTGTAATTATTTTCGGAGTGTGGATGTGGTTGCAGCGATCTGACAGCCTAAGCACTTAGGGTGATGCTTCTGTCAGTGGCTGAAGTACCTTCAAACCTTGTGTATCACTAAGGGTGCACCTTTAACCCACACCAAGGACAGTGAACACACCATTTCCAGTTCTACCACCGTGGACTTTGTAACCATTGGGGTAAGGTGGGTCATGTAGGAGAACTCCATAAATCACGTTAGAATGTTTTCCTCAGTTTGAGAGAACAGTGGATGTGTTGAGCAGCGTGATGGCTGTGTAGCCTATATCAGCCTCCTCAGACGTCAGCATCTCACATCTGGTTACATCTACATGGTCTGGCTTAATGTTTTCATACTTTCCAGTACTTTTAAGCGATTTCAGAAAAGGCTTTTCTGTGCCTTCTGTGTACTTTCACTCACTTATTTATTATTTCTCATACCATAGGTAGAGGAGGTAGGGGAAAGCTGCTTTACTGCTGTTTAGGTGCCTCGCTGAAACTGCTGACTCGGCCAGCAAGCTTCACTGCTGACCACTGACCCGGATCTACAAATGTAAGTATATTTGGGTTTGTGTGCGAAAAAAAACAGGAAAAAAAAACTCAGTCTCCCCTCCCCCTAAAAAAAAAAAAAAAAATCAGATACTAAACATAACTGTAAATATGCAACTGTGTCTTGGTGTGCATGTGTGTATATTTTTTTTACCTGTCAACCTGCTCCTTCTGCACTGGTGCATGTTGTCATTGGCCATAGAGGAGCTCGGAAATCTGCGGCTCACTGTGCTTTATGCAGCTCAGATGGCCTCGGCCTCTCCTGCAGCACCGCTCGGTTTATGTTTTCCATCTCCTCTCATGGTTGGGAGGCTTTCTTCCCCCTCCAGTTGTATGAAATAATAGAGAAGTAAAATGTCTTGTTTATTTTCTGCAGAAAAAAGGATTCCATCAGGCAGTAAGGCCCTCTCCTTCTTTTCTGGAGCAGAACCAGATCACTGATGTGGTTTCCATTTGTGTCTGATGTTTTTTGGCTAATACTTTCTAATCAGAGTCCATTTGTGTCATAGCAGCATGTGTGGTTGTCTTTTTATGCGCTGTGTGATGTGTAATGCATGCACTCAATGTGTCCTGTTGTGTGTTCTCTGTGTGAGTGTGTTTATACATCTGTGACTGTGTGAGTCTGCATTGTATTCCAAGTTTGTGTGTGTGTGTGTGTGTGTGTGTGTGTGTGTGTGTGTGTGTGACTTGCCACTGCCCCCTCTTTCCCCTGCAGGGCCTCAACCATTTTCTTCATTTGTTGCAGCTTTGTGTTTCTTTTCTTTTTTCCATCCTCTTCTCTTTTTGCACTGGGGAACACAATGTCTGGTTTAATATCATTTTCCAATCACTGAAGGCTGCAGGGCAAGGACTTTTGACTGGGCTGTTTTGTTCCAGCTAATACCAAAGAGAGGGGAGAGAAAATAATAACCCTAGTGGTTGATAATAGCTGCAGTGATCATTCTGCAGTCATTTGCCTCTGGTGCTCTCTGTAGCTGCAGCTGATGTTGTCTTTGTTTTGTTACTCCTCGCTACACGGAGCTACACCACTATTACAAGCTGTCCGACACCCTTCGTCTCCTCCATGTCCATCTGAGATATATTCAACACCATCTGGTTGTTTTTACAGAGGGAAAACCAAAGAAGGGAGACATGTGTAGTTAGAGGAGAGAGGAGAACAAAAAGTCCAGTGGATGTACTTTTAAAGTCAAGACTGGTCTGTTGTAATGCACATCTTTTTGAAGAGGTCCAGATTCTGAGGAAACTGATTATACAAGAGCTTAGGGGAAAATCTCTGGAGAGTTAAGACTCAGGGACATATGTTGTCTTCATCTTCACCCTCCTCCCTCTCCTACCCATCCTTTTTTTTTTTCTGAGAGAGGGAGGGAGTCAGACTGAGAAAGAAAGGAGGGAGGGAGGGAGGGAGGAAAAAATCATTATTAACTCATAAGCTGGTTAATGCTGTAGCACTCTCAACCTTCAGCTCAAATGAGAATTTCCGTCATTTACATATCAATTTAATTTCCTGTGTTTCCCTCTCCTCTCTCCCCCTCCTTCATTAACAGCAGCATTTGCTTGCCACTGCAATCAGGCTGTACAACACATTTTCCTGGGTGGTGAGAGTACTCGCACGCACTCATCCCGCGCGCGCGCGCACCCAATTAATAGACACGCAAACACAGAAAAAACACACAGGAACGCAGAAAAAACAGTCATGTTTTGACATAAGCAAAGAGATTCACACACCTCCATACACTCCGTATCATCCTCTCACATGCACACACACACAGATACGCGAGTACACACACACACACTAAAACATAGAGGCAGTGTGTCGGGAGCCCGGGCAGGCAGACAGAGCAGCTCCGTGGCCCGCTGTAGCTCTGTCAGGATTAAACCAGTGATCAGAGAAATGAAAGGGAAGCTGTCATTCCACATAGGCCTCTATACACATCATCCTCTATAATTACACCCTCTCCTTCCTTCGCCTCGCTTCCTCCTCTCTTATAACCTCCTACCTGTGTGTGTGTGTGTGTGTGTGTATGTGTGTGTGTGTGTGCGTGTGACAGACGGCATGCTTGACTGACACCCAGCACATCAAATAGGGGCTTTTATGAAATGTGCGCCCGCTTGAATTACACTCACTTGAAGCCTTACCCTTTTCCCTCTATTGTATAAAGCCACACCTGTATGTGTGTGTCAGAGATCTGTGTATTAAGGCGATATGCATACATGAATTCGCGCACATGTGAGCACGTCAACGCGCATTCACGAGCACGTGATCGTCCTCCGTTGAATCGATACAGATGTGCCTAGCCCCGCTCGGCCCACATCTGGCAGTTAGACTGAACCTGCAGGGGATGTATGCAGCTAACTACTTCAATCTGGGGCTCTAAGCTTATGAATGTGATCAAATATTCAGTTCAAGCAAAGTGTTACACGACAAGGCCTCAAGTGTAAAGTAAGTTTAAGGTCTGTCAATTTAAGTCAATGCCATATGTGACCTTTGGTGTGAAAGTCAAGAGGTACCAGATCCAAGCTGTCATAGAATGATCCCTTTCATTTTTTATGACTATTTTTATGGAATTTCCATTTACACTGGAATTATAGAGAATACACAGGAGGTAAAGGCTGGATGTGATGTGTGACACATAGGGTTAGTGTTAGTTACATGACTCGAGCGGCTGAGGAGTGAAATCATTTTATTATCGGATGATACAGTTACAGACTTCTTTTAATTTCAGTTTGATGTTCTCCATTTCACTTTTCTATTTTCTAGATTTCTGTGTTTCAGTACGTTTTCTTTATTTTGGAAATTGTTGTGTATTTCTTAATTAACAGAATATTGATAATATTTGTTGTTACAGGTGATGCCTCTCTGGAGTGGTAGCACTTTTTTTTTTTTTTTTTTTACATCAGTGCTAATGGACAATAAGCTTTGATCAATATTATGTTTATTTTTGGTTCGTGCCAATTTGTGAAAATTCTTCACTGACCTCTTTGTACTGTAGTATCAGCATGGAATGATGGAAACAATTAAATTGTAACAGCTGTGGTGCATTGCAGCCAATTTAATTTGGGTTTTTTTTTTAAAGTGAATTATTTATTTTCATTTTCATTTTGGTTTGCCTCTTGTGTGGTTTGTGTGTTAGTTTTAGTCATTTTAGCCAACTTTAAGAACATGAGACATAGAAGAAGGTTGAGAAGGTCAAGTCTTTTAGTGGACCTTCCTGGACCCAGACCTGGAATTTACACTGAGTCCACTTTAGCCAGTCTAATAGTTCAGTCTCTTCAGCTGAGCTTTATAAAAACAGAAACATGTGCTCTGGAGCGAGTAATGAATAAGTTAATACCTTGGTTTTCTTGCTGTTTGTCCCCTTTTTGTAGCTAATGACTTTGTACTGTAAGACCACTTTGTATCCTGGGTTTTGTATAACAGTGACTTGTTATTATAGCTCAGCACTTGAGCGTGTAATAAATGTAAATCTCAGTGTCTGTAACTTGGTCCCCCGAAGCTCATTATTTGTGACAAGTGTGCGAGACAGTGTTTGTTTTCTGCTGTGTTGCAGATGAGTAATGAGATCATTCGCCTGTGCTTCCAAAGCATCTCTCTGGACAGGCTCTTCGAGGGCTACGTGATTTTCAGCAAGCAAAACCTCAGCAACTGTATTCAGTGCTGCCTGGCCTGGAAGGAAATTTACCTGCACGCCTCGCAGATTGACCACAAGTAAGAAAAATCTCACTCATATATGGACTCAACACTCTGAAGCCTGCAAAATGTTACATTATATTATACACATTCAAAGCCATATAAAGCATTGCAGTGATAAGTGTAGTAATGTTGTGCTCATTATCATTAATAAATTTCATTTTCACACAACTGTAAAATTATATGATATTTGGTTGGGGTGGGAAGTAAGCCAAAAATAAACCCTGTAAAATCAATGGTAAATGAATGGGACAGTGCTGCAGTGTGGATTTATGTTCTTATCCTCTACTACAGTACATTAAGCTTGGAATACACTAGAAGACTTTTAAAATCCTAATCAACTATGAACATGAATGGCTGGCCTTTGCAAATTACACTACAGAATCCCATTCTACTCTTCAGTTCTTCGTCCCTATTCAGTTCAAATCCAACTGTTTTTTTTTTTTTTTTGACATAAACGTGACAACTAAGACTGGTCTGACCCTGAGCTTACAACTAAAGCTACACATCAGCAGTATGGAAATGCTACAAAAGCAATTGTCGACCCAGTTCATTCAGATTTATTTAAAAGTAGAGCGCTTTACAGGCTTGTAAATGTCAGAAATGCCACAAAAATGGTCTTTTTAATGCACAACAATAGTTTCCAATAAGCTTCACAATGGCTATATGTTAGAATTACACAGGAGTAAATTGGTCACGTCTCGGATGTTAACAATGTACAGTAGTGAAAGTAAAAGGCAAATGCTTATTTGTGATTTCAGTGGCCTTACAATAGATGCAGAAAAGAGAAAAAAAAGAATAAAAAATTTCGAGGTGGTGAAGTCGCTCATGAGACACACTTCCTAAAACGCTTCAGAAACCGTTTACAAAACAGTGTGGAGGGGATTTGGCCCTGAGCCTCATTTGGGAGGAAGAAGATTTGAATCTACAGTCAGTTAATGTGTGCTGACTGGGGTTATAATTAGGCTTAAACAGTTTAGTGTGTTCCCAGCTGCAATGCATTTTCAGTTGATCGTGTTAGGCTTTACATGCATGTCTAGTCCACAAGGCCAGTCCGCTCTTAGATCAGTTCAGACAAGGTAAATACCACATGCAAGAACCTTTCTTATGCTGTTGATGTATTATTTCAATACTTTCATTAGCTGTGTTTATTCTTAAATAATTAGATTTAGCTGTTTTGTGTGTGTGTGTGTGTGTGTGTGTGTGTGTGTGTTTGTTCTCTGAAAGTTTGGAAGCAATCAGATCATCCATGTGATCAGTTTATCATCAGTACATAAGGTGCCACAGGGATTAAATTTGTGTGCTAGATTAGCCAGCTTCATTCTCTAGAACTAATTTTAATTTAATTTACTACATGAGAGCAAGTCATGTTTTTCCTCATTGTAAGAACAGAATACTTTTCCTGCCTGCAGAAAATACAGGACAAAGTGTTAAGTGCTGGTTAAGAGGAGGAACCCAATTTGCAGCAATTACTACTCATTACAATAGGAAAAACAGCTGGAGGTTACCACTGTGACAGGTTAAACAATATATTGTTTTTGGAAAGAGTAGAGACCTACGTGGTGTCAGTCAAGATACCATTTTGAGGTCTTAAATCTGTATCTTGGATTTGAGTCTCTATTGTACAGTTTTAAAGGAATTCTACAGCCTTACAACTCCACTGACTGACTCATCACCAGTTTTAAATACATAAGCATTAATGATTACTCGTATTTTGTCGTTAGATTCCTAAATACATCGCCTCAGTGGAAAATGTGAAAAGCAGATATCATGGCACTACCTCTGCCACCGATGCTACTGATAGTAATGACACTTTCTTATCACTAAATGATAGCATAATAAAGTGGTTGTCTATAATGACAAAAGATGAGAGAGTCTGCTTACTTCAGAGTGCCACCGAATGCACCGCAGTGACAGCAGATCACTGCAAATATCTGCTTTTCCTGTCAGCTAGTTACCTTGCTGTCTTTGCATGAATTTACATTGTCTCAAGATACTCTACTGTAGTAGGTAAGTACTGTGGAAGTGCACAAACTAAACCAAAATCCAGCAATTCAGATATTCCCAACAAAAGACAAATACAAGTATAATGCAGAACAAACTTAGCACCTTTTACGAGGTCAGTGGGAGGGGAGGAGCAAGAAACCTGAAGTGATTTGTTTCCTTCAGTTGTCAGTTAATCAGTGGGTCAGTTGTTTACTGAACTGCAGATTTTCACTTCATTACTATGATTGCCCTAAGAGAGTCTGAAGGGCTCCCTGTGATTTCATTGGCTGGCACGCACACATTCCAGGCTCTCCAATACCCCTTCGGGCCCCTTGCTGTCTGCACGGGCAATCGACCTCGTCCAACCAATTAAAGACAGCGCTTAGTTCCTGATCGATGGCTGAGGTTGGGGTGGGGCAGGATGAGGACAGCAGGGGAGGAGGGAAGCTATTCAGGAAGATCCACTCCGTGACCCAATGAGTTTTTATTTGGTCTCCCTACCTAAAGCTCCCCACCCTGTGATCACATTTAACGTGCCAAATGCATCAATTGCTCTCCCTAGTGGAATTTGTTTTAAATGAGAAAAATCAGTCATTTCTGTATCACTTTGCTGGAGACCCATTGTTTGATAAAGCTGTTGCACAGTTTGGATTTATTCCACATTCTGCTGTTGCCAATTCACACACTGTAATGCTTTTGTGATGTTTGTAAAGACACAAGTCAGACATAGTAAATTATAAAGTATTGCATGTTGACTCTGACGAAAACTCACAAAGTGTCTAAGTCATTGAACACATAGACATATATGTGTGTGTGTGTGTGTGTGTGTGTGTGAGAGAGCAGGTGTGTCTTCAACACCAGTCATGTATTCAGTTAGTAGGTTTAACAAAAGATAGCCTGTAATGATAAGTGATTACACCCTGCAATTTGAATGAAAGTAAAATCCGATCCTCAGGATCAAGACCGGGGACAATAAATCCAAGCATTTTGATTAATAGGTGACAACCAGCTATAAATCCAGATATAGCTCCTGAAATAACAGCAAAAGTGACACTATGCTCCATTAATACGGACCTCACACAGTATTGTGACTGAGTGACCCATGAAGCCACAGATGATATAAAACCAGCAGTCACCTTGCTAATGCTGAGATTAACAAGTGTCTGCCTACATCCTATCTATACTGACCTGCAGCAGATCCACACTGACTCCTCTCTCCATGGAAATGATATAAAATACTATTGAACACAATACAAAATATTATAGGAAACAAGCATGTCAGATTTTCTTAATGCTGTTATTATTCAGCTGTGAAACATATTTCAATTGTTTCACTTATTGTAGTGCAGGTTTATGTGCTCTATAAGTTGCGTAATGAAGGAAAGTAGCCAAAATAGAATTAAAATAAACACTGGATCATGAATCATGGTCAGGACAGTCATAAGTGAGTGTCACACAGCACCTCAGTACTCACTGATAATGTGAGTGGCACAGACCAGAAGTTGAGTGATGTTTAACATAAAATAATAAAATGTTACAGTGAAAAGATGTCTGGCCTAGGGCAGCAGAATGTTGAGAAACAGTCCTGCTGTCTTTGGTTCATAGTTTATATGTGGGAATGCCGGCTAGATACTGTATGTAATGAAATGTAAGAAATGTATATTAAGTATGAAAGCAAAAAAATAGTCACAACTTGTAAACATTCTGAATCAAAACGATTTCCTTTGGCATCGTTTTTTTAATTTTTTTTTTTATTTATAGAATTTCCAAGAGACCTTGAACTCAAAAAGGCTCGCGGATAAAGATAGCCACCTTTTGAAAAATAAATGAATAACATTCCCTGCTATCTCCAGTCAGTCCTTTCCTTCATCAGCGGCTGGTGAAGGAGGGAGGGTGTTAAGTAAAGAGACGCTGATCTGTTTTTCTCCCCTTCAGATATCACACCAGTGAGCTTGTGACCCACGCAGCCAATATCACAGTCAGTCCACACACCGGGTTCAGTCACAGGGCAGGGAGAGAAAGCAGAAGGGAGGGAGGATGAAATGAGGAAGAAGGGAGAAGTCAACAAGGGTAAAAACGTGTGACTGTCGTGTGTCCTGGTGGCTCAGAGAAATAGGACTCTGAGCAGATAGCCGTGTGCATACAGCGCAGTGTGTTTTAGCCTATTCCCCAACTTATTTGTCTGTCTCCTTTTATATAATGTAGTAAATACATACAAAAAAAATAATTATTGATTTATTTATTTATTTTTGCCGAGTCACAAAGGAGTAATAAAATTAAGAAACAGGTGAAGTGGAATAGATTTGGATAGGCAATATGAGATGGCATCTAAGGAATGCTGCATGAATAAGCAAAAGAAGACTTTTACATCAGAATACGCCTCACTAACTCTCGCGCTGGTGAACCCATACATATTTTCTAGCTGTGAAAAGCACGATCCGAGGAAATTGGTGAAGTGCTGTGAGATGCAGTGTCAACACAACAATACTGACAGCTTGGAAACCCATTTATTAGTCCCCCAAGGATTCCACCATCTCTGAATTTGTCACAGAATTAGGTATCAGGCAGGGAAAACGCGGCCTTTTCTGTGGCAAATGGAATAAACTGCAAAACAGTCATGAATCGAAAGTCTACTGGCAAATTGTCACCAACACCACAGCGGCCAGACTGTAGCGTTTGTGTCCTTCTCACCTCCCTGCTCCTAAAGCGCAGCGCAGACTCAATCACACATCATTTTTCACATGTTTCTGCGGCGATAAATTGGTTACTCCCACGCAGTATTAAGTGCAATAAAGTGATTCTAGGAGTCATTAACACTGCAGAACAGGCTGTAATTGCGGTTAAGTAAATCTTTCTGATCTGTGATTGCCCATTTCTTAACAACTGACATTTGAACTCATTTTATTCAGTTTTCTTAAGGCCACAAAGCAGTTAAGAAATCCCACTGTGTAATCATAGATACAATACTAAGTAACTTTATGAAAAATAGGCACTAATGTTCACATTTTTGTAATCTCTTGGAACCATTAGGACTATCAAGAAATGTGGCATATCAGGAGCCATGTTGATGATTTCTACTCCAGCCAGATTCCTCGTCGTGCAGCCTGTCAGAGCTACAGAGACAACAGCTTTCGGCCTCATCACACAACACCTTGCTCTCATAAGGTAATAAACCAGGTGTTGAGCCCTCCATCTGCTCAAACTATTTCTTCCGTTCATTTCCTCACTCTGCCTCTCTTCTGTCTCTCCTTTCTTTTGTTTTCTTTATCCTCCTCCTCCTCCTCTCCTGTCCCTCTCTCTTCTCGTCTCCCTCACCTTCCTCCTCGCGCCCCCCCCCCCCCCCCCCCCCCCCCCGTCTCTCACTCAGCAGCCAATTTAACGAGTCAAGGAGACACAGGAGCACAAAACGCATTCACTGATCAATCAAAGTTGAGACTTCATCATGAAAACAACTATGAATCACAGTTAGCTTCTCTGCTCTCTTGACACCTTTTTCCGTTACTGTAAGCACACATGTTTAAATTAGGCTATACGTACGTGTGTGCGGCCACACGCTGAACAGTTTATTTAGTTTATATAACCCTCAGGGGTGTTATTTGATATGATTTGTTTCTGTATATGTGTGTATGGTCATGTGTGTGTAAGACACTAGATCTATCTTGTATGTGAATGTAAGTGTTGTACGAGCGTGGCGTGGCGACACATGATAAATGCCGCAGTGTGCCCTCCCTCCTCTCCTGTCCTCCTGGTGGCCTCTCTGTTGCTTTCTCTTCCTCTCTCCGCCGTTCTCTCCATCACTGTCTCCCTCATTTTCAACCTTTTTCATCACCCTCTTTCCCTCCTTTTATTTTTCTTTCAGACCACCTCCAAGCTCTGGCTATTCACTGTGTGTCTTTGCATCCATGCAAAGAGACACACACATGCAAATACAGTCACGCACACACACACACACACACACACCTTTCTGTCTTTATTTAATCATTGGCTCTATTACAGGGGATATTTTCCCAGACAATGCCTCATAAGGCAGTGAGCCAGGCAGGCAGAATGAGAGGGGGAGATCTCTCTATCCCTCATCACATGGAAGCCACGGCACTGGCACTCCCACTGACTGAGATGAATGAATTTAATATATCTCCCTTTTGAAGCACAGATGACCTCCTGATACGGCTCTCTGTCTCTGTATCGCAGGAGGCCTTTATTTTTTGGCTCCGGCCGTGAAATCCGGGAATGCACAGGAAGACATCTGAAGGGATTCTGACAGAAACTAATTTGTTTTGTTTTTGACTCGTGTATATCTTTGTCTATATAGAAGCGGCCACATTATCCCAGCAACACTTTTATGATCATGAGATAGTGCTTTTCATGGGAGTTTATGTTTGAGTGCAACTGTAGCTGTTTTATAAGCAACAGGCATGCCTATGGCACATATTGTATTAAAGTCAGTTTAATAGCTGCTATAGCTTATGATGTGGTAATGTTAAATGATAATAAGATAGAGAGGGATGATCTGTTTCTTTATGTAAAGGAATATTTGTCCTCTGATTGTTCTAATCCCTGAAGTGGATATTATTATTTAACCCTCTGGTAAGGGTCGCGCATCAACCAGCTGGTGTGAAGTCTCAAGAAGTGGTTAAAAAAAAACATTTATTGTATCTGTAATCCTGCACATTTGCCTTATCAGCCGCACTCTAAGATCAGTCTGTTTCCTTTGCTAAATTGCATAGTGTCTGTCTTTTCAGCTAGAGTCTGTGTATGCATACTGTGTGTATGTGTGTGTCAGTCTATTCTGATGATGTGCTTCCATCCTAAAGTAAGCCACAGTGACCCCTCTCTTATTTCCATCCTTATTGGATCTAGTGCTCTCCTGAGACAGCAGAGACGTTGGTGCCTCCGGTCATTTTTCTGTCCCTTATAACCGACTGTCCCAGAGTGCTATGTAAGTCCCACTTAATTAGGCTCCAAATTGGATGGATTTACGCTTATCCAGACGTCAAAATGTCTTTTATTGGGTATTTATCCCATGAGGTTAGGGCCATACTGATCAAATTACCCTGAATCAGACCTGCATAGCTAACTACTCTGTTTAGCACTGTATGTTCTTTATGCATGGGTACATTTACAGTGTACACACATACTACACATAAATACTGAAACCCCAATCCTACTGTATATCCATCAGTCATTTGCTAGTAACGAAAACATGTTTTTTTGGTTTTTAAACAAGCCTAAGAGTCTTAAAACCCCAGTAGAGACCCCTAGAGGCAACACTTCATTTTTCATCCACCAAGTCCAAACTGGCTCAAAGTTAAAAAAAAAAAAAAAAAACCAAAACAAAAAACTGACCAGCTGTGTATTGCCATACTTGGAGCTGTGTGTGCTGGCCAGCAGAGTTTAAGATGATAACTAATCAGTTACTTTAACAGAATAAGCAATCACAACAGGTGCTTTCGGGCAAAAAACAGTTTAATTGGGAGACTACAGAGTGTAGTAAAAAATGTGTTGTGATTTTAAGCTCTTACACACATAATGATGTATAAATGTAGCTGGCAGAATAAGGTGGATTAACAGTCTCTAAACTGTTGTCTTTTACAACATTTATTTTGCATTTGATGGTTCAAATGTTAATAAAAGTCATAAGGTTAACCATTTCTTCTCCTGCTGTGATGAAAACTCATGCATGACAACGTTAACATTTTTCACAAGCATTATCTGTCATTTAAATTATAATCAACCCGGTAAATGAATGATTCATCATAATGTTTTAATGGCATAATTTAAGAGTCTAGAACTCCTCCGGTGAACGAGTCTATTAAGTTAAAGAGGCCACAGTTTAAAAGCAGGCATCATCCTGTGTCCCCTGAGCATAAGAGTTGCAGAAGCAATGAAAAACACGGCCTTTGCATACTCACAGCACCTGCATGTCTTTGTATGTGAGCAGAATTGGGCATTTGTAAGTGTGTGTGTGTGTGTGTGTGTGTGAGTGAGTGAGTGAGTCTGTTTTACCCCCACACAGGGCACCAGGGTACTGTTAATTTCCGCCCGAGCAGGGGAACGGCCACTAAAAGTATCGTTGAAGTGATGAATGTGCTGCTCAGCACCGGCATCAGTGTTTAATCTGAGTCATTGGAGAAATAGCACCACATCAACTTCAAACGACTTCCTTTCATCTGCAGTTAGAGACAGAAAGTCACAGATGTGGACCCTCTCCCCTTCCCCTTGTTTCATTTCTCCTGCATATTTTCTTAATACCACATGTATTCTCTTGTGTAAAATAAACGCGAGACCCCATCTCTCATGTCTCAGCCCTTAAATGTACGTGCAGCACTCCTGTGTGTGTGCATGTGTGCATACATATTTAAGGAATGGGAATGGGAGGGGATAGTATTATCAAATGGCTTTATTTGTTGGCTAATAGAGGGTTTTAGCAGAAATCCTAGTATTAAGTTAATCTACAGTGAATCATACAGCCACATAATTTCCACATTAAAATGACTGCAGTAATTAAGATTTATTACTAGAATCATCCGCTAGGGGGCCTCGTGGCAAAAATGTGCCCCACTGACTCCTGATTCCTCCCACACAGTGTCTGTACCCTCCCTCCTCCAGATACCCATAGAGTACTGTGAACACATCAGACCACACATAGCACCTTAATTACATTTTGCCTAAAGACACAGAAACAAACCAGTCTTCTTATGCTATAATACAGCATGGCCCCAGATTAGTGTCAGTTTGTGGTTATTTCATTAAAAACAAATGTATCGAGGAATATACGCCACGTGTTGCGGGTGCAGAGTTTGATTTACATGTAGCTATTTATTTGATTTTCTTTTTGCCTCTGTGCTGGTCTTTTTTTTTCTAATTTAGACTTGGTTTTATTTATTTAGATGTGTTGTTTTTAAAGTTTTTTTTTTTGCATACAGAGGTCAAACAGAGAACCATCCAGCAAGAATCGCTTATTTTAATTATAGCAATGGACTAACATAACAAGGAAAAAATAAAAACAAGGGTTAAATGTGGAGACAAAAAAAAGAGCGTGTAGAACAACAAGACAGAGACCAGAGCAGCAGCCAGAGGACCTCGGCGACTCCCCACCATGATGATGGAAATGATGACAACAATAATAATGAGGAATGTGACTATGACAGAACGATCTGACCACGGTAGTCACAATGGAGGATGACAATGAAGGAAGGCCTACACCACAGATAAGGTGCGAAGGGGAGAAGTAGTGACACGACTGCAGCGGGGTGAGACCAGGGAAGAGAGGTGAAACTGTGATGAGGATGTATGAACAGAATACAGTGTGTCAGGAAGTCGGTGGTTAATGGCTAATGGGAACCGGTGACCTGCCAAAGGAAAGTTATGTTAAGGAATATGTAAAAAGGTTCCTGACCATGCACTTTTTTCAGAGCAGTTGGCATGTGTTTTAATGACTCTCCTTTCCCTCAATGGTGTTTTGGACCAGTCCAACTTGCCACAGAGGAGCAACTCTGCAGTTCATTTAAGCTATGTGATGGGAGGTAGCCGGATGCTCATCTTGGACTTTGATCACAAGTGACAGAGGTAAAGAGACGAGTCTGTCCATGCTAATCTGTCTGACTCTGTATTTTAACCAGTGTTAAATACCATTCATTTATTAGTAGGGCTACACTTTATTTAAAAAGTGTTTTTTTTTATTAATTGCTAATGGTTTTATTGTTGCTGTTACTTCAAAAGAACCTCCACACCCTTTTATTATGACATGCACAAATCAACCGGAGTAATACAGGTCTTTAAGCTGTATTTGGACCAAGGCCCTTATGATTTCAGTCGATGTAGTGCTTTTGTTGTGGATGTTCCCAAATAAATTAACAATTGATCAAATCATCACAAGCAAATTTACAGAGTGAATTGGCCCAGGGGCAGTCTCCTTTACCTGCATGGTAATCCAGCCTTGCAAGTAAATTCTCTATACATTATGTGTCTTATGGATGTACTGAATGTCAGTGTTTCTGTACAGACTTCTTGATACAAAACGTTATGGACACTGAGCCATCATGTGTTTCAGGAGTTGCTGTGTTCTGCATAGTAACACAACAGAGAGAAAAATGCCTGCTTTCCTTGAATGCCATGTTCTTTTCTTGTAGTAGCTGCTCTCAAGCCATAAAGTCACTGAAATAAAGAATTCAAGTTCAAACTGGTGCTTAAGTCCCCGCAGTTTGAATTGAACATAAAAATATACAGTAATAAATCCCTCAGCATTCCTTACACAGGCACTCTTTGTTAGTGAAGAAAAAATATGAGAGCAAAAGGTCATCAGCTAGTCCGCTGTTACAATATCTAAGCGTGTAGATTTGTTGCTTGAATAACTGTACAATTGTAGCAGTAAATGAGTATTTCTTTTCCTTTTTCTATTCTTTTTTTTTTTTTACTTTCTGAGGACACATGTCAGTCCTAGTCTACCTGGTGTCACTTCCTCACCTGAAGTCCATCTCTCCCTCTCTCAGCTTCCCATTTCCGCTGTGAACAGCAACCATAAACTTTTGTGTCTTCAGGATTACCTTTCCATCAGGGGCAGAATGAAGTGTGAAAAGCAATCTGAGAAACGCCTGGCCACCGATACACAACTTCAGCGGATGCAATTATGCCAATGACAGATCATTTTCTGACCTTTATCCCTCAGTCTGTATGGATGGCGGCTTGCCACTGTGACAGCTTGCTTTTTGTTTTTGTGCAATTTTGTGACAGCTGGAGACCCAGCTCTAAAATGCTGAGGTTCTCATCCGTTTGAAAGACAGCTTGACTTTTTGTGCTGCTCTTTCTCCTTCACTCTCTATTTACTTTTGTTGTGTATGTCTCTGTCAGTGTAACATTCTCATTATTTCTTTATCGGTCCCTCTGCTCCCACTTCTTTTCTCTCTTCTCTATCTTTTGTTCTGTATCTCTCTTTCTATCATTTGTATTTCTATCAGGTATCCTCCAAAGGCTGGGTCTTGGACCAAACCAGCATTTTTGTTCTGGTTGATGCCTTCGTTCAAAGGTTAAGAGACCTGCTCGAGGTGAATTGCTCTCTCACACATACAGAAACATAAACACACACAATGACACACCCGCACATGCAGTTTTGCAGTCCACTTTCTCAACTCTGCAGGCTCAAGCTGTTGGAAAAAGGTGTCAGATGTATTCAGTGCCATCCACTTCATCTCATGTTTTCATGCTGCTTCTGTCACTTGTGTCATATACTTGAATTTATCTGAAACACTGTCTGAATGCTTGATTTTTCTCTTCTTATCTCCTCCAGAATTCAGCCAAGCCCATACCTTTTGTCATACAAAGTGTGGCTATCTGTCATCTCTCCGGTGGGAATGCATTGTCTGTTTTGTTTGTCCTCCTCTCCTTTTGTTACCCATGACCTTGCTGTGGTGCTGTCTCCTTCTGTCCTGAGCTGGCTCGCTTGTTGGGCTGCACTGCATAAACAAAAAGTCATGTAATTTTTTTTTTTTTTCTCAATTTTGAGATCACAAGGTAAATGCTCTACATCAAAGACAGCA
The DNA here is from genome assembly GCF_914725855.1 of Thunnus albacares. Classification (NCBI taxonomy): domain Eukaryota; kingdom Metazoa; phylum Chordata; class Actinopteri; order Scombriformes; family Scombridae; genus Thunnus; species Thunnus albacares. The sequence goes on along the minus strand of NC_058127.1, from coordinate 20,143,659 downwards.
TTTCTTACAAGAAAAATGTGCATCTAATTCGGCATGTGCCTTCAGAATACATTGGTTTGCACCCTTTGTAAATGACTGTTTGCCCTGAAAAAAAAACCTTTGGATTTAATTGATTGCAGGGTTATGATGCAGCGCCATTCACCGCCGCCCTCACAAATTGCCATGTCTATGACCTTTAACATATTTTAGCTTAACCTTTTTCCCATATTATTTCCTTTTCTATTCATATATTTCACATCTCCTCTCTTTCCCTGCTATTGTTGACCAAGGCTCTCTGAGGACTTTGACAGAAGATATCGTTGAATGCAGATGTCCCCCTTTACAAATCCATGGGATGTGACCTTGAATACGTTTATTCCTCAAACCGTACAGTATTTTCTCAATCCTTATCATATACAACACATAACTTATACATACTCCCCTTGCAGAACAGTATGGATGTGTTTTCTCCTTTCACATCTATTCTACACTGCCTTTGCTCCCTCCTATTTCATCTCTATGATCCACCTGCAGCTATTTTACATAGATTATACTACATTATGCCATGCAGAGCAGTGTTGCTACTTAACATCTTATTCATACTTGTCCTTATCTTAACCCGTCTCTCCATAACAGCTTTGGCATGTGGGATATCATTTTCTCTTTGCCACGTGACTGCCAGTAGCAGCTTGCCCGTTGGGAGGAGGGTCAGCAGAGGGTCCTGCCGCACTTCGGCAGGCACCAGGGGCCAGAGGTCACCCGCTGCGTGCTGGAGATACAGAGCAACCTCCACCACTGCCTACAGATTGTGCACTTTGTTGGCACAGGCATCCTAGACGTCAAAACACCACCTGGCACAATGATTACAACAGGTAGTGCTGTTTATCTTTAAAGGACAATGACACTTTTTCCTGTTTTCTGTTTCTCTGTTGTTTTTCTACATATGGGCCACAGTGACCTTCTTGCCTGGTGGGTGTCAGTACTATTATTAGACTGGTAAGAGCTGTCAGAGCTTATATACCGCAGAGGCATTTTGGATCAAAGCGATGGTGTTGGGTATTATTAAATTTAACCAAAAGCCTTGACAACAACCTACATCCCCCAGCATTTAGACCAACATGTGACACTAATAGTTTTCTGTTGGAGCCAATGCAAATGAAATTCTGTTAGTGGAGAATGTACCTCCACGAGGATGAGAGCGGTTTCTCTACAGGCTGTGACCACTGAAGCTGTTGTGTAACATGCTCTGTTGTCACACTGGAGTGCTTTCTGTGGAGACCCACAGAACTACACTCACCGGCCATTTCATTAGGTACACCTGTGCAATCCACTGCAACAGCTCTGCCATAAATTCTACATTTATGAAGCTTTACATTTTCAGTTTTTGTTGACATTGTCAGAAAGGTGATAATTCTATTTTATGTTTATTATTGAGGTCATAGTGGGTGTTGGTGGTGTATTGGAGTGCATTATATTGAAGGGTGTTCCTAATATTTTGTCAACTTCATTAACATACATGAAAGGGGCGAAATATTAGGAACACAGTATTTTCAGTATTATGCACTTCAGTACACTACCACCACCCACTACGACCTCAATAATCATAAAGTAGAATTATCACCTTTCTGACAATGTCAACAAAAACTGAAAGTGTATAAGCTTCGAAAAAATAGAATTTATGACAGATCTGTTGTATTGAATTGTATTAGATTGCACAGGTGTACCTAATAAAGTGGCTGGTGAGTGTATAAAACAGTTGTGACTGATAATACTTTTAAAAACTGAGCAGATAAGTCCCATTTTTTACAAATATTTACAACCCATAAGTGAAAGGTTAAAAATATATACAGTTAATGATACAATATTTGCATAATAACATTCAAGAATGTAAATGAATTTATGTATGAGTCATGGCTCGGTGTGACTACCCCCAAAACAATAGGAAAATGCCATAATGTTAGCGGAGCAAAGAAGTGAACTTTTGTGCTGTGCATGGAGCAGATGACCATATAAAGAAATCACGAGCCAACGTCAGCTCGGACTGAAAGTAGAAAAAAACGGTTGGAAACCGAGTGTTCAGAGCAGTCTGAAGCCGGTGCTTTTTGCTCACAGGGATTACTTCTGCATATGTTTAACTCATTATTTGAAACTTTGGCTAAGTTAAATATGAACATCTGACATTGTAACATTATATATATGACTGAAAATAAGGAAAAGCATAATAGGTCCCCATTAAAAGCCCATTGCAGTAATAGGCTCACTTTGCTAAATTACCAAATATCATTAGAGGAAAACATGCTGAACAGTGGCCTTAAGCATGACTTCTTATTAAAGCCGGAAGGATTGGAAAACACTAAATGAAGGGCCTACTATGCACTCATCTTAAAGTCTCAAATGAGACGACATGCTCTCAGTAGGCCAAGGGCAATGTGCAATTAGCCAGAGAATGAAACATAATGGTTAGACTTGTGTAAGGTTGCTGCAAGGATATGCATATTGGGGAACATGCACCTGTGTATGTCAGATGCTAAAAAAAATGAAATGCGCTGGAAATGTATTTAATGTAGTATTGTTGTACATATATGTACTGTATTCATGATGGTTTGTGTCTTTTTAAATGAAGCTAAGCATACATACTAAGCTAGCAATGGTGGCAGTTCCAAACAGAGAAGTATAGAGTTGTAGTCCTTCTAAAGGTCACACTGGTAGATAAAACAGGAGAGAGTGGCTTCAGTGGGATTTAGCTCAGCCTAGCTCAAAGCCTCTGTCTTGTTATGCGCTCAATTGTTGAGGTGTTAAGGTGTTCTGTCATCAAGCATGCCAAGCATTAGCGGGAGCATGTCAAGAGACTTTAACGTGCATCACTACCAAATTTAGGAATAAATAAGGCTGTCTCGTCTGCAATTTCCAAAGAGCAGGTTTGAAGACCATCTCCTCCTTTCTGTTTATTCTGTTGAAAATATAACCAACTTTGAGTAAAGAGAGCGTTAAACATTTGATATGAGAGGATCATGCTGATAACTGGTATAAAATCCCCAGGCTGTCATCAGTAGAATTTAGATGCCTGGTGTTGCTGGAAGTAATAGAGATAAATGCGCCGTGGCTGAGAATCTATCTTGTTTCTTCCCTCAGAGTCACTGCCTTGCCCTGTGAGCCAGGATAAAATATCTCCTCCGTTATGCTAGTTCACACACACACACGCACACACACACACGCACTTCCAGACAAGGGCGTTTTGTCATCTTCTTTGTCGTTTTTCAAGTAATGATAGGTTGCTGTACACAGTTGTCAGATAGGACAGGAATCAGCTTTCCTCTCTTTCAAACATGCATATGTATGCAAAACATTACAACTACCAGTGTCCAGACACCATTATCATATTTGCTCACATAAAAGCATAAATGTTGTCAATACACCGGCCATAATAGATTGTCTAAACTAATTGTTGTCATAGAAGCTAGGCAATAGACACCGCAGCATGCATGACAAAAATATCCAACATGCTGTCAAAATGAAGATCAAAAGTGAAGAGGATAACTAACATGAATATGCATATTCTTACATTTAAAAAACTCCTTGACAAAAATTAGAATATTAAGAGTCACTAATAACTGATAGATAATTAAAATAACATTTAATTACTTGCTTCACATTCCCCGAAGACTGAACACCACACGCATACATGCAGCATACAAACACATGCAGCATTGAAATGTTTCAGCTTAGAGCTCCTCCCTATGAACTAATGGCCGCTATCCTTTGCTTGAAACCAAAGTGCATCAAATTAGTGTCGTGTCTAGACAGCCTGTCCACATAGATGTGTCTGTCCATAAATTTGACATAAAATGCATAGTTAGTATGTTTCATCCAGATGAATGAGCTTGTAATGCCTCAATGTGTGTGCACGCGTGTAATTTATCTGCATCGGGGCCTTTGCTCTCCCAGTGGAGCACGACATGAAGAAACGCCCCTTCATTGTCATTCAGAACTGCGCTGACAGCAGGTCATTTGACTTCCTATCTGAATAACACGATCAAAGATGGATGAGTTGCCTGTGTGACATGCACGCGTGCGTGGATATAATATACTGTATGTGTTTGTGTGTTTATATATTCATACATGTTTACTATGTTTTAGTACATACAGTAGGTGTGTATATGTGTGCATACATATACTGTGTATGTCTCTGAGAGTGTGCATGAATGTGCATTTCTAGAATAAAGTCATGAAGGTGAAGACCTGACCCTCCAGGGACTCATGCTCTCCCTTTCCCTCCCTGTATCATCTAACACATCACCAAAGGTCTCAGGAAAAGGGGTCTGCTGGCAGCATATGTATGTACATATATATATATATATCTGAGTGTGTGTGTGTGTGTGTGTGCACGCAATGAAGGATGATGGATTGGGGTCATGGGGGGTTGCAGGGTTGCGATGTTGTTGCCAAGACAAACAGCTGCGCTTGTGTCTGGGGCAGGTGTTTCATAGCGACTCAGCACATTGAAATTAGTCAAATCAATACACCCCTTCCGCTTCTCTGCATATTTGTAAGTGTGTGTCTGTGTGTGCGTACATTCCTGTCTTAGATGTACGCTTTTGATCTATTTAATCACTTCCTCTTTCAGCTAATCATTGTGTGTGCATTTTCACATGTGCATACGTTCAAGTGTGTGGGTTTTGTGCATTAGTAGAGGGTCTGGAGATGCTTTTACACATGCATCATACATACACACACTCTCTCCCCCTCTGTTGTATTTACAGTGACCTGGTTGTAAATTGTAGAATGCCTATTGTCCATGTAGTTTGCTTTGGCTCAGCTACACCAAAGTCCATTTTCCTCCCCTAAATGGACCATAGAGAACTGCCCATTCTATCACTTTAATACACAGAGAGCAAAGGCACTTTTCTCACAATAGTCTTGGTGTGTAGATTATCCACCCTCCGTTGATTTCTTAGCTTTCTGAGAGCCCTGAGGTTTGTCTCAGCTTCCCAGAGTTTGCCGCATTCACTGCGAGGCTCTTTCTCACGCTCAACCAACTTTATGAATTCACCCATAGATATAAACACCACTCTCCTGAGTAAAGACTCACTCCATTGTCTTGCACTTTTTCTTCCTGTATTTTCATCCCCAACACTCACACATATTTGCTATTTTGTTTTGCCTTTTGAGTTTTTACTGGGTTTTACTCAGTGTTTACCAAGTCTTATCTAGTCCAAGTCTTTTCTACATCTAAACTATAACTCATCAAGCACACTGCAGAAGAGAAGGTAGAGGTACAGTATTATTAATAGGAAGCTGCACCAAAGGGCAAGATCAAACATAAACATACACTATGCTAGTGACATGAACTGTACTGTGTGATCTGCTAAATTAAAACACAAATTAAACTGTCACAAGAAGCATCAGAGCCTGCCAAGAGCAAGCACAAGTGTACAGTGGTTACATTTGTATGTGAAGTAAATTAAGGTCAATTTTGCAAATCCACATCGGTTAGTAATCCATTAGTAAACATTCTTATCCTTTCTTCATTCATAGGGTTGAGAAAAGTTACAAAACTACCTTTTAAACTTTTCACTTCTTGTTAAAAGTACAGGGAACCAGATCTAGAATCATATTTTTTCCAGATGTATGTGTTGGTATACCGTACATGTCATTTACTGTACTATACAAATGAATCAAAGCTATACAAAACACAATAGTAACCTCAAGATCCCACCTAACAACAAATCCATGTGGCTTATGTTACTATGGCAATTTGTGAACCATCATGATCAGTGTAAAGATAATTCCACAGCTATAAGCTGAACACCCAATGAACTTTTGACATCCTGAACTTTTTTATTTTTTTCAAATCTCTTTATCGGTTTTGCATAGAAATTAAAAACATACATAATTGATAGTAGCGTTAATATATTGCAAACCCCACTTCAGCCCACTCCCACCCATACCAGTTCTTGGTCCCTTCCCCTCTCAGAGGTCGGTCCCTCTCCCCCACCTGCCTCATTCACACACATGCATACCAGGACAGGGGAAAGAAAAAAAAAGAATAAATAAATAAGGAAAATAGAATTCTGATAAAGTAAGATAAAATAAATAAAGGGTGTGGGGGGGTTGTGTTCGGCTCAGTTATTTATTTGTTGATTTCTTCGTTGATAGCCAGGGTGTCAATACGTTCTAAAAAGGGTTGCCACAGTTTATAGAAGGTCTTTAAGGAACATCTCAGGGAAAACCTAATCCTCTCACACCGAATGCACTGTGGTATCTCATGAATCCATCTATTATGAGTAAGTGGGGAGGGATGTGTCCATTTAAGGAGAATAAGCCTCCTAGCAAGCAGAGTGGTGAATGCAATAACTTGTTGTGTGGCTTTGGATGCGTTGGGCATAGAAGGAATTCTGTAAAGGGCAGTGAGGGGTCGGGGTCTACTGTTTTACAGGCAGGTCCAAATCATGTGCATATGATCAGCGGATGATTGTTTACATCTGTTGCATGTATCACTTCTGTCAGGGTATATCTTGGCTAGTCTTGCGTCAGTGAAATGGACTCTGTGTGAGATGTTACACTGCAGTAGTCTGTGCCTTGCACATATAGAAGAGGTGTGTACAAGGTCTAGTATATGTCCTCATTGCTCATCTGACATGGTCATCTCGAGGTCCTGGTCCCAGATGGCCCTTAGGGAGTCTAAAGAAGTTTGGTTTACCTTTAAAATGTAATCATATATGATTGAAGTGAGCCCCTTTAGCCTAGTATTAAGTGATAGAAAAGAGTCAATCATTGAATCCGGAGGGCGGTTAGGAAATTGGGGGAATTGATTTTGCAAAGGGTGGCTGATCTGGAAGAAGCAGAACAAGTGAGTTTTTTGAAGGTCAAATTTTGCTGATAAATCTGCAAACAAGGAAAGAACTCCTTTAACATAAAGGTCATTAATAGTCAGCAGGCCTTTGTTTGACCAGATCTGGTAAACTGGTTCCGAGCAGGATGGTAGGAATAGGTAGTGACATCCTGAACTTTTGACCAACTTATGTGTCACATGACTATCCACATTCCAATGAATGTTGAAAAATGGTCTGTATTTTACTGTGTGTGTGTTAGGCAGGGAGAGGGGCACGCCAACAAGCTGTTTCATGTTGCGTTTCTGTCCAAAACCACAGCTTGTAAAATATGTAAAGTAAAAAAAATATGATATCATTGTCAGTATACAACCAATTTGGGAAGAGGAATGCAGGCTGAACATAAAAGTCATTTCTTCCTTGGAATAAATAGTTTGGTATTTTTATAGTGAAAATCTATTCACATCAACAGGTTTCTCCTGTAATTCTCCTCACATTATTCAACACTTCACCGAGGTCAGCAAATTGCCTTCTTTCAACTCTAACAGGCTAATTAGACTAATGAACTGTCAATCACACATCACTGATGTGATGCCGTGATAGAGCAGTAATTCATATTTTGACCTTTTTCTACCCGTAATGAAACAATTCATAATTGTACAAAATCCAGCATTTGAACCAGGAAATGAAGATGAGAAAATAAAAGAAATATATCACAGCAATTAGACAGCTAATACAATTTACAACAACCTTAGTTACAAAACACAAGTTTGGGTACATTGGTACTTTGAGCCATCGAGTCATTGATTTGTCTTTATTTGAATGGAAAACCTCTACCCCTCTATACCCAAATGGACGAGAAAAAAAAGCAAGAAAACAACAAAACTGAAGCACTGCAATCTGCGCATGAAACAAAACTGGAAGAATCGAGATGGAACCATGCCCAAAACTGACTGCACTCTGTTTCTCGCTTCCTTCTGTCTCTCACATGCTGACTACATACATGTAAGCAGACTGTTGCTTCTAAACGGATAAAGTGGTGAGTAAAGGTCAGTATAATACAGTCAAGAAAGAGTCTTTTCAGGCCAGCAGACACTAAAGCTCTTGAACATGAACTTTCGACTTGAAAAGAATCTTAAAGCCACATCAGCATACTTGGGAACACTGGAAGGGAGAAAATGCCTTAACTCACACATAGTAGTTGAATGTGGTTTCTGTTTAGTCATCGTTAAGTGACTGGAATGCACTGACGGCCTGTTGTTCAAAGAGCCAGCGGAGGCCGAGAAAGGCCAACTCTCACCGCTCATTGTAAGCCAGGTCAGCCCTCAGACCATCACAGAGTTTTTGTAGGTTCAAACCTCGAGCCTGACCAGATTAAAGCAGACTTAGCCAGGCAAGACAAAACCCTCTCCCCTCCCGATCCCCCACTAGCAGAGCTCTGTATCGGTGGCTTCAGTCCAGCTGTGGCCTTGGCAGCTCGGTCACTATTAAACACAGCTGTTGCTGCCTTGCCTCTGGTAGCACACACAAATGTACACAAGTACAAAAACAGTGAGAGCTCATACTCTGTTTAACATTATTATCTCCATCCGGATACACACACAGAAAAAAAAAATAACTAGAGTGGGGGGGGGGGGCTTTAATTGTACACAGATATAATTGTGTTGCCTTCCATTTTAATCATACTCTCCTCAAAAGAGATTCTTCTATTAAAGTTGAAATATGAGACAAGAGAGCAGTACAACCCTAGCAACAGTCTCATGTGAACACTACAACAGATAATATATGTATGCTGCTGTGAAGGATTGTGAGTCCTGAATATATTGTCATTTTTCTGCACTCTGCCATTGAGTGTGTATAGGCAGTGTTTTAGGGATTGAGTTTGACAATATTGTCTCAAATAGTAACAGTATAATCAAGTTTAGTAAAATTCACTTAATCTGCATCCCTTTAGCTGTGTTGGCTACACGCATGTTACCACACAGCAAACTGACAAGCTCATTAATGTCACGCATACTGTAGCGCTGGCAAAGCCAGGGAGGCAAACTGAAAATGTAACTGCACGGTTTCATGTGTTTCATGTGCTCATATTTAGTGGAAAGAAGAACAGTGCAAATCTGGACTAGATCAAGCCTGAGGCATTGAAACCAAGATGGAGTCCAGTCAGGCTCATACCCTTTGTGTTGGGTCACATCCAATCAGGTGTTGGCTACAAATCAAAGCTCTTGTGTGCCCTTCTAAAATGACAAACTACTCTGAAATTAAAAGCACCATGCTCTACTTAAAAAACAAAGCCAGGCAATGCTTGTTCAGAAGCACCTGCTTTTCATTGGAACTGTGGCTTCTATTTACTTTTATGTAATAGATAACAGTTTAATAAAAGCATAATACTGTTGACATGCTTTATTTTCAGAGCTAGAACGGTTACTGTTTATGGTCTTAACTGAATCCCTCCTTCTTTGACCTTCTACTCCTTTGTCCCCTTACCTACCCCTCCCTCAGGTGCTTCAGAAGGCCTACTTCATGCCTGAGACATACAGCCACAAGCAGTTTGTTTTGGCCTGTAGCCAGATGTTCCAGGTTTTGGAACATCTGGCTACAGATGAGATGGGGAGGAGGCCTGGACTGACAGAGCTGCTGGAGCAGCCATTAATGGTACGGGGACTCTGACATACACCTGCAACACTGACCTGAATGTAAACACAACATATTGGAAATTCTTAAAGCTTTAGCGTTTCAATATAAGTCTTTAGAATATTTGATTTTGAAGGCTCCGATGCTTAGTTAAGTTTTAAGCTACAGAATTGGTAACATCAGTCACAATACCACAACCTTCATGCATTCATTGAAGCATGCACACAAAAATTTTTTGTTGTTGAGTTGTAAATGGCTTTAGCAGTATGTAATGTTACAACTGTAAAACATTATCTCCATGAATACTAGGACATTAGTTTTCTGTCACTTGGGACTATGTCGACTTCTAGTGGTAGTATTTAGGACACTATAGGCTGCATGCACACTGATTCGCCAACCCACTCCACCTCATCCCTGCTATAATCACAAACATTTTATACACAGGCGGTTTGAACAAAACAAGAGTAACCCTGAGTAAACACTTAAAAAGCAAACTTTACCTCACATTCACTAACACCATTATCATATGAAGGTAATAGTGTTGTCTGACAGCACGGTGCAAGTGACCATGGAGAGCTCATGTGTATACAGAGATGGGAGTCTTCTAAGCTCAGAACACACTCATCTGAAAATTAGACACTCATGTGGCGAGTGAAAGTGCATTTCGATATACGTGTGTGTCTGTGCGACTGAGTCAGCTCAAATCTAGCTAACCATGCATGCCGTGAATGTTCATAACCCAAGAAGAGCTCCAGTCTAAGGTCAAGTGGATACACAAACAAAGCTAATGCCGGCAGGCTTTTGCCTGATATTTCTCCATAAATCAAACAGTAATTCGAGAGAATTGTTGAACAATTTTGTACATAGAGCAACAAGTTGACATGGATGTTGTTGAAATGGGTTTGTAATAATGCTCAGTCTGTCAAACACGTCCCATTAAACTAATATTTGTTTTCTTTCAGCTGGAAATGTGAGACTCTTTTTTTTTTTTTTTCTTTTGGAAAATTAAAATCACACACGTACACACACATTGACAGGAAACACACACCTGTGCTCTCAACGGTTATAGTTATGAGATAATCAGATAATTAGAGTGCTGTCTCCTGACCTGTTGGGTCTGTTTCAGGAGTCAATTCCTGGGTAATAGTAGTGCCTGTATCACCACTAAGTGATACAGGCATTAGTACAGTTATATTGTTATATTGATATTGTTGTTCCCCTGACTGTTTGGGGAAATGTGACTGATTAATGAGTTTGGGTATTACACTCTTTTAACCAGTCCAGGTGCCCTAAACACTTGTTGCTGCTGTGGATCTGCTAAAGCAGTCAGAAACAAGAGATTATGTTGGTAGTTGGAAGCTCCCAGTGGGCATCAGTTGGAAACTGGCGCTGTAGTCAGCAACTTGAAGGAGAAAGTGTAAAGTCTTTATGACTGTAAAGAAAGTCACCACTGAAAACTGGTAGTGGTTAAAGTCAGTCTTCCAACTATAAGTGTATGTTAAAAATAATTGCTCATAAAATCCTTTTGCCATCCTCATCATAAAAAAACAAGGATATAGTCTTGTGGCTGGTGGGAAAGTATCACTGTGGTCCTCTTTAGTATAACATTACAAAGCTGTGTGTGAGGCGGCGTCTGTTTGTGCTTGTGTTCAATAACAAGTGGGACAACTTGATTAAGTCTAGTTTACTGTGAAGACGTGGGCCTAATGAGGGATATTGGTTTCAATGTGCTAAACAAAAACAATGGCATTATAAAACCAAGCCAAGTGTTATATCCAAGGAAAGCTCATTTGAATGAAGATCACTCTGAATTATGCATAAAGCATATTACATTAAGCATTTATCATCTCAGTTGTCACACTGGGACTGCAGCATCTGCATGCAGATATAGAAAACAGATTCAATCCCAGCATATTGTAAAGCGAAAGATATAGGAGATGAATTTAGGTCGAGTCGTCATGCTTGGAAGTATATATAGGTTATGTATTTATCAAGTGATGTGTACAACCTCTCTGACCTTGCTGTGCTGTGTTTCTGAACACAGCTGGGGACACAAGTACAAGCACAGCTGTAACTCCGTAGGAACACAACTCCGATAGTTGCCCTCCCCCTTTACTTTTTCCTCCATTACTCTATTTCACATAATACGTCTATCTTCCCCTGCTGTATTTACAGTCTTGCTCTGGCTCTTAATGTGGTCTCTTCTCTCGTCTCCTCTTTCCTAATTATCTCTGTCATTCAGTCACTCACTCACCGGCACTCTCTTGTGTTTTTCTGGATACTTAGTTGTCATCATTCTGTCATCTGCATTTTCGTGTCTGTGATGGAAATGAATGCAGCAGAGCAGCGGTGGAGGCAGTCTGGCTGTAGTCCAAGCCGTGATGCATAGGCTGTTTGGGCGGAATCTGGTGTCAGACCCCACAAAGGTCATAAAATGGAAAGATGGATGCAGTGCTGACTTTTAGCACAGCACACCGTTATGACCAGAGGGAACAGCTTGTGTGTTTGTGTGTGCATGTGTATGTGTGTGTGTGTGTGTGTGTGTACACTACATTAACGTGTGTATGTGTCACTTAAAGCATGTGTACTCAAGTGTAAGCATATGAACATGTTTGTCTTTTCATCTGCACTCATTTAACGGTTCATCTGGGAGCAATAGGCATTAACTTTTAGAATGGCAAATTTATTGGAGATGACAGACCCATAAACACATACAGATACAGTACATGCGCACACACACACTGTAGAGCTTCCTTACATGGGTTGCTGTTGGCCTATAGTTCAAAAACAATAATAAAAGCCTTGGGATGAGTTGCCAGGGGGCAGCTGAAGTTGCGGCAGGTTGAGCATGCCTAATGAAAACTTTATGCTCACTGGCAGGGATTGCCACTGCGCTTCCCTCCAAGGATTTAAGATCAGGCCGACATCAAGCCAATGTCAAGATCTGTGGAGCCCAAAGTCAAAAGCCTGGCAGCGAGTCTCTGCGTTTCTAGGTACACAGACAGAGAGCGTGAGAGAGATGGAGAGAATCTGCAAAAGAGATCTAAACTGGCTCTGAATAGTCACCCTCCTTCCTCACCAACAAAATTCCTCTCTGAGGCTTATTCTGCACACTGCGCTTTATCCCCATGAAAGCCATAAAATCCGGGAGATTGGCGCTTGGATCTGGAATTTTGAGTGAGAGCAAAATTACTCTCCTTAGGAATTAGGTCCAGCAGTGCAGACAGCAAGTGATACATACAGAAACAAATTTGTACAGGACAAGTAGGGGAGAGAAGACAGAGCAGCATGTTGAATGTTGGTGGGAATGTGCTCTTTGGTCCCCGCAATTTGAAGAGGAAAGTGTTGGATGTTGTATGTTGGCTCGATGCTGTCTGGATAAGGCCTTTCTGCAGTAATTCAAACCAGAGAGTGAGACAGAGGATATGAAGGCACCCTTGTTGTATTTGAGATGTTAGAGCTATGATATCCCTATGTAATGAGCTCCCCTCTGATCTGCAGAACTGCAAAGGGAAGCAGCGAAGAAAGGAGTGAGGGACTGGGAAATAGAGAAGACGAGATGTTGGACGAATGGTAAGGAGGCCTTTGAGAGGTGGAAGGAAAGATGCAGTACAGTCAAACTCAGTTGAGTTTTGTGCGCTTGCCAATGGGCTGCAACTAAGTCATTTTCATTAATGATTAATCTGTCTCTTACTTTCTCAATCAATTAGTCTATTGAGCTGTAAAATGTCAGAAAACGCTGAAAAATTATGATTATCGTTTCTAAAAAAGCACCAAGGCACAACCTAAAATGTCTTGTTTTGTCCAGACCAATAGTCCACAACCCAAAGATATACAGTATACTGTGATAGATGACTAAAAAAAAACAGAAAATATTCACATTTAATCTTAAAAACTCACTCAAAATGATTATCTAACTTATCAATCGTAAAAAGCCCAATTAAACACCCTGTGTGATTATGTAGGGTTTTCATTCTGCTCATTATAATTCATATTTTAAACCATTTATTGACACATTCACACAAATTTACTATGTAATTTTTCAAGGGTTGTATAGTTTACTCTGAGTCAATTACTTCTGCATTTATGTGGTTATGGATATTTAACATAACATTTTAGTATCAAAATAGATAGGTGGTTACCAAATAGATGCAAAATGATGACGACCGTTTGTCATTCTCAAAGTAGGTTTTATATTATATATATAATATGTATAATATTACAGCAGAACAATTTATTCTTGACCTGTTGTTTCTATTTCCACTGCTGCTTTGATGTGAGAGGTAGAAGTGATTGTTACTTTGGTTACAGCCCAGCTCTCACTGAGGTGTGCATTTCTAGAAATTGTCTGAAGCAGTGCCCATTGCACATTGTTTTCACATGATGCACATTGGTTTGATTGGTTGCGTCTTGGGAAAATTTTTTCTGTTGTTATTCCAGGAGACTTGGAGCTCGAGGACCACCAGAAGGCTCACCAGCAAAACCATTTCCAAACAGTTTACTCAGTGGTGTTGTTTCAGCTCTAAAATTCTTTTTTGCCCCAATACAACTCTTCTGTCTGTGTGTGTGTGTGCATGTACCAAGTATTCCTCATGTTGTGGGGACGTAAATCTGTTTGTACAGTCATGTTGTGGGGACTCGCCTCCCTTATGGGGACAAAAGGCAAGTCCCCTTAACTTAAATCATTATTTTTAGGATGAAAATTTGGTTTAAAGGTAAGTTTAGGGTTATGGTAAGATTACGGTTAGGGTTAGGCATGTAGTGGTTATGGTTAAGGTTAGGATAAGTCTCGAGGAAATGAATGTAAGTCAATATAATGTCCTCTGAAGTGGTGGAAACACGTTTGCGTCTGTGTGCATGCGCCTGTGTGTATTTTCTGGATATAATGGTTACACTCCATTGAACAATCTGACTGTTTTGAGGAATGACATCGTTGAGCAGTGCCACAGATGTATGCCAAGAACAAGGGTTCTACCAGCTGTTTGGAGCGCGGTCCAAAAACATCAGGATAATGCCGATAAAACATTTTCCTAGTGTCATTAAGGATTGCATGTTGTTTTTTTTTTTTTTTCTCTCTGCCACTCCAAGAGGACTGTAAGAGGTTTAGCCAACTAAGTCTGTAGCTGTATCTAATGAGTTGGCTCTCTCCTTTCCCTCACTGTGTTTAAGCTCCAGGACTGGGTGAGCCACACAAAGAAAGTGGACTGCATGTCTTCAGGGTCCCGGTAGCGCTGCACCAGGGAGCCCCCTAGACCTCAGCGAAGGTAACTGACTCAGATTCATCCAACCTGTTCAGGGAACCACACAAATACTGTATGTTGACATTGTATTAATGTGCAGATATAACGTATAACATGTTGTTTACATAGTGTGTTGCTGTACTACCTGCAACTGTACTAACTCATACTAAGACCTTCCTCTACCCTACCTCTACTATATCCTGTTTTTAAATTACATGCAAGGCTATTGTTGTTCACAGTCATCGGTCTACACATCATGAAATATTGCTTCTTTTACCTTTCTGTGTTTGGTTTCCCATCCGACTCGTGGGTTCACTATATTGACTTTGATGAAAGGATTATTACATTTTGAAAAATGCAGAATAGTGTAAACTTGGCCTGATGTGGACAAATCTGCCAACAGACCAGAATTCATTAAGAAATATGATAATAATCCATGCTTTCTGTTGACTCTGGAAGAGCAAAGGTAAGCAGAGTTAAACCCTACCATGTGTCCTAAATTAGCCTCGACACATTGCGTTTGCAAATTATACAAATGAATAAGCCTTATTTAACGAGCTTATTTAGCTACATAACAATAATTAGATATCATTTTCCATCAAAAAGGCCATGATTAAACAAGTTGTTCCATAATATTCAGGAGGTGTCAAGATGTGTAAAGTGTGAAAATTCTTTTCAGGAATTTGTTTGGACCATTTTCTCTCAAGAAAAGCTCAAATCAAGAAAAACACTAAAAAAAACATTTGGTTTGAGGTTTTTAAGGTGATCTCACAGTCAAAAGGAAGAGAGGCCGCACACACACACACACACACACTCACTCTTACACAACATGTACTGCGTCGTATTTTTATGAGGCGATATGATGCCAGACGTGCTGACACATTATCATACACATAGCCCCCACAGCAGGAAAGTTTTGCATAAGGAATTCAAAATAACAATAGACAATAAAGCCATGTGGAGAGATCCTTATTTATCTTGCTCTGACATTTACTTCAGACGGGGGAGCTCTACCAATATTATTCTTTCTCAGACACAAACACGTACACATTTACAAAGGGAAGAATTTCATATTTTTAGTCTGAACAAAGTCATCTATCTTCCCTGCGTGATGCTCTAGCTTTGTTGCAGTTCCAAGGTCTGAGTCACATTGAGAATCTCATGCACACAGGGCAACACCTTGTATACAGCATGATAGGATAGGAGAATAGCCATTTGTCCTTGTCAAACAGGACAGAACACACACAAGCAAAAACCGATGGGTAAAAGATGTAGTCAGTAAACATGCAAACACAAATGCTCGCCCACATAGTAACAAAGTGAGATAGCATTATGCAGCACAGAAAGCACCCCTGTCTAGGCCACTGTCGGGCATAAATTAGGACTGACATGTGAGTCATGCCTTATGCATGTTGTTTGACTGTAACCTGCATTAAAGAGACAAGCTATACTGTAGCACAGATCACAACATATTAACTCAGCTTGGTGTTCAGCGTTCTGGACAGGTTTGTCTTGATAGAACAATATCGGGTTAGAGAGAAAAGGGATCTGATGAATCTTCATGTCATGAAAATCAATGGTATCGGAGATAGGAGCTGGAGTTTGGATTTTGATGTTAGAAAAAAGAAAGCCAAGACTTGTTGGACCACTCCTGCCTCAAGGCTGAAAACATTGATCTCACGGAGGTTAATATTAATGTCAATGGTGCAAGTAGTTTTGTGTGATAGATAAAATCAGTATGGGTGTACTTGTCTGTCTGTCTCTGTCCACAAGTCCAGTTCTCCCTGACATGCCCGAAGCTTGTTCAGCTCTTTAACACCACCACAGACTGTAAACGGCTGCCTGACCTTCCTCGTACATCAACAATGGTTAGAGAATGACTTAGAACCTTTTTTTTTTCTTTTCATTTTTTTGAACATTTTTCCTCTGGGATTTTATCTACATTTTCCAAGAAGGAGTAGCATTGTGCACTCCAGGCTCTTCTGGCAGGGTAAAAGCAGACCTGAAGCACAAGTAGAAAGATGAATTCACCCTCTGGATCCAAGCTCTCTCTGGAACCTAGCATGTAAATATATTTGTTACAGTTGTGATCAACACATGAAGACAGTTTTCTCCTGACCCAAAGCTCTTTAAAAACAAACCCACAAGCATAAAAATTCTTTGCCTTTACTAGCACTCAGATGGTGATCTGGAAGGTCTGACTTTAAAAACCTAGCTCATAACTGTCAATACCATTTTTCCTAGAATTGCTTGGGGATCTGTTAACATTCTTTCATAAGTTTATAAATCTTTGAGTAGAATCCAAAAGGAGAAAGTGGTTTTGTAATACCGCTGCCTTTACACAGCTATTACAACATGTATTTCCTTAGGAATGAGATTTTTAAAAAATTGGATAACAGCAAGAAGACAAAGATGCAAAAAACAAGAGAAAAACTGAATAATGGCCAACGGATTTTCTCTTGGCCACTGGAGTACACATTTTTGGTATGCTTAGAGCACACATTTGATGATTCGCTGTGATACCTTTTACAGTTGCCGAACTATTTTTCTTTTCCTATTCACTCCCCAAGTTTCATTACTCTCTAGAGTACTTTAGAGTGCTTTTTTGCCCTTTCATATTTTCCATATCATTCCTTCCATATTTTGTTTTCTTTAAATAAAACAGATACTTTCTATGATCGTTCCACAGTGGCTATTGAACAAAACTTTTAGTTTAATTCAGCTTATTATTCAAATTTATAGTGACACCCTTTTACTTCCGTATCTTCTTCTTTTCTGTATTGATTTTAACCAATGTTCTGACCACATCTTATCTTTAGCAGAAATCTTTGTCCTTGTCAAACAATCTTTTTAAATGGCTTTCTTTTGTGTTGGCTTCCAAACTACAAGCTTCATAACAAGGCATTTAAATGTTGCATGCAGCTTTGGTCTGCTTGTGCCATTTGAAAGTTTTAGTTAAAAGTAACAAAGTGCATATTTGAGTCCATGACAGAGTGCACAGTTTGTCAGCTCTCCATTAACGCTGTATCAGACACTGGCCAAAAGTTATCATGTTAACATCTCCTTTTTTTTAATGTCGCTCGTCCGTCATAATCCTAATACCTGCTTATATAAGTATTCTCTAAAAATTAACTCAGCTACTTCTATATTTAATAGATATAACAGCAGTGGTTTTAATTAAAATTAAATGAAAGCTAAGCAAAGTTACAGCTTCTATTTGAATATAATATTAGTATTCCTTCTATCTCTACTGATGACATCAAATATTTATTATACTTGGAATTTATACCCCCCTCCCTCCCACATACACACACACATCCTTTTAGCTTGTGTTTACATTATACACATCTGAGCCAAACAACTATTTTGTACTGTGATTGATCAGAGATGATCTAAGATAATGGTTAAATAATCACCGGTTTGATCAAATCTGGTGAATTTAAGAGAGCAAGGAATTGAGCAAGACACGAAAATCACAAAGTTAAAATGAGGTTTTAGCAGAAATGTGCATGAAAATATAGTCAGAAAAATTCATGAAGCTACATCCAGGCAATCTGATCTTCAGTCTCTTCAGTCAGTTCTCTCTCTCTCCTCTCCTCCCCTTTTCCTCCAAAATATTCACTTTCTGACCCCTGTAACCCCAGCCAGCCAGTTTTTCCTTCCCTTGATCCTCACCTCTTTATCCCCCCTTATCTTAAAACCCCCTTCTTCTCACCTCTTCTTTTTATCTCTTCTCATTGCTCATCTGTCCATCCATCTATCCATTTTAACCAAGGTAGCAGCTGTGACTGAGTGAGTGTGTCTGAGTGTGTGAGAGTGGATATCTATATGGCCATGCTGTGTGCTGTATGCACTATATATTTGACAGACAGCAGGGACTCTCGGCACACACTGCTCTGCCTTAATGAAACTAGGAGAAATGTTTGAGCTGGACAAAAGGAAATGGCATATACCATCTATAAGCTGCCTTAGGAAAGTGTTCAGACCCGGTCAGATATTTTTGTTGTAATATATACTTGATTATAAGTTGGTTATAATCATTGTACACACAATAATATAATAATAATAAATAATGGTATGTCTTTAAACTCATGGGTTAGGTGTTTAGCACTCCTCCATGGTTGCCTGAGTTTCGTTCAGGGGCTCCACTACCTTCCCAAAGTCTAAGCTTCAGGCTAAACAACAGTTTAAGAGAATAGCCAGCTAACTCAGAAGATGGTGTGTGATCATTAGGAACAGCCAAGTGAATAATAAAGACCACATTTTTATTCTGTTGGTCTCTAACCTGGTAGGTATGTATAGGATTGTCTGTCTGCGCTTACACTTTGTAACTTCTTGTCGCTGTTGTCACCCTGAACCTTTCTGATCTTTTAGAGCACACCCAGGTGATGTAGAGACTACAGTTGCCACAAGAGCAACAGCCTGTTGACCTGCAGGCCCGCCTAAAGGCCTGTGGACCTGGACAGCACCGCCAGAGACTCAACCTGCCAATCTTTTTACAGGTGGGTTGTGAAGATATCTGAAATAGTGATATGGTAGCATTATAAAAACAAAGTAATTTGAAGTTTGAATGATCACAATGTGGCTGTAAGGCATTGTTCGCCAGCCACCATCAATACTCAAGAGGAGGACAAAGAGGAGTTGGTTTGTAGTTGGATAAAGGGCAGTCAAGGTCTGCCCCATTTTACTCTCTTACAAAGGTCGCCAAAAAAAATGCTTACTTCCTTTGCCTGAATTTGGCTGGTACAAGCAGGGTATCCTTTGCAGCTCTCAGCATTCACACTGGTCAAAGCCCAAATGTAGCATTCAGGGGTTCCTCATCATCTCGTAATATTGAACAATATCACATGTCTATTTTATGTTTTTATCATCAATCAATGGTTGAGCTTGTTAGCAAGTCGGACTTAGCAGCTCATACTTTAAACCGGGGGATCATGGAATCAATTTACTCCTGGTATTTGCACTTTGTCAGTTGTTTTAGGGCAACTTCCTGACAATAAACCTGAACATTTTTGACTTCACAAATTAAAAAGGAGGGCATTGTTAATTTTGGTCTCTGTGAGGCTAGATGATCTAATTTGGGAAGGACAAGCATGCTCAGTCTTGGCTTCAGGTCATTTAAAGGACACATCTTTGTGAGCATACAGCCCATGAATTGGGACACAGCTTGTGAGTCCTGAAATTTAGCAAGAAAGTGTGACAGTACTAGCACACAGGTCTGGTTTTGAAAAGGTTTTCTTATTTAAAGCAATAAAACCAACTCACACCTTTTCTTCATGTGGTATAAATACCATGGTGGTAGCGTGCTATGTGACAAAATGATAACTGAAATTGCTGAAAACATACCGTACTACTAACACAGCACATAAATAGTACACCACAAACCACCTACTGGGTTTGTATTTTTATTATGAATAATATACACATTATTTAGTGCAAAAAATAGAGATTTTAGGTGGTGAAAGTAATTTCACAGCATGCAGTTTATCAGAATCTAAATGTGCAGGTAAACTCTAAAATGTCAACTCCACTGTCATCCATTCATTATTCCCTGCTGTGTGTTGAACACCTGTAGTGCGAGTTTACATTTTAAAAGGTGGAGAGTGATACAAATTTGGATTAAAAAAACAACACTCACAGCATTTGTATGCAAGGCAGTTCATGGCAAGCAGTTAAGCAGTCAACATGAATGAAGACGTAGATGTTTGAAGGATGAACAGAATAGAATTTGGAGGCACTTAGATCTCTGCCGGCACTCACACTTAATCACAGCTCACCAGTCTCAGCTGTGGTGAGTTGGTATAGATCTAAGAATTTCAGCGTTAAGACATTACAATGATTTTATGCTGACTCCATAGGTCTGCTACTATAAAAGAGCTGTCTGATAGTTTTGAACAGCACTTTGATGCACGCAGTAGCCTAAATGGTTCAAAGAGGAGGAGAGAAAGTGAGAGTTGGTGATGTGAAGTAAAGAAATGATGAGTTAGGCACAGAGGTAAGAGGGAGGCTAAAGCAAAGACCGTCGTCCCTGTGACCTCAGTAGAATCTATACACCAAAGTCCAGTCACACAATCTCTGCAAACATCAGGCTGCACTCCACACACACACACACACACACACACACACACATGCATATACACATACTGTACTTGACATCTACAGTGCAAGTATGCATTATTGCCTTATGGATTTGTCAAAGACATTGATATGTAAATCACTGTAGTGTCAACACTATTCTGTGTGTGTGTGTACACACAGTAGCCTGTCTCAGCACTTTGAGTTTCACCCCTATGTCGATAATACTTCTCTATGGATAAAACTAATCTGATTTCTTCCATTGCACAAATGAAGTTTGCAATGTATCGCTCCTTGTTGTGCTTTGTGATATTGATGCTGTTATACACGATTGCAGGATAGTACAGGTGGTTCTGTTTATTGCTTGGTTCCTTTTTAAATGAGGTTTCTTAAATTTTTATCAACAAATTCAAAAAGTAAGTACAAAGTAAGACACCAAGCTTTTTTTTACATGCCCCAGACAGTCTGTGGCACTGATAAAAAGTCAAAACATCTAAACTCTGGATCTTAAAATGCCGTAAGAACCAAGATTTAATTCGATTTTACTTAATGACTTCTTAAAAAGGTTACTTGCCTTTCAGACCTATTGTATATCCTGATTGTTTAGATTTTTGTATTGTACAATACATATTTTTTTATGTATTGTACATTGAAATATAATCTTCCACCTCTGCATTTCTGTGTCTCTGGTTCACAGAAAAAGGCCAACAGCGTTCAACAGGAAGAGACGGTATTGAACATCCAGTTTATCATGCTGCACTATTCACCACTCAAGTCCTCATAACACCTGCCTCAAAGAACTTAATGCCAAGAGGTAGGGAGTGGAATAAAATTAGTCTTTGAGCTTTTTCAGTAAATAATATTGTTGAACTTTTGCAGGTGAGAAGGTAATCAAGAAAAAATTAGGTATTTTCCTGATTCTGCCATTGCAGTATCTTCTGTTGGTTTTTCTTCCAAAACAATATATATCAAGCAGCTTTTGCCTGTTGACTGATTTTATATGAAGTGAGAATATAGTATCTGCTGACCTAGAAGTGTCTATATAGTGAGCAGGGAAAGTATTTATTGCTATATAAATTTACTGGCTACTAACAGTGAAATAGAGGCAAGACTTTCATTCTGGCCTGAAAAGAATGAAGAGGAGTTTGATCTTGGTGCTTTTCTGTCAACTGTGTTGTTGTAGTACACACTAGAAGATAATCTCTAATCTTCACTATTTGAAAGCAAGAGGCAGACCACACATATTTATTTTTTGTTTGTGTTGTCAATCAGGGAGTTGATAAGCTTTCATTTGTAATGAGAAGACAAGTTAAGTATCTGATTGGTATCCTGTTTACTTAAATTGAAGATCTTTCGACATATGCTGGTATTTTCTAATGACACTCGCTGGAACCCTTTCTGGACGTATCTAAAATGACCAAACTGGAGAGTGTCACTGTGTCTGGGCCATGTCACATCTTAAAGAGCTCAGCTGTCTGATGCAGGCAGGCAAATCACTCCATGTTATTTGAGTGTGAGCCACCTCCCCAGACACTGGTGGAGCTTCCTGAGAGCCTGAAGCTCTTGGAGACTCTCCAGGGAGATTTGGCCAAGACAGAGGCTCAGATTCCTCTCATCCATGAACAGTTTGCTATCCTGGACAAATATGAGATCCCAGTGGAAGAGGCTGTAAGTATCTCAATGGTAAATTAAAAAAATGTGAACACTTATTCAGCAAATAATGCATAATGGGATGTTTATATAGATGTAGATATAGATTAGATATTGACCACATTTTCTGTTAACATCGACATGATGACTTCTAAACATTCACAATGAGAGCAGGTGCCTTCCGTCGCTATGTTATACTTACAGAGTGCAAATTAAAATGCCTGTCATACTTTGTGCTACTGATCGTAATAATTGTGCAGGGATGCAGGGAAAGAAATTACTCACTTGCTCCTAAAAAGAGAGATGTGACCCAGTAACAAGAATTTGTTCTATTAACATAACATCATTTCGCCTTCATGTTAATCTGTAACGAGCTTTTGAAAGACTTTCTGACCCCACTGAAGTGAAATATGAAATCTATTTATACTTTCACCAAAACACCAGTGGAAGTCAGTGGTATAGATTCACATGAATATGCACACCAAGAAGAAGATCATCCTCATCCATATTCCAGTTCGACTCGCTTCCCCACAGGTGCAGGACTTTCACCGGGTGCCGCTGTGGGTGTGGTTCCAGCAGGTGTTGGCTGACAGCTACTTCATACCAAAGAATACAAGAAGCACAAGAACATCCTCATTTTGAGTACTCACTAACATACTCTCACAGATACATGTAATGCATACTGTCTTATCCCCAAAAGTGTTTGTACATTGTTGTAGTTTCTGTTTGCACTATGTATAGTATTCATGGGTATGTTTTTGGTTTTTTGCATCTGTGTGCATGTAGAATGTTTGCATTTGTATTAAATTGTTAGGGTTGTTGCATGCTAAGCAACATTAGAATGAAAACGTTAAGCCAAGTTAGCCAAGACTGACTAATGTTCATCTGCAGTCCTTTGCCAGAATGTTAAATCAGCTATTTCTGCTATATGCAATGAGTCTGACATGTTAATTGCATTAGAGACATCTTATTTACAGTATACATTGCAGATAAAAGACAAATTCAACAAAGCAAAGCCAGAAAGCCTTCATTAAATGAACCCAGGCTTATCTGCGAGTGTGTATGTGTGTCGTTCTCCACAACTTCGGCAAACAGGACTTTTTTGTAATTTTTTTTGAGCAATGGCTTTATGTTTTGCATGTGTGTATGCGGTGTGTGTTTGTGTGTGTGTGTGTGTGTGTGTGTGTGTGTGTGTGTGTATAATGTGTACACTTGCACGCTTTGTATCTGTCCATCTGTCCCATCCCCCAAAGACCAGATGACTCAGCTGGGTGTCTATCTGCATGTCTGACATGATGCAAGGCCTCAGCCTTGACTGGCCCGGTGGGTGGTCACGTCCTTGCATGGCAGAGCAGCAGGCTGAGGCATCTCTCTCAACCTCCAGCCCTCTACTCCTCCACTCCCTCCCTTCATGCTTTATCTCCTCATACTGTCCCTCTGTTTTACAGTGTTTTTCCTCCAACTGTCAAGTGGATTAACACAGATAGGCAGAACTAACAAGTATTACACATATGGTGAAATACTATCACATTTTCTTATGAGAATCGGAAAACGCAAGTCACTACTGTCACAACATATTTAACTCATGCGTTCCACGTTATATGCTGATAAATGTCACAGATTTTCACAGTTTTTCTTTAGAACTGGATTTATAATTTATTTCTACGATATACTGCAATTGCCTTATACATACAACGTATCTACTTAAGTGGGAAAGTGCTACCAATACTGATGCCAGCGTCTTACTGCTGTTCTGGCTGTCTCTCCTGCTCTCTTCTCCTCTGTCCCTACTGAGACATTACTGATCTATACGAGGCCTCATCAGAACCAATAGCCTGTATCTAATCTGTTCCTGCTCCTGATGATTTCTCACTACACGGTTGCTCCCTTCCACAGTATAAGTGACGGCTCTGACTTGAAGACACACCATGACTGATCCCCCTGTCCCGTCATCATTCCTCACTCCCTCTCTTGCCTCCTTCTTTTTGCTCCTCTTGTTTCTCTTCTGTTTTCCGGTGACTCCAGTCACTCCTCTTTCCCTTGCCTCCTCCGAGCTCCTTTCCCCCCCTTCCTTGCTCACCTCAGTTTACCTTGTTTCTCCTGTCTCCCTTCCCTATCCTCATACCCAACTTGTTTTGTGAACAGCTGATGTTTACTTTATGTCGGCCTCATCATCCATTCTGACTGGGCCTCTGCTGGGAGGATTTGCTCTTCTCCTTCGCGTTTTATTTGTTCCCCTATTTGCTGTTTCCATTAAAGATGAAATTGAAATCTCCTGTGCTAACACTCTCACACACACACACACACACACACACACACACACACACACACACACACACACACACACACAGGCGCACACAAACGCGCACGCACACAGGCATCGCATCACACACGCCACACGCGTCGACAAAGAAAACAAAGGCAAAGATGAAAGAGCACAAATCTCTCGTCCTACTTTTGCTTTACCTTCTTCTCATCCTTTCGCTCCACTTCCTCACTCTCTCTCCTCGCCTCCACCTCCTCGCCTTCCTCTTAAGTTCATGCAAGTGCGGCGGGAGACAGTGTGATCCACGTTTTGTTTTTGTGTCGTATTTTGTTTTCTCCTTCATCAATAAAGAACTGACTTTTCCCCTTTCTCCATCTGGAACTTTTAAACACGTTTAAAACCTCCTTTATTAAGTTTTTCAACATATTCAACACCTTTTACTTCTCTGCTCAGTTCCCTCTTTTTCTGTGACAAAAATTCAGAACTAAGAAGAGACAAACTACTCCACTTACTTGAAGAGCACATCTTTCCCCTCATATTCTTTTCCCACTGCTGCTCCTGCTTATGCTGCCAATCCCGAGCTCCTTGAAGGCTGCCACCTCTCTGTCCATGGCGCGACTTCCGAACCCCATTAGGGCAGGATGTAGGGAGTGTTTGGAGCATTGCAGAGAAAAACAAAGGCAGTCTTCGGCAGGTTAATGAGGCCAGGAGGCAGCTTTGTGCCGAGCTTCATCAGTATTCAACAGAGACCTCACTCTCTCGCTCTCCCAATAATATCCCAGTCATTTGGGTCAGCCACATCACTGTGCCTCTGTGAAGGGCGCCCACACACACACAAACAGACAGAGAGAGAGTTCTTTGACAGTTTAATAGAAATACAGTTTCATCAAGTGTTCACCCCCTCATTTTCTCTAATCATTAGCCATGTCCCACACTGTCTCCCTTTGTCTTCTTTTCATTTTCCTCTCTCTATCCATCTCTTTCACCCCGATCAACCCCCCTCTCCCTGATTCTCTGCTACTCTTCCTACCATTCTACTCCCCACATGCAGCTCCTTCAATTAAGATAAAGTGGCTAATCATATATGAATTACATTAACATTTCTAATAGCTACTGCAAGTTATTGGTTCCTCATTAGGACCCCACTCACTTCAGCATAAGCCGGTTTTCCAGCAACAGCAAGAACAGCAAAGTGCAGTAAAAGGCCTAAGTGAAAGCAGATACGGCCTGTGTGTGTGTGTGTAACACTGGGGCCTGGGGAGGCAGCACCTCAACACTGAGAGGGTTGTGTGTAGTGACCGTGCACCCAGACTATGAGTAGATGGGAGGCGAGGGAAGGCTGTGAAGATCAAATATCCCATAAATCAAAGCTGTCGCACAAGTGAGAAGGGCCATGGGAGCCCTCGGTTTGAGCGTTGCGCTCCTGGCCGAGCAGAGGACCAAGGAGGATACCTGGGCCCCCAGCCAGCTCCTACTGTACCCTCTTCCTTTTTTTTTTTACTCCTTTTACTTTCCTCACATCACAGCTGCCCTTTTCTCCTTCAATCTCTTCCTCCACTTTTCCTCCCGTACCCCACAACTTCTCCGCCACGCTCCTCCATTTATTATTTCACCCGTTTTCCCTTTCATCTCCCCTTCTCCTTCCACTCCTTTACTCCCACCAAATAACTAACTCTCATCACTCTCATCACTCCTTTTTTTCCCCTTCTCTCCCTCAACCCCCTTACACAATGACAACATTGCTGCCATTTAAACTAAACATCACATAGATAACCATCTCCACTCGCAATGTTCCAGCTCCTCCACTGTCTAATTATGTCGCAACTCTCACTTGTCACAGAGGTCTTAAATTAGCGTCTCGGCTTAATGTCGCAAGCACATGTAACGTGTCAGATCAGTTGGGGTGTGTTTGTGTGTGTGTGTGTGTGTGTGTGTGTGTGCACAGAGGAAGGGTGTGACTTCATTAAGATGAGGAATGATAGTAGATATTTTTGCAACATCCATTTCTCCTCTCCACTATTATGTGCGTCTATTTGTATGTTTTCACAATACATGCAGAACTATGTGTGTATTCTTGCTGACTCTTTTGCACTACATCTGTGTTTGGTGATGTTTTTACGTGTGTGTATGTGCACCTGCTTACAGTACATGTGTTGCATGTGCATCTTCAGGTCCATTGGAGGCTCTGAAACAGGAGGAGAGCACCGTCCTTCACAGCCTGGGCTTCTTTAAGATCGAACTGCCCTCCCTCACAAACAATGGGGATGCTGGATAAGGTCTGACGCACCACCAAGCTCATAGTTCTAACACTATGCTGTTGTCCTGACATGACGTGACCTTGCTAACACTCAGACCTCCAACAGAACAAGCAGTTAATCCGCAGAAGGAAAGTGTGCCAAGTGTGTGAATCAGGTAAGCAGGGGAAATATTTTTTTTTAATTTTTAAAATTTTTTTCCCTTTGCTTTGTTCTTCACTTTTTTCCCTGGGCTTTAGTTTCCACAGTAACTCCAGACTGTGGGTATAATTAGTGTAATTGAACAAATGTCATCAACAGACAGTCCAACTGTGTTTTCTTCCTTTGCTTTATAGAAGCTTCACCCTGCTTATCACATGAGCTTCACATCAGCTCCACATGTCCCAGCACAGAGCTACTTTCATGAAAATATCTATTATCAAATTTCTGGCACATTACAATCAAACATTTGCTGCCTTTCTTCTCAGATAACAGATTCCAGCCTGACCCTTATGAAGTGTAGAGGAATGGCTGGTTTAGACTCGATGGTTTTCTGAAAGACTGTAAAGTACTGTAAACTGTTTAGTAGTGCAGCTAATTAAGGATTAGGTTGTCCCTTTGATCGTCAAGATGTTTGATTAGTCCTCAAACCAAGGCTATAATAGCAATCAAGTGACATTTCCCATTTTTTACAACAAGAAAGTAGTTCTTGATGGTTCGTCCTGTTGTTTTTTCTACATTCATTTCATTTTTTTACATTCTGGTGAGCCAATTTTAGCCTGTTGTTCCTCCCACATGTTTTACCTGGCTGCATTTTGTGTGAGCTCTCCTCATGTTATTGTGTTATGCACAATATGACAGAAGACGTAGATGTGTGTTTGAGTTTTAGTCCAGCTTTGTTGATCAGCTCAGCTGCATGCTGAGTTTCCATTCATTGTGCAGTGTAGCATAGCGGTGAGTTTGTGGCTTAACAATGACCGCATAAATGTATTAGCCATGGGTTTTGAGGGAATTGTTTTGTGTTTGCAATGCTGGCCTTGTAACAGACCAAAATGTAATGCAAAAATCATTTTATCATTGAGCTTTTGTATGTACACATGTGTTTTGTATGTGCAGATATTGCATTAGAATGCCAACTGGAACATCTGGGCAGGCTGCCAGTTTGCTATGCTGCAGACTGTTAGCACAGCACAGGACTCCACAAACTCCAGAGACAACTCAAGGTTAGTTTTGCCACAAAGAGTTCATTAAATAGCTGCAGATTTGGGCTTGTTGCTACAGTGTGATAGTCACAATTTAGCTATAATATATTACCTGGGTCAGTTCAAGTTTTGTTTTATGCAAATAAAACCTAAATGCCAAAATAATTCATTTGCTCAGCACAGTACAATCTAAAACCCATACTTTGATCATGGTCTCTGTAAAAAGAACAAAGAATTACACTTTGTGTTTATAATGGATACAAAAGTTTGCAGACTCAAGGGGACATCATTAGAGGTATTTTTAGTTTTACACCCACAAACTGTGTTTAAAATGCATTTTGCAATGACAGCTAAAACATTTACAACCTTACATCAAGATGCACAACATTTGGTGCTACATTAAACATTATAAAACAGTTCACACACACATACTTCCCCCAAAATATACCCCTCAGCAGCTCTAACATGTACATCACATAGCAGTGAGGACCTGATCCTCTGTCTGGTGGCAGGAGAAGGAGAGGGGACATGCGAGATAAGAACTGATTGGAACTAATCAGTTGAGTTTATTTCTTAACTCAATAGGACAATCCTCTCTTATTAACATTGCCTTAGATGTTCAGAAAATTACCCATTTTAATTTCCTCACTTCAAAGCCTGAGTTTGATTCTTCTGTA
Organism: Thunnus albacares; assembly: GCF_914725855.1. NCBI lineage: Eukaryota > Metazoa > Chordata > Actinopteri > Scombriformes > Scombridae > Thunnus > Thunnus albacares. Next base: position 20,114,872 of record NC_058127.1, on the reverse strand, counting down.
CAGAGCCACACCATGACTTTTAGTGATGTTATTAAGGGATCATAATGATGCTGATCTGGCAAATGACAAAGTCCCATAGAATAAGCTCATTACAGTGTTAAGTCCAGTCTGCTCTCCTTGAAGTTTGCTCTGCTGACTTCCTGCCAGTCTTGTTTGCCCTCGTCATTATCTGTAGCAGAGGACTATCCAGACCTTTGCCGCGCTCTGTCCTCTCTCTGGGAAAGTGGCGCCACATTGGAATGCACACACACTGCCTCCAAAGAAGGCCTCCCACTTTTTCAGTACCAGCATCCCTGTCCTGACTCATCTTGTCCATTTTGTCAGAATTGGCACTGGCATTGCCAAAAATACGGTTCAGCCAGGCTCAGCATGACTTGTTTTGACAAGAAGCCAAAGGCAAGAAAATATGAGTGGTCAACGGTGATGGGCCTTATCATCAGTGATGTAACTTTCTGAAAGAGTCTTCCTCAGCTCACTGCACTCAGGGAATAAATGAAAATAAGCAGAGGATCACATCTGAAGCTGCACCATGAAACGACAAGAGTAGAAAAAAGAGAAGAAGGCAAAAAAAGGGGGGATTGAAAATACATATTCCTTTTACTTTGTGTGTCCTCTGGTTGTTATGGTAGTCGGTGAGGGTAATGAAAGTGAAAGAGACACATTAAGGAAGATGGCAAGGAGTCATGTCTGTATTAAACATGGGTGTATTCGCCTTGTGGTTAATGTCAAGTGTGGCTAAGGTACCTGGGTCTCCAAGGGGTTGCCGAGTGAGAACACTGTTGCTGTGATTAAAACAATGAAGAACAGCCAGAGGGTGATAGTTGGCACAGATTCTGCTCTGTCTCCTCCTCCTCTATTTCACCCTCCATCCCTCTCCTCTCAGTGCCAGCTGTCAGTTATTTCAGTCAGTGTGCTAATGATGCTCCCTCACAGAGCTCAGAGCACAGTGATACATCTGTCACGCTATCTCTCTATTCATATGTAAGCAGTCCGCAAAGGGCCTAGTTTTATGTACTTTGGTGTTTTACGCAGAATAAGCAATTCATGATCCATAAACATTCACCTATTAATACATTACTGTTGCCTCAGTGGCATTCTGTGGTCATTAATACTACTTTCACACGCATTCCCAATGTCTGACAGGGTATTGAACCCATATTCAACCCACATTTGATCCATTCCTACCAGACTGCTGACACAGGTGAATCCTTGGTTGTCGCTCTCCACACAAGATCCACAACTGCTATTTCAATCCCATATACATCACTTCTACACAGAGTCATCTTGGACCTAATACTGTTCATTTTGTAAACGGTGTTGCCGCTCTCACGTCTTTAAAAGTTATTGCTACATCATTTACACTGGAGATAAAACATGCCAAATAGTCTGTCATATGTCTATTATAGTTCTTTTCTTGGATGTTATCAAACCTGTGCAAAGGTGCAAATAATGTGTGTTCATAGTTTAGCAGTGTCTAATGAACAATGCAGGTCTGAGTGTTAAAATCACCACACCTTACCTGCAAGTTTTCTCACAAATCTTCCAACAGCTGTCTCATCCATTTTTGTCTGCAATTTACACTCTTGCTTCCACGTTATTAATTTATCAGTATTTTAAATGGCGTTATGTACATGTCATGATGTAACATTCACTCGCCTGTTTGTTTTGTGTACAGTTAGCTGGGAGTTTCTAACATTACCTGGCAAAATCAAGTAGCAACTTAATACCTGTGCTCTATAAAGGAACTGACGCCTGGTGATCAACCACTGAGCCAGACAAATAAACAAATAATTTAGAATAATTTAGGAGTGAACCAGATACCAACATAGTCAAAATCACTCAAATGTGCAATGAACAGAAGTTAAAAGCCTAAATTTAAAGCACACTCTAATGAAAGCTCATTTGTGGTAAATAGTGTTTTTACCCATTCATGTGTGAAATGATCATTACAATAAAATGTTTCAGCACCACTTTGATTCTATTAAATTAACAATGGGTTTTATATATGATTTCAATAATGGCTTGTGGACCTACACAGTACCTTTACTTCTTACTCTTTTGTTCTCTTTTTGTGTACTTTGAGACTAACCACACATCCACTGCCACTTCCTTTAAGGAACTGGACCCAGACTTGAGCTGCAGTGCTCCTTTGACCAATCCAGCGCTGAATTCACCCTGGACAAGATCATATCTCTGGGCTTCAACAAGTATGGTGACAGCATCTGTGAGATCTCTTGGACTGCCAGCGAGGAGCTCTCCATAGGACAGGTTCAGTGTCTTCCTTTGGACTGACACTCAGTTGTCTTTGTCTTGCTTTTCCTGCTTTTATTCATTCTGACACTCACCTTTCTTCTGGAAAAAAAAAGCAGTGCTATAATGCAGATAAGTGCAGATGCAGGCTGTGCAGCTGTCTTTGTCTAACTATTTTTAGGATTTGGCTGCTATGATACAAAGCTTGTGTTTTCCCACTGGGGTACAGATTTACTCACCTTTCCTCTCATACATCCTCTCCCTTATTCTTTCCCTATTTGTCTTCATCCCTCTCCTCGCACGGATCAAAAGGTCACCAGCATTAGTGTTTGAATTCTCCATGGCTAAGTTATTCATTTGACCTCGCCATCTGTCAGTACAGTGCCGTTCTCCCGGGTCAGCCACATGAGACTTTTGTTATGGTTCCAGAGGTCAAAGGGCAAAGTGGATATCCTTTCAAATTGTATTTACCCCACAACCCTGAATTTTGTTTGCATATATGTGTATGTGAGACCTGTACCTCTTGCATATGCCATTAGAGCCATATCAAGGTATCAAAGGCTGCAGTGCTGCTGGGAATGATGAATGGCTGCCAGGTGCCGAGGTCTATGTGGTAATCACCTCAGGTAAGGACTTTTGGCCCTGCTAGTAGGGGAACACAAAGGGTTAAGTGTCTATGGCGGCTCATAGCTGTAGCCACGTAGCCCTCCATAGCCCCTGGCAGCAGCTCATCAGCTTATTCCCCAACATCTCCAAGGGTCCATGTGGATGAGGTCTAAAGCTCAGGCAGGCAAGTGGTGGGGGAAAATGGAGACGAGGCTTAATTTCCTCCAGACCAGAAGTGGTACTCGGGAGAGAGGGGGAACAGGCTGACTGGTTCCTTGCCTCCAGGCCTGCTGTCCTGGGGCAGCACAGCCAGCTTGCAGAGCAGCCTTGTCTGCCTGTCAACTTGTGTCAACATCAGTGCTGCCCCTTGCCCCTCTCCACTTCCCCCACAATGCAGCATGAGTGCAGATTTAGTGTGTGAGTAACCTTGGCCCAGGGAGGTATCAGAGGTGTCTGAATCAGACCTCCCAGTAACCCCCGCTCACTCCCCCAAATCTCATCACAGTTCACTGACAGTCTTGTTGTGTAGGGAGGGAAGAGAGAGAGAGAAGAGGGAAAACATAAAAGAGATGCTGTTACATGCTGTCATCATCACGCCTATTTCTAAAAGGTTCTCGGTCTCTGATGTGCGCAAGCTGCAGCACTCAATAGTTGCCAAGATCAATGGTTTTCTGCCTCTAGTGCTGCCTCATTTCATCATAAAAAAGTTACTGTTGGTCTTGTGGAGAAGAAAAAGAATAGAAAAATCTCCGTCTCCTTTTGCCTTTTCTCTGTGGTGACTATTTGCACCGGAGATGTTTTCCGTCTGTTAAGGTTACACTTTGGCTTTGATATTGAAGCGTCTTTAGGGAATCACCATGACGGGGCAGGAAACGTTCCTGTACGTTGGACCTTTTAAAGACCGAGGCCACCATTAGCTAAGGTGGGAAGATAGCCTTGAAGGCATGGTTGGGTGGAGGGCCAGGGTGTGAAAGGTCAGTCAGCTTTAAAGATCAAGTTTCACAATAGAGGAGGTCATTGTTTATCAGAATGTGCTGAAAATCAGGGGATTTGTTTTGTGTTAATTTAATCTTTTGGGGATTAATCGAAAGTACTTGTCAGTGTTCTGAAATTTCATGTTTTTTAGGGTAATTATCTCTCAGTTTTTCTTTTAAAATGAAAATCGGTCATCTATAAATACTCCTGCCCTTCCAAAAAACACTAGGGTTTTGCCAGTATTGAGTTAGATGAGAATCAGTCACTCTGCACCACAAAACAGACAAGCTTCTATATCCACCCTGTATTCAGACTGACACAGCATCTATAAATAGTCCCACATAAACACACTCTCTCTCTCTCTCTCTTCTTTTCTCTCTTTCTCTCACTTTCTGTCTCCTGCTTCCTCATGTGGCCAGACACGGGCTCGGTCCCCGCAAAATTCAATTTGCAGGCTAATTCCATATCAAAAACATGGCCAAAGCTCTGTGTTTGTTGAGTGCGACACAAACAAGCAAGGACACAGTCTCAGCGTGGCTCCTCCCGCAACCTCATTATAGCTGTGCCCTCAAGTAACAGATTTGTCCTTAATTGGTGAGTTGTCCTAATTGACTTTAGCTAATTTATGGATTAGATTATTTTTACCCTTTTTCCTAATTGAACCATAACTTTCATGTGTTTCCCTGGCTGGCTGGGTCGTGGGTAATTGGTCCTGAGTGCTGTGAGTTGTGTATGTCTGTTTGAAAGTTGGAAGTTTTTGCACCATCACATTTAGCTAGAGTGAATCCAGTAAAGGCAACATGGAGGGAAAAAAAAAACAATAGTACCTGAGCAGGAGTGAACAGCAGGAGCGTCCATCTCTCAGGCTGATGGAGTGTATCGCCTTGAGGTGTTAGTCCATCTAGAGTCCCATTGGTTTTTGGAGTGTTTATGTTGGTGGCATTGCTGTATAAGCGTAGTTCAGTGGCTCAGAGGTACTGGGGATAAAGTGAAAGAGAATGCTAGAGAGAGTAAAAAAAGAGGGGATTAAAGTGGAAAAGCTTGATCTTTTAAGAGTTCTGATAAGATGGGACTGTTAAAATCTATGGACCTCACAATGGCTGACTCAACAACAGGGCATCGTTGGCATCTGGTACAAGATTGGGTTTTCATGGCAATTCTTTTAAGCAGATGTAAAGACCTTTTAGCATTTATGAACATAAAGTCCTCAATTATAAACAAAGAACGTTATTATTGAGGTGTGGGACTTTGTTTCCGCATGCAATTTAGACACAAACAAGTCCCAAAAAAAAGAGATTGTTAGTTGGTTTTGAAATGTTTGTTTTACTGTACTTACATGTAGATTTCTCTGCACAAACCTAGAGCTTCAAACAAGCCTGAGGCATGACTGCTGTTGTTGTTCTATACAACTACTTATCTTTTGGGTGTTAATTATAATGTCGAACCAAACCAAAGAATACGCTGTGGAATTTTCGTCGATGCAGTGGGAGAGGTTAAGTTGTAGGAGGTGTTGCATATATTATATATGGACAGTTGTGTAATTGCAATAATTTATTTATTTCGCCATTTATTTTTGTGGCTAAGTGTGCAGTAGCTGAAGTAGAACAATGAACCGTGTAAAAAATGAACATACAGGCTGACCTTTTTATTGTATCCGCAATCAGCCCAACCACCAAATGCACAACCACTGCAGAGAAATTGCTGTTAAAAAAAAACACCACTGATTGTACAGAATGAGGAATACAATACCTGGTATAATGATCCATTTTCCAGCATTGAAAAATTCTTTGCAAGACTGTTTCCTTCAGACTGCTATATTCTGTCACCTGCTTCTGCTTGTACAGTATATGTATGCTATTTTTTCAGTGAATATCTGTGTTAGCATATACAATATACAGTGCGTGCGTGTGTGTGTGTGTGTGTGTGTCAGCTTGCATGTGTGTCGAAAAGTTCATGATTATGTGGAGAGGAGGTTGAGACGTGTCAGGGATGAAAGTGCTGCATCTCTCCTTGGGGCTGTCAGCCTGTTACCAGGTGTCACTTCAGCTCCTCTCGCCCACCTGCTTTCCAGCCTCCGCCAGACCGCTGGCACACATACATGCATACACACACAAAAGCTGCAGACAAGAGCGAGATGAGTATAAAGAGAGAAAGCTAAGCAGGAAAGGAAAGTAGAGGGGGGGGGGGGGGGGGGGGATAAAGAGATGGAGAAGAGAATGATCATCGGGAGACAGAGACTGCACTATAGTTTTCCTAATAAAAGGTGGAAGAAGAAATTAACATGGCGAACGAGGGCAGATCCAACAGCAGGGAGGGTTTTTTTTTAAATGAATATGATCAAATTCACAGCAGGAATTAGAAATAAAGTCCTGTATTTAATAATATATTGTCTTAAATAAAGGTAAATGAAGACCAGTATTTACTGTCCTGTTACCATCGCATTCTGTTCATAATTAGTGACAGAAGACGTTGAGAATATCAACCAACTAAAATCCAAATAGACGTTAAGGTTTTGGTTGCACAACAATCTATAAATTCTTAGTTTGTAAAGAAATGTTTAAGGATTCAAGGGTGAAGCACACTTGTTTCTTATGTATGTGGAGAACAGAGAGGGGTTGCTGAGGGGAGGCAGAGATAAGACAGTAGTGGATGAGAACAGCAAAGAGAAGTTGTGAAGGGAGGGTTCGATATCAAGAACCAATTCATATTTGAAAGTAATAACAAAATAATTGGAATTGATAACAGTATGCCAGAGCTGACAGGCATCAATAGCTTCTGAAATGCTCTATTGCTGCCATCATACTGCTCATTTTCCTACTGGTGGCAGACATCACCACTGCCTCCACAAAACTTTGTGGCAAAACAAATTGCAGAAAGAAATTGTGAATATAACGGAGGCCTTGTTGTAATATAAGTAAACAGCAGCTATAACAGCTACAACATAGCTATAACATAATATATCTATATGCTTTTTTCTCTCAAAATTCCTAAAAATGATCACGATGCCAACTGATATGGAATTTAATCAATGGGAGAAGTCTCGCGGGGGAGAAAGGGGAAGGATAAAGAGAGAACAGCTTTAACAGGGTCTCTCAACTCTTATATGTCAATCTTTTTCCTATTTATAGAGGCTTAGTAGTCTGCTCTTCAGCTCGCAGCTCTCTCTCTGTCTCTCTCTAACTATCTCTCAAGGTTTCTGTGACTGTCTCTCTCACGCTCTCTCTCCTAAATCTGTATCCTTGTTAACACAAGGGGTTTTGCGTAGGAGGAGAGATTCCGTCCATCAGGTTTTCTCCTCCTCCTCCTCTTCCAAACTGACTCACAAACAAGTAAATTCGCACAACACAAAAAACAATTTCCCTACAGTCTTGCCTCCTAGTTGTTCCGTCGACAAAAAAGAGAGGTACAGAAATAGACAATAAGAGAAAGAGAGAGAGGAGATAGAGACGCCTCTCACAGCTATTTGCAGAATTGTACAGCTTCAGATGCTGACAGCCCTTTATCATTAGCTTTCATTCCTCTGTCTTGCCAAAGGAGCATTTTATATTCTGAGCCAGGCCCTGTGTGGGGGGACTAAATCAATTCCAAATTATTGCACCTCTCAATAACTGATGGCCATGTCTGGGCAGAGGAGAAATGATTAATGATGATACTATGGACAATATGAGTAAGACACACACTGAGACATTATCGCCTGCATGCCGACAGACCCACTCTGAAGATATAACTCTGTGTGTGTGTCTGTAGTAACAGGCGGTGACTGCTGGTGAGGGGATAGAGACTCCTTTTAGTGTTGAGGAATGAGAGTTCAGTGGGTGTGTTTGAGTATGTGAAAATAGAATAGAAAATGGAATAAGCAGGTGAGTAAGGGTGGAAATCATAAGTTAGCTCACAAAATACGATGTGTTACCCACAGTAACGATGCCAGTGACAGTACAGGTGATTCTGCACCACACTATACATCAATCCAAAATCTGTTATGTGTAACTGAAGAGCAAAACACAAAGCAGAAATCAATTATATAGCATATTTTAGAAGAGTTATTAGTTGATTAGTTGATTCATTGATTGGTCGATTGAGAAAACTATCCATCATGAACTGCAACATCCCCAGTTAGTGTCGGCTGGGAACCTTTTGTCGTACATCATTCCCCACTTCTCTCTCCCCTCATTTCCTGTAGTCTCCTACTGTAAGCTATCTAATAAAGGCATAAAAACACCCTTAAAATACACTAACAGTCTACAGCTACACTAGTGATCCTGTGGCTCTGTGACGCTGTACTCACAGAGCATAGCATAGTGACACTAAATGTTCACATGTTCACGATGACAGTGCTAACATGCTGATGATTAGCAGACAAAATGTTTACCATGTTCACCATCTTAGTTTAGTGTGCTACCATGCTAACTTTAAAGGACCAGTATGTAAGATTTAGGGGGCTCTATTGGTAGACATGGAATATAATATTCACAAGTATGTTTTAATTAGTGTATAATCACCTGAAAATAAGAATTGTTGTGTTTTCGTTAGTTTAGAATGAGCAGGTCCTCTTCCACAGAGCCTGCCATGTTGCACCGCCATGTTTCTACCGTAGCCCAGAACATACAAACCAAACACTGGCTCTAGAGAGGATCTTTTGTGTTTTTCACAAGTTTCACAGCCACCAAAGGTTCTCTTAAATGCTTGAAAAGGAATGGTGAAGGGAGGGGTATTCAGTTGGTTGCATTCTGCAACCTCACTGCCAGATGCCATTAAATCATATTGGTCCTTTAAGTAAAATAATTAGCACTAAAAACACTATGTACAGCTGAAGCTCATGGGAGTGTTATTACTTGTGCAGGTATTTGACCTGACGATGGTGCGAGATGAAAATCCAGGGGATCACAAAAGTCATTGTAACTGAGCCACTGGGGAATATGAATGTCTGTGCCAAATTTCATGGCAACCCATCCAAGAGTTGTTAAGATATTTCAGTCTGGGCTAACCTCAGTTTGTGCCTCTCATGTATTCCCATTCGAGTCACTGAGCTAAGCATTAGTTTTTCCGAAAGATAATTGCTTGGCTATGTTTGAAAAGCCCAGAAGGTCTTTAAACAACATTATCACTGTTTCGAAAGTATTTTCCAAAATCCTCCGACTCTTCTAACCACCAGATGGAATGAAAAACAATTCCATCTGATGCACAATAAAAAAACAAAAAAGGTTTAACAAGTTTCCCAAGTTGTGACTTTTGGACAAGTATTATGTTTCAGCGAAATGAAGGTATACTGCTGTGACTGGAATGTAAATACAGGAAAGGCTACAAACTGGGGCCAAAGTGGTGGACCGACCCGACCAACTGACATCAACATCAGCATCACCATCTGCTAGGGCCCTGATGCTAGTGTGACTAATAATTGTTATTCCCCACCTTATTGTATTTATTCAATGTATTATGAAGCTCTCTCAGTTTCTCAGAAGTTAATAACTACAAATCAAACACACATACATGTGCGGCAACATGTACTCGGAAAGCTATCATTCACTCAACAGTCTAAGTGGCAAAAAGCTAAACCGACAGAACAGTTACAGAGTTAAAAGGTCTGAGTTAAAGAAAGGATACACCTGTTTCCTAGTATCACAAGATACAGCATTGTTGGTATCGGTGAATCAACAACATACTGCAAGAGAATATACATGCAGTGAGTTGCTGTTCCAATTATTGGTGCACTGGTTTTAGGCCTCACACCTTGTCTGTCTGTAATTAGCCCTGCAGATGAAGCTGCGTTGTCTTAGTGTGTCTATAATAAGAGAAAGGCAGGATACACTGCGCGCTCCAAATCACCTGCAATTACCACCCACAGTCATAGCCATTTATCTCTGACTTCTCCCCGACCGACACACAAACACACAGAACATCCATAGAGATGCATCTAAATAACTACTTGTGCTCATACATTTGGGCAAAAAAACGTAAATAAACACACTTGCTTACAGATCTAAGTTCTTTGTACAAAGAGCTACTGTCACGCCCACAGCCCAAATGGCTGTTTTGTGTTGTCAGTCATTTACTCCCAAAACATACACTTTACTGCTCTGACAAAGAGTTCCATCTTTTATTATCTTGGCGCACAACAAAGCTCAAATTCATGTGTGCTTTCTATCTTACTCATAATCTTCCTCACAGCACTCAGGCTGCACTCTGGGGAGTCATCTCAAAACAGTAAGCGCGACCCCGCTCAAGCAAAGTATGCTTGTGTGCTCTCACGCGCACACACACAACACCGCCGCGCACCGCACGCTCTCTGATGCCACGTCCCTATTGCTCTTGATAGCTGTTGATAGTAGCCATTGTGAGAAGCAATGTTCCCCCATCTCTGTGTTGTGCTGTTATTACATTAGCAGCTCTGATTTTATCCCCTTCTCTCTTTCTTCAGCTCCTCAGCTCTACGCCTCCCTTCCTTATATCTCTTCATTCCTTCCTCTATCTATTTACCACCCTCTGCTCTTCTTTCCGACCTCCTCTGTCTGTTGTGATTTAGCACTTCCAATGTTTACCTTCCAATGCAGCACCAGAAACCAGGGAAATTATAACTCTAACCCAGGATGAGTCTCTTTCCAAATTATGGCCATTGATTTGTGTCTTTATTATGTCTTCAGTGGAACCTTGTTCACCACTGTCACCGGATCGACGCTCAGTGCAGCTCAACACTGCCATCCAGTGATGGTTCGATCCACTGATGTGTATGCAACATGAACAGTGGGAGCAGATTTTTTTTGCTGTGTAGATTTTTTATATGTGTTACCTATAGTAATTGAGATGCAGGGTTGTCCCTATGCATGTTTGGGTCACAGGAGGCTATAGCAGAGAGCATATGCGAAGCGTGAGAATAATTTGCTCGTTAAATGCTGTGTGGCTCTATGGCTCAACTGCAGTCAACTCTGTAAATGCGATTGAGGGAAAAAAAAAAGAGAGAGTTAGTATATTTGTGCGTAACCTCAAGGTGACTGAGGTAGGGCTGTCTCTCTGTTTCTGTCTCTCTCTCCGTGGTGGTTTACATTACCCTGGGCAGAGCAGCGCGGAGCGGAGCGGCGGCCCGCGGCTGGTTGAATGCAGGAATGCCCCGGCCATCTGCTGCACATTAGAATTAGACCTCCAGCCCAATTCAATTAGTAGCCCAAGCCAGTGCCACTGATTGGGCAGAGGGGGGAAGGCTACAGTCAGCCACCAGCCCACAGTAAACATGATGGAGGGAAGCAGGGAGGGAGAAGGAGGCAGAGGGATCGTGGAGCCAACAGTGGAGGAAAGGGAGCATGAGTAAGAGCAAGAGAAAATGAAAACTAATCAACATTTCTAAATAAATTCTACTGAGAAATTAACCATGGGCGGAAAGAATCTTAAAAATAAATAGAAATGATCAGAAAATGAAACATGAAGGACTGCTGGCACATAGGCCCGTGGTCATGTCACATGTTTGATCAGCAATTAATCACCCCATGGCGAAGTCCACCAGAGACGATGATAAAACACAGATTGTCAGAGATTTGGAAGTCCAATTTCTTTTTCTCTTGCATATCATGCCAACACATTCAACAACAACAATTGTGAAAAGAAGAAACAAAAAGCCTCCCAAAACAAGATTTTCTGCCAACTTTTTGAGCAAAACAAGAGGAAATAGACAAAGCTGATTGAATAAAGGAAAAAAAAAAGGCCCTACAGATAAGCATCTTGTTCGCCTTCATAATATTTGGACGAAGACAGATGGAAACAAACCTGTCATCGTGCAAAGTAAGACTTTGAGTGGCACAAATACTTTCCCAACTTTGATGAGGAAATTAAACATCTGAAATACACTAAAACATAGGATACATGTGTCAGAATATGTCAAAGTGAATGAGTACATGCTTTCAAACCATTGTTTTCTAAAGTGAGCCAAACTACTCTCTAATGACTCAAAATCATCTCCCATTGTCATCAGTGTTGCATATGTCAGTAACGGTTTTAATCAAAAACGGCATATGAGAGGCTCCAAAAAATCACCAATTCAATTTTTTCTTTATTTGTTTGACCTTATTCTATAACAACTAATAATTAGAAGGGTATCCAACCTACGAATTAGAGTGATTGGAAAGACGTGTGTGTGTGTACGTGCGTGTGTGAGAGAGAGAGAGAAGGGAATGTGGCAGTTTATTTCGCCTGAATAACAAAACCGTAGTCTACAAAAGTGGAAAACAGGCCCGGGGTTGTACAAGACTTTAAGAACACAGTGAGATAGACACACACATACACACCTACCAGTACATGTGGTGGTAAGAGTGGCTTACTCACCCTAAAACACATACAAAAACCCACACGTAGTTGTACTCATAACTGCCTAATCTCCAGAACATACACATACCATCTATACACATACACATTGTGACTTGGAGGCAGCAGCATACATCCAGTGGAACATACTTTCTCATATGTTCTTGATGCTGTCAAATATGCTCAGAGCACTTGGAGACATAATGCACAAAAACACTGGCTCATATAAACAGTGCGCTGTGCGGATATGTTCCCAATTATCTGCTGCATATTTCTCTGATTTTTAACTCATGCCAGACTGGCATCTTTGGAAAAACTGAGACTTTTAAACAATTGCGGGATTGTGTATTTTGCTCGAGCGAATGTTCTGCACAGTAGTATTTCTTTCTCGCGCTATAATAGCGAGATATGTTGAACAGTATTTGCTCTAACTCATTTTCCCTCCCCTCATACAGTGGTGTGTTAGTTTGTGTGTGTGCGTGTGTATCAGAGAGTGTTCTGTGCGAGTGCAGCAAGGGCATCGTGTCGACTCCTTTTTCTCGTCTCTCACCTGTTCCTCACACCACAAAAACCCTGCCATGGATCAGCACACCGTGCTTAGCAAACAAGCCCTCAGGCAGGTGCCACACACACGGAGCATATTCCAAAAGTAACAAATACACATCGGGCGGAAAACCACAAAAATATCATTACCCTTTAAAAACCCAAAAAGATCACAAAAAGCCAACAAAAGGAACAGGAAGCCAAAGAAATGCTGCAGACAGTGAGATGTTTGCCTCGGTAAACAATATTCATAGTCATCAACAGAAGATGTTCAGCACATATTGTAGCAGTGCTCATGTGAGACACTTCAAGCCTTTCTGTGTGATGGAAAATGCACACACAGGCACAGCAGGCTAAACAGCATGGTAGTAATGACCGTTTCTCATTGGACATCTGTGTGTGTATGTGTGTGTTTGTGTGTAATCTCCATCTCCTTTTTGCCTTTTGGCTAAATTCAGCCATGAAGCCGGCATTATGGGCCAAAAGGCTAAACCTTGGCCCGGTGTGCTTAAGTATCCAGATCGATAAGTGTGTTACTCCACATGTGGTCTGTGAATGTGTATGTATGTGAGTTTAAAGCAGCTAGCTAACCACATGTGCAGAGAGAGTGTTCAGGGTCATTACATTTGCGGTGTTAGTGTCTCGGTGTTGTTACTGTACTGTAGCTGTAATTATGGCGGGCCTCTCTGTTCTTGTGTGCATGTGTCTTTTATTGTACACATACTCATTAGGAGGATGTATGTCTGTCAACCTATGTAATAAGACGATCATAAATCATTATGAATTGTTCTGCTCATTGATGTTAATGTGGGTAGATGGATCACATGCTCATAATGTGGGTCATGGCTCAGCACTATCTCTATGTGTACAATAGATATAGTGAGTCACTGCAGTGTGTCAGCATCTCATTGCTACAACTGTGAGTGTGTGTGTGTGTGTCAGACTGGGTTAACGGTTATTTTTTCAGGCATACACCCAAGGCCAAAGCATATGTTGAGATGCTGAACATACTGTGTGTCAGAAGCATAATGTTGCTCCATGTGCATATTTCATCTTAAGTATTACAGGCAAATTCAGATTTTTATGTTATAGTTTTGGCCAACATTTCTACCTGTAAAGTGTTTCGTGGAGAAACACGCACAGCAGCATCATTACAACAAATGATGCGAATGATGCTAATGCTAATGTTGCTAATAATCCCTCGCTGCACAGTAAAACTGTGGGTGCATGATGATGGCCAGTGCAATATGTCAGAGTACAACCAGGAAACATTTCTGTAAACTGCAATGGATGTTTACAATAGACAGTTTAATAATGGTTTTCCCTTTCAGATAGGGTTGGGTGATATGATATACTGTGACATGATATAAATTTGTTAAATGTCAAAGATTTTGCCTTACCGTTACAGAGGTAGATATAGCTCTCCCTTCAATATTGAACCTTATGAGTGCTTTATGGAATATTGAACTTTTTACATGATTTTTGCATCAGTATAATGAATGATTAGCCAAAACAGATCTGGTTATTTTAACCCCAATTTCTTTATCGCAATATACAGTATCAATCTCACAGTATTAGATTAAATCTACTGTGATAGAGGATTTTATCCATATTTGTTGGCTAACCTGGGGGTTTGTTTCCCACCTGTCTGACCCCTCTGACTTCTTTTTAGCAGTGTTCAATGACCCCAGCTGTAATAAACAGGAATTATCCTTTTAACGTGTGATAAATATTTTCATGCAACTACTAATTCTACATGTCTAGATAAACTGCATGTACATTATACTATATGCGCTATGTATATAAGCTTGGACTGCACAGGCAGCCTCATGGCAAGCAGAGATAAAAGACAAGGTTTCTGCCTCTTCCCTTCATGTAAAGCACACACTGGAGGTCAAGTACCACATTTCTCAACTTTTATCTCTCTCATTTTCTTTTCGCCATGTTTTATGTGGATGTCCAGTCACCGTTGATGGTAAATGTAGTCAATCGAAGCAGTAAATTCCTCAGCGCGTGCTACACTGACCTAAAAAGCTGAGTTTTCCTGCTCGCGGAGCCGTGCCGGCAGTGTCTACATGTGCCAGGATGCATTGCACACGAGCTTCTGGCACCCAAACCGACTCTGGCTCGAATAAGTACAGCTAAATATCTGAGTCAGCCAAAACACTGTAAAATGTATCCTCATCCATAACATCCTCTGCACTCGTATTTTGGGATGCCATTTTCACTGTTGTAAACATAGCCAGTTTGCAATACAAGCAAAGAGAACAAGGAAGTTTTGTTTTTGAGCAGCATCTAGAGCACGCTCCCTGGCTACCCAGAAGCAGAGACTAGAAATCCAAGATTAAACAGCCTGTAGTTCTTCCTTGCCCCCAACTACGTCACTGTACACGTCAAACGACGGCGCTGGTGCCAGAAGAACAACAGATTTTGCAGCTGCGTCCCAGAGACACAGACAACATCAGTACCAACTGCAGGCGTTTTTTCACACTATATCTTTAATTCGGATAGCTGGAGATACGGTTGAAAATTGGCGAAATGGTCCTTTAATCTAGCACCCATACAAAGTGTATGTAAAACTTCCTCTCTCACACACAAAAATCGCACACTTTTTAGGGCAAAGGCAGGCTATTACTCTCCCTCAGACACACACACACATACACACTCACCCAGCCCTACCTCTGTGTCCTCTTTGCCCTGTCTGAAATGTATTGTTTAGGTAAATGAGTCTGTGCACCCAGCGGGGGAATCAGCATGAATAAGAACCTGAATGCATTACCCCATTATTCTTCCTTCTCTCTCTCTCTCTCCGTGTCCCTGCCTCTCTCTATCTTTCTCTCTCTCTCTCTCTCTCTTGCTCTTTCTCTCTGTGTGGCCTCTGCCTCGCTCAGCACCCACAGTCCTTGAGAGCTCAAATTGACATTGGAGACCTGGTTATTAATATGTGGGTTGCGAATGTGTGTGTGTGCCCGCGTGCGTGCAAGTATGTTTTGTGTGTCTGTGCACAATGGAGAGTGATAGAGTGCTCTTGTCATTTGTGTGCACTAGATTTTGTGTGCTTTGTGTTGAAAGAAAGATGAAGATGTATTTGTGAATGTGTGTACATATGTGTGTGTGTGTGTGTGTGTGTGTGTGTGTGTGTGCATGCACGTGTGTGTGCCCCCATGCAGACAGCCAGACTCAGGCAGCCTCTCTCTAATTAGATAGACAGAGTGTAGCTTACAGACTCAGAACAGGAGGAGAGGGATAAAAGAAAGGTTGCCTTTCTATAAACCTGCTGAAAGCATTACTTTGTGCATGTGTCTGTCTGTGTGTGTGTTTCCCGGTGCCTGTTTGTGCTCTCATGTACTGTACATGCCCTTGTGTGCATCTCTGCATGTATTTTTACCCGTCTGTGTTAATCTCACCTGCACGCTTTTCTTTGTTCCTTTTTTCCTTTCAGTAGCTCCCTGCTTCTGTGTGTGTGTGTGTGTGTGTGTGTGTGTGTATGTATGTGCGCGCATGCATTCGTCAGGTGTCACCCAGCAAGTCTGATCCCCACAGAAAGCTGCTGCCACTGTTGGCATGGCGACGGCTGCAGTGCCGTGAGACACTGCTACCATGGTTTCCAGGCACGCCAAGCAGGGGGGAGAGGACCAGTGCAGCATCACTATGTTCCCTTCCTTCCTTCCTTCTGTGTGTGTGTGTGTGTGTGTGTGTGTGTGTGTGTGTGTGTGTGTGTGTGTGAAGGAGCTTCCCTCCCCTCCCCTCCTTTATAGCCCATATTCCTTCCCTACAGCATCTCACACAGACCTCTTTGTTAACATGCTCTCTTCAAATGTTCACAGAGGTACTTCTCATGTCTCAGGTGTACTGTATGTGTTTATGTGTTAAAGGGTGCACATATGTATTTATTTGCCAGGCCTCTGTTCCAAGCGTACACCGCACGTGTGTGTGTGTGTGTGTGTGTGTGTGTGTGTGTGTGTGTGTGTGTGTGTGTGTGTGTGTGTGTGTATCTACAAAAAGACAGACTATGCTCTGAGCTCATGTAGAAAGAAGTTTGTAGAGTAGCGTATAAGAGATTGTATAATTGTCTGTTTGCATATGCATATATGTGTTCTGTATTCCATCTGAAGTATTCCTTTAGTGTAGACTTGAGTCTAATTCAGAAGGATATTCATTTTTGAGCTCCTTTTTACTGTTACTCTTTTAACTAGATTGTTACTCTTTTAACTAGATTATCATCATCAGAAACTGGCTTAATTATTTAAGAAAAAGAAAGAGAGTGATACTGCTTTAAAACATGGACATACAGCTCTGTGGTCATAGCTGCCCTCTACTCTACAAAACACCCGCTCTTTCTCAATTAATGTTTGTGTTTACATTATTGTTGTGTCCTGTTGTCCCTTGTGCTTCTTTTAATTAATATGCACTAATGATTCATAGGCCAGTCATGCTTTCCACATTTATTGTAAGTCAGTCTGGCAATTAAGATGAGGATTTTGAATTGACTAGACGTCCGAAAACAAGTATTATAGCAGTCAATGTCAATCCATGAGGTTTGTGATTGTGAGGTTGGTGAGAGCCCTTGCTTGAAGCTACGGCAGCTGGCTTGAGGTTATCTGAGCATGGCCACTACCCTGGTGCCTGATGAATGTGTCTGTCCCTCTTTCTCTCTGGTTTGCTCTGTCTTTGTCTCTTGCTTACTTTCCCTTTGGCTACTTATTTGAATTCTTTATTTGGCTCTGTAACTGTTGTTTGAACAATCAAATAATACATAAAAATCTCATCCCAAGCAGCAACATACAGTATGTGCAGCTATTAAACTTCAGTTGGACCCACACTCTATTAGATTTCAATCTTAGGAGTTATGTGTGGCTTCTTTTCAGTTAAGGAACTTGCGATTTATGATAGACCGTCGAACAACCTCCTTCCTTCCTTACTTGCTCTGCTGCTTCCTTCCTCCTTCATCAGGGAGCAGCTGCTAACAAGTACAAACAGTGTTATCCCTCTCTTCTCTGCATGTACAGTAAATAGCCAGATTGGTAATTTGTGTGACCTGCAGGAACAAAGTAATAGATGGTGGTCATGTTGACAGTGTGGCATTGCCAAAAGGGATGCTCTCTGTTCACCTGAGAGTGGAATGTTATTTTGTTAAAGGAAGGTTAATGTTACATTATGAATCTGCAGACTGTGAAATGTGCAGAGGACAGCAGAGTAGGACTTTGCATTTAAATGTTGTTATTAAAGAAAGTATATGTAAATAGAGCTCATTAATAACTGATTTGATTTAGCCTGAAAGTGATTTATTCCACTATCACATTTTTGCACAGTAATAGGCAAGTGAAGCTTCTTGTGCCAGACTGACTGTCCTAAATTCACCTCTTGATAAGCACAGCGCCTTGGTGAATATACTGCTCTATGAATTGATATCTTATGCTGAAACAGTGTTTTTTTAAATTCCATAACAATGAGTGTGTGGATTGTCGGGGCCGGGTTAGTAATAAAATGTATAAAATAAGATGAGTAAGTAATAAAATGTTGCTGCGTCCAACATTGCACAAAATATTTGCACATATTACAAACAAGCAGGCTGAGATAATCCCTTGAACATGCTGTTAGCCCCTGTATAATCAGCCCAGTAGTGTCCTAAAGCACATTGTTCACTCTGGTCCGAATGTATGAACAGGATAATGGTCTGAAGTGTTTGAGAAACTCTGGTGTTCTGGTCTTATCTTTGTGAAAGCCATCTGGTTTCTTACCTCCATTCTCTTCCTGTCATCCTTTCATAATTCGGTTTCCTTCTCTTTCTATCCATATTTCCATAACTACATCTCAGTCTGTCTGTCATTCTTCTTCTGCCTTTCTTCTTAGCCTTTTCAGAACCTTCCCAAGGAAAAGACATCAGGGAGCAGCTGCTAACGAGTGCAAACTTTGATAACATTGCCTTTGCTTGGAAAACCATCATGGCCCAACTCCAGAAGGAGTAACAATGCCTTGCAGGGAACACACCACCCAGCAATGTTGCGTTTCTGCCTGTCCTGAACTTTTAAATTTTTTTTTTAAAAATCCACAGATGGGTTGTATCTATGGAGTATATATTTACAATAATGAAAGAAGCATATTCTATATACAAAAATGGTAAATGGAAGTTGAGATGGCAATATTAGGTAAGTTTTAGGAAATAGTTTTAAAGGAAATATCAGTATTCTCAAAGCAGTGTAAGTGCTCTATTAGATACATGAAATAACTAAATTTAAATGTATTATTTGGATTGGAAACAATTTAAATGCTGCTACCCAAATCCTTTTATTTTTAAAATCACCTTTTCATACTGAATCTTGTGCTAAGTTACTCTTTCTTATAGGGTTTAAAAATCTTATATGCCAGGATTTATCTGATTTTCCACCTGAAGGCTACATTTATTGAGTGTGCCAGAGGAGCAGGACTGCTGATCTAGCCCCGCTTCAGCATTTTACATCATGATGAATCAGATGTTCAGGATGAACTGGCCTGTGATACTAGATCAGCAGGAGGACTCGGAGGGTACATAAGCACATAATATTCCCCTCATGGATACCATTTATTAAGATTTAATCAAGTATCTCAGAAAAGGACTTCACTTGATGCACTGGCACAGACAGATCCAAAGTGGAATCTTTGTGCCAAATGTGACCCTTGTTTCACCCTCATCCACACACCACCTGCTTATCAACAACGCAAGCAGATAATACACTGCAGGATGCTAACCAATGCACACATAATAAATTAAATGATTGATCGTCAGTGTCCAATAGTGTATTTTTTGATATGTTGGATTATACGAATCAGCCACAAAGTGGACCAGTGAGTTAAGATCAGTTGCATGTATTCTTTTCAAGGCCTGAACTAAAGACAGAAGTGTGAATGAACACATACAGAGAGTGGATGATACTGATAAGGGTGGTGTTAAAATGATAGGTGTCAGTGTAATCAAGATGACATTGATCGTAATGAGTACAATAAAGTACAATAAAGAGGGGAATATTTGAGAATATATTTCATGTGCATTCAGGTTTGGCTGTGTGATGTTGAGAAGACTGAGCTTATCACTCTTAAAGATTGTCTGAATGACCTCTACATGCATTCAGTGTGAGGAAGATGACAGGACAGAGAGACAAATGGGTGGAAGATTGACCAGGACAGGTACATTTCTGTTGCGGTTTTTCCCTGTTTAATCTCTCATTCCTCTTTTGCATTTTTGGCATTTTGACAACACTGATGCAGTGACATATTCTTGTCTTACTCTCTGAAGGTCATAATGATCTCCAGTATGCTTTATCAGTGTTTCCACTGTATTCATTTAGCAGCGGTGAGCCACCACAGCAAGAACATTACCACCACTGCAAGAAGTCAAAATAAAGATTGTAATTTGGCCTTAAACGCACAAAATGTATTTTCAGCTGCTAGGGGTCTCTCAATCAAAACAATAGCAAAAGACGGAGTGTGATGAAGGTGTGAAGTAGCAAGGGATCATGGGAGTTGTTGTCTTCGTTGTTAAATAACCAGCTTCACCGGGATAGGATTACGCCAGTGTTAATCATTCGGGATGTTTTTACCAGGAGCCGAATTACCTGCAAAGATCTCCTCCTCTCCAGAACAAATGGACCTCAGTGTTTCTCCGACAATGTACGGCGACCACCGGATGTCCGGTACGGGCTGTTAGCTGAGCTGCTGCTAACACTTGTTTTGTTTATTTCTCTTATAACTTTAGATCCAGATGTTCGGCCGGTTTCTCCCGGGAGCCTAATTATCCGCAGAGGTCTCCTCCTCTCCAAAAACAAACGTACACGCAGATTAAAATCGTTAAAATACTAATTAAAGCTGTTTTACCTAAAAAAATCAGTGTTTCTCCGACGATATGCAGCGACCACCGGACGTCCGGTACGGACTATTAGCCGTGCTGCTGCTAACGTTTGCCCAGTTTATTTCTCTGATAACTTAAGATCCAGATGTCCAATGACTAAAATCCTTCTTCCAGCTAAAAGATATAGTTCAAAGCAACCTAAATTTATCATGAAAATGTGGCTCCATTTATAACAGTTTCTGTGGAACAACCACAACGCCGATGTATAATCTTGTATGCGTGTAAGTTACTCTTTGGTAGACGCCATTGTAGTGGACAAACACAGCGCCACCGTATGCATCTTGTGCGTGTTTACTCTTTGGTAGAGGAGGTATGACGCTATTGACAGGTGACCAAATGAAACGGTCCGTTACTTTGATTAAATTACAGATTTCTCTGGGTTTGAAAATTGTTGGAAACATTTGGAATAATGTAAGTACACAACTCAACAAAATATATAACATAGGTCTAGTTGTTGTTTAATGTGGAATAATTACATATTATACCTTTAATGTCATCTAAAAGTAAAGTGTAGCCCAGATGCTTTAGAAGTAGTGATTATAGAGTGATTAAAAACCATTTTAACACTAGAGCCTCGACTTTAAACATAAGTTAGACCCAAACAGTGACAGATATGGAACAAAACTAGAATAATTGCCTAAAGCACCACAGCTGTATTAAAATTACAGAGGAAACACTGCTTTATCCTTGTTTTTTTCTCCTTGTATGGCTTATTGTACTACCAACAAATATTTTGTTCAAATTACAAATGATCATCCTAGCTGAACTCAACATTACCCCTTTCCATCTCCACAAAACATGTTGTTTTGTCATTACTGACAGATATGGCCTACTTTAGAAAGTGAGGAGAAAATGAAACTAGCACTATTTTATGTTAGAAATGAAATGCAAAGGCAACGCAAAACCTGTCTAATTAAAAGAAGATTTGGTTAGAAATCTACAATAAGTCCACTATAATAGTAATACTATTAAGCCATAGCTATATCTGTCTTGCTCCATCATGCTTTGGTGCTATTTAAAGGGCATCTGTGGCATAGAGGTTCATTTTTGGAACGTTTAAAGCCTGCGTCATTGCAGGCTGTAATAACGTCATTACCTACATTATGTGTGTGAGAAGGTGGAAATGTAATAGAAAAAGGAATGCACTAAAGTAGGAAAGTAAAAAAAAAAGATAATGAAGTTAAAGAGATGAAAGAACAAATTTTGGATAAAGCAGGAAATGGGACACCTCAGATTGATACCTCTTTAGCTGAAAGTGGTGGTTAATGTTCATTTCAGTGTTTGTTCCATGGGACAACAGCTGTCAGCCATGCTGAGGAAATAGATCTTAAAGCATCCCTGTGTGACTTTTCATCACTGCTATTAAATGAGATTTAAAATCTGAAGTCAATGGTGTGATGGAACAGGAGGGTGCAGATAAATAGCTTTTGAAGAAGATTAGATTTTGCTTTACTTATCACCAGTGACATATCCAGACACTTTCACTCGAAACAGAGGCTGTGATAGACAGTGTACAGTTAGCAGAATTCAAGCAATTTTAGAGAAAATTTTTGAGAATACATGATCAGATATTTTGCTGGTTATAGTACATTAGTGATAACGCATGAGAAAGTGCCCTGAAAGGGAAAATAATGGATGATTCAGAGTCAAAGCTTGTCCCAACGTAAAATTCCTTCCTCCTTTGATGACATTATTTCTATTATAAGGTGAACATTTACTAAATAAACAAACGGGAAAGTGTATGTCTTATGCTTTAAGTGGACCAAACGTAACAGACTAACTTGTCAGGCTGGCCATACTAGCTACGCTATTTTCATATGTGTAATGTCATCTCAATGTGAAGTGAACGGAACAAGCAGGTGGGGCCAGGGAAAGAGATACTAAAGAGAGATTAGACCATAGACTGTAAAAAAATATGGATGTAGTCACCATGACATCACCCATTGGTTTCTGAACTGCTGTTTTGAAGCCTCGAGTTTATGATTTGACCATCTCCATGTTTGATTTTTGGAGCCAGAAATGACCATATTTGGACGAGAGGGTGGTGCTGACCATAGCTGTTAGCTGCTAGATTAGTTACCACGGTGCCTTTAAAATCTATGGTTAACAGTGATAATGCTAATTGCCACTAGCGCAAAACAGGCCTAAAACCATTGAAACAAAATGTACTCACTGGAAAAACTGAACATCTGACTCCTTAGAGGGTCTTTTATCACAACCAAATGGTGAACAAGACTTTTTAGGCAACCAAAATATTATAATTAACTTTCATGAACTGAGAAGACACTGTGAAATAGCAGCTGCTACGCCTATACTCTGTGAATCTGGGGTTACGCCATGGTTATGTTACATAATCGATGTTGTTGCTGTGGCAGTGACTTGTCAATCACAATGTAGCCATGCCCTAAAGCATATGCTGCTTTATTGTCTATTTCACTCTAAATGGGACCATAATTTACAAAATGACCATCATGACGTGTTGAAGGAGACTTGAAACTAGCGATTGAGACCATAAAGTCATTAGGAAAGTGTTTACTGAGGTAATAAACTAAGTTCTCATAGACTCCCATACAATCGACTTCTTTTGGCAGCCAGTGGAGTGGCCCCCTGCTGGTCATTAGAAAGAATGCAAATTTAAGGCACTTGCGCATTGGCTTCACTTTTCAGACCTGGAGCTACCCATTTGGATTAGACCTATGTTGTGGTCTATGCAACATAGATTGGAATGTGGGCTGGGTGAGGAACTTTCATCTGAATAAATGGGCGCCATCTTGAAACATCATATCCAATTCTCTTAATACAGACCAATGACAGACCAATACACACTTCAAATATGGCTCTAATGACCTGGACAGCCTGTCATCTCTCTTATTTAGTGACAGGTGTCAATCTGACATTCGGCTAATCAGTCCAACAACCAACAAATACTGAGACACATCAATCAGTCGCTCACACATCAGCTTTCAGTTTGTCAGGCAAATAGAAAATATCGGATAGTGTTCATCAGTTTTGGCTACAGAGTCTGTGTTTCGCTGTTAAATATCAAACACTTTCCCATTCTGGAGATCCAAGACAGATTTGCACTGTGATTAGTATCACGTACAGTATAATTAGTAAAATTTGTTTTAAGCAGACAGAAAGTAGTATTAGCATTGCCAGTATAATCAGCAGCTGACACCTCTGCTTTGTGTGCATACGCTGTCCAAAGGATTAGTGCTATTATTAAGTAAATTAATTATTGCAGTGGATACAGTAGTAATAGCAATATTCAGTGTACTGGAGAGCACACCAGAACACATTTACTCTAGTAGAGCACAGGAAGGAAGGAGGATGAGAATGACAATATCGATGGCAGGGAAAATGATTGATAATGGTAAGATAATGACTGATGGTTATGAGAAGTAAAATTATATCAATGCTAATGATGTAAACCTAAGGGAGCTAAGATAGTCGTGCTCATCATCTTAAATGAGGACACACTTACTGTCTATGCATTTACAGTGAATGCATCCTTGAACACAATACATTTCATAAATTTGTGATATTATTATTATTCGAGGAAAACAGAGCTACAGGCCCCTGAAAATTATTGCTTTCTTTAAAATATGAAACTGGTGATTTAGTGTTTTGCCTATCAATAATGTATTTTTTATGTTTCAGTACCTTTCCCAAAGCAATAGTAAAAACAATAGTGCTACAGATTGCTGGATGAGTGCCTAGCTGCCAAACCTCCATTGGTTTTGTATTTGTTTCAGAACAACAGGAAAATCAGCAGGCAGAGGCGTGAAGCTTGTTTAGACTGGGTATTCCAATACAATGTGTGGTAAATGCTAACTTATCATTTTTCACAAAGTTACCTTAACATTACCACAACATAAAACTGCAGAATCATTGGAAAAGGGTCTGCCTCTGGTGTGTTCATGTGCTGCTAAATGCTTTCTGAAACAATTGTTGTTTCATTAAGTTGTTGGACAAACAGACATGTGGTGCCATGGTGATTCTGTGCAGCAAAACCCTGATTTGGCTCCTCGTTCATTCTGCTGGAACAATGCTGGGAGGAAGGGGGGGGGGGGGGCCAGTTTGAACGACGATGATATGGACTTGTTCAGCCAGGATCGGTCTGCTGGTTGTAAGCCAGTGACAAAGACTTATCATTTATTTGGAAACAGAGAGATTGCATTACTCTATGCAACTATGAGGATACCTCATTTCTACTGCCTCTCCCTCACTTCTCAATAACAAGGCCTTGTCTGTATAGCGGTTTTATCCATTTAATGGATTCTGTCGGGGTTCTATTTTTACGCTGTACACAGTTCTGAATACGCACTGATTTTAAATAGTATATCTTGTTGAATTATCACAGTCTTAATGAAACATCCCAGCTTCTTTTATGTGAAGAGCTCAGGCAATCAGCAGATGAGATTGAGTTCTTCCACACTGATAGAGATGCAGTATCATCAAATCAATCTGATGAATTCAATTAAAAATAACCCTGCTTGCCTTTTCATGTTAAAGTTACAGACTTGAAGACTTTTAAAAAAAAATAAAATAAATGTACATACTTTTTTTTGTATAGATTTCTAACAGAATTTTTAACAGACACATTTCTGCACCGCCATTGTCCCAACTAAAATCACTGCCATTAAAGTGTTTCTGGATGGGAGCCTCAGCTGAGCACAGATCTGTGGTGGGTGTTGATCTGTCTGTTTCCCCACTGATTTCTGGCTCCTTTAAGCAGTGTGTGCTGGTCTGGGATCAGTGTCAGAGTGGGGTTTGGTTCAGGGCCAAGGTGTGAAAGGATTAATATGTGTGTGTATGTGTGATACCACAGACACATGGTTCCCTGGGACCTGAGCTGTAGCAGGATTACTGCTGACTCACCAGGGAGCTGCTACTGCTTCACTTCTTGTGTGTATTTGTGTGTGTGTGTGTGTGTGTGTGTGTGTATGCTTGAGTGTATGTGTTTTAACGTGAAAGATAGCATGCATTAGTTTACAGGCACGCTATTTGCTTGCAACAGAGTGATGAGAAGAAGTGTTGATGGCATGGGCGCCTTCCAACCAGCGTGTGTTTAAAAAGATCCTAATTCTGTCTTGCACCTGAACATGAACACCTATTTTGCTCCCTGGAGACTTCAGCTAAATCCAGCACGGCCACCCACACAGGCAGACACACATGCACACTATACTGCCTTCACCAACTTTTGCAAAACTTCAGCAAAACAGCAGCCTCTCGATGACTCAGACACACTCACATGCACACGTAAACACGGACAGAGATGCACACATACTCATACGAGGCTGAATGCTAACGTGGCACCAGTCTTGCCATACTGGATCCTGTTGGGAGTAGTAATTATGTGCCAGATAGAGAATTAAGAGTGTTAACCAAGCAGCAGTGCAAACAACAACAGATTAAGACTGAAACAACACAGCCACTCAGTACAAGATGTTAGCTGAACACTGTGGTGTATGAGCGTGATTATTTTATAGGCTCCTCCTATGGGACTACCAATGATTCTCACATTGGCCCAAATCTTAATCTTCACCACTTCTCAGCAAACTATTACCTTATCACCTTATTTTAACCTCAGCCTGAAACTCTCACATACAAATCTGCTCATGCACACTTTAAATACACACACAACCACCTTTGCCTATTTGCTGACAAGGCCCGGAGACAGTCCCTATTGGTTGGAAAAACCTACTTGGCTCTGCAGGAGACTTAGGTCCCAGGACTGGCCTACTTCAGCGTGGTTTGGCCTGGTTTGGGAGCGCTCTGACTACTCTTTGAGCTGGAACAGAACGGAGGTGGATTTGCCTCCCACAAGCCCATCATCTGCGCTGCCTAGTATGACAGCTATGCTGCGTATGTGTGTGTCTTTGTGCCTGTATTGTGTGTCTGCGCACATCGCTGTGTCTCATGAGCTGCGTGGAGCAGGTTTTGATGAGAGCAAACTGACACAGTAGCCCAGGAGTCCTGCATACTGATTGAAAAATGTGCGAGAGAAAGGTTCCTTTTTTTTACTAACACATACCGTTTCCAATCTCTGCTTTGCCTCACCCTTAGGTACACACACAAATGAACTGTTTATGCGAACAAAATGCATAGTGATAGTGTAATATTTAAAGAAAGAATGGTATTTATATATTTATACGACCATTTATATTCTGATGCTGAATATGTCAGGTTTGCAATACCCCCTGACATATCAAATTAAACATTTGCGGCACTGTTATTTTAAGGATTTATGATACAGATTATTACTCTACATACATTTAAGTGTGTGGAACATTATATTTCAACTGCACATGCACTCAACCTGTCAAAGGATCACACAGCTATAGCACCTGGGACAGACAGACACACTCTTGACATGCTCAAGTCACATTATAGTCTTTCTGCCGCAATGCAAGCTTGCTGTATGGTTGAACGGATGCATGATTTGAGACCTGTCTTTGAAGTCCACTGAGGCAGGGAATGGGAATTGATGGATTTATGTTTCATGACATGCTTTACTGGCACACTGCCCCTCTGAGTCACCCTGGCTCATCTCTGGTTTATACTGCAAATTTTAATCCTATTTATCCAAAGCTGACAACCTTGTATAATTCAGCCTTCTGTACTTGATCTTTGTCTCTATTGATTCCTCTTTTTCTTTCCCTGTTTTGTATGTTACTCTTTACTTCTCCACCTCTGTCTCTCTTTATGTCTCCTTTTTATACTTTCTCTCTTATCTGTCTTTCTACCCTTTAGCTCCTGACTAAAAAGGTGTTCATCCTGTACTTCCTGGCGGTGCAGCAGCTGTCTAAATAGGACCGCTATGGTTTTGGCCTGTGTGCCCTCACCTCATTGCTGTGCTACACTGAAAAGAAACTGTGGTCTTCCCAACAGTGTTGCTGTTGAAGAGGTCAGTCTCTCTGTTCTACATGTAATGGGGGTGTGAACTTTTATCAGCAAGGTAATAAGGGCTCTTCATAAACTATAAGGGAGTAGTTTACTTGTGCTATGAAAATAAAGCAAACTTTGACTATTCAATACTTATGTATGGAAGTCAGTTTTTAATAGACTTGGCAGGTTTTGGTCACCAGTAGCAACTCATTTGTTCTGTTGCAGACTGTCTGTACCAATGTAATGAAGAAACAGTTACTCAAAGAGTAGTTGTTCCCCAAAGTTTTTTATTCAAAAGGCCCCGAACTCCCCACCCAGTCCACCCCAGACAGACAGAAATGACTTGCACTAATGACACTAAAGCTTATTCACCGTTTCCACCACAATTTTAAGAAAACAGTGTAGTGTTCCTGTAATCTCTAATTAGGACACCTGTTACCAGATGGAGAAGCAACAATTCTAAACTAATCTTTTCACATCCTCCACCCCTCAATACTCAGTTTTGTCACCCTATCCTTAAGGCATGAAACATACTTTACAATATGTGCAGCAA
Source organism: Thunnus albacares (assembly GCF_914725855.1). Lineage (NCBI taxonomy): Eukaryota > Metazoa > Chordata > Actinopteri > Scombriformes > Scombridae > Thunnus > Thunnus albacares. The sequence continues at coordinate 20,086,883 of NC_058127.1, read as the reverse complement.
GTATGTAAACACAAATCGCAACATCTTGCTTTATGCATCACAAAAGCATTTGTACATACTCAATGACTGTTCTTATGTCCAAGTGGAAATGAACCACTTTTTTGTTCTTTATATATATTTACAATAAGACATTTATTAACCTAGGCTGCCATGATAACTGTGAAAGCATGAATGGGAGCACATATCTAAAAACAAATTCGAAAAGAGCTTTAAAAGATAGCTTTATCCTGTTGCTGCCTGTTGCAACACACTTCATGTTAAGGATTTCAGCTTACCTGTTGTCAAATGCACAAACACATTGAGTCGACCTTCCATAGTTCAAACGGTCTGCGTTTGAGTACTTAGGTAGTGTTTGCTTTGGCCTGAAGGTTATGCTCAGACATCCTGCAACGGAAACAAATTACAGGTGCTTTTATCAATTATATTACTATTTTGGCTTATTCAAATTGTGTAGCCGGAGATGAGAGAGAGAGACTGATAAATTGAGAGCTTCACCTTGAGACTCAACCCCTTCTTCACTATAACAATGCAGTACAACATCTGCCTGACTCTAGGTAATGCAAAACTCTGATCTCATGGTCTATCTAAAGCCTGGTTGTGAGTAAATCTGTAAGATATGTAAACTTTAGCCAGCCAGTAGAATTAATCCACTGTTTATTGGCAGTGATTCACTCATACCTGACAAAGCCAGCAGGACTAAATCAATAGCAAGGAGCAGAGGTGTAACACTGTGGTCACAATCTGGACACTCTACACTCCTCTGCTGTGCATTGAAATCAGAAAAGGAATTGGTGACAAGGCACAACGTTGGCAGAGCCTAGTAGCCACTGAAAATGCACTCGACGTACTGCTGGGGACACAGCTTTCCCTCCAGTTTCACAAGGAGCAGATGGCTTGGAGCACAGCCCCAGAGCATTTTGTACACCCTCATCTACAAAATCTATCCCATGGTGCTGGAGAGGTCTGACATCTCATGTCAGCTGACACACTAATAATAATATCCATGTCCATAATGTGCAAGTTAGCCAGTGGAGCTCTGAGCCATAGCTAACCAAATATATGTGAAACATTTCCAAAATGTTGCAGAAACACACAGATCAAACACCAGCTGTTGTCCATTACCCTGCTTTTATTTTGGCTCCACCAAACTGTCTAAGCTAACCCTTTCATTCAGATTGCATACCTCTGTCTCACAGACTGAGGAAAGGTCCAGCAGGCACTTGGCGCCAGTAGAGTTCTGGATGCATCTCTTCTCACCTCTTACCTGACCTCATATTCTCATTTTTTGCCAGACAGACTTTCTACAACAGGACTACATCACCCTTTCCACTTCTGCATGTCCTCCAAGCTCTGCGGCCTGCCTCCAAACAGACACAAACAATTGTGCACACACACATACAGGGTGTTGATGAGACAGTGACTGTAGATGAAGGCTTGACACCAGGAAAATGTGTGTCTAACGCCCCACAGGGGATCTGGCTGTGATCAAAAATGTATCAAAGAGGGGATAAAACTTGAAACAGCAAACTTGAAAAGACCTCATCATTTTGTACCTGATCACAAAATCTTTTCTTCAGGTTTTTTGGGGCAATGTAAGCCAATTGCTCACTAATAATAGACATAGGCTGTCACATCTCTCAGTTTTTACCCCAATGTGTCTCCATTGTTTAAAAGCGTATTATCTTGCATTTCAGAGTAATATTAGTCATTCAAGCTGCTGTCATCTTTCTCTCTGTGGGGTTGCCCTGATGGCTGAGTGGTCTAGGACAAACTTGCATGGGAATAGCAGGCTGTTGCTATGACTGCATGAGCTGGAATGTGAACTCAAGCTGCGCTGTCATCTCTCTTTTAGTGCTCTATCTATCTATACTGCCAAATGCAAATGTAGGTGCTACTGGGGCTTTTAAACTGGTCTTACAAATGAACCAAGACCTGGTCAAACAACAGGAGGGGAAATTATGTTTGACTTTGCTCTTTTCTCTCTGTCCTCAGAACCTGTTAATGGCTATGAATGACATGAACATCGCTAAGCTGACCTCTACTGACCTGCCGCTGTTTAATGGGATCATCCAGGACTTGTTCCCCCTGCTGTGGAAACACCCGCTATGGGCTGTGGCAAGGTAAGCTGATCCAGGTCATCACTCAAGATCAGCATTCCTGCACAGAAATAGTGTTTTGTTTTGTTCTGACAGGATGCCGTACATTGCCGATATAGTTCATCTGGCCCCAGAGATGATCCCGAGAGCTGTCAGCGCCTCTTAATATTCACCGTGGCACTAAAATATACATAAACACCTCTTACCAATACTGAAACTGGAATGCTCAACAGAGTGAGACAGCATTTAGCCACAACCGCTTTCACCGCATCTGCTGTCTAACTTTTGTCCTTGTCTCATTGTCTTTATCTTGAAGATTGTCGCGTGTGCAAACTCGTGCGTCTGCACGTCATTGAGCACGAGCGTGTTTATAAACAGATAGACAGAATGAATAGCTGTGCATTATCACATGCAGAGCACACACAGGCTAAATTATTTATGCAGCTGTGATATTGCGTTTTTCATCTCCTCATCTCTCCGTGCTGTGAAAAGCAGATGGCATATTTTGAGGTGGCAGTCATGTGTGCAGAAGAATGGATAGATGGATGGGATAGTCTCTCAGTCCAAACATTTTTGTCTTTTTCTCTCTCAGCAAATTCAGCCTCCCCTCGCCCCAACCCCTCCCTGCTCACATCACGTTACAGATGTTTATGCGTGTTTGTGTGCTTTCCTTGAAATATGCAGGAAGGCATGCAGGTTTTTTACGTGTTTATGCATGTTGGAGTGTATTTATATGCATGTGTGTTTTGCATGTGCGCGTTTCTGTCGGTGCATCTTGGGCCACACAAAGGCCCAGCCAGAGCCCATTGGCTGGGCGGAAGCGCGTGCAGCGTAGTAATGAGGGCGTCATTAGTTTGGCTGGGAGGCTCCTCCACTATTAGCTAATGGATTCTCAGCCATCTGCTCTGACAGGCTCCACTGGTTACTCATTTCTACCTCGATCAGAATAGGCTACCGGAGACATCTTTCCTCTCTCTGTGTGGAGGCTCATGGAGTGACTGAACCCCTCCCGCTGTGTGGTTCAACTCCTCCTGTCTGTGTGTCTGGCTCACTGTCAGTCAGACGCCTGTCTGTCTCTATGGTCGGTTACATACCTCATTCAGCATCTGTACTATCTCTTTTCCTCAGTTCCCTCCTGCTCTGTCTTTGGTTTGCTTGTTTTGTTCCTAACTGTTTGTGCAAGTGTTTCATAGTCAGCTCATGTTTCTTAACTCCAGCATACAAAAACAACTGATCAAGAGGCAGCTAATCTATTACCAGTATATCTAGCTGATGTATTCATCTGACTTTGTTGGCCTTTACTAGATACAGCATGATAAAGGTCACCACATAAATAAGATTTCGACTCAGTGAATTATGTTTTCTGTGTTTTAAATACACTTGGCCTTTCTTTCTGAAGGTTTGAGAGTGTCTCCCAAGGTAACCCAGGAGGAGGAAAAGGAATGTTTTGAAATGTCTTTAATAATAAAGTCCTTTAGTGGAGCTGTGTGTGTGCAGCTACCCTCTTATACTGCAGTTGTCTCCATTTTGCCATGTCATAGTAAAGTACATCAGGGGATGTTAAAACTACACAGATGAGCAACAAGACATTATAATATCTATTGCGGTGGCCAAATAATTCACTCATCAGCAAATCATTCACATTTAAAAGCCAAAATTTCCGCCTTAGGGGAAAACAACAATTTCTTGGAGAAGACAATGTGCGGCCTATCTTGTCGGCTTCACTGGGAGCTGACCTCTTTTTTCCACTCAGGGTGGAACCAGAAATAGATTGTGGGCCTATTGCTGGTGGGTCTCCGCAGGACACAAGCCCTGTAATAGATTTTAAACAGACTGGCTCCCAGTGCTAGAGAATAAACTTTCCACCTGGGATACTGTTGGAAAATACGAAAGAAAACCTGGTCTATTTACCTGCTGTGTGTGCCGCTTCTTTCATCATTCGTCATTCTCCCTCTCTCGCTGCCTCTGTGCTTTCAGTCAGTTGTCAAGTGACTTTTATGCAAGTTTTTGAAATACCAAATGAATCATCTTCCTGAATAGAATGTCAAACAAAAAGAAAAATAGAGGGTCTTCCATTAAAGCTCAGGCATTTTGGACCACTAGAGGGTTGAAAAAAGCTCAAATTACAAGTTTCAAGTTTGAATACATTATTGCCATTTCAACATAGTTGATAGGAATTTGGTCTGTTGAGCTCACACAGAACAAGAACAACAGGAACCCCACTCACATATAATGAACGCCTTAGGACATAAAAAGTAATTTAAGTAATAGTAACAATAATAAATAATTAAAACAACACTCCCTCGGGCAAGCTATCAGTACAACAACCAGCTATGGTGTATACCATGGTATACATACCCTTTACAGCATGTCACAGACAGGAATAAGCAGGCAGCACATTAATGATTTAAGAGTTAGGGCACAAACAGCCTCGGGATAGGTGCTGTTGCAGGATCTGGCTGTTCTGGTTCTGATACTTCTCAGGCTTTTAAAAGAAGGGAGGAAGTTAAAAAGATAGTGAGCAGAGCGACAGGAGTCTTGAGGAATATTTTGTCCCTTTTTCTTTAGTCTAATGGTGTAGATCTCAGGAAGGGATGGAAGCTCTAGGCCTATGATTTTTGATGTCATGTGTACTATTTTGTCCAGACGTTTCACGTCTTGTGCCGAGGTGTTTCCATACCACACAGTTATTCCGAAGGTGAGGATGCTCTCGATCTCAGTACGATAAAACTACATCATAACCTTCCCGTGTTATGAAAAACAGCTGTCTTTAAAGTGGATATTGTTATGCCCAAGAACTTGCAATGCTCCACCTGTTGAATCTCCTGACCATGTATGACCAGAGGTAAATGGCCACTATGACTCTTATGGAAGTCCACCACTACTTCTTTTGTTTTGGAGACATTCAACTCAAGTTTTTGGCAACCACACAGAAACACAGAGCAAGCAACACCATGTCACCATAGGACGGTGCCATCTGGTCCAATTAGTACCGTGATTAAATACAGATAACGTGACTTATGTTAGCAAACAATTGCCTTCTTATAAATCCAGCATACACAGAGCAACATTAATCATTATTAAACTTACTTGAAGGTCTTTCTTAAAGGACTATTAAATATAAATTACATTTTTATAGACTTTTAGATCTGTTTTTGTTTGTCATCTCCTGAGAAAAACGTGGTAGCTTTGGCGCTCGGCTGGGCAGGTAGATACTTACGTCAGCTGCTGTACTGGCATCAGCTACACATTGTTATGAGGTTTTGTTGGAAGCTGTTGGGACTGAAGCATATGGACTGGCAAAACAATGACCTAAACCATTTTGAGAAGTCATTTGATTTAATATTCATATAAAATATTAATGATTATTAACCAGCTTTAATTGAAAGGGGGCAACTTATTGTTTTTTAACTAGTTTCCATTTTAGGGTCATGCAGAAAATGTAGGCAATGAATTTAACTGAGGGGTAGCTGTGGCTCAGGAGGTAGAGCGGCCACTAATTGGAAGATCGGCGGTTCGATTCCCGGCTCCTCCAGCACGCATGTCGAAGTGTCGGTGGGAGAGATACTGAACTCCAAATTGCTCCTGATGGCTGTGCCATCAGTGTGTGAATGTGTGTGAATGATTAGATTCCCTCTGATGGGCAGGTTGGGACATTGCATGATAGCCCCTGTGCCCATTCAGCGGATGAATGTGTATGAATGGGTGAATGTGACACATGGTGTAAAAAGCGCTTTGAGTGATCGGAAGACTAGAAAGGCGCTATACAAGTACAGTCCATTTGCCATTTACTATTTACAGTGGTGTAGCATGCAGCATACTAAAGTGTTCTCAATCAGTACACTTGAAGTTTAAAGGCCAACTTTGCCTCAAGTTGGTTTTTAAATTTCAAGCTTGTATCACTCCCCTTTTTTCCCCAGTTGCTTTCAACTGTATGTGCCTGTCTGAATTTTCGCTCCGAGCCAAATGTAGATACGATTTTACATCTTTTTAAAAAATTCTTCCCAAACTACTCATTTTATAAAAAGGATCATAGTTCACCTCTTCCTGAAAATTACAAACTCAGATTGAATCAGGCTCACTTTATTTTCTCCATAAAGCAACATAAACATATAAGACATTTAGTGTGTGAATATATTGTCAATTTCCAGGTTTTCAAACATATATGAGCATGGTGCAAGGACAAAATGGTGTCACAGAGTTAATGGAGCACAATATTGAACATATGTATGTTAAAACCATATCCATAAACATTCAGTATTGATATGCATCTACTCTGGCAAGCAGATTGGCTGTACATAGATTACAACTTTCTGTCATTAACTTAGAGTAAGTGTCTGTCTGTTTGACTAATAGTCTCTATTTGTTTTTATCTGCCCGTATTTCCAATTCCCCCGTGATCCTCTGTCTCTTTCTTTCCCTCTTACACTGTCCATCCATTTCTCATTTACTATGAATATCACAACATCTGTCCCTGAGGGGCCCTTCCAAGAAATTACACATTATCACCCTTCGCTTTGACACAGACGTGTTGGAGCATTTATCACACCTATCAGGACGCGTCGTCAACATATGATCGCATCCGCTGTCTCTAGGGGGGCTGTAGCTCATCCCACACACACACACACACACACACACACAGACATACACACAAGCTTACACACATCATACACAGACTGCCAAACATCCAGATGTATCTGTCAATTCTGCTCATCTCACACACATACAAAGGCATCCACACACATGTACCGCAGATATTACAAATCTTCCTTCTCCGGTGGTTTTCTCTTCCTACTGGTTTGGCATGGCTCCCTTGGGCTCGGTAGAACCCTATCCTGTTTAATTGAATGTATCTCATCATCTGCAGTGGGCCTCTTCCCCCCCCCACACCCTAATCAGTTTTAAGAGCTCCTTTGCTTTCTATCACCCTTTCCGCTTCAAGGGAGTCTATGTGTGTGTGTGTGTGTGTGTGTGTTTTAAACAGATTCGGTGGGCTAAGTGAAGAGGATTGAAGCACCAATGTGAGTTATCTTGTTGACATGGAGTCTCAGAAAGTGTGAGAGGCAGATGAGGAGGAGGTGGCACACACTGGTGTACAACACATGAACGCACACCCAACTTTCTTGATAAACATGTCCAGTGTTAACAGTCAGAGGATTGGCTTTGGAAGCTCTCCTGCAAATTAACCCTGATAAAAATAAAAAAAAAGTCAATGGACTGGTTAAAGCCTATATTTAAATGCAACTTTTGATCTTGTTCTGTACCTAGAATAGCAGTGACTCACTTCCTATTTGAGAAGAATGTTTGCTTGTATGCTGTCGCTAGGTTTTTGTTTAGTGTTTGGAAATATTTTCGGGGAGAGATTATTTTTAGTCTTGAATCGCTGTGACAGTAAAGGAGTTCATCTCATTAACTCGTTTGAAAGTTCAAATTCAATTTTGTCCATTTCCACTCCTCTCCCATGCTTTCTTTTGGTTTCCCTCCCTCGTCTTCCCATATCCTACATTTCCATTCACTCGTATGATCGTCACATATGTTGATCCAGCTTAATGTGGATGCTGCGTCTCTTTGGGCCCTGAGACAATCAAGTCACACGCAGATACACTCGACTAGGTGTCGCTACCGCCTCCCAGTCTTTTAAAAGGACCCCAGAGATATTGTACATGCGGGCTCACACACTTAACCGGTGGTCATGTGCATACACAAATAGACACATTTAGACTCTAAATATGCATACAGTGTTTATGCTCCAGGCTCGTATCAGTCTATAGACTTAAACACACACACACACACAAATGAACTGAGACACACCCAGCAGGCCTTTAATTTGCAAATTTCTCTCTTTCTTTCTTTTAAGCTCACTCTCTCACAGTCACACACATGGTACGGCGTTAACTGCTAGTTAAACTTCTGTGGACAGAACAGAGACATCCTGCAACAGACAGGCAAGGCAGCACTAATTGCCGCTGCTTACCGGTACTTTATAGTGACAATATGTTTTTGATGGTGAACTATGCCATTAAATGTTGCCCCAGCTGGCTGTTAATGTTGGCTTATATCTCTCTAAGGCATAAACACACACACACACACACACACTACAGTATTACTCTCCTCAGGCCTCCGCAGCCATCATCACTGTCTCCTCCTCATTCTCACTCTCTCTCTCTCTGTCACTCTTGCAGCAATTCCAGATGTTATGAATAGGGAATATGAGGAAAAAATTGAAAGAGATAAGAAAGGAAAGATTAACCTTCTTTTTTAAAGTGTGTGTTTTTGTATACATATAGTATGCGTAGCTAAGTGCTTGTCTCTGTAAGCATGTTGTGGTTCGCCTGCTTAACCTTCCACCTCCATCTCCGTCTTCTCTTTTTCCTTCCTTTTATCTTTGAGCCTTTTATAAGTACTCTTTGCCCTTGCTTTCTCATTCTACACTTGAGAAGTGCATCACTACATCACATATGCAAAAGGATTTTGTGGTGTGTGTGTGTGTGTGTGTTGCTCCCAGTGGTTCCTGCTGTAATTCTGTATGCTTTCAGCTTGTTCTCGGTTCCCAGTGTGACTCAACCTCACATGTACACTTGTGTCTCTTTCTCCTCTCTCTGTCTTTGTTACTCCCTACATCTTGCTCTTAGTACATCTTCCATGCTTTCATTTTCAAACAGTTCTTCCTATATTTTCTCTCTCTCTCTCTCTCTCTCTCTCTCCTGCTTTATTTCCCACTTGACATCTCCTTTCTTTTTGAATTTCATTTCACACTTTCCCTTCCTCCCTCTCTTTCTGTCCCTCCATCTCTCTTATACGTTTTCACAACTCCTCTCACTTTCTCCCTACTTCTCTCTGTCTCTACCCCCTCCTCCTCCCATGCCTGCCATCTCTTCTTTCATTTTCTGACTCAACACCTTGCTCTTTGCATGTCTATTTCTGGTCTTCCTCTCCCCATGCCAGCATCACCTCCCCCTGGTTCTCATTATCTGTCTCTCTCTTCCTCTCTCCTGCCTCTGTCTCTGCATAGATACCTTCTATTCCCGAAACCTGTCCCACCCACATGTACATGTGTGCACACGTGCACCCACACAGACATACACCTGCGTATACACAACACACACACACACACACAAAGGCACAGTTTTAGAGGCACTAAATCCTCAGACCAGTCATTTTTTTCTCTGCACTCTTTTTGCCTCTGGGAGCATGAAAAACATGCTAAAACACCTCGTGAGAAGGAAAGATAACTGCAAAATCAAGATAACTCTTTTTTTCTTCCCTCATTTCTAGGAAGCAGAGTAGACCTATTAGACAATACACGGATCACCAAAATATTTCTGAAATTCACATTTTGCATGATTAATATTGAACCTGCTCCTGGTCGTATTGCCATCACATCATATCTATACTACGGGTGTATTATGATGTCCTTGATTGCAGTGTGTACTTCAGCAGTCACGGATACATTTATAAAAACACATAAACATGTTACAGGAACAGAAAAGTAAAGTAAAGTTCCTGAAAGACTACCAAGCGAAAAAAAAAGACGTTATTATAAATCTAACTAAGCCTTTAATGTCTTTCTAACGCGTGCTGCCCTCTGTTCTATTGAAACTTTTTTTTTTTTCTTACCACGCACTCATGTTTTTGTCGCTAATGATCCCCACTCAGTGCAAGTTGCAGACAAAGCGGAGCAGATGTTCCTCAGATAGCTGCTGTTAAATTATAGCACATTATATTTTTTGTCATTCAAACTGTGGTAGCTAACAAACAAGCTAGTCATCAGTGATACGATCAGACCACAACAAGCATTTGTGTAAATGTCTCACCTTCAACTTTTTCTCCCCTCTCAGTTTATACTGCTCTCATTTGGCACATTGTCAACCTGCCCCTGCCGTTTTTTTTTTTTTTTTTTTGACACACAAAGTACACAACCCCTGCTACCTTCTGATAAAATGGAACAGCTGTTCAGTGAAAAGCTACTTTGGCACTATGATTACATTTTATTTTTTGTCTTTCAAATTTTGATAGCTGACAAACAAGAGCAACATTTGGGATATGATCTTCCAGTAACGAGCATTAGTATTACTATATCCACAGTTACAGTTTCCTCATTATCTGTTTCTAGACTGTTAGTATTTTATCACTATACATTATTCTCTTCCAGTGACACTTCTTCACAGTGTAATGTTTTTATTTTTTCATGTCATCCTTGCCTTGGTCCCAGGTTGGTATCCTCTGAGCTCAAGGACAATGAGCACAGTAGAGCTGCACGGGAAAAAAAAAAACAACCTCAGCAGCAACAACTGAGTGCTTTCTTCCCTCATGAGATCAGCCTGCGCAGGTACAGACACTTAAAAACATACAGCGCTCTTATACTACAGTGGCAGTACCCTGTTCACATTTACAAACCCAGCTCAACGCAAGCAATGCAAGCCTTTCAAAAACTGAGAATCAATTTCAAAGTTGTTGTAGAAAGCTGTTAAAACTAGACTAAAATTTACATGAGGAAATCATCTGTGGCAGACACCTTATGCCCACTCACATCAATCCAGCTTTTACTGCACACATTAGCCACAGCCGTTCACTGTGTGTAATTAGCACATCTAAAATTGCCGTCTACAGAAACTAATTTTCTTTGTTTCGCTATGCACACTGGGTGGGTATCAGTTTGTTTTTGGCACTAGACGTGCAGGGCTTCTGTTTTCATCACCATTATCCTACATTCAAAATCTGAATTAGGGAAAAAAAAAAAAAAAAAAAGTGTGCGACTGTGTTCTCTGCTGCTGTGAAAATGGATTGATTTGATCCAGAACACAATATTGTAGCTCCAATATGGTTGTTACACTGTGTGTTACAACTTAACCATACAATACACACATTGCCACACATAAAAAAAAAAAAAGAAATTCCGTTCAATTTTACGCCTGCTTGTTGATGCTTCCACATTTGCTGTAGAGGCTTAGATATGATAGGGTTTTCAATAGGCCTGTGCTGAATTGTGCATGTGTGGAAATGCCTGTGGTACAGTTGTAGCTTTTACAGGCCAGCTGAGAGCCCACTTGTAAGAAATTAAATAAACTGGTCCAGATAGGGAAAAAAAAACTGTAAGGAATTATGATCTCAGTTACAAGCAAAACACACAGCAATAATACCTGCTCACCTACGCGGATGTGCTGCAATCAAAATTAGATCTATTTTCATGTTAAAGCTGCACTAATGGATAATATTTTAATACTATGGATTAAATAACTCTGTAATGTGACAAACCCACAGGGAATTATTACCCAAATCATTGTTGTAGTCATAGTTTTACAACACACAACTTTACTGTTTTAGTTCACTCTAATCAGTGTCATTCTCAGAAACAACAGGCAGCTGTTTTCACACAAAAAAAACCCCTAATAAACCAGCTGTATGCTACTTGTCAAGCGCCAAATGGCAGACAGACAAAGTTTGCAATTATAATGATGAACAGAGTGGAACATTTAGCAGCTAAAGAGCCTCAGGAGTTGGTGGAAACCAAAACTGAGCTAAAAGGAGAGCGAATACTGGATTTTGTTTGGTTCCGATGTCCAAAAATATGTCTCCAAATGAATGCTAATGTTGCTCCTACCTGCTGGATGTTTAATTAGGTGCTAACAAGTTCACCATAACAACTTCAATGAGGTAATAATATGGCAATGTTGTGTTTACAGCTTGTTGCACTACCCCCAAGCGACTAAATCAATCAAATAATACTGCTGATGTATTGATTTAAATATATCCTGTATATTTTGAGATTATTGCCATATCAATCACTGCTGGAAAACATAGCACCAAGTTAGTTCTCACTTGGGTTTTGTCTAGTGCTCCCCTGTTCCAGCGGAAAACTAATTTCCAGATAAAAACAAAAAATTGCTGACACTGCTCTATATGTATCTAAATATTGTTTGCCACCCCCCAACGCTTGAGCAGAGGATACACACTGCAGTGCTGGGATAGGGAGGGGACACACTGCTCCTTCTGTCTCTCGAGGAACACTATATAAAAAACAGTGTTGCAGAAAGGAAAGAGGTCAGAGCTCCAGTGTGTCTGAAAGTTCAAACAGAGATGTGTCCACACTGGCTTGTGAACCAGTAATGCTGTCGGGAACATACAATGACATTTGAGAGAGGGAGAGAGAAGACCCCAGAGCTCTTCTGAAAAGATTGAGAGATTTAGGGAAAGGTGGAAAGAGGCAGACTGAGAGATAGATTGAGATAGAAGTGGCATGTCGACTGAAATTGGAAGTGAAGTATCTGCAGTACTTTAGACGCACACACACGCACACACGTACACAGTCACCATCAGACAATCAAGTGGAGAGTATGGAGGGGAGGCATCTCTCATACAGCTGTGTCCTGTTGCCCATCAGAGCTATCTGCCCCCTGCCGCTCTCTTTCTTTCTAAAACCGTGTCTCTGTTTAGCCCTCACACATCATTACCTGGAAACCCCGTTGCTTTCTCCTGAGTCCTCTCTTTCTTAACAGCCTCTCTTCCTGCCCAAACTCATTCCTCCCTACTGGACAGAGACGGGGAGAGTTAGCAGGAGGTTGGTGAGTCAGAGGTAGGTGTCTGACAGCCAGCTAGCCAGCTCAAAAAAATTTTTCATCCACTACCTCCTATGTTTTCTTTCCCATCCACCCCTCTCGCTGTGTCTGTGGTCTGCCGAGGCCCAGTGCTGCTCACCGGAGATACCAGAACCCACAGAGAAACGCCAAATCCCTCACATCTCTCTTCCTCTTCTGCATTTCCTATCGGTCTTGCACTTATTCTCCCCTTCTTTTCTCCTCCTCTCACATTCTCTGTCCCCCAAACATTCTTCTTTACGTACCTGAACATTGCTCTCTCTCCTTCTCTTCTCTCTTCTTTCATTTAAATCAAACATCCCTCCCAGCCAGATTTTCCCCCTGAAGGCCTTTGCCCGGGCTCCTCAACCAGCACAGCGCTGGCACACATCGCTGTCCTGCTGGGACACCACTCACAAACACATATTTTACTATGGCCAACGCTTCACTCACACACTCATCCCACCATGTACAGATGCAGACACCCTCATAAATGCACACCAAACCAACTGAGGAAAGCAGTGTTTGTTTATGTGCTCTTGTTTCATGTGCGGTTTCTTTTTTGTTTGTTTTTTGTCTTTTTTTTTTTTTTTTTTTTCATCAAGCATTCATCCTGTGTAGTTCACCTTTGGGACAGCGGCTCTAATCTCTCTGTTCCCTCCTGTTTCAGTTTGTAGTAGAGTCTTTGAGCTGCCATCAGATTGGTGTTTGTAGCCTGCATTTTGTACCTGGCTGCTGTTGGTGGTGTTTTCTGATGTATGTGTTCTCACTGTGTTTGTTCCCATTTTGCTGCTGTTGACTACTGTCCACACTCACCATGATCTATGACCACACACATAGACAATGTATGTGTAAACATATGTTGTACAGTCGGGTTTTGTCCGGCTATGAATATGAACGTGAGCCAAACTTGCACCCAAGTTCTGTATCTTCTACACAGTAGTTCAACATTTATACTACATCACAGCACAGCTACAAACAGTATAATTTGTCACTGTGTTAGTTCTCTGTGCAGTGGTAACAGTGTCAGCCATTTCTTCCCATGTGTAGCCATGCCTACATTTTCCTCTAATTACACAATTATACTTAATAATAGTGTGAGCTGATAATACAATGAATGCTGGTTAAATATACTGCAGTACTTTGACTAGTTGTTAAAAAGTAACTGAAAATAGGCTGACAATGTAACATAGCAGATACATTTTTATAATATTATGCAATCCATTAGGGATGTACATTAATGCTGAATGTCATTCTCATCGATGTGAATGTTTGTTTGATGAAAATGTTTAAGTACTCGAGTTCTACACCACATGCAGGTGAGGTGAATCAACTCCGCTAGTTTTTGAGGCTGTATTTTGTGGTAATATTATGGTGAGTTTCATTATTTTGTACAAGTATGAATTTAAATTGGAGATAGACCAATCAATTAGCCGGTCCAAAACATGGAGAAAATAAATACCAAGAGTTCGTATTGTGTTTGAGGTCATTTATAAGCAGTGTCACCATCACAAACTCAAAGAATCCTTATTTAAAATGTTTTATGTATATTTTGAAGAAAAAAATATCAGCCAATATGATAAAATGTGCTTAAATAATTATATTGTGTCCAACTCTTGTAACATGTTAATGCGAACATAATGAATGTCTTCAGATTGTAGTCAATAAGGCACACTACACACAATGCAACAGATACTAATTAGTGTGCTAGCTTCAGTGACACCAACTCAGTCAGTGACCTCGATTCACCTCCTGAAAAAAAGGGGTTCACAGATCCCATCTGACCCCTGCACACCTGCTGCCACACTCATCAGGCTTTCTGACTGTCTGGCAGAAAGCAAGACGACCAGTGTGTATGTGAATGTGAGAGAGAGCTACTGCAGTTTTTTTTTTTTTTTTTTTTTTTTACAGTCTTATGTTTTCCCTAATTTGGAATGACTAATTTCCTATGCGCTGTGGTCTGTGTCACTGCTAGCTCTACTGCTGGAGGGAGCAGACAGATACTGCATGTGCTATCTTTATTACGCATGGGGCAATATTTTCATGAATTAATCCATGTAGCGCAGTCATGTATGCCGTGCCCGGTACACCGAGGGCCTTCTGGCAGCCTTTTGGTATTATGATGTTTACATGCGCAAACACATAACGAGAGCACTAAAAGTCAGATAATAACTACTGCACTAGAGTGAATGAAAACACACTCTGTGGCTTTTGTGCACACACACACACACACACACACAGCCATCCATTTTCACTGCATCCATTCATCGTATTCATCCCCTTAACACCCCTTATTTCCTCCCTCCTTCCCCCTGTCCCATTTCCCCACCTCTAATTGCTCTGCCGGTTTCTCTTCCTTCAAATTCATTGCCTTTCATGGCTTCCACCTCTTATCACAGTAACGCGATATTTATCTCTGCACTGTTCTCACTCTGATCACCTGTTCCCCTTCGCCTGCTCCCAGCTGTGTTTGTGCATTGCAGTCCATGCACTGAGATGAGATGGCTCTAACAGCTGAGACACAACCACCAATCTATCTATAAATCAATCATGCTATCACCTGCTGGCACTTCTGCGTGTATGTGTACGCACGCATTCATGGGCACGCCTTTCATTTGGCTCCCTTTTTTCTTCAAGACCTTCTTTTTTCCCCTCTTTATTCAATTCTTATTCCATTAAGATTTGTAGAGTACTTTGGTCTCCTTAGTGTGCCATCTGCTTTGTTGTTGCATCTATCCTTATGTGAGCATGCGTGCAGGTGCATAAGTACGTGCATGAGTGTGTACTTATGTGTGTGTGTGTTAGTGTGTGTTATTGCATGTGCCTGCTTGAGCGCTTGACTGCTCCTCCGTTCAGCTCCACTTGTTTATCTTTCCCTCCTACCTTTATTTGCCAAAAGTCTCAAACGTGTGTTTGCATTTCCTCCCCTGTGCCTGTCTTTCCGACTCTCCCTGTTGTTGGTTGGTGTCATTCACATTTGAAGTTACTGTGACTTGTTATACTCCTTGGTTTGCAATGAAACAATCAGGAAGTGCTGGTGTGAGACAACTAACAAATAGGTGTGAAGTGATCATGGACAAAATTGTAGAGCATGGTCCAGTTTTGGGTGGCACTATAATATGGAAATGTTGTCTCATATGTTACATTTGGGAGGACGTTGGTCAGAGTATAGTGCACATATTGTAAAATATTCTTGTCAACATGGACTTATGAGTTACAGGAGAAAAGGTCATGTGTAAGATCAATGGAAGGTCAATGAAAATCAATGTTTTAGCTCAATTTAGAGATTGTGTTTTGGTGGGACAATGATGTGAGATGGTCATACTGTGGCTAGCACATTGTGTTGAGGTGTGAACGTCTCACTTCTTCTGTCACACACAGTGCGTCTTCTCGTTATCCTTTAGATGACAAACTAAATGACATATGAACTGATGAACTCTTATCACTGATGACAACAAGGTGCTATATATATTTAATGTAGAAACGTGTTCGTCAAGCATTACAGAAGATTTTCCAAATGGGAAACAGTTTGTCAGTACACAATGGCTAAAAGTTTGTTTGTTCTGGGCTTCAACTAAAACTTCTCCAAAGGAAACAAACTGTGGCTGTTTTGGTTTCTGTCTCGTAAATCACACGAGGCAAAAGCCCAAAGACAGGCCAGGATTAATAGCTTAAAGTGGAAAAGGAGCCGGAACATCCAAGCGGCTTGATCCATTCAGCTGACAGTCTGGCTCATATTAGAAATGGAACAAACTGACAGCGAACAAATCACCACCCCGTTTGTGTGTTTTACATGATTAAATGATGAAGGGAGTATTAAATCAAACTTAGCTCACCTTACAAACCGACTAGCTTAAACACACTAATTTCTCAATACAATAACAATTTCTCCATGTGAACGAGCATTCATTGTTTAAAACACGAATCCATTCTTTGTGGACCACACATGACATTGATAAGTTTGCAGTCCCTTTTTGAAAGTGATCTCAGCTTTCTGGCTATGTAGTTAAGCAGCTGCTCTCATGTTTTGTGTAGAAGTAATATTAGACTACGATGCTTTATTAATATTAGCATCACCGCCATTAGTCTTGCACTCTTGACATTATGCGATAGTTATGCTCTACATATTAAATGGTCAGGATAATAACATTATTCTCTGTTGATGATGTTTAGTCTTGATTTGTCACCTCATGTCTCCTCTGGTACTGCGAGTGAAATTGTAGCTTTGTAGCTATAATCTGGTGCATTTAAATGCTCCACGTAGTCCCTGATAAACTAATGAACCAAACTTACAATATATTTTGATCCCCAGTTCTCCCTGAGTGCATCCGGGGTTCACGTATCAGAAGTAAAGATCTGAAGAACATTGTTTATTTTCAACAGTTGTATTGTGGGACAAATGTGACACATATCTGCATATTTCACTGGAATCTACTGTGGTGACATTTCACTTGTGCTAGACATCTTTTTATAACTGAAAATGCTGAGACTCTGTTCCTCTCTACCCCATTACTTTATCATTTGCATCATGCTGAATAGCTTTCCCTTGTTATGTCTGTGAAGTGGAAATACCATGAAGATCAAATGTTTTTAATCTGGCTTTTGTGCTATTATTGTCACTCTCATGTCTCTGTCTGCTTTGTTAAATTGAAAACTTGAAGGAAAGTTAGAACTTGTTTATTTGGTTAAGTTAACCAAAGTATGTGAGAAGACAGTTTTCCCTTCATTTTCATGTTTTTTTGTTTCCATGTGTTGTGTGTGTGTGTGTCTGTGTCTTTGATTCCATCAGTGGGTTAGTACAAGTCTGCATACTTTGGCTGTACAACAAAGGCATGTTAAAATTCTTGTTAAACGTCCCAGGTTTCCACCTCTGTCTCTACATAAAGTGTTCTATTTGCATGACTCTCACAATGTTATTCACATTGTGGCAGTACTGCAGGCAGTACTTAATTTCCTTATTTTCTCTTCAGTAACATACCTCACATGTAGTATTTATGCTGTATAATAACAATATAATTATGATAATAATTTTTTATTGCATTTTTCTTATTGAAGTTAGAAAGTGATTTACATGAAAACAATAAAAACACAGGTAATTGCAAAGAAAGACTGTACTGTGTTGTACAACACATAACATGAAGTTGAGATCTACAGAGTCACAAGGCTCAAACAAGAGCCTACAAAGGACCTCCAGTGTGCCACAGGTGACAGCCACTATCATACGCAGCTTAATCATGAAAAAGGAGTTCCTTTCTAACAATTGGTTGCAGTGCTTCCAGTACTACAGTTTGCCATTACCACCTGTAGTATTTATCCATCTGCTCAATTATTTTTCATGCTTAGCATAAGAACTGAGTTGCATGGCTGCTAAGAACTGCAGACCATCGAGTCCTCCTATGTTGAACAAGTGCTAACATTGATACACACACAGCATGAAAACCATGACATGAGATGGGGAATAATCCATCTCATCTCCTCTCAAAGGTGCTGCAATAATGGATTAATGCTTGAAATATAAATAGGTTATTTCAATTAAACACTCTCCAACCAAAATCGGCACAGAAAATAACATTTAATGTGGTTAAAGCAGGAAAGTCAGTAAATCAGTCAGCATGTGGGCAGTCAAATGTGGGTGATTCTTACAGTATCTGTTGTCCACAGCTGCTTTATACAGTATGAAAAGCTTCTTCTTCAGTTCATTAAATCCCTGCAGCATAGAAAGCAGCAGGACTGATATGTTGATAAATCCAGTGCAGTTATGCACAGTCGTTCTCTTTGTTACAGAATAACCACACACACCTCACCCACATCAGACTGGTCGGTTATAACTCGATATTTTGCCTTTTTATATGGGAGACTTCAGCTTACCAGGTCTCATCATAACCTCTTTTCCAACTTTTTTTTGGTCTTTTCTCTTTTTTCATGTTTTATTCTTGAAATACATTGCTGTGAAAACGCTGTTGTGTAACATTAATTACTAAACTAGGTGAACATTTGGAGACATACCTTATGGTTTTTATAGTAACTAACTAACTAATGAAAGAACACCACCTATCTTGCAGATTTGTGGTGATGTGTCTTCATGTCGTGGTGCTCTGAAGTGTCCAGACATTTGTTTGCTGAGCTGTCATCATGCTCGACTGTGATTGGCTGTTTCAGAGCAATGAGACCTGTGATGCGACTGGCTGAGAGAGTATTTAATAATCAGCACACCTGCTGATCTATAGTCGCCTTCACCCAGCCCTGTTGCAATTTGCACTGTTGCACACATGAACCAAAATAGCAGGTGTGCATGGAGATGCCCACACAGTCCGTGCGCCCAAGACCTAGCACTTTGCACTTGTTGCTGCACTTGCGCATTTAAAATAGGGCCCTATATGTTACTAAAGAGCCAAATCTCAGCCTCACTTGGCAGGCACCAACATTGTCTGAATTTTTAATGCACTGAACTCTTTCAGGACACTATGTTACCAGCATTGTGTGGACACCAAGAACAAAACTTGGTCTTCATTTGAAGATAAGCTGCCAAAGGGCTGGTGTTATGCTGCCAAGTGAGTAACCGTCTGGCCCTGTGTACTTGACCTTAGGTGGTGTGTATATGTATATTTGTGTGCCTGACACTATATACAACCTGCCAGCTACCTACTGCTAAGTTCACTCGCCCACAGTCACCATCTTCACCTCCATATACAGAATCACTTCTTCCATGCATGTGTATATTTGTGTTCTCTTCCATGCTGTTTTAGTACCATTTATTCTATAACACTGACCTCTTGTTCAGTTTGCTATACTGCATGAGGACAATAAGATTAGTGTTTACACCTACACTTGTTTACTTTAAGTGCTGCTGGGCTCAGACACTGCACCTCCACAGGCATATGTGAGTGAAAAGTCTGAAAAACTCAACAGAGATTGTCATAGATTGAACATTTAAGTTCTGAAAAAACACGTTTTTCATTATACCTTTACAAAAACCTTTAACCTTAATTATTTCCCAGGTACGGTTTTTACTATTACTTTTTACTATTACTGTGCTGTGGTTTAAAAAACTTGGATAAGCCATCTTCAGTGAAGAAAAAGGCTTTTTTTTTTTCAATTAAAGTCTTGTTTCAAATATATTAGACACAAAGAAAAGCAGTTTTAATGTCCTCATTATCCAATGGCTTTAAAATAAACTAAAGTATTATTCAAGTTCAGCAATGATGTCAAATTGATTTGACTATCTTGTCCCTGTCTTGTTTCCGTCTGTCAAGTTTGTGAGGTTTCTTTTAGAATAAAAGAAACTATACAAACTTTGCGCTTGTCTTTCTACCCTCTTCACCCCAGTTTACCCGTTTTTCTCTTATCCCCACATCATTCTTCTCTCCCTTCCTTTCTCTCTCCTCACCCTCCGTCTGTTCTCCCGTTATCTTTCCCTTTTTCTCATTCCACCTTACCTCTCCTGCTTCATCCTGTCATCCCTCTTACCCCTTCATCCTTTCATCTGTCTCTCTCTATTCTTACCCTTCATCCCTTATCTCTTCTGTCTTTCTCTCTCCTGTCATGCTTTCATCCCAACCCTCTCATCCCTCCTGTCTCATCTCATATAGCTTTCCGCTCATCCTTTCATCCATTTTTCCTGTCTGTCAGTTCAGTTGCTTTACTGACTGCTTATCAGAGACAGTTTTGCAGTATACAAAATGTCACTTTCAAAAACCAACAAGCAACAGTTTCTGCAGTCGAACCACACTGAGTTTCTAAATTGAAATGGAACATGTGTATTTGATATAACATCACTAATATCTATAGCACATCTTTATCTGTCCCTCTGCCCTTTCTTTCAGTGCTTCATTGTAGGAGATTATGGTTCTTACAGTGGACACAACTTTCTGGTTAAGGCTCAGGTTTCATTGCTATTTAGATGCTAATAAGAGTCATTCACACCGCCGCCAATATGCCCCCACCCACCACCCCCATGCCCTGGGGTTCGTTCTCAACAATTAATGGCACAGGAGAACGCGGATTACACCGCCGTTAACTGCCAGGATTTAGTGAGGTTTGCAGGCGTTCACAGGGCTGAAAATCCAGTTCTTCATGCATTGCAGATTGGTGTCTATGCATGCCAGATCTGTGTTCTTGTTCCCCTATCCTTGCAAAAACCAGTTTGCATTTTTAGAATGTGGGCAACTATGCAGAGGAAGGACTTAACCTCAATTCATCAAGGCTCTACTTAAGCATTAACATTCAGGTTTAGGGTTAAGCGTTAGGATTAGACTCAATGAAGGTTTAAATTAGTGGTGATGGTTAAGGTTTGGTTTCGGAGATGCATTCTTGTAGTCAGTGAAGGTTCATCCAAGTGTATTTCCATGCCCAAACCACCTCAGCTGGCTCCTATCTACATGAAGGAGCAGTGGCTCTACTCCGAGTTCCCTCTGGATGTCTGAACTCCTCACCAAATCTCTAAGGCTGAGCTCAGACACCCTACGGAAAGAACTAATTTCGGCTGCTTCCATGTGCAATCTCATTCTTTTGGTCGCTACCCATTGCTTGTGACCATAGTTAGGGGTTGGAATGGTGACTAACTGGTAAAGTTCGAGTTTTTCTTTTTTTATTTTACCTTCACTAGTTAACAAGGAAATACTTAAACGTCTTCACCTGGAGCAGCAACTCACTCCAAACCCAGACCTCCCAAGTTTACATGAGTTTTTTGGACTTGGAAAAGGCTTGCAACAGTGTCCCTCAGGTTATAGGGGTGCTACAGGAGTATGGGGTACCAGGGCTGTTGTTACAAGCCATTCAGTCCTTATGTAACCGGAACGTGAGCTGTGTCCGTATTCTCGGAAATCAAACACATTCTCAGTGGGTGCTGGACTCCACCGGGGCTGTCTCATGTCACCGCTTCTGTTTGTGATTTTCATGGACAGGATCTCAGGGCACAGCCGGGTGGAGGAGAGTGTCCAGTCTTGGGACCTTGGGATTGCTTCTCTGCTTTTTGCAGATGATAGGGTTCTGTTGGCTTGGTGTGCAGCCGAGCGGGATGCGGTGGGGATGAGAGTCAACACTTCCTAATCTGAGGCCTTGGTCTTCCACCGGAAAAATGTGGATTGTTCCCACGTATATTTAGATATGTTTTTGTAAGTGGAACAGTGTCAGATCTTAGATTAGCTCTTTGAGGCTTGCATTGTATTACCCTTGAGTGTGTCCTGGTCTTTGCTGTAGTACCAGTACATGGATGTATGTATTCAATATGTCCAATAGGCAACACAGAGTCATGGACACATGACTATAGACTATATGCACACATGCACACAGATATGTCCCACATGTACAGACTTACGCACACATCTCACTTGTCAGCTAAATATAATCTTGGACAAGCCGCCTTCACTCACAGCATGAGGTGAATGAGTACAGGTGTTGGGTGTGTATGTGCTTGTGTATGTTTCTATGTGCGTGTGAGTGCATCTGCGTTCATCCGACCACATGGCAGCTCTGAATAGCCTCCATCTCGGCTTCACTACAATTAGAGTAAAAGTGACGCGTTGCTCAAAGGCGCTGCAATTAGGCTGAGCCACGTCAGTGCTGGGCAGTTCTGATGAAGGGCTATTAGAGAGCCAGGGATGATGGAGGCACTCATCACCCCCCCCCCCCCCCCCCCCCACCCCCCACCTTTACCACCATCACCATCATCACCATTCGTCACCACAATCCTCACAGCCCGGCTTCCCACAGCCTCCTCCTCCACATCCATCACCATTACCACCAAACTTTCCCAGGCAACTACTCTGTGCAAAAGTCATTCTAACCTGGCAGCTCTCTCCCCGCCATTTTTCCCTCCTCTCTCTTCTGCATCTGTCTCATTTCCTGCCACAGTTTCATATATATTTCGGGATAAGTGCTCTCCATGAATCTTACACCTGCTTTCTCTCTCTCTTTCTGCCTTTTCCAACTTTCTATCCCTCATCCTCTCTCCTTCTTTCTGTTCATCTGCACGTCTATTCATCTTCTTCTCTCTAGCCTCTGTGAGTGGTTCACTCTCCTTCTTCCTTCCGTTTTTTTTCCTAGGAGTCATGCACCTCTTTTAATAGCTCAATTTCTCTTATTCTCCCCTTATCTTCTCCAATTTGATGCATTTCACCTGGCTTGAATCATTTTGTTTATATCAATCCATCTCCTCCTCTCAGTCTTTCTCCCACACCTATTGAAATACTTGACTCCAAAGCCTCCTTATTTGTCTCTGGCTCCCAAAAATTTTATTTTAAAAAGAGTTTGGAGGTATCATATGTTATAAAAATTAGTCATGTAATTGTTTTAGCTCTGGTTTCAGTTATTAACAATAACAATTATTATGATCTAGTGAATTGCTTTCATCTAGTGACATTTTAGTGTTACCAAACGCTGGTTTTGATGTCCCATTTGCACTTGTTTGAGTAAACAATTCAACTCTTCATTAACTTGATGCTGTTTTTTTTATCCTTTCTTTAATATGTGTTTGAATTCTGTTAGTTTCAATTGAAATTGAATTGTTGTGGTAAATTATCATAAATGCAATTATCATAATCAGTCCTTCTTGTACACCCAAAGATTTCTCATTAATTAAATAACTAAACATTGCCCTGACTGGGCAATCTGAAACACTGACATGTACGGTGTAGATATCATCATTTTTATGGTGTCTGATGAGTCTCTCTCTGTGGTAATGAGTAACACCCATGCTCCATGAACTTGAGACTGAAGTGTCATGATGTAAGTGGCCAAATTACTAAGTTCAACTCAAAATTCGTTCATCGCTAACAGCTGGCTTCCTGAGATGTCAAGGATGCAAGACACATTAACATGTCAGTGTGAGGTTCTCATAAAGATCTTAGTAACTATCAGTTAGTTTCAAAGTAGCTATTTAAGAAATCAGGTGCCCCAGTAGTCGGTAAAGCCCTTAAAGTGCAAATTGGTTACTAAGAATCATTGTATCTATTTCGAATCAACAGCATTAACACAAAAATCACTGCAGCATCAGAACAGTTCCATAAATAACAGCCTCAACAGCAAACAGCAGACAATATTATTTTATATACAGTACATACATAACATAATGTAAGGCTAAGAAATAACCATGTAGTTTAGTTACAAGGAAATAATACCTTTTTTCCAGTGCATATGTCATCCATTCCACCTCCTCTGTTCAGTGAGTTTCATAATAAGATCATATTCACTGTTTCTTCATTCATTGCAGCAGTTCCTTCCAGTAGTATATAGGTGTAAATAGTAACAACTAAGCTCTATGGAAGGACTGGTTTCTGTGGTATAATTTATCATTTAGTGATGCATGTATCTAATATTAATAAGTAGTTACTATAGGCCAAGTTTTAATAGCTGGTACAACAGATTGCACCAGATTGGTTACACAATAAAACACACTTCATGTATGACTATCTCTTTCTCTTTGTTTCTCTCCATCTCGTCTGTATTCACAACTGTCCAGACCTCGACTAATAGCATCCAGGCCATCGTAGAGAGCCACATAAACAGAACCAATTGCATGTTTATGCCAGCAGGTGGGAAGCCCCTGCTTTGCTTCCTGGATGACCTCAACATGTCCGCCCATGACCTCTTTGGCCCTCCGCCACCACTGGAGCTTCTGCGCCTCTGGATTAACTGTGAGTTCCACACTGCAGATTTAAGGTTGAGGTTAGGTTAAGGGTAGGATTAGGCTGTTCATAATCAATAGAAGTCAATGCAACGTCCTAACAAGGAGAGCTGTGCAAACGTGTGTGTGTGTGTGTGTGTGTGTGTGTGTGTATCTGAACTGTTAGGGCATGTTCTTGCTGGCGTCCATAGGGTCCCCTGGTGGAGGGAGGACTCACATTCCCGGTCACTTACAGAGTTGATGCCAACTCACCAAATGTAGTCCTCCTCTCCTCCTGTCAGTGCAACTATGACTCAGTCTTCTCCTACTCACTTAAATGTTCACTATCCTTTTTTATCCGTATGTCCTATTTCTCAGTTTCATGTTTATTCAATTTGCTGAATCTGTTAATGAGTGAATGTTATATATTAGAACTGGTGCTCAAAGGGCCATAGATTTTATTTGACAAAACTAATAAATATTATTTTTAATATCAGAGAAGAAAGGAGCTTGGAGCTCTAATCAAGATGATTATTAATATTACTACTGCTGCTACTACTACTGTTTCTGCGGCCGTTGCTACTACTGCTAGTAATAGGTGGGTAATAATTGCGTAGTTTCAACAGGGAGATTGAATTGAAAGGGTTTCACACCTCTTTGTCAAGGTGAGAGACCTCTTTGTCTGTCGTGTGTGAGATAATGTAGTCTAGCAAAAGTTTGTATTATGTTATTCATTCAGCACATTGTCATTGCTCTATTGCATCCTGACAACTATTATTATTGTTACAAGTACAACACACATTACACGGGCTTTGTAAACCTGGTAATTGTAACTGTCTGATTTAATTAAAAGAGGCTCTACTCATTTTAGCAATCTCTCTATTTCTGCACCCACTGTCCTTTTTTTTTGCTGTCACTGTATCACTGTCTCTCTGTATTTCACCATGGTTACTCCCGGTAATGTCCTTGTTCCTCCTATCTGACATTTTATCCTCCTCCATCACCCTTTTGCTATCCCCCTTTCCATCTCGCCACACTGGAATTACCCTGATTATGATTATAGCCGTGATGATAATGATAACCACTGCAAAATTGCACTCCCTCTCTCATATCCAACACCCAGGAGATTATGATTGACTGAAAGGCTGTCTGCAAATGTTTCCCCGGTCTCATTTTTCTGCTTTCCTCAATCTCTCTTTGTTTCTTTCTCTCTTTTTTTAGTTTATTTGGCATTTTTGTACTTTCCTTGCTTTTTCCTCTCATTGCTCACTACCTCTCCAGAGTACCTCTTGTCTCTTTTCAGTCTTTTTCAATTTTCTGGCAGTCTTTCATCTCTGTTGTTGTACTCCTTTCAACCTTTCCTGGTCCATCTTACCTCCGCCACTTGTCCCCAGCTCTCTCCTTTCTCGCTCCCGGTTTTCAGACCCTTATTTGCTTACGTGCTTCTCCGTCTCTCCACTCTTCCTCTCTCCTGCCTGCTTATTCTCCTCCCACAAAGGAACAAGATACATTTGCTTTTCAGTCATATTGCATTCAGGAAATAATTATAGAATTGCCTTGCCTTTTGAAAATGTGAAGTGGACAACATGAAATGGCTTTGTTACTTCACTTTTCATCCCTGCATGACCTTCATTGCGCATTTCTGTTTTTTCTTTCTCTTGAGCAGGAAAACATTGACATTTATATATCTTATTGATATTGCTATCCTGTATGTCGTTCACAATATGTACAAATCTGAGCAGACCCACATGCAGGAGTCCCAAATCAGGCTGATCTACAGTACCGTGATCAAACAGAAGCTACAAGGGTTTAAAGAGAAGGTGAAGCAAATTGGAGAGACTCAGGTCACCTTTGAACTGTTTTCCTCCTACTTCATCCAAGATACACTGCCTCTTCACACTCATACAGTGTGTCGTGCAATAACACATGATGATGAGTTAGATGAACACAATTACACACATAGCAAATGTATACTGTACATTACCTAAAAATGTGTTCAAGAAAATGTGTTCATGGATATACACCTGGTAACAGTGATCTTAATGTGGGCTTGAAAATTTGAGCTCAATCCAATCTCAAAGTCATTTTGTCTAAACAAAATTGGGGTTTTTTGCAACCCTGAACTTCGGCACAAATTGCCAGCAAATTTCAGCATGTCAGTAATCACAGCATTTTTCAAAATTATTTTTGAATCCAGTATATGACCCAGCCTATGATTATACTGGTGTTGCTTTGGTTGAATCTGTGTCTGACATTTTAGTGTTCACATAAAGTACAGAATGTTATTAAGGTTGTTATTTCTTTTTTCTTCTTCTGTTCCTAGCTGTGTCCAATTTACCAACCAAATTTAGCTCACTTTTTTTTTAGGTTTGAACTTTTCAAACTATATGCTGCTACTGCAGAACGAGGAAGCATTTGCTACTTTGCCTCATTGAACTAAAAGTGTCGAGAAACACTGTATCTCTGTTTCTAGCCCTTCAAAATTGTTTGATGGTGTTGTCATGTTGTTTTGTTTTGCATAATTATCTTATAACACATACTATAGACGCTTACTGTAAGATACTGTCATTTTTATGGTAAATTATCATGATTTTTACTTAATTACATTTACATTTCTTCAACTTGATGTTGCAAAGTAGTGAATGATTCCTTTTTTTGTGGCATCAGTGGGAATTTTGGAGACTCCAAAACTGAGCTTAAATAGATAAATAGATAAATTAGATAACAAGTTGAGAGGAAAAGTACCCTTGTCCTTTTATTGGAGTCTGCAGTTCTAGGGACAGCCTCTTAAAGAGACTCCATAAGACCAGAAGCATTACAGGCTACTGTAGGTCTGCACCAAAGAGGACTAATTATTTTACTAAATGTCTCTCCTACTGTTAGTTTGGATCCAGTCTGCCCACTGGCCATCAATATCAAGTACAGGTTTGAATTTACACTCAAATGTGTGCTGTAGTCATGCTGGATGGGATATACAGTTAAACAATTTCAGTGAGAGATTTCCATCTTCATTTAGTTATATATAACAAACATGCTTGCAGAGTCAAAAACCTCCATTTCTGTCTGGGTGTTTCAGGGTCTGCTGAGAGTTCATCCAGACTTCCCTATCATATCAAAGACATCATCACCAGCCTGGATCCATGAGTGCCTCAGGTAAAAAGCGTCTCTCTCATTCTCTATTTTTTCCTTTTTGTTTTGTCTGTTGTTGTTTTTTTTCAATCACTCTCTCAATCAAGTTGTCTCAATGCTCCTTCCACTTGCTTGTCTCTTCAGATTTGTGATATTATCAGCAGGATATTTGAATATCAATACTTGGTCAGCTCTGCAGTCCCATTTATCTTTGTGTGTAGTCTCCAAAGTGTTATCCTGTATATAAGCATAGATTACACATATTTTCTACCACTACAATAACGTACAGTTAAATTTAGATATGAGCATGATAGTCAGTGGGGGGTTTCCTTGTATAATGGAATTATTGACCATTGTGTAAAGAATACATCAGCATTGGGTTGACATTTTTATGGAAAATCTGTTGGTTATTATGTTTTGCACATAATTATAGTTTAAATTGTCATGGCCGGATCAATGGTAATAAAGAGGCAGAAAATGGCTCATCGGCTTTTCATTTCAAGGCCTACAAATGAGGTTTTGGGATGCTTTTTGTTAAACTGCAAAGGAAACAGACATATGGAATACAAAGATGCTTTGTATGTGTGTAGAAGTCCATATAGCACAAATAAACTGATTATACTATCATATTCAGTAGATGTTCACCCATCTTTAGCTCACGCCCCCCCTCAAGTTAGATCTGATGGCTGGGGAGATGTGTACTCCTTTTCTAAGTACTAAACACAACTTATCAAAGGATGAGTATACATTTTTTAAGTCTGTCTCAAAACAATAATCAGGTGCCCATATGAACATTGAAATAGGTTTTTCTTGCCATAATCATTCCTCCATGAAGATATCTCTTCATAATGTACTTAAAATGTAAGTGATGGAGGCCTAAATCCACAAGCCTCCAAGGAAATGCAAAGAGGGAATGTGATGCTAAAAAGACTGTAAATGTGGTAGATATCCACTTGGTATGACTAACTCAGGCTGTTGAAGCCCCGTATAAGCTTCAGATCAACTTTTAAATGCATTTTTGCACAAAATGACTGTGTGGACACACAGTGGATTTTGGCCCCCGTCACTTACATTGAAAGCACATTTGAAGGGTATCTTTTAATTGCCAGTATGAACAAGAGGAATGAAAAACCTCTTTCAGCCTCTTCTCATTGTTCATTTGGGCAGCTGACTGTTGTTTTAAGATACACTTGAAAAATTGTGAACCTATCCTTTAACTAACTGTTGCATTATAATATTTTTGTTGCATCACAGTAGAATACAGTATTGAATGTTATTCTTGCAGAGAAAATAATGTGCCTGAGAATAACTTCTTGTTATCAACTAGAAAGAGGATTATTATTCTTTGTAAATGTAACATTGTTTTTAAAGCGGAAATATGAATATTATCCCTCCTCAAGTGTTATTCTGGCTTATTAAGAACTCTAACCATCAAACAGTCTGATTTATTAAGGCATTTACATGCTGGCATGTTATAAAACCAAAAAACCAAAACTGTTAAAAGGCCATACAGGTGTCTTTGCATGCAGTAGACCCTTTACTATAAATCTTGGATGGAGAGAGAGAGAGAGAATTTAAAAATAATTGATTGTCATTTGGTTTTTGGTTGTCTGTGATAGGAGGGATATAGCTTTTCATTTTTGCTGTTTGTCTTGAGGTGAGAAGTTGATATAAGCCTCTTAGGTATTTTGTCTCAGCAGCATATTATTGATTGCATCCGCTGCCATTATAATTATAGTTTTTTATCTTTCCAATTAAGTGCTAATGTTGTGCAAATAAACTTAAAGCTGCACTAGGCAAGATCTTTATATAAAAATAAATTCACTTTATCAGCCTAAATCAGAAACAGGGGTAAAACACAGAAGAACATTCCTTTCTCTGTATTTTCCCTGTTTGCTCAAATAAAATTCTGCTGTCAGGTTTGTTTCTCTGTGTAGGTGGAAAAGATTTTTCACAGGTGTACAAATTTGAAATCCAAAAGTGATTCTTGTACAGCAATGAGTGATCACAGTTGGTGAACATTAGTGAGCTGTGTGCAGTTCTCTGATGTCTTGTTACATGACTTCAGGGTTTTAAGTAGTGAAATAATTTAGTTTCCTCTTGCTGCCAAGTGCAACCAGTACTGTGCAGAATTGCCCTGGGTAGTCAAGTCAAGTCAGTTTTATTTATATAGCACCAAATCACAACAGAAGTTATCTCAGGGCACTTTTCACATAGAGCTGGTCTAGACCGTACTCTTTAATTTACAGAGACCCAACATTCCCCCATGAGCAAGCACTTGACGACAGTGGCAAGGAAATACTCCCCTTTAATGGGAAGAAACCTCGATCAGAAGCAGGCTGTAGGTGGGCGGCCATCTGCCTTGACCAGTTGTGTTGAGAGAGAAAATGGGAGGGGTAAAGAGGAGAGAGAGACAGAGAGAAGCACAGCAACAACAATAATAACTATAACAACAATAATAATGATATAAATATGTAATAATAATAATAATAGGAAGCGTGGGCATCAAGCAGGACCACGGCAGCATGGGGTCCACAACCACAATACACGGAAGCCCGCGATCCATAACCAAGCAGTCCACGACCATGATCCATAGAAACCTGCAAAGCACAAAAACTCCGGGGAAGAAGCCAGGTTAGTGACATGCATTGATGGTACATGGATGCGTACAGATGAAGAGGATTAGGAAGATGGTTCCACAGAAGAGGATCCTGGAGCCTGCATTCTGGGAGCTCAGTGTTCAAGTGGGGTAATAGGGTATTATGAGCTCTGTAAGGTATGATGGTGACTGACCATTACGGGCTTTGTAGGTGAGGAGACGGATTTTAAATTCTATTCTGGATTTTACAGGGAGCCAGTATAGAGAAGCTAAAATAAGAGAAATATGATCTCTTTCTCTAGTTTTTTTACATGTGCAGCTCCATTCTGGACCAGCTGGAGAATCTTTAGAGACTTGTTGGGGCAGCCTCATAATAAGGAATTGCAATAATTCAGCCTAGAAGTAGCACATGCGTGGACTAGTTTTTCTACATCTTTTTGTTACAGGATGTGCCTGATTTTTGCAATGTTATGTAGGTGAAAAAAGGCAGTCCTTGAAATTTGTTTTATGTGGGAGTTAAAAGACATATCCTGATCAAAGATAATATGTTTCTAAGGTGTTTAGGGCCAAGCACAATAACTTCAGTTTTGTCTGAATTTAGTAGCAGAAAATTGCAGGTCATCCAGGTTTTTATGTCCTTAAGGCATACTTGGAGTTTAGTTAACTGATTGGTTTCATCTGGCTTCATTGATAAATATAATTGGGTATCATCTGCATAACTATGAAATTTCATGGAGTGTTTCCTTATTATATTATCTAAAGGAAGAATAAGGTGAATAGTTCTGGTCCAAACACAGAACCTTGTGGCATTCCGTGTCTAATGTTTGCGTGCATGGAAGTTTCATCGTTAAAATGTACAAACTGAAATCGATCTGACAAATAGGACTTAAACCAGCTTAATGCAGTTCCTTTAATTCCAATTAAATTTTCCAGTCTCTGTAATTGGATGCGATGGTCAGTGGTGTCAAATGCAGTACTAAGATCTAACAAGACAAGTACAGAGAGAAGTCCTTTGTCAGATGCAATTAGGAGGTCATTTGTAACTTTCACCAATGCTGTCTCTGTGCTATGATGCACTCTAAATCCTGACTGAAAATCCTCAGATAAACTCTTGTTTTGTGGAAAGTCACACAACTGATTGGCGACTGCTTTCTCAAGGATCTTAGAGAGAAAGGGAAGGTTAGATATAGGTCTATAGTTGGCTGAAACGCATGAATAAAGAGTAGGCTTTTTAAGAAGAGGTTAAATTACAGATACTTTAAAGGTCGGTGGTACTGGGGTGCATTATATTGAATGGTGTTCCTAATATTTTCCTAACATGGAGCAGCATTATCACCTTTCTGGCAATGTCAACAAAAACTGAAAATATATAAGCTTCCTAAATGTAGGCAGCTCTGGCATCACAGAGGGCCTTCTTATATGTCTTGACTAAGCAGGATTCCTCCAGTTTGGTGGAATACCATATCTTTTCAACTTTTCACAATATTTGCTTTAATTTACGGGTTTGGGAGTTATGCCATGGAGCTAACCTCTTTTGTTTTATTATCTTCTTTTTTAAAGGAGCAATGGAGTCGAGTGTTAGTTGCAATGAGCCTGCAGCACTATCAACAAGATGATCAATTTGGGAGGGACTACAGTTAACAAAAGAGTCCTCTGTTGTATTGACACATGACATTGAATTCAATGCTGATGGAATCGCCTCCTTAAATTCAGTTACAGCACTATCAGATAGACATCTAGTGAAGACATTTTATCTAATGGTGTTTAGTCCAGTAATAGGAATTCAAAAGTTATTAAGTAGTGGTCTGATAAAATAGGATCTTGTGGAAAAACTATTAAATGTTCAATTTCAATGCCATATGTCAGAACAAGGTCAAGGGTGTGGTTAAGAGTGAGTTTATTTACACTCTGAGAGAAGCCAATTGAGTGTAATTATGAGATAAATGCAGTGCTAAGGCTAACATTATCAACATTCACATGAATACTAAAGTCGCCTATTATAATTACTTTATCTGTACTAAGGACTAAGTTTGATAAAAACTCTGAGAATTCAGATAAAAATTCAGAGTGTGGGCCAGGAGGAAGGTACAGTATAACAAATAGAATTGGCTGTAAAGTTTTCCAGGTTTGGTGTGAAAGACTAAGAGCGGAGAGAAGAGTTTAAGGGTACCCCCATGAAAGCAAGATGGTATACTTTGAGGGGTTCATCCTGATATATAATAAATTTAAAATAAATATTAGATATTTAATATAATTAAATAAATACAGGCAATAAAAAGAATTTGCAAATAAAATAATTATCTATTAATAAATTGTTCAAATTAAAAAGGGATTTACAAAAACAACTTTAAAATAGTCAATAAATACATAATTAAAAAATACATTAATGAATTCCTAGATAAATAATGGTATTTTAAAATCAATTTGAAAATGCAGTTTTAAAAAGAGAAATAAATAACTGAACTCACAAACTGAATTAAGAGTACAGCTTTTAATCAGGCATTTAAAAGGACAATTTCCTTTCCCATTTGCATTTCCATTTCCCCGCTGCTTTTCCTTTTCCCATTAGCTATTGGATTTGCTGAGTCATTTAGCTTCTCCTTTCCGTGACACTTTGGTCTCTGCGCTGCTAAAACAATGCAAATCATTCCCCCCTGGAAGCCCCCCCTCTTGTGAATGGCTCCTGGCTTTCATAGTAAAAGCTCTGTTGAGTCTTATCAGTGCAGGTAGTCCGTTATGTCCATGGTTTGATTGTTTGTAGTGATACTTAGGTTTTATTCTAACAAATGTGGGCTACCTGTTGTATGTTTGTAAATAATATACGTCTTATTGATGATTATCGCTATTCTTGAACTCGTAATCTGAAACAAAGGAGTGGAGACATTAGCTAGCTAACGCTGGCTCTCCTGAATCTGCTCATTTGTCTCAGTAACTTACAGAACAAACACTAACATGATGTCAAATACTGGCATCATAACTCTCACATAAAAGAGAGTCACAGAAAGGGTAAAAGGAGAGGGTAAAAGGAGAAGCTAACTGACTCAGCAAATTGAATAGCTAATAGGAAAAGAGCAGTGAGGAAATGGAAATGCAAATGGGAAAGTAAATTGCCCCTTTAAATGCCTGATTAAAAGCTGTATTCTTAATTCAATTTGTGAATCCAGTTATTTATTTCTCTTAACATTTTCAAATTGATTTTGAAATTCCATTTTTTATTTAGGAATCCATTAATGTATTTTGAAATGATGTACTTATTGACTATTTTAAGTCAATTTACCAAGTTGTTTCTGTTTCCCTTTTTAATTTGAACAATTTATTGATGGATAATTATTTCATTTGTAAAATCTTTTCATAATTCTTCTTTTTATTATCCATTAAAATATCAAATAATTAATTACTTTGTAATTTAGTCTATTTATTTATGGATTAATGACTTGATTTGTAAACCAATTTATCAATTCCTGTTTTTCTTGTACAATTAGTTATTCATTAAATAATGCTTTATTACTTTTTCTATGACACTTGTGGTCCTCCATAATATTGGCCTGTCAATCATGATTAGATAACTACTGTAGTAAACCAAATGTAAATATTTCAACATTAGCACTGATTTATTAGTTAGCCAAGCATTAAATACACTGACAAAATCTTCGCAGCTGTTCCCACTAATGAAACACACCCTTAAATTAAGCCAACTATAAGCCAACAAGCAATTGCTCAAGAATACAAACCTCATTTTACCTTGATGTCAGAAGATCAACAATGACAAAAAAGCAAATTTACAAATGTTCTCCAAATATCTGTGAATTTCCTTGATAAAGCGGAGACTATTAAAGTTCTTTCTTTTCACTTGATATTTTCTCTATCACTTACAATCCAACACACTCTGGTTTCCCAGGTGACAGGTTGGGACCCTATGCTTTGGTATCACCTACATATTTTAGAATTTTCTCCTACTGTAGTAGGTGTAGATTTAGATGCCAGTTTCTCAGCTTTGCTTGCTTAGAAATGCGGCTCCGTCTTTGAAGTCACTCACTGTAACATCTGCTGAAACAAACAACCTCCAATAGTCGGTACATTTATTACAAAGCACAGGCTGATGTCTGGGTGTAAAGCTGGCCTCACAGATAAGATGATTGATTAGAGGATGGACTGTGGTTTAATAGTCGGTTGAAGAGTCGATCCATCGTACAGAGGGAGATATTGATGTGTTTATTTTTGTGTGTGTGTGTGTGTGTCAGGTCAGATTTCCTGAGTGAACCTCATGTGTATGAGGACCTTCTGGACATGAAGCGTCTTAAGTTCATGGAGGCCCACTGCAGGACTACAGCCTGACGCCTGGCCATTGATCACTGCGTCTGGGAACACAACACACACATGCACACACTCAAATACATACACCAAAGGTGGCAACTGTGTTGTCTCCTCTTCCAGCAAACAGTGCAGCAAATTTCCCTGATGCATTAATCCACAGCGTCACATTCTGTCCAGTCAATCCAGTACACAATCAATATAAGACATCCTCATCTGCTGTACTCAGATGTGTTTGCTGTGTTCACTGTTTGCCAGTTATATGATTCAGGCCCAGTTTGAAACTCCTTTGAAAAACACAGCATGATGTGCTGCTAAAAGCCACCCTGTAGTTGAAAGAGAGAAGGCCTCTCAGCACCAGGCTCTGCTCTCTACATTCTGCTGTCAATGTGCCACTTTACCACATGCCACTGCAAATCAATAGCACTACATTACTATAGAAAACAACATGCATCGCCACTCCACTGATAACTTTTCTGTATGTGTATGTTTGTGTTTTAGTGCATTTAGTTTGTATTTGGCTGTGGGTATTGTGTGTGTTGTAAATAGTGCAGGGATTTTCATCTGCATTGAAGACCCAGTTCATGACATTTAGCTCCAAAAAACCCTACAGAATAGGGAATCTGGAGTGATTTTTTTGGTATGAATAGAAGGTTGGTGACTAATCAAAAGCTCCACTGCTGCAAATGAAAGAACTTCGCAATAATAAAATATGATTGCAATCAAGCAGAAAGTGCTTATAACTAGTACGAACCCTTTGTCAGTTGGGCAAGTTGTCTTTTGCAGGTCACTTATTTGAATACAGGCAAAAGGAGATCCCAGACAGTGAAATCCAAAACAGTCATTTTGAGTGACATTTGTTTTTTGTGGCCATGTCGGCAGCATTATTTAATTCATTAATTATATCATAATTTAATCATTACAACTCTTCACATGTATGTATAGTACCCGTTCTGTTTACACTGTTGTCCAAGCATTCCAGTAGTATTTTGTGCCCTTTAAGTATTCAGTCTCCAATCACAGCATGAAAGGCAGCCCACTTGCTGAGACTCCATCCTCAAAAATGTGGAAAATCTCATTGAGCATGAGTGCAAGAGAGTGTTCAAGCATTTGTGTGTACATTTTAAATTTTCTTTCCATGTTTTCAATGGCATTCATATTGTATCCGTGTGTATATGTGTGTGTTTGTATATGTTTTGTCCTCATTCAGGTAGACAGAGCCTGTCTAAGATGGTCACCTCTATCTGGGTACCAGGTATTCCAGGTGAAAATCACAAAGCACTACTGCAAGCAGGATTTCAGAGAAGGTGAGATCACACTCCTGCTACAACAGTGATGTTTGAGAAAGAGTATGACTAAGACTGGGCGATATCACCCGAAGTCAATACCGTGATTAATTGTTAAATTTAACTCAGTAACAATTAATGAAACATCATATCTTATTTAATACACCTGTGCATAAGATTCTCTGTCACACAGTGGTGCTCGTATTCATAGATGGACAATCATGGATTATGAGTAATATTTATTTGTTTGCTGAAACAGGAAATTAAAAGACAAAAACGACTTCTTCTAACTTCTGTTATCTCAGTATCCCATCAGTCAGATCTTTCAGAGTCGAGAGTAACATCATTTCAACAAACGCTTGTGTAACAGGCCGCTGCATCTTAAACAACCTGCCCATCCTCCTGACTGTGGTCAGGAAGCACAGGGGAGACTGCTTTACATGTCCAGGGCTACATTGCAGCTAACTTCAGGGTTAACTCCGTCAATATACTTGGCTGCTGGTAAACAAATTTAGAGAACTTGGCTTGATTGTTGAAGAGTCGTGGCATTTATTTTCTGACATCCTGTTGAGCTCATACTGAACATTCACTGCTAAATTTACTTCTGCTAACCTGACTCTGCTCTGATGTCCAGCAGCACACCTTCCTGACCTGAGCACAGCATCGCCGTACCTCTGTCTCTCCCACACCCTCACCTTACACACCCTGCACTCAACGCTCTGAAAGAAGCTGCACTACCCTACTACTCCTATTTTCTCATTTTATTTCCATTTAGCTTCATTTTGTCCAGTATCATGTCTCCCTAAAACCCAACAAACATCTTCTCTGTACCAGCTTGTTCTCATCTGCTCCCATTCCCAGCTGCGTTTCTCCAACGCTTAAAACTGCAGCTGGATCAATGTTGACTCGCGTTAATAAAAAATAAACCTGTGATTGTTTGTGTGCCTAGCTGTAGGCTTAGATTTTGTTGTTGTACTTTTAAGGGTTAGGTGTATAAAGGCAGTCTGTAGGCTCTGAACAAATGAAGTTATCAAACATATCAATATGATTCAAATTTGCTCAGTGAGATAGTCGACGTTTTCTGTTACTTTTCGAATAATTGCTCAGCCATATAAGTATGACTATAACTGATGGTTTCTACTGAGGAAATAACCTTAACCTTTGAAATTAAAAAAAGGAAAACTGGAACCAAAGACGGAAATGAAACAAGATTAGATCAAACCATGGGCTTGTATAGCTTCCGTCAGTCTGCTGTTACAGATCAAGTCTCCCCTCAAACACGCGCACACATTCTTCATGCTGCCGTTGCTTCTCTACTACATATTGAAACGTAGTCTTTCTCTTAAAAGTGGAATTGTCTCAAAAATCACCAAATAGAGATTGTTGTGTCTCAGATTGTGTAAGAGAAGTTCGTTTTGCACATAATTGCAGTGAATTATGTTGCTATGACTGTCTGAGCATTAAATATTAATTGTCTCAGACTGCAGCCCTTATGTTGCTGATCTCCACTAAATGGAACACTTTACACAGACGCCATTTGTCACAGTTATACGCTGTCATCTTGTATTTGGTGCCCAGCTAAAAGTAGCTCCCTTCTAACTGCTTCTTCTTTCAAAACTCCAATATCATCAAAGTGACATTTTGAATGTGAAGGCAGAGGTAATTCTTATTTATTAATCTCCTTTGAGATAATCAAGCTTACTGTTTTCCTTCAACCTTTATTTATCGAGGAAAGGTTGACTGAGCACACTCCTGTTTTATAGCAGTACTCAGCAACTCATTCAAAGTCTTGTTCACATTCAGCAGCAGTGACAAGCTCCACTAGAGCAGTTTGAAACTAAGTGCCTTGCTCAACTGTAGTGTATAAGGAGCTGGAAGGAACCTTGGTGCAGACCCTCTAGTCCAGAGCCCAGAAACAGATAACTTCCTCAGTTATTCAGTGTAAAATAGGGTAAAGATTGGCTCCTGACTTTGTGACCTTAATTAGCCTTTTGATGAATTACCTCTGCCTTTGTACAGTCAGTTCCTCTCAACCACTTCAGTCAGCTGTGTAACAGAAGGTACATTTTTTTCTTCCTTGCCTTCAGACATCAAAAAGCAATTCTATCTTTATTCTTATTACATACTTGCGTATTTGTTTTGTTTCATTGTTAGGGAACAGGTAACACAAAGGTGGATTTCTGTAAAGTAACTACATTTGAACACAAAGGAGATGAAAGTTTGAGATTGTACCCACTACCTAAAGAAATTAGGTTGAAGCTACATGAAATTACATGGAACACAATATTTTATTTCAAATAACTGCTCCTTATGGACCTCTGAGGATGTCGTTCCTTGATAATTGAAAGATATATGGGGCAAACCTTTATCCAAGGTTTTATATTTTCTCACTCTCAGTTTTTTTATATACCATACTTAAACCTTTTAAACCAAAATTTATGTTGCTATAAAGTTTATATTGATTTAGATTGAGTCTTTAAGAGTTTGACTCTGCAAGTCCTTGCCACTTGACTAACCATGAAAATTCTAGACACTTATTGTTATTAAGCCAAATTGCATTTGGCAGCAAATATATTAATTATGTATAGTTGTGTATCTGCATGAACAGAATGATGAAGACCACACAGTAAAAAATACAAATACACAAGAACTGGAGTGCTATCAGTTGAGACACGTCCTTTCAGACAGTCTGTACGTCGTGCCAGACTGGTCTTAAGCTTAAACTTCAGATGACCTCACTGCGAGGTAGTGCTCAGAGCATAGTGCAGACACTTGTTGCAGAGGCAAGGTAGGTATACGTCATCAAAAAGTACACAATTAGCTATTCACCATGTTTCTAGGCAACAAGGACACTACCGGGGTATTTAAAGAACATTGCCGACAATTTCTCCAGATGCCATCAGTTGCAGTCGCAGACCGTTCTGTGTACGATGCATTTGAGTTTATTCCAAAAGAAGGCCCTGACAATCACATCACTCTTCCCGGCAAGATTGTAGCATGTTCTTAATCTAGTCTAGTTCGGGAAACTCTGAAACACAGTATGAGTTTTTCTTCCATCACTCTCTACCTCTCCTGCTATTATGTGTCACTTCTGGCTACATCACATACAGCTGTTATCTCATTGGTTGCACTTTGAAAGATCAGCAGCAACCAAGATCAAAGTTGAAATAATTTGAACGTTGAGCGCACTGCTTGGTGGCAATTTCAAGCGGTTTTACCACTGATCATGTGTGGGCACCTTTACTGTCATAGCAGACCATCTGTCAAAACATTCATTTAGTTTCATACA
Source organism: Thunnus albacares (assembly GCF_914725855.1). Taxonomy (NCBI): domain Eukaryota; kingdom Metazoa; phylum Chordata; class Actinopteri; order Scombriformes; family Scombridae; genus Thunnus; species Thunnus albacares. The sequence continues at coordinate 20,047,997 of NC_058127.1, read as the reverse complement.
GGCTTAAACTAAAAAATGTTTTTAACTGTCACATACTGTGGGATCATCTATATAAACAAGCCAACCACATTTACAGTAAAAACATGTGAAGTAAACAGGACAAAACACTGATTACACTGATTCAATAGGTTCTGCTACACTGCAGAAATGGACTTTGCTATAAAATAGGCTTAGGCTCAATAATTTTGGAAAGCAATTCTGAATAATGAGTGAGCAAGATTTCATTTAGTAATACGCAATGGAGTCAGACAACAGGTCAAAATTAGACTTTAAATTAAATCATGCAAAACACAGCTACATTATTGTGCACCAAAAAAAAACATCCTTTTAACCCAGGACTTCTGACTAACACTGACTTAAATTAAGGCCTTAAATTAAAAGCAGTCAGCAGTGAAAAGTGCTAAAAATGAACAAACAGAGACAGTTGTGATTCATCTTAATGTTATCATGAGTCAAAATGTTACTGCTTAGTTTTATACACTGCAGATGCTGGATTTTTCCACCATCAGTGCCACAAGTGTCAACAGCATACAGCTGACTGAAGACTGTGACACACTATTGATGCTTCTTCGAGGAGAATGTATTAATTCTTGTTTGTATGATATGTAACTGTTCTCTGTAATAGTTCTCTGTATGAGCCCAGTAGGAGAGCCCTTCAGGTAGATTCTAACACCATTTCCTGCAGCACACTGTGTCCAATATCAGCTGGTACACAATATGTTACTGCCTCCCTTTTTCTCTCCTCTCCCCTCTTATCTTCCCCTCTCTTTGAGAATCCTGTTCGCTCTTGTTTCACACTGTTCTGACCTGTAGTCCTCAATGAGTACATTAACACAGATGAATAGCCCTGCTTGTACAACCATAATTAGAGCAGAAAATTTCATCTGCTAATGTGTTTGGCTAGGTACTCACTGTGCACATATAACAACTTACAGACCGTCGACACACAGGCTCATAAAAAGGAGCACAGTATGAATCACATTGCAGTGCTTCTAGGCTGAAGAGCTCCAGCACTTAATGGCATTCTTCAGCTTCTCTCTAGCAGCTATATGTGAATTGTTGCCTTAATGACAAAGGATTACATGCAGGTATTGTATATTTCTGATTCACTGTAGGCCACTTTATAATTTCATAAGAACTTCTACTTTCTCCACAAGTAAACAACTCCACTTCACTAGAGTACTGTACATAATGATCTGCTGCTGAGTAAAAAAAAAAAAACCTATCACACAATGAAACACTGTCAAACATGTTTCAGCAGGGGAATTATGTCTGACACTTCACATCACATATTGTAACATGCTGTGGTGAGCAATGTTGTGATCTACAGTAGACACTGGAAGAAAAGATGCTGGGACTCTTTATCAAAATCAAATGGTCAGTTTTATCAGTTGTATATTAAAATTAGTGCCTGCTCAAAAATGTATCTATTTGTATAATCTATCTAATCTAATTAATCTATTTTTTTGCAGAGGGAATTTGAAATGTTGACATCAAGAGAGGAAAATGAAATGGAAGTGTTGCTGTTTTGTATCAGTGTGTGTTTGTGTGTATTAGACTCACTAGTACTGGTATTTTTTAAGTAAAATGTATTTTGATTTGAATAAGACACACCAAAGTTGTTTTGTCAGCAGGGATTGGTCACTATTATCGATTATGCGTGTTATTCATGGCCAATTTTCTAAATTATAGTCTGTACCATTTTCTTTTCAGATTAACCTGAGGAGAATGAGCTGCCATGTAAAGCATGTATTTATTGTGGCATTTGGTAGTTTGTAAGCAAATACTGTAAATGCTCTGCAGCATCCTCAACAACCATTTCTCATTTTGTACATGTTTTGGTATTTGTAGCATTTCTCAATTTATTTTCCTTAATATTTGCTCTGTTGTACATTTTTTGTTTATTGGGTCCACTGTAATACCATGCCCTTAATTATGTAAAAATTCAATTCAATTGAAATACACTTGTGATCGTACAGTAAGTACATTTCTTAGATAATTAACTCTCAGCAGCTCCTCAAAATTACAGTGAGGACAGTGAGTCGTGCCACGTGAATCAACGCACTAATGGCTGATTGACGCTTGGTGTTGAGCAAATGAGGTCTAGTAAGCCGGGTGATGCTGTAGCTAAGACCTGAGGCTCGCTGTAATTGGAAATGGCAGGGTAGATGCTGTGGCAGAGAGGGTCAGCTGTCTGCATACACGCACATACATGTAGTACGTGCACGCATGCACACACATTTTTCATTTTCTCTCTTTCTGGTGTCACACATGTTCTTTCTCACAAAACACCTCTTTCCCTCTGTCTCTTTCTGATTCTCTCACACACACTCACGGCCTGGTTGTAATTAGTGGCACTGGGTAGTGGTCACACATAATGCCACTAATTGGGCTGGCAGGCACCATTACCCAGAGCTAATCACTATTCTCTGGGCGACGAGGCGTCCTGGCCCTCTGACCACTAGCTGCTAGCAGGATCCATATCACATTGCCAGAGCTCAGGGAGCCCTACTACACCAATTAACCAGCTAAACTCACTGAGTCATACTTTAGGCCTTGGGCAATCTCTGCTACTTAGCATACCTTATTTTTAGGTAGTATTTTTGAACTGGGTGGTGCATGCTGCTTAAGACTAGCCAGTGTTCTTATTCATCTGTGACATCTAACCATCAGCAGGGCCAAGATTGGATTCTACATGTACTTCTGAAAGCATCCTTGAGTAAGACACTCACCTCACCCCTACCTTTACAACATAACAGGACAATAATGTTGTGTCTTAAAAGAATCACATTTGCATAAAATTAATGGATGTGTGTTTGCCAACAGGAACTGCATCCTCCAGTACCCAGTGCCTGTCAACTGTATCACTATTAACTGGCTTTGTGAGTGGACCAAAAACGCCCTGCTGGGTTCCTAATGCTTTAATGGCTGGTGTTTCTGGTATTTCCCACCTCAGTATGTCTCTTCATCCTTTCTCTGACTTGATGAGGCCTTTAAGTGCCCGTCGAAATGCATCTGGCCCATCAGAGCCTTGAAGGTAGCCAACCTGTAAGTGCAGCCGACTCGGAATGAGAGAAAGGATGGCTGTCTGAAAAGAAGGCAATAACCTGAAGATGACTGGACAAGAACAGAGAGCTTTTTTTAGTTTTCCACGTCAGGAGGCTTTCATTTTGTGCCCACTAAACATGGCGTGACTTTTAATTGCATTTCTAAGCCTCTCAACCAGACCTCATTTCAAATTAGGTTTTGTAGCCCTTTTCTACAATGCTTGATTTATCTTTAGATGTCTAGTAATGTCAGAGAGCAATGGCCTTCTTCTTTTACAGTTTATGGTTTATCATAATTTAATGTGCTCTTGGCAAACAGTAAATCTATGCAAACAAATTCATTTAACAAGGATGGGTTGTGTGCAGTTTTGGAGCTTTTCATTTTTTGCACAATTCACAATCTGATATACTTTAATCACTAAGTAGGTTTCCTAAGACATGTTTCCCTATACAGGGTTTATCACTGAAAGCATTTCTAATAACATTAGCTTATATTTTTACACCAGTCTTTCAAAACAGCATTAAAGAGCCCCTCCTAATGCTGGAAAGGATAATAAATTGATTTTGAAGTAACTAGGCTAACTGAACTCTCCTGAAATAAAGACAGCCTTTGCTGATGTCAGAAGAGATAATTCTGCTTTTTAACCTTAACCTTTAGGGAAAAAGAGTAGAGGCCCCATATCACATCACATCAACTTAGCTATGCTTCACCTGTTCAATTGAAATGGGCCCCGCCCTCCCAAAGGGCCTTCGACTTGCATGCAGGAATTGAATAATTAACCATTTTTTAAATATATATTTACAGTATATATTATGGCAAGCTGTGGTTACTTCATTCAGAGATGACATACTGGACACCACTTCAAAGCTAACAACCAACTTGAATTCCACTTAGAACCAGTTAACCACTCAACATTCACTCACTCACACAGCAAAATGGTAGGCAGGTCATTTCTTTCACCATGAACACTACTAATGGTGTCGACTAATACAAACTAGTAAATTCTCAAACTTAAGCAAGTGTACATAGTTAGAAGAATCTCTATAAGCAATTATTTAGGGTTAAATACTCCAACAAGGCCAACAGTGCATGAATAACAAGAAAAATAACAGAAAAAGGCTAGAGTTTACCGTCTCTCAAAGCATGCTGGGAGGTATAGAGGTGGGGTACCTCTTGGATGGTACAGTATTCTCCTATAACATACGGATGTTGAATCTGATAATCTGCATTTTGCTGTTGTCAAGTAAAACGTAGCCATACAGTTGTTACTATTGTTAGTCTGTTTCATCCTCTCTGCTGCGGCCTCTGTTATGATATCCCACTGCTGCTCCCTGCATCATACAGACATACAGGATGCATGTCTGTGTGTGTGTGCGGGTGTGTCTGTCGCACCGAGGCGCAGACAGTGCACAGGAGGAGGAGAGGAGGGGATGGGAGAGTTCCTGCTCTGGTTTTCAGATCCCCATTTGCAAAACGCAATTCATTGTAAATTACCAGCAGTTTCAGGCACTTGTTATTCCCAAGCAAAATATGCTTTTGTTGTTAATTTAATTTAAGGGAATTGTTTAAGCTCTTTTTATGTCAGCTGATACATAACACATAGTGCTATTTAATGCAGACTAGTAGTTGCCATAAAGGAAATAACATTATGAATGTTTTTTTTTCTGTTTTCTCTTTTATGTTTTTTGTTTCAGGGAGGCTCCACATTAGCTCTTGAAACAGGCCCCCAGATGCTTAAGGTTGCCACTGCATGTAGTAACTAAACTGATCAATAGACAAGACACATCATGATGTCTGATTCAGCTCAGAAGATGACAGTGATTGATTGATCACATCGTACAAATGCTTGACAGTTATTAATCTGACCAGCATGACATTTTGATTTAGTTTTCTTTTTTTTTCCTTTGTATTTTTGCTTATGTTGGATAATTTTTACAGTGAAGATGGAGACAGGAAACATAGGGAGAAACGGAGCATACGACGTGCAGCAAAGATCCCCAGCCAGACTCAATTTGTATTTCCAGAGTTTTTATGAATTGGGAAGAGTAGAGACAAACGGCCTAATCATTCACAATCAGGTGGGGTTGTGTAAGAAAAAAAGTACTGCGCAAGCAGCGCTGCCCATCAAACACCAGGCTGAAGTGAGTTTGATGATCACCAGCTGGACGTGTATTCTATCCAATAGGGTCTTTGTCAAGTCAAAATTATTTTAAAGTTTGATATTGACCTGCGGGGCTAAGCCTGTGTCAATTGCATCTATGATTTTGATCAGAGTACTTTGCCACAGCTCTGCCTCTTTTTGTGCTCCTCCAGTCAAGCTGTCCTTCAGTATGCTCCTAGCCTTGTATGACCGGGTTCAAGCATCCTACATCCTACACCGTTTTTCAGAAACACCCTACAAATATGAGAAGATGGATAAAAAGTGTTTTATGATCATCTTAGCTTTTCAAGCTTTTGGGAAACGGAGCCCTTGGTCTTTTCAGTCCTCTGTCCTCAACAGTCTTATGTTCTGTAATGTTCTTTTGATGTCAGATATATATATAGGGGCACATGGCTTACTTGGTCCATTCTAGTGTAGATGTTATTCATCATTTATAATGGGTTGACCTTCTGTCAAACTCTGAAGGAGAAAGAAGGTAGAAAAATCACAGAAAATCTCTTCTTAAAGTCTATTTCTTCTGGCCCTTTGAGTTCTCTCTCTACAGTCACTTTACTGTTGCCACCTGTCTGACTTCTACTAATCTTCCTCTGAGGATAAATGGCTCTGTCTGACTCTATTCAATTCACTAAATACCTGTCTCTGTTACAATTGCTCTGCCACTCAGCTGATTTTGTATGTGTGTGTGTGTGGGAAACACAGTAAGTTGGAGGAGCAGGTGTACAAGCTGCATAGCGGCCTTTTTAAGATCAGTGACGCACAGGAGAAGGTAGAGGCCATGTCTGTAGCGCTGGAGGAGGCTAAGAAGCAGGTGGCCGAGTTTCAGAAGCAGTGTCCGTCAATGTTCAGCAGAAGAAAAAGGCTGACAAGCAGCCGAAGGTAAGCTTTCAGGTAGATAGTACATTGCCATGTTAACTGTAACATGAAAACTTTGGACACTCAGGTCATCCCATGACTTTTGTGGCTGTACAAAGGACACAATGTTGTTGACACAACATGACAAGACTATACAGAAACACATTGTTGCATGTGCTGCTCATGAAGATGTGATCACTGGTGAGAACATGGATGGTTTTTAGTCACACAAGCAACGTGGCTCATGGGATGGCAGTGTTGGTCTGTTAATCTACCTCGAAGGTCCAGACTGAAATATCTCTAACTATTGGATGGCTTGCCATGAAATTTTGTGCAGATATCCATGGTCCCCAGAGGATGAACCCTACTGATTTTGGTGATCCAATGATGTTTTATTTAATGTCATCAGCAGGTGAAAGTTTGCACTTAACCTGTGAAATATCTCAACATCATCTAGTTGGATTGGTACAATAATTGTGTAGACATTTATGATTCCCAGATGTTATATGCTAATTATTTTGGTGACTTTCTCTGACTTTTCTGCTAGTGCTGTTTGCAGTTGACATTTGCAGTTTTGAGTGAAATGTCTCAATAACTACAGGATGGTTTTGTACATTCATTCATGTTCCCCACAGGATGAAATGTTATAATTGGTGAACCCTTAACTTTTCCTCTAGCAGAATCCTTTCAGCACATAGAAAAATAAGTCCTACAGATATAATCATGAATGGCAAAAAGACTTCCCTGCAATTATTGCTGCAGTCAAGTGGATGTCCTTTTCAGAGGTCAAAAAAGAAAAAATTTAAAGAGTGGCCAGCAGTACTAATTAATCTCTGAGTGTCTGGCTTTCATTTTACCAGGAAAAAAAAAAATCATAAATTAAAATGTGGCTCAGCAAGAAGTATACGCTGTCTTCGTTTGTCCACCTATTTTCTATCCTTTCTCATTTGCTGTGGAGTCTTTGAATAAAAAAGGATATGACAGAGATCAAGTCCTGTGGCTGTCCCCCCAGCACTGGCGGAGACAGTGATGCAGGCCATCATGATCCTTCAGGGCAAAGAGCCCACCTGGGCGGAGGCCAAGAGCCAGCTGGGAGAGACAGCAGCAGGGCAGGATGAAGGGATGAATAAGGGAAGGAAATTGAAAGGAGAGATGCAGGGAGACAGAGCCATTTGGGCTTTACAGAGAGGAGATTGGGAGTGTGGCAAGGAACACAGAGAAAATGGGAGACCTAAAAAATGCTCTAAAAATGAGTGGAGTAAAACCTGACAAGTACAGATTGTGTACAGTCACACCATGTATAAAAAGGAAAGCTGGAACCACTATTTTCCTTATATTGATACCTACAGTAAAGGAGCATTTCTAGTCTTTTCATTTGCATACCATGGCCAAATTATTGAATTGAGGCATCACCTTTGTAGGAGTAGAAACAATAAAATGTCAGCTGAACAATTAGCTAAAATTAGAATGTATAGGATATGCATTTAGAAAACTTATCTTAACCCGAGCAACAGGGATAAAAACTGTACCTGCATTTATTTAACTTTATAACAGTGCCAGTTTTCTTTAAAACTAGTAAGACTAAGAATCTACAGCCATGCTACTAGTATTTCAGGGTGATAGCAAGAAGTTTTCATGTTACAGCTAACACGGCAAGGTACTATCCACCTGAAAGCTTATCTTCTGCTGCTTGTCATCCTCATTCAATAGTTGTTGAGACATTTCATTCTGGAAAGTGGTGGACTTTTGCCATCCCTGGAGCCACGCTGCAAGCATGGCTACAAATGATCTGTCAGTTCTATGAAAGACCAAAAAGAATTGAAGAGTAAAAAAGCACCCAGGTGACAATGCATTATTCGGTTTGTGCCCTCTAGTTAACCTTACAGCAATCATAACTTGTCTTGTGCACATCTCCCATACATCTGACATACTTGACATGACTTATCTGACTTGTTTGTGTTTGACATCTAATGGGTTTGAATCGTTAAAAAAGCCCCTTTCCTTCCTCTTTGCCTCTAGATTGGGACCACACACACTGTTTATTTTTGCATTATTTATTTATTTTTTTGACCTTGCAAAGAGGATTACAACAAGTGAAAATAGACTAAAAAGAGACTCAAAATCACACTTTCACAATAATATCACTTCAGGTTCCTTTTCTTAATTAAATGCTGCTTACCAAAGAGCAGATGTGATTTGTGGAAACAACTTCTCAAGAGCTGTAAAATATAATGAATATGAATAATGAATAATGTGCGCCAGAGTGTAGGTGAAATGTCTCCCCCCTGACTCACTGAGCCAAAATATTCATCATGATGATCACAATGCTGTAACCGTAGAGCTGTTGGATAAAAGATACAAGCACATACTGTTAAACACAAAACAGTTGAGGGATTTGGGGGAGATCACAAGGAAGGTCACAAAACAGGAAACATTTCTGTCCTTATGAGAATCACTCAGACTAGGAAATTAATCAAAGTGATAGTTATAAAAGAGGGAAAAAAATATTTCCATAGTTCAGCGGTCTGTGTGCCCTTGACATTATTCAAAGGGAGAGTCGAACAGGTTGGTAAACTTTGACATGGACAACACATTGTACGCAGTGTTGAAGATGATTAGTCAGCATGGCTAAAAAACTGATCTGTGCCCTCCACACAGGTGCAGGAGTTAGAGATCTCAGGATCACCAGAGTTCACTTTTACTGTTTTGTTTTTTTCATTTTCATTGTTACTGTCAAAGGAAATATGGGAGAATATTGCCCTGTTTCTATTCATAATGAAATAAAAGCATATAAAACTCAAATATGCAACTCAAGGAGATGGACTGGATTCCCCCAAAAATCAAGGCACATTTCTTCATTAGGTACAATAACTACCTCATTAGAAATCTTAAGGACAGCCTACACATGCATCAGGAGCACCTGCTTTGTGTTAGATCACTGTCACATTCAATTAGCACTTCCTCCTTTGTTTTTGCAATTGCAGTGCAGCAGCCTACAGTGGGTTTTCTCTCGGTATGAGCATGTGGGGAGCAGCAAACATTAAACTCGGAGCAGCTGAGATATTTTACAGAATGTTTTGAGCAGGAAACTGCTGCGGCTTCACTCTACTGCCTTGATGTGGTGGCCACTGACCAACCTTTCTCCATACATTCTCTCTTTAAAGCAGTTTAGCCTCAAACATTAACAGGTTGAGAAAGGTAATCAGTGTATTGCAAACATTTAGCCTAACATGAAAACGTTAGCTCTTGTACAGGCCTTTGTAATGGAAACCAGGTTGTTTTGAGCTGTTATCAACAGAGGCATTGAGGTGAAATGCATTATGGTCATATCTGAAAAAGGCTCTTGATATTTGAAGGCATTTAGTTTGACTGGATATCAGGTAAGCCATCAGCAGGCCATCAGCAAGCCAGGGAAAGCTACAAAGACAGTTTACAGGAGCTAATGTATCCTTCCTGTTTTACTGTGACTGAACTTCTGTTCTCCCTTTCTTTCATGTGTGTACATGGTCTGTGTGGTATTTGTCTGTCCTTAAGTTTGTAGCTACATATGTGGAGCAGTTTATTTCAGCAATGATTTAAATTAAGAGCTCAAAAAAATATCGTATTGCATCAAATTGGCCTATTGTTAAATAATGGATTCATAAATGGGTAATTAAAGATTTCAGTTTCATAAAACAGTTTTTTCAGCAGAAACTAAAGCAGTAAAACAATAACAGTGTTCAATACTGTCTTTGTGATTAGTTTGCTTGAGATGGATTGCTGAATGTAATGGCCTTGTGCATGACAGATCCTTTATGTTTGATTACTGAGTGTGGAGCAAGTAAACAGTGCGCGTCTGTGATCCAAATGTAAACAACTCGGTCACCCCAAATATATTCAAAGCATACGTTTGAAACAGTCAGTTGCTCCTAAATCGATTGACAAGTCTTTTAATACACAGACAACACAAAATTCTAAGGTATGGATATGTTGTTTGCTTTTAAATGTTTGTTTTTCTTGTGAAATTTGGAAAGAAAGAATGACCTTGGTAGCTGCAGTCTGTGTTATATTTTGTCAAAAAGTGACTCTGAAGTACTCTGTATTGCTTTAAGTCCTGAATGTGTCATGTGAGAGAGATGTCTGCAAAGATTTATGTACTATCAAAACAAGAGAGTTGGACGGGCGGGTCAGCTAAAGGAGAATGAGTGAATAAGTCACCTCCCAATTTTTCCATCATGATCTTTAGGTCACCGTTGATCTCATGCTCCTCACTCTTTTGAAAATGTCCTTCGTCTCCACAGGACCTCTCCTCTCTCTCCTTTCTTTTTCTCTGTCCAATTTCATCCCAGTGTGTGCCATTCAGACACTTTCTTCCTCTTTGGTCTCGCTGACCTTTCACTCTCTCTCTCTTTCTCTCTTTCTCTCTGTCTCTCTCTTTAGGTCTTTGCTCCGCTTCATTGCCCCCACTTCATTCAGCTGCCTGTTCACAAAGTAGCCACAGCACGACATTTAGGGACAATTGAGTTGTGGCAGTTATAGATTGCAACTGCAGTGATTCAAAGTAACGTGTTCATCTAATGGCATGTTCCTTCTGACTTTCCAATAATCAATAACCCTCTCTGCTTCTTTGTCCATTCATCCACCCATTTTTTTTATTGTTGGCGTAGTAGTACTAGAGGTATTATTACAACTCCCATACAAATACAGCTAAGTCCAATCCAACCCATGCAATTATGAAAAATGAACGCACTCCAAAGAGGCAAATCCCCCTCTCCATCAAAACAAAAGGGTGATTAGCCTACATTGTGCTTAATTTCTCAATAGACACTCGTCTCATTGTGGATTATCCCTCACATCAACTCTTTTGAGTAACTTTTTTCCTTTCAAACCAAAAAAGAAAAATAAGTCAAACAGAGCACTCCATCCTCCGATGATGATCATGAGATGTGATTTAAAGTTCTGGAGAAAAACTAGTAAGTGGAACGCTGAGATAAGATTTGTTTTATCACATATCTAATTATTGTTTTTGTTCCCACTGTTTGTATTTTTATGTCATCCAACATTTGGTGGGTTTAGTACTTAATCTTGTTCTTTAGCTGTATTAGCTGTTATAGAGATATATCTCGACAATATCATAAATGATATTACTCACAATGATGCCATGAAGATGATATTGTCTGTATCAAGATTTTATGATGATGTCATAAATGTACCCACATGCCAGGCAGGAATGAAAGAACATTCAGTGTTATGAGGTATGTGCAGGTTTGATTAGGCAGAGAGCAGCATAATTGATGCATTTGCAAATCTTACCAGAAAGCTGCACATGTTGTACTTAAAAGATGTGGCAGCTCTGAAGTTTTTTTTTTTAATTCTGAGGATGGATAATTGATAGTGATGCTGATGATTTCATGTGATATGGGCTATGATTGTTCTTAATGTTTGTAATTATCTATTTATCTTTTTTGTCTGTGGTTCTGAATCGCATGGGATTGATGCTGGAGAGCGTGGGAGTATAGGGAGATGACGATATTAGCAAAAGACCGTAGGAGGACAGGGAAAAATGAAGGGGCAATCAACAAAGGAGGGAGAGGGGTGAGGATGTAGGGAATAGGAGGAAAAAAAGAAAACTAAGGTAAGGGGAGTAGGGAGAGAGAAGACAAATAATACGTGAAGGAGGACAGAGGGCGAGGGATGGCAAGGAGCCATAGCAGGGTGGAAGGAGGAGGGATGCAAGAAAAGAGAAGGTGGGGAAACCCAGATTGATTGAAGATGAAAAGGAGTGCTGAGATCAGTAAAAAAAATAGTTTAAAAAACCAAGGACAGATACAAAGAGGAAGGGAAGAGCTAAGGGAGGATCTCTAAACATTTAATAATAAATTTGTAAGACACAAATGTTCATCTCGAGACAAATGAACTCTGCTCATACACAGATTGATACATTATACGCTTTTATAGACAGTAATTCCTCTTGTAAATGTACAGTTTCATCCACTTGTGTATTGTTATACAGGCTTCAGCAACTGCATAAAACCAGCAGGAAATATTGACAATAATGATAAAGACATGTAAAGTCTACAACCTGAAAGTAAAGAAGAAAGACTCAGAAGAGAATGACTATTTAACACAGCTGGGTATTGTAGAAGTGCACCGTGGAGGTGGAGAGTAGACTAGAGCAGAGACTAATTTCCACTGCAGCAATGCTGATGGATGGACTAAAGGAACCTTATTTTACCTTATAAATTTTTTATTCCTAGATCCTCCAAACTATTAGCTGCTTCCCCTTTGTTCCTTTCCTCTGCCTCTCTACCTTTCTTTCTTTCTTTTCCCCTCACTCAACCTCTCCTAAGCTCTCTGCTGGGATCAAACTTTTAGAATAGCTCAGACTTTGTTCTAAGTCAGCTTGTTCTTAAAATTACAGCAAGAGCTTTGACATTGCCAGTCTGAACTTGCATCCACAAAGAACACCATGTTTAGATGCTGGGCAGTACCAATAACTACTACTCTATACTGTTCATGCCACATACTGTATGTGTGGAGACAAATACAACTCAATAATACAGCTCTATGACATAAATCCTGGATTGCATTTACCAAGGTTTGGTTTAGTGTAGATTAGTTTGTGTCGGATGTTTTGGGTTTGGATTGGTTGATTTAGGTTGGAATGAGATTATGAGATTCTTTGAAAACAACCAGTTAAACAGTAATAGAAGCAGCCCAACTTCAAAACTTTAAAAATATATTATTAAAGATGGCTCAAAATCTACTACATACAAACAAACAGTAGTGTCAAGGAACCTTTGGTGCAGTAGCAAAATATTATTACTTTTGATGAAGAGGTTATAGATGAATTATGACTTAAGTCTGTAGGGAGAAATAGAGTTGAAGTCACATGAAATTAGGAAGTTTCAGATAGTACCTTAGAACTGCGGAGCATAACTTATGTCCTTTGATCTTGGAAACACACAGTATAATACGCCTTTACAGAACAGTCAGTCTCTGCCATATTGGAGCGATGGTTGACTGGGATGCCTTTAGAAACGGTGCATGATTGTCTAAGAGACATACAGTGGTTGCTTTGAGTTACTGTAGCTAACTCTCTGTGTGTATTATCTTGTGCGTGTACAGTACACGTGCCGTGGTCTGTTTGAGGTCCATAAGCTGCTCTTCAGCTTCCAGATGTGTGCCAAAATCCTGGAGGTAGCTGGCAAACTCAACATGGATGAGTACAGTTTCTTCCTCTGAGGAGGACTTGTGAGAAAACACAAAACACACTTGCAAACGTATTGTTTTCATCTAATTTGATTTGATATAATTCAACAGGACAAACCTTTTATTTTCAAAGGCTTGGAACTACTTAATGCCCCAAAAGGCATCCCATTGAGAATTCAAAGGTAGGAATAGACAGGAGTTTTGCTTCCACTCAAAGACAGCCTGTATTCTGTTTTTTCCCCAAAGTACGTCTTTGCCATTTGGAAATAAGTCTTATATAACTATATTTTCTTTGCCACTGAGTTTTCCCTGAGACAGGACTGATTCTGTGTGATTGTGTTGGTTGTTTGACCTTTCATTGATACACTGATGACTACTGATCCATGAATGTGTTTCTAGGTACTTGATGAAGATGATCAGATGGACAACCCCTGTACCAGTTGCCCTGCAGAATCCAGCTGGGACAAAATCACAGAGCTGGATAGCGACAACTGGTTTACCAGATCTGAGCAAGAGAACGCCACACTACCAAGTCTGTCTGTGTTGAGAGAGGGTTTTCTTTTTCTTTGGCACTTTGTTTCTGAAAAAAAGTCTTTCCACTGGGAACAATAAAGTTGAAGTGAACACAGGTGTTAGCATGGGTGTATTTGACTGTTTGAGAAAGGCAGCTTATGTGTTTTTGTGCCTTCATCACTCTTTTGTTGCTATACACTGACAAAATTCAAGGTTTTGCTTAAGTATGACACTGTGAAAATTGAGAACAATTGTGCAATTGATTAAGAAACAGCCCCCTGCTGCGTGTGTATATATCATATCCCAGTGAGGATGAATATGTGTCTTCTCCCCCGCTTTTTTTGACAACTGTGGATCTATTCATGGGTGCTTCAGTGAAAAGAAGAGAAAGCAATAGAGTGTGTGGGATTGTGGATATCTGTCACTCACTCCTTTTGCTTTATTCCATCAATGGGAATTAGATTTGACAAAGTTGAGCTCAATATTAATGTGATCACAGGAGGATTTTGCTGCTGCCAAGATTTTTCCCCTCATCTTAGAGTCTAGTGTTTATCTAGCTCAGTTAATGATGTAGGGCCATGATTCATGAGTCGTATTAACTCAACAAGTTTGACAAAGTTTCACTGTTTCATATTCTTAATGAAAACCTACATTAAGCAGTACTTTATTACCTGTTTCTCTTTCTCCACTCACTCGTAATGTATATTATGTATTCTCTGCCCTTTTCACCTAATTTCTCACTCTTGCTGTCTTGCCTTACATCACCTTATCCATTTCACCCTCTCTTTTCCCAGCTGCCCTCCTTCACCCCTGGCTGGAAACCTTCCTCTTCCCTTCCCCTCTGTTGGTCCTCCTTCTAGACTGACTGGAAGAATAACTGTAATGAGCTCCATGTGCTCTCTACGTCAGGACCGCGTCTTCTCCCACGTCACCTCCTTCCATTGTTAACAACCTCGCTTGGCTCTCGCTTTGTAGAGCTGTCTGCTCTTGACATGAAAGCTGTGAGCGTCAGCTGTTATCCCATCAATCCCTGTTGCTTCTTGTAGTGCTCTCTCTCTCTGCCTCCGTTTTTGGCTGTCTGTCTGAACCCTCCCACCCACACATCCGGTACGCCACCATAAGCCCCTATTTGATTGACTCTGCTGACTAAAATGGCCACCAGATACTGAAGCAATGTCACAATGGTGCTGTAATACTCAATTGTTGAGTTTATGTCGAGAACTGTATCAACTTCAAATTAAACAAATGTTTCACGCATCAGTTGTCTAATTCTATTGGATTGTAGCGCATTTAACAACGGTAACACTGTAATGAAGCCCATTTGAGTGAGTTACACCATGTTAGCTCATCCATTCTCACATTATTTCTCCTTCTTTGTTGACTCCACTGTCTCTGTCCTCTCCACAGGTTGTGGAGGAATCCACCAGCAGTACTCCTCTGATCTTTGTTCTTTCTCCTGGGGTGGACCCCACAGGAGCCCTGAGGCCTCTGGCATGAGCAAACACTTCCACGCTCTCGCTCTGGACCAGGGACAGGCCCCCATTGCCAAGAGCACAATCAAAGAGGGCGTCAGAAATGGTACACCGTTTTTGCTCTGTCTTCCTGCTTGTTCTTCTGTCACAGATTTGTTCTGTTGCTTAACAGTGTTTTTTCCCACAAGTATTTCTTATGGGCTCAAGTGTCATTTGTGCTTGACAAAGTGCACAAAATACTTGATGAATATTTGATTGATTTGGTTTATTCAGATGAATCTTTCACTGCCTGTATCGACCCACTGTTTCCCTGCTCTCTCATGCTCATCAGCGTGATTTGCAGCTATTTATTATACCAGTGGAGGCCTGACTGTCAGTTTTTATGGTTTGTTGCTTTTCAGACACGCCTCTCTGTAACTAGGGAAATGTCACTGTTATACATCAAGCAATTTGTTTGTTTGGGGAAGTCGATTTTTATTGTTTTTCCTTTGATTCATATTCACCCTTCCATGTCCTCCTCCCTCTTTGCCTTAGATGCATAACAGCGTGGGTACAAGTGGCACAAAACCAGCTGGCAAGCAGTAGAGTTCCTTCTCTTCATAGCTACTACCATATTAGAGTCACATCTCTTCTTATTGTTACCTAACTACATTTGCTAACAGAACAATGAATCTAAATAAACTGTTTTGTAATGATTTAGGGAAACATGCTTGGGCATGCAAGTGTCGTTGGGATTTGCTGATTAAATGCTACATACTAAACACAATACTACATGTATATATTCCGTGCTCTTTCTCATTTGTTCTTTTTTGTCTGTGGGGCAAGGATTGGCAATTAGGTTCAGTCACTGTGTCCTTTCAGCATCCAATTGTCATTTGTGCTTGTGAGACATAAATCTGTTTTGGTTAACTAATACTGAGAGGTTCAGTGTCTGTTTGAGTTAAACAGATATGATACTGTGTCATTAAAAAGGACTTACTCATTTTTCATCTGTCATTAAACGTCATTTCAGCACCAGGAGCTGTCCATGCTAAGACCTCTTAAGAGTCTCGCATACAGAATGGTGCAGAACAACTCATAGTATCAATTTGTGTCAGCATATAAAAGTAGTATTGATTATTAGATGGGAAAAAATGTAATTCTCATGGAGACTTAAATGGGATTCATATTTTTATTGTGATTTCAACACAACATTTATTAAAAGAAGGAATGTTGTAGATGTCATTGCAAGGCCACATTGTTTTTGGTGTTTTTAGTGCATGGTGCTAAGTAATGATAGTATTACAACTAAACATGAATAAATCAGTATAAACAAGTTGTATCAGCTCAAGCCTTTTTTCTCTACTCAGGTCCTCACCAACGCTCACCTCTCTGTCTCCTGGATGCCTGAGTTGGATAAGCTGGTGGAACAGCTACAGGTGCAGAAGCACCAAGCAAATGTCAGACTCAAACTTCAAACTTGCACTCGTAGCCTCCCCAAATATCACCATCCTGTAGTCCAGCAAACAGTTATACAGACAGTAAGCAAGTGTTTTTATTGTGTTGAGCCCCAAAATTAAAACTATTCTAACATGCAGTCAAAAATTTGGACACACATCACCATCTTATGTTATTTTTATTCTGTGTCCGGCTTGAAAGGAAAAAAGTTTCTAGAGCTGGACTGGAACATTGTCTACGGCTTCACCAATTCTGACTTTGAGGTCAGGGCCTTATCTGACACTAAAAGGAACAGTGACAACTATTGGCATATCTGCCATCGGATAGACTGCCATCAGTTCAGTGAAGATGATGATGGTGACAGCTACTGAACGATGCAGCTCATTATGCGGTTGTGGTTATGAAGGAGATAACTGAGCGAATGGTTGATGTTTTCCTTGTCATTTATCTGCTCTAAATCACAAATATAGATTTTACTCAAGCAGAAAGGCCATTTTATACTCTGTCAGAGTGAAAACCAATTAGACTAATCGATAGTGACAGTCCAGTTCAAATGCATGAGATTGAATCCTACTTATGGTCTTTGTTAAAATGTCTTCCTCTTCATTCCATCTTTAATATTTCTGTCTACTTTCTGCAGTAGAACCATTTCACTTGCCCTTGGTGTGCTGTCTTGCATTTCAAAGCCACTCTGTTAAGACCATCTTCTTGATGGCCCCCTGCTGTAGGTGAGTAAGAGTCTGCTGAGTCTGTACCTTGATGAGTACGACTTCTGTGATGCTACCATCAAACAGCCCTTCTTCAGGTAAGACACTGCAACACACATAGCATTAATGTGATCCTGCAGCCAGTACTTCCTCAAGTCTATCAGCCAACAAATATGGACGCAAAGATGTACTCGATAAACAAATTATTACAATGTGCACTGCCATAGTTGAAATATGTGAAATTATTTTGTTCTCCAAATGGATACAATCCACCAGAGTAAAAAGCTCTTTTTTTCTGCGGAGGTGCACTGCAGCTGCACTCAGCTAGCAGAGGCCACATCAACTCCCTGCTGAAGGTCTTCATGTTCACAGAGTGCCAGCACCACCAAGTGGACTATCAGATTTTTACAGCCTGAGAAATATAGACACAGTGGCACACTGATGAACACTGACAGGAACACTTAGTCCTTGCTTTTTTTTCATGTAATCACTTACATGAATGCACACAGGCACCCATGTCCACTTGCTTCATTTGCTAACCAACCACTCAAAAGATTTAAGGCAGGGGCATGCTGGCGGTAGAGCAGATAAAATGCTTTTTCTTATTTATAAAAAGACTGTTGTCACTTGATCCAGCTGCAATGAACATGAATAAAGTGTGAAGCTGTTTGAATAATTCAGTTCCTAAAACACTAAAAATACTTTCATGCTTATTTTACACCAAATTTTTAGACGGAAATGTGGCAACTAGTTGATTTTACTAACTTATGATTATTTTTTATGTTTCTATTGTGTTTTGTATTTTACCAGAAGAAAATCAATAATATAATAAATGCATGTGAAGATGCCAACTTTCTCTGTTGGCCCAGACATGATGTAGACAACCACAGTCACCAGCAATGGGGTTTTTTTTTAACTTGCTCAAGAGGCCAGGAGAGTGTGCAGAGATCCCAGTCACTTCTCTAACTGCCTATGAAACACAACTTTTTTGTCACATACTAAATTTTAAGCTCTCCTGTATATCATTCTCAAGGTTTAGATTTAAAACCTTAATACAGAAAACCAATACCGTGACATGATCTCAAGTATAAAGGGTAGGAACTGCATGGTGGTGGATTATTATTAGAAGAATAATCTAACTACATACAGGCATATATTGTACTAGGCAGAGCATCACATGCCATACACAGCTGACTGTATACTAAACATACATTTACAGTAATATATCAGCATTACTTTCATTCGAGCATTATAGTTTACAGTGTGGTTGAAGCTGTGCTGAGTCAGTCAGTTAACAATCCAGGAAAATACTATTGGATTGAGCGAGGAACAAACACCTACTAACAGTCAGCACTTACCCGAGTAGCACAGACCAGATGCCCTTGTTTCTGCTTTAACTCCTCACCTTGTTATTCCAAAAACATTATTGAATCACTGTGCAGTTCTGGAGTAGATCCAGACTAGACAGGGTAGCAGCAAAAAGGTGGTATAGATAACAGAATATCTGGCTTGAAGGAGACTCACACACACACAGCCAAGTACACATTCCTCCCAATATCATCTTCCAAACCAAATTCCTTCAATGCTACTACACTTCTTTCAATGCCACTTTTAATTCTGAAATCGTTTTTTTTTTTTTTTTTCCCTGAATCACAAGGTTTAATTCTAATGCTGATGCACTCATTTCGTGCGTCTTCCTTTTTTCTCACCTCATAAAGTGGGCAGACTAGCATGAAGAAGTGCTGCTTGGATCAATTATATTAAGACTGCTGCTCTTTGGAGACTGAGTGGTCTTGAATAAAACAAGACAAAAAGCCTCTGCTGAGTCAGGATTAAAAGTATAAAGAAACAATGCTTTTAAAGAGGTGGCAAAAGATGAAAAGTTACAGGTTCACGGACTAAACCTCTCTCTGTTTGTTGTTTTTTTTCTTCTGATCACTTTACACTTCATTTAAGTGCAACAGATTTCTGTACTGCACCTCCATTTGACACTTAGTTATACAGTATGTTATTCTTACCTATCCTGGAGTCTTGTGTATTGATCTTTGTGATTCTGCTCTGATCTGCCCAAATCTATTCTGCTCCCTTCAGCCAGTCAAACAGCTGTAGGCCTGTCTCTGTACTGACTCACTGGTCTGTTAGTAAAGGCGTATTTATCCATCACTCTGCCTGGCTGCACAGACACACACTTATTGTTCTCCTCTGTCTAACCACAGACACACACTTATTGTTCTCCTCTGTCTAACCACAGACACACACTTATTGTTCTCCTCCGCCCAACCACAGACACACACATACACACACACACACACACACACAGAGGGTGATGGGGCTCTGGCAGCATTCCAGCTGTAATTCTGTCCGAACGCTCCATTCTGGCTTCATTATCACTGGACCTCTCTTTACAGTGGAGAGAGAACACAGGGTGCTGTCAGCCTGGGTCAAGGGGCTCGAAAAGATTCTGGCTACAAGTGTGTGTGTGTGTGTGTGTGTGTGTGTGTGTGTGTGTGTGTGTGTGTGTGTGTGTGTGTGTGTGTGTACGTGTGTGTGTCCACTGAACAGGGGTCATTCAGGGCAGTCCGTGTTTATATTGAAGATGATTCTGTCCTTATTATGGACTGTGTCTTAAAGCTTGTATGCAGGTGTGTGCGTGTGTGTGTCCACTGAGCAGGGGTCATTCAGGGCAGTCTTTGTTTATATTCAAGTGTCTGATTCTGTCCTTATTATGGACTGTGTATTAAAGTATGTATGCAGATGTGTGTGTGCGTGTATGTGTGTGTGAGTGGCTCTTCATCAGGTGGAGCTTGGTCCTCAGTGGCTGAACAAAGCCAGCGTCTGTGGACTAATTGTTGTGTAATAAGCAAAGTAAACCTTCCAAGGCCTGCTCCACTTTCCTAAAAAGACTCTGAGCTCATTGTGCTCTAGCCAGAGGCTTATTACTGCTGGATGTATTGTGTGCGCGTGCGTGTGCGCGCACATGTGTGTATCTATTTCCTTTTATAGGAGTATTGGACAGCTATTAGGTCTTCTGCTTCCAGCTGAGCTTCTCTATTCTACTGGCCACTTGTAAACTAAACAACTGTTTCTCTTTTCCATCTCCTCATCTTTTCTCATTTTACTAAGTGCCGCTGTATATCTTCAGCCTCATCTGGTCCAGGCAGCAACAGCAGCCCTTCATAGACTCGCTGTCCTCCTTATTTATCCCTCCATCCCTCTCCTCTCCACCCCTCCTTGGCATGACAGCCTGGCATTAGTTCTGATCTCACAGACTCATGGCTTTAATTTTGGCCTGCCTGCTTCTCTGTCTTCGGCCATTTTGTATCTGATTTCTTCAAAAGGAACTGCTGTGTGTGTGTTCAGTGGCTGTATGGCATATGTGCATGCATAGTAAGAGATCATGTCAGTATTGTAAGCATGCCTGCTTTCATTCCTCTAATCCAAACATGTGTGTGCATCTCTGTGAGCATACATGTGTTGTTGTTCATGTATATTTCTGTGTGCTTGGGTTAGTACATGTATGTTAGTTTAAGATTATGCTAAGCCATGATTCCCTTATTAATATATTCATGGCTGTTCAGGCTGTCAACCAGGGCTGTGCATCCATCTAGTCATGTGTTGGCTTACCTGCACACCTCTTATTCCCCTTTTCAAAGTATAATTTTCAGTTTGCACATTGGGCATGTACAAGCACCAAAACTCACCACTGTCACATGATATCATCATTAACATGTCTCTTAGTGGTAATTTCAAATACCGGAACCACAGAGAAATATTTTCACTGACTAAGAACTACATTTATTTTCAGTTCGATACACCCACATATACACAGAAACACACGCATGCAGGCACACATCCAAACAATGCGGTTAATCAAGGTGAGGTAAGGGATATTTTTATGCTAATTCACATTTCCCTCAAGCTGAAAAAGAGGACAGAGGGAGGGAGCGACTGAAGGAGAAATGAACCTATTCAAACAAATGAATTCTAATGAAGCTTTGCAGACAAGACGTTTGGAGTCGCTCAGAGTTGTGGGAGAGAAGGCCCGGACTTCCCCAATGGAAAGGACTCAGCCCAAACTCCTGAAAAAGGAGGGAGAGAAAAACAAGAGAAGGACCCTGGAGAAAGTGAGCCGGGAGGAAGAATGGTCCAGTAATGAGAGAGGGGAACCAGAGGGTGTGTGTGTGTGTTGGGGTGGGGGGTGGGGAGGGTCTGAGTTCAAGGTTGTATTCAGACTTTAAGGATTGTCCCCCTGAAAGACCAAACACAGACTTCCTCAGGGTTTAAGAGCCTCTTTATCAGACCCAGGTCTCTCTCTCTCTCTCTCTCTTTCTGTGTGTGTGCATGTACACTGGTGGTCTCTGGTTGGATGGGAGATGAAGGGGGGCACTCAAAGCAACATGCTGAATTCAAATTCAAATAGGCTTATTCTCAGGCCTGCTTTCAACAAAAATATCAGACTTCAGTAGGTGTTTTATGGATAAAAGCTTCAGTTGAAAAAGGAGTAGAATGCAGCTGGTATATAGAAACAGTCTAGATTTCTTATTTCTTACTGTATGTTTTGTGACTTCAGAAAAAAGCTAAAATGATACAAATTTGCATTTTGTATCATTTTGTTAGACATGGTGTGGTGTTCAAACTGTGGATGTCTCATTCTGTGTCCACGTTATCAGTCCATGGAAATATTTGCAGAGGTCAGCGGGAGCCAGATCCTCCCATCTGCTTATCCACTTATAAACTGTAAACAGGCCTAATCTAAAATTCCTAGTTTTTAAAGGAATGTGTGAACATTGAATAAATGTCAATGTGTAGGTGTTACAGACTTTCATACAACAGACCCCTTCAAACTAGATTCTCTGCAGTCCTGTTAGTAAAATGATCTTTGTCACTTTAGTGGGTAAACATGGTGAATCATTTTCTTATTATACTGTCTCCTACTAAATGCTTTAACTGCAGTTTGCTGGCAGACCCCTTGACAACACCCCTATGCACCCTTTTGTTGGGAAGCATTAATGGGTTGTTGTTTTTTTAACTTAGAGTAAGAGCATGTTCTTATGTTGGCCAAAATGCTCTTACACTAGTTTTCAGTTTATTGGGAAATAACAGGGATTTAATAAGACATTACTAGACTTCTCCAAAGCAATTTTTTCCTGATTCCTCAAGCGGCTCTGAGGTCCAGTTGTTCCTCTACAGTTCTCTCCATAGTTAGTGGAATTTGAACAATGTTTGCCAGTGACTATGGAGGCAGGACAGTTAGTTTTCAAGAGTCTTTCACTGAAAATAAAAAATAAAAAGAGGGAGGGAGGAAGGGAAAGAGCCATTCATGAGAGACATTTTTTATAGACTTTAGGTGTATAACATGGTGGACCATTCGTCTCTGTGAAGTGGATATCACTTTTTGTGTATAATTGAAGTCGACATCAAATTAAGTCAAAGGCAACTGGATCTGCTGTTTTATAATGGGAGTTATCATTTTTTCATTATCATTATTTTCTTTTGCATCGGATGCATTAATAAGAGGAGAAAGCACTTTTATGATTGGGCATGTCATGCCCTAACAATATGGGACTGGTTGCGTTCATACCTTAGCTCAGACTTCTGTATAGATTCTTAGACCTGCATACCCATCTCACCTTGGAGTGTTCTTATGAGTAATGCACAGCATATCCCTAAAGAACTTAAGGTTTATTCAATAATTTATCACTCTTGTAAAACTTGGCAGGATATTACTCAATCCATAGACAGAGAATAATTTACATCTATGTTATCTCCTATGTGATAATTGGGACTTTATTCCTGGATTTAGGTCTCTTATCTTTGAATACTGGAAAACTAAAGGTATTTAGATTGTAGGGGATCTGTTTCAAGAAGGAAATCTCATGACATTTTCTCAATTACAGCAAAGGTTCAATTTACCTAAGCGACATATATTTGCAAATTTGCCATTTTATCAATACACAAACTTTTCCATTATACGATACTTGATAAACTGCTACTTTTGGCAAGAAAATGTGTCTCTGTTGAAATGGATTAAAGACACTCCTCCTACTGTCACGATGTGAAGTTTTTAATGTGTTTCCGCATGAAAAAACGAACTCAAAGGAAATGTCCAGGAGTTCATAAACTTGTGGAGGCCTTTCCTGGTTCAGCTTCCTGTTGAAATGTACTAATGAAAGAACATTGTTCTCTGGAATTGAAGCCTTTGAGAAGGGACAGTGAACTGTGACCAATGATGGGACTAAAAGCTAAAGTCTTCTAAGACAAGGATGTACGGTACAATGGGGTGGGGCTGGCTGGACTTTTCTGGCCTTGGGTTCTTTTTTGTTTTGTTTTGTTTTTATTTTGTTTTTTGCTGTTATGTTGTTGAGTCTTAATGTATGTTGATATGGGTTGATATTATAAAAAATAATAAAATTATCATAAAAAAAGAGGGGACAGCTACATTCACATTCACATTTTGCTACCCTGGGCTGTGATCTATCTGCATGTCCTCCGTGTCCACGTTTGCACCCGTTATGGATGTTGAATGGGATTTCATGGGTTTTTAGGGGGTTGGGTCATCCGTGGCCGGGAAATGAGATGGACTGCTTTGCAGATTTTCCACTATTACACTGTTTTAACTGCAAGAGTCAGCACGGCACCTCCCCAGCAGATTTTTGGATGACACAAAAGAAGTTTATCAGAGGCAGGACAGAAACACTGAGCGACCGTATGGGAATATTACAGAGGATTAATAACGGTAGGCCTATCTTTGTAATTAAATACAGTGGAATAAATTGCAAAGCTTTACCTGTTTAGGATAAGTGTGTTTACTGCAGCTGTTTGATACTGCTGACAGTTGTTTTTGTCTTGTTTTCCCCAAAGGAATGAGTAGTGGAAGGTATATATGTGATGCAATGGCTTTGTGGAAGAAGTATGTAGATAGTGCACAATGTCATGTTGTCATATTTCACCAATGAAATGTTTCCCTATGATCCTTTATAAATCAGCTAAACGTTAAATGTTTAGCTAAACTTCATTTAAGCATGCAGGCTGAATATTTAACTGACTGAATGAAATGGTTTTCGGATATTTATGTTTTATTTGAAAGAGCATCTTATCTGTTTGTACTTCATACTTTCTCCTTACTATCCCTGCAGCACTGTAGTCATTCTACCACTGGATGGCGACCTAGGACAGCATGTGGAAGATGTGCCATTGGCGCATTGGCAATGAGAGGGACAGTGTATCATCATTTCTTTACATTAGTGTGAAATATGCTGTCAAAAGTAGATGATGTGCCATAAAATTTCCAGTAGGTAAGTAAGTTCAATTCAGGGTCACCATTGTTTTTCATGTGAATGATGTTTGATTTTATTCCCAAAGACAATGGTCACAGTGCACATGCACATTTAGCCTTCCTGCAAACTCACAATATATATATATATTTTTATAATTTATCATAAAAATCCTGTACATTCATATCCAGAGAGACAGGCCTTTTCCTCTATAATATTAATAAATGGATTTTCGTCTGGATTCTCTGCAGCTGTCTAACATCTGCTGTGTGGTTGTGTATCTGCACACTGAAGAGACTGATGTCTTGAAGAGCTAAAAAAGAGTTATGCTGGAGGAGGATATGCCTTCACCAAACACCAAACTTAAATGAATAATTATTAACAGATCTATGAAGCATTAATCAGTTATTAATTAACTATTAATAAAGCAGTTACAATTTTTATACCTTGTATAAAGTATAGTTTATAAAAGGTAGAGCACAATATTACTACTTTTGTTTTCTATGCTACAGCAGGAGCACTGAAGTTAAGTTTTCCTCCTCTTCTGGTAAGCAATTTAGATGATGTATGACTCAGCGTTAATTATTCTGACTTTGCATTTTGCACTAACAGAATTAGCTTTCATGGTGTATACTCAAATGCATACACTAATACTCTGCATTAGAAGAATGCTGGCTGAAGAGAATGCAAAAAGATGTCTGTAAAGTTCTGAAGGCTGATGAAGATTTTAAATTAAACAGTCAAGATTTTTATTGTTATTAATGTGATTTATGTGTCATCATATGTTAAATAATTTGCATGTATTTTTTTATTTCAAAAAATGCCAGCTGTTAAGTATAATATCATATGCCCTGGTTGATATCACTTTGTATTGTATTGTATTGCGTTCTATTGGTTTTGGTTTTTTGAAATTTCAAGCACATTCATTATTGTTGTGAAGTGCAAACATACTGCAGCATGGAGTTTGCCCACAGTTTCGAACAGCTTCTGGTACACATCCACAGAATTTCCTCATACTCCAAGACACCATGACACCGTGCTTTGGGACACCATGCACCAGGAAACCATGTGGGCTCAGCTGTGTGGTAGGTGGAAGGCTGGGGCATGAGATCAAGCCCAGAACTTGGGGATCTGTCCATTTTGCAGTGGTTTAGAATTACACCTCTTATGTAGTTAATAAAGTATAAAGACTTAAATGTGTTCTGTAGCAGCGTGCATGTATTTGTAGATGAAATGTTCTGTGATATTCATCATTATGTGTTATGAAAGTTATATGTTTGAGTGGCCTGTCCAGTGTGAAAAATGTCATGAAACCTTATGACAGTCAGATAAAAAAAAAAAAAAAAAAAACTTTGAGGAAAATTGTAAATTGGGAAATTCTGACCAGAACAAAACAGGCAAGTTGGCAGAAAAATATCTTGTGATTCCAATGAGCTGTTCTTCATAGACTACTGTGCTTCTGTATACTAGTTCACTATTATTTACTATTGTAAACTGATGATTTTCTTTTTATCCAAGATAGTGAAAGCAGGTTTTTAAATCTGATTTCTGTCTGTCAGTGGTCCTCTTCCTCCTCTTGGCATGTCATACTGCAACAATACATACAAGTTAGAATGGGGCTCAAATGCTGACTCAATTGCTTATTAGTGATGATGATAATAATAATAATAGTAATAGGTGAGAGATCCTGTTCCCTATCACTGGACATAGGAGCTCCACTAAGAGGAATGATGTAACCAGTCCTGTTGCAAGACATTTCAATGAAAAGCAACATCACGTTTCATCTTTATTTTTATAGACATAGAATTGGTAAAGCCCAGCCAAAGAGCTGGTAATGTCAATTTTCTCAGGAAAGAAGCATTTTGGATGATAAAGTTGTTCTATATAATACAAGTATTGCCAGAATTTTGACCTCTTGAGACTTTTTTTCCCCTTCTCCATGCACCTTGGAAGTAGGTAAAGTTGTGCCAGAAAGACCCAGGCTACTCTTCTTCTATGGTAATAATAATAATTAATTATTCATCAATTTTGGTCCGGATTACCTGCAGTCCTTTTACAAATGTGGTCAAACCGTCTGAGTTCTTTATCTAATGAATTCGGCTTTAAGAACTAAATAAAACAAAATGGCTTATTTGGAATTTGTAAGGCAATTTCTAGCCTAAACGTTTTTCAAACTAAAACAAATACAGTACCAGTCAAAAGTCTGGACACTTTCTCATTCAAGTGAATGGGGGTGGGGGGGTGCGACTCCACACACCAGCCCCAGCACAGCATCATCCTCTGTTGCCGTTTCCGGCCCTCCCAGGCAACCAAACGTTTCTATGGAGACATGTACACCCAGCCACAGCTTTGACTGGAGAGAAGTTTGTTGTGGAAATGAACACAGAAAAGAAAAGCTATCGCAAAGAGTAAACCTTTGTAAAATATTTCACCAATATATATACAGTTGTTGTAGCGGACTCGTAAAAAGTAAGAAGAAATACTTGAACGTTTGCCGTTGTGCTGTATTTCAGCTCGTGAGGACTTAAGTTCGTTAACGTTACGTTACCTGAGAGGTAAGAGGTTGGTAAAAGTTTGCTAGCTGGCTAAAGCTATACGTTAGTTAATAACCACGTTATATATTTCCACCAACGTTTCCCAGTCCACATACAATGGTTGCTTTACAATTTTAATAGCTAGCTTGTTAACTAATAAATACGAGCGTGGCAAGCCGGGAGTTAAGAAAAGAAAAATAATTTGTAATGCAAGCTAAGCTACGCATTGCGCAAAAAATATGAAAAAACATACGTTATTACTACGTTAGTGTCTTTAACAGCAGATAACTCTCTGTCAGCGGCCCCTATTAACGTTAATGAACATTACCAGTTTCCTCCAACAACTTGTTTCCTGTATTGCACATTGTCGTCTTCAGAAAGTTAGAATTTGAGAACTGAATCAAATGTTCTGTAATTAGGAATGAACTGCTGTGGTCTTTGATACATAAATAAGTTGGCTGGAGTGGAGGACGACAGATGATCAATTTCACAAAGGAAAAGTAATTCCTGGGTAGATAGACATTTGAACCTTTCAAATCCAGGTGTAATTAACAATATTAATCAGGGCTTTAATTCTTTTTAGGTGTGCATGCTGGCACACTGGCATGACTTACTGAAGCCGCTGATGAAAACGAAACGGACGTTATTTGTTAAACAAATCAAAATTTCTAATCTAAAATGGTCTGATAGGAATTTGTTTGGACAATGAGAGTTAAATTTTAAGATGATACATTGTTGTGTCTGCATTTCACTGTATGTTGAGTGTTTGTCTCTATGTGTGCTTAGATGCGTCAGTAGTCAAAGAGGAAAGTGGAAGCCTTGAAAGGAATGGATGAGGAATACTTGAAGACCATTCGTCAGGTAAAGCTGGGTCATTGGTTGTAATTTGTAATGTTTACGTTCACTTCCATCTCTCTGGGGTGTGCAAAGACATTATCTCACTAAATAGCATCTTTACATTATTTTCCCTCCCTCTATTTCTCCTTGGGCCCCTCCTTTCATATGGCCATCTCCTGGAAGTTGTTCATCCGTTGTGTGGCTATTTCTGGTGTAACCGATGAGCTGTGGTCAGAGAAAAATGAGAGGGCCCTGGATCAATTTATTGTAGACACCTCTATCACGACTATGGTGGTCTACTTGGACACTTACATGGGGCTGCGGGTGGAGTACCCCATGCCACTCCAGGTACAGCACACCTTTATTAATTTTTATTAATTAGCTTGATATACATATGCATGTCCAGCTCAGAGAGGTGAATGTCTTTGTTCATGCTCTTTAGCCTTGTCCAGCTTGTCTGAAACCTATTGAGAGGGGTGCATGAAAAGAGAATATTTGTGTGTTTGTTGAAAATAGGGTGTTTGATCAATTCTATCCCTATAGTCTCACTTTGTGTCGTTATTCTGTCTCCCTTTCCAATTTACTGTTTCCTTCTTTCTTTCCCCACTTTGGTTCTGCCCTTTCCCTTCTCCTTTTTCTCCTTTCATTCTTTCACCCAACTCCCTCTCTGTGTACTCTTTCTTATCTCTCATCAACAACACACCTGAATATTTCTTGTACATGGACAGGTGGTCGAGCAGCTGGCCTATTTTATCCGTGAGCCAGGAGCCATAATCACAGCAGAGACTTTTGATGCAGCGGTACAGTTTGGCACAGTGAGGGGCGACCCCACCCACAGCCTGCTTTGTTGTAAGACCTGTTTGCATGCCCCCTTGGTTGCTCTCAGCACCAACTGGGACAAGAACATTAAGGACAACTACACCAACAACATACACTGCTTCCTCGCCAGCCTCACAGGTGGGTACCTCGATGGAGCAGAGACAGTTCACTGTCAAACAACACAACACAAGATAGTAGTAGTTCTAAAAAAAACCTCTTGCATCTGGTTTCCCTCACCGTGGTTTGACATTGAGACTGTTTCAGAGTCTCCTCTATACCTCATTAAAAAGCACTCCATACTGACAATGTCTGTGAAGCGCTTTTGTAACTTTTTCTTTATGCGTAATGTTTACCAGACAATCAGGCATAGATTAGATATTCCTTACAGATATCCTGGTCATTTTTTATTTTGCAATACATTTTTCAGTCAATACACCAAGATTAAAAGGCATTTTAAGGATTTTTAATTCCAAGACATCTGGAGAAGCCAAAAGATTTGACTCAGTATAATTGAAGCTCCCTACTGCAAATGGTGGTTTTACAGCATAAGTATGTTAATTAGAGAAAATATGTATTTATACAGGTTGTACTCCATTTCCATGCTGGAGTGGTAGCAGTCATGAAAAGCATAAAACACACACAGCATTTGTGCGTAGGCAAAATGGTGACCCAAAAACTACGTCGTCTTCAATTGTTGCAGTGTGCATCAGATTGTCACATGTGTGATGTGTAATGTTTTTTTGTATAATATGTTTGAACAGATGATGTTTATAAAAAGGTGGGCAACACAGTGCTCTACATCCCATTGGAAGGCCTGCAGCGCAGTCCTGAGGAGGCCAGCAAGGACAAGAAGCTAGTACAGAGAATGGAGAGTAAGCAGAGCTTAAGGGGCTGCCTGTTTGTGTGTTTGTGGATATGTGTGTGTGTGTGATTGCCTTTCTCTTTCTATTTACCTTTGTGGGGTCTTTGATTAAGGGCATTTTCAAACTTGGGCTGTTTAATATGCTTGAATTGGAATCTTTCGTTTTTCCAACTTGGTACAGTTTGCTTGGGCAGAGCTGAACAAAGCGATTGTACTCAGGTGTGGACCGAAACAACCACACAGAGACCTTTTAGAGCTACTGGTCTCGGTCTAGTCACAAACTGTGAAGCATTTCATACGTGGTGGGAATGTAATATGACCTCAATCTGACCCAACTACAGGGTGAAGCAGTGAAGTATTTTCAAGACATTTCCCTGAAGTGCATTCAAACTCAGCATTCTGCTGGCATATTTTGCTTGGTATATTGCACAGAAGATTACCACAGTTATGAGCAAATGCCAATTGTGCTGTTGCTATATGTTGCATAGCAATGTGTCTCTGACAGGAATATACACTGATCAAGAACACAGGACCTTCTTCCTCTGTTTACTTTCTCGCTCCTGCCCTAAACTAAATCTAACCACTGAATGGAGTAAAATGCTCTCATGTGGCATTTCACTTGGATTTTTCTCTGTGTGAAAAGAAACCAAACCAAGGGGAAAATGCAAAGTTTACCAGCTCATTCGCTGATTCAGACCAGAGCAAATGTATAGGTTTGAAAACACCCTAAAAGATTACTCACAGACTTCTGTTCAAGATGCCATCTAAACTCCAGCATCTGCTTCCTGATTATTTAAAGATTCTTAATGAAGGATTAAGCTTCTAACCTCTTAAATGCATCAATCCAATTTGTTCATTGTTTTTGTCTTCCACTCTTCTTCCACCTATCATATTTCCCTTTCAATTTTTCTTCACAATTGTTGTCTGTCTTCCAATCTATGTTCTATTGCCTTGCTTTTTTTTGCTCCTATTGTCCTTCTCTTTTTACATTTTCCTCTCCTCTTTATTTCTTCCTACTGTACTTCTATTTCCCCTTTCTTCTACTGACTTATTCTCCCTGTTTTTAGCTGTTATGATCAACTGGACAGATCAGATCAAGGAGGTACTGAATGCCCAAGAAATGATGGGCGGCAACTGTGGTCCGCTGCAGGAGATAGCCTTCCGGAAGAGTCGCTCTGCCAAGCTGTTGGACATCAGCCACCAGCTGCAAAAGCCATGGGTCAGGCACATCCTGAACATCCTGCAGCTTTCCAAGTCTCTCTATGTACAGCACTTCTGCAGACTGGCCAAGCAAATACAGGTAGAGGGAGTGTGCAGGTCTCTAGTCTAAACTCACATTTCAACAAAGGTAAAATACAATAAATTCCAACCTGAATGAAAGAAAAATACGAGTATTCTTGCGATATGTTGTAGTTTCTTGCTACCAAAAAATAGACATTTTCTGATGGAGTATGGTTCATTTCCATTACACTCAAGAGTCTTGATCAACTCTTCCTTACTCACAGACTGGAATGCTACTCAGTGTTGCAGCATGACTGCATCTGTGCCACCCACTAGCTTCCTAGCCAGGAAGTTGGAAAAAATTGACACAAAATCTTTAGTTAACATGGCTAAAGCATTATTAACATCATTAACATTATCACTTTTCCTTTGTGTTTGTTGCCCAGGATTGCTCTCTCCAGGCCCAATCAAACCTGTCCTTGCTGTCCATGCTGAAGGAGCCCTGTGAAGAGCTTTCCCAACTCAAGCCTAGCCAAGTTGCTCCTAAGATGCGACACATTGTCAGTCTTATTCGCATCATCTGGGTCAACTCAATCCACTACAACACCAGTGAGAGAATCACTGGTCTCTTCC
Organism: Thunnus albacares; assembly: GCF_914725855.1. Taxonomy (NCBI): domain Eukaryota; kingdom Metazoa; phylum Chordata; class Actinopteri; order Scombriformes; family Scombridae; genus Thunnus; species Thunnus albacares. The sequence continues at coordinate 20,016,436 of NC_058127.1, read as the reverse complement.
GTAAGGTACCTGCATTTTACCACATCAGGGTAATGGGGAGTAGTATACTCACACCAGGTCTCTTTGTCACTTCTGTTTCTTTCTCACACACATCATTTGAACATACTGTACATACACACACACCTGCTGCAGTCCATCCATAATGTTTCTAACAGCTTTTTGTAGGCTGTTAATAGATGTAATACTTCTACTTTACTCAAGCAATCATGTATTTTAATGGCTCACTCAGTTGGCCAGCCTAATAAAGATATTAGAAAGCATAATGCACAAATTGAGTCACAACACATAATATGCAAACTCACTAAATTTAACATGTAGTTATGTAGGTCTTGCGTAAAAGTGACTTGTAATACCTCATCATTTGAGCATATAATGAATGTGAAAATGAATGTTGATAACTTCTTCCAAAATGTATTATTTGTGACAAGTTTTTCTTTTCCGCTGTGTTGCAGATGAGTAATGAGATCATTCGCCTGTGCATCCAAAGCATCTCTCTGGACAGGATCTTTGAGGGCTACGTGATATCTAGCAAGCAAAACCTCAATGACTGTATTCAATGCTGCCTGGCCTGGAAGGAAATTTACTTGCACGCCTCGCATATTCACCATAAGTAGGAGAAGTCTCACCCTTCTTGTCAATGCATTGTCATCTTGGTACCTGTGAGGACTTTGAGCCTGCAAAAGTCTTAAAATATCAAAATGGAATGCATTTACTGTAGTGTAAAATTGAATTGATATTTAGTTGAGGCAGAGTTGTTTTTATGTGCACTTTACTGCTGTAGATGCAGCTCCAAAATACTAAGGTGCTTAACTGTTTGACAGCCTAACTTTTTGTGGTACTCAATGTAACAGTCTCTTCATTTATATTTGATCCCCCCCCCCCCCCCTCTCTCTTTGTCTTCTTTTTGTTTCTCTCTTTCCCCTGTTTTTATGTCAGGTATTCTCCAAAAGGCTGGGTCCTGGACCAAACCAGCATCTTTGTCCTGGTTGATAGCTTCATTCAAAGGTTCAGAGACCTGCTTGAGGTAAATTTGACCTTCACTCACACCTATAGTAACATGCACAGACAAATATGTGCACACTTACAACTCTGTGGAGTTCCTCATGATGTAATACCACTAGATGCTGCCTCTTAATAATGTTTTTAATGTTGCTAGTATCTGATACCAATATTGCCAAGTCCCCTTTCTAAATCAACCCTCCTGTGCAAAAGAACAATACCAATTACATAACACACAGGAGTCTCATGCAGAAGTTTATAAATGAAAAGCACGCCACATAGTGCCTTCTCGCTGCCCCATTGGATCCTCCATAGTTAGGTCCAGTCCTTATTTTCTTTGCCTATTTCAGGTATGTGACTGCCAGCACCAGTTTGCCCGTTGGGAAGATGGTCAGCAGAGGCCCCTGCCATGTTTTAGTGGTTGCCAGGGACCGGAGTTCACACGCTCCCTCCTGGAGATAGAAGGCAACTTCCATCGTGGCCTACAGAACCTGCGCATGGTTGACAAGGGCATCCTTGATGTTGAGAACACCACTTTGTGGAATGAATTTAACAGGTGGGTCTGTTTCTCTTTTATATATTCAAGCCACAGAATTTGTTCACCTTGGTGTAAACCAGTAAAACATTGTTTAGCTCTGTGCCCAGGTAGCTCTAGTTCTACTGCTTAATTAATCAGCATCAAGCCATTAGATGGATCAGGTGTGCAGGAGTAGGACTGGAACAAATTCTGCCTGGAAGGTGCGCCTTGTAGGGCAGGGTTGGGGAAACACTTGTTAATGGTACTCATAATTCAAAAACACTGGAGATTCACAGATTAATCCCAAAAGCAGGTATATCAACATCAAAATAATCCTCCAGTTTCACAATCAATAAAACGCAAAAAAGAAAAGTTAACTCAGTGTGTCCTAACATAAAAACTTCTGGCACAGTGTTTATGGAAGCTCCTAGAATTTTTCTCTAATAATCTCTCATTCTGAGCAGCACTAGTGTAGTGTCTCTTTCTCCATTATTCGGACTTTTTATCGCTACAATACAGTCAGAATCTCTAGCACTACAATGTGACGTAGCGCCCTCTAGTGACCATTTTTGGGATCACCAGAATGAACTCTACCAGTCAATTTAATGTGGGTTACATACACATTACACAGACCTGTTATTTCTACCTCACTGTACAAATTCAAACAAAAACATACAGACAAATTTTAAATTTAAATTTTTTGTATGTGTGTTTGTACTCCTGTTTTAGATGTGTGCGTTTGGCGATTTGACACTGATCATTATGTGTATGCGTTTCTGTATGCATGTGTTCGTGTGTGTGTTTGTGTGTGTGTGTGTGTGTGTGTGTGTGTGTGTGTGTGTGTGTGTGTGTGTGTGTATGCGTGTGTACACAGGTTTCGTGCATTGATAAAGGATCTGGAGATGATGATGCAAAACCTGATCAATTCAGTGTTCAAGACAGTGAACACAGTGGAAGAAGGAGTTCGGCTGCTGGACATTTTTAGGCCTATGTCTACTCGTGAGGTATTTCTCTCACAAACACACACACGTACACACACAGATACATTCATTCATGTTTTCAATTTGCTTTTATAACACCTACTGCACATGCATCACTCAAACACTTATTTCATTCTGTTTTCCCTGCCACTTAACTTTCTCTTCTCTCCTCTATTCTCTTCCATCTCATCTTCATCACAGGCTATTAAGGGCACAACAGAGGAACAGGTAGAGAAAGTGTACAGCATCTTTAACAAGGAGCTCAAAATGGTCAACAAGGAGCTGAACCAGGAGGTGAGGTCTGTTCCTGACCATATGCCCAGGAGAGCAGGCCTGGCCCACTGGGCAAGGGCCCTCAGACGTCGCATAGAGAGACCCATGGAGGTTAGTCCATGAGACTGAACAATAATCTATTGCTTTTAATCTCAGAGCACACTAGTTACTTCAAGATGCACAAAATTAATGTGCAAAGTAAAGACCTGTAGAAGGAACTGTCTACACTGGTTCTGCTGTGGTTTGATTTTAGACATACATTGACTGTAAACAGATAGTATTCATGGTCTCCTACATTGACTTCCTCCTCCTTCGTTCCCTTTCCTTTCCCCCCAGGTGCTTAAGAGGGTCCACTTCATGCAAGAGTCATACAGCCGCAAGCAGGTGTTTCACACCTATGCACAGACAGTCCAGGTTTTGGATGAGATGGTGAGAAAGAACTTCAGTGAGTGGAGCCAGAGCCTGGACGGACAGTACCTCAAGAGCCTGGAGCAGTCACTCCTGGTGCGCAGCAAGGACAAGACTGCCAAGCTGGAAATCAACTTTGACAGGTGGGTTCCACAAACTCAATGCAAGGCATTAACATTCACGCTTACATTCACACAGTCTCTTACACGATAATGTCTTCTGTGTTCTTGTGACACACACAAATCTACACACATACATTCATGTAGAAACCAAACAATAATTCACATACATGACACAGACATTTGCTTATTATTTATTTTGTGTGTTTTATGTGTTTTCTGTCCAGCAACTTGCTAAACCTGTTCTCTGAGATCTACTACTGGGATCGACTAAAGTTTGAGATCCCCCAGTGTGTGTCTGACATTTATCAGGACAGAGAGGAGCTCAGAGGCCTGAGGGAGAGAGCACTGCTACTGATGAAGGACTATAACAGGTATGATACATACACACAGAGAAGGAGACACAAACATATATGCAACACTATGGACACTGATGTATTATTATATTGTAATAATCAGAATTAGATGTTTTTGGAAGATACCGTGCTTTAAATCCCCATCTGTACCTAGAACCTTTCCAACCAGATGGAATAAGTTCATGATTGTAGAAGCTAAGCTAACAGTCACAACATTATACAACAATAATTTTGTGTGAGGTGAGTCACTGGATTTTAGTGGTAGTGATAGTGATTAATATCACTTGAGCACTTGCCTGTTGTGAGTTTGTGGTAGAGAAGCAGTGAGTAAGGAGCCCTTATTTCCTGTTCACCACTATTGTCATTTGGTGTGTGTGCCATGTGCTGCGCATTGTTTCATGGCAAACACCTACATAAGCCCTCTGAGCAATTGTTCACCTTCAGTAGTCGCTACGGTGCTGCTCAGATTCTGTGTATTGTAGTATAATTGGGAAATTTTTCAGCAGTGCAACAGGATAAAAAGGCCAAGTCTGTTAAACATTTTCAATCAACCATTAACATTTAGCTTACGATATAAGACAAGACAAGACAGGGCATTCAGAGTTGTAGTTATTTGATAATCTTGCCCTCTCCAGTTGAGCTCACTCAGTTAAGAACACTATCTGACTTGTCTGTTTGTCAGGATCATTGGAATGCTGTCTCCTGACGAGCTGGGCTTGTTTCGGGAGCGAATTGTTTTCCTGGATAAGAAGATTCAGCCGGGGCTGACCAAGCTGTCGTGGTTGTCTAAAGGAGCTTCTAACATCTTCATCCGCGATTGTCTCCTGCACATTGAGAAGGTTTTAACACAGTTCACCACTAACCAATACGGACATATGTACAAATACATTGTTACTGTAGAAATTATACTTATTTATCACTTTTTCTTTTTGGGTTCAATTTGGGTTGAATGCAGAGTTGTGATTGAATCCCCTTACTGGCTGAGTAAATGTTTTCAGTTTACTTTTGAACTTGGGACACAGTTCTAACAAATCTCAGGTCATCAGGCACTTTATTCCAGAAAACAACACCAAGGCAATTAAAAGCACCCTCAACAGATCTGGAAGCTATTCTTTGTCCAGGAAGAAAACCACTACTGACCTGAGAAGTTTAATTGGATTGCAATAAATGAGCAGCTGAGCTCCTCTCTTCTCCTCTCCTCTCCTCTCCTTCTTATTATACTCCAGGTCCAGTCGATAGTTGACGGATACAAAGTATCCAATCTCGCCATCTCCACACTTTGTCGTCAGATCAGTGAAACATTGCTGGTTAGACTGGATGGAAAGACTGTGTACAGGTAACAGCAGATATGTGATGTCTTCCTAATTCCATGGGATGCCTAATACTGTAAATACACAAAATAAAGCATGTGCAGGTATTATTAATATATTTAAATCACTTCTTATGACATACAGTTATTATTGTATGTATGTATTTAAAATGCATATTCATGAAATACAGTAAAACAATAGGTAAAATCTTTTTTTTTTCAAAATTGCCTTTTAAAAATCACACCACACATTGCTAACAGCTGACTGAGGAAGTCAACAGCAAACCTCTCTACTTCTTGACCTTGTCTGAAGCGATGCACATGGCTCAAATCTCAATTACACTGTGGTTCCAAGTGATGTGCATTGGTTTTCCTTTGTTGGTACTGTAGCATCATCGTGCTTCTCCTGATTTTATTCTCAGGAACTTGGAGTTTGAGGATGATCAGAAGACTCACCAGCAGAGCCATCTCCAAATACTTCGCTCAGCGCATCAGCAAATTGTTGATATCATGACCCGCATCCACAACACCTTCTCTGATGATGGACCTGAGGTCTGTGCTGTGATTTTCTGTCATTTATTCACTGTCAGCGGCATTCCATCAGAAATGTTCCTACACTTTTAGAACTGATGATTTTTTTACTGAGTAAGCACATTTATAACAGTTATTGTATTGACCCACATAAGTTGTTAATGACTGGAATAAAGCTGAATCAACGACCCACTGCTTGCAAAAACATGACAGCAAATATTGTAATCTGCACCTATTCATCGACAGCAATGTGCACTGCTGTGTCATGTGTGTGCATTTTTATCATGATGTTTAAGGTCCATGAGCACTGGGTGACTTACACAGAGAAGGTGGACCACATGGTGGAGGAAGCTCTCAGGAGCAACATCAAGCGCTCTATGCAGAAGCTATCCAGAGCCATCAACGGAGACAGCAAGACATCACCCAGTCCTTTGTTCAAAGTTGTAGTAGCACTGCGCCAGGCAGCCCCCCAAACCACTCCAAAGGTACCAGCAACCACTCCTAATTCAATTTTCATGCAATAATGATATGTTTGATTTAGTGGTTGGTGATTTGATTTCTTGGGTAAAAATGAGAGTCTGTGTGTGTGTGTGTGTGTGTGTGTGTCTGTCTGTCTGTCTGTCTGTCTGTCTGTCTGTCTGTCTGTCTGTCTGTCTGTTTTGACAGGCTGAGTTCTCCCCGACACTTGGAAAGCTTGCTCAGATTGTAAACATTATGCCTCAACTCATCAACACCATCTCTGAATTCAAGCGAATGCCTGAGCTTCTATCCTGCAAAAGCTCACAGGGGAATCCAATACACATCAACATTGGTTCGAACATTTTTAAGAACATGTTCCTTTCTTTTTATTTTCCCTGGAGAAAAAAATGTTTAATAAAATGAAGAGAAACTGTGTGCATATTCAGGCTGGTTTTACTGCGAGGCAAATGTAGGCAAGATATAAAATCCTTGTAAATGAAGGAATTGCAAACAGTGATTTCTATGTATATCTGTGTGTGTATATATATATATATATATATATATATATATATATATATATATATATATATATGCACAGTATACTGTATGTGACCATATCTATCTGTCTGTGCTTCTGCTCCGGTCTCATTGTCCCCTGGTCTTTTTGATCCTTCAGAGCAAGATGAGGAGATAAGGAAAATTCAGACTGCAGTTGCTACAGGGATGACAGCCAATGCCACCCACCTGCAGGCATATCTAAAGACCTGGGACAGATACAGGGATATCTGGGAGGTCAACAAGGACTCCTTTATACAACGCTACCAAAGACTCAACCCACCAGTCACTTCTTTTGATGCAGATATACATAGGTACTGTGCAATGAAAACTAATTTCTAATCACCATTCTTCAGTTGACCTTTTTAAGAAGTTTCCATATTTTTTGATGCAAAAACAATGGAGTACGTTGTGAGTGAAATGAATTGAAGCTGACTATAGCCGCTGTTCACTATGAAGGGAGGAACTACCGATTTTTAACAGTCACCTTGCAAGCAAATTGTCATCTTGTGACAGCTGTGGAACCTGGCAGCTGTTGCCCATTCACACAGACCTACAGTATATTCTAATTGGGTTATTTTTGTTTCCATTCCCCAAGTGAACTTTTGTTTCGTTTTGTCATAAAACATTCTTCAAAACTTGTTTGTTTACCATAATGAAGCTTGCAGATGCAATAATCTCACTCTTTTACATTTCTGTCATGTCCACTCTCTGGTTCACCCTCAGGTACACAGAAAAAGCCAACAATGTTCAACAGGAAGAGACGGTGGTAAACATCCGTTTTGTCATGCTGGACTGTACACCACTCAAGTCCTCCTTGGTGCAGCACTGCAGTGAGTGGCAAACCAAGTTCACTCAACTGCTCAGACACATGGCCAGCAACCGCCTCAAAGAACTTCACGCCTCCCTTCAAGACAGTGCCAACAGGTGGGGAGTTAAGTGAAAGGACTGTATTTCAGGGGGCATTTTTGCCTTTATTATAGATAGTAGAGAGAGATGAAACAGATGCAAAGGGGGACGTTGCAGGTTAATAGTGAGTGTCTTAACCCCTAAGCTACAGGGGTGCCCCAAAAATACTTGATTTTAAAATAGAGGTTTTGCAGTTGAGGTTTGTATTAATTTGTAAAGCTGGCTGGTTGTATGTATTTCAGTTCAGTTCAAATCACTTTATTTGTCCTGTCTGTCCAATTGCAGAGGCACATAGAGTAATACAATTAACAAGTAACGATACAAGAAAAGTTAAAAAATATGTAAAAAAAAACAAACACATAACATAGAGCGTAACAGTGCTTATTTAGAGTTGGCATTGTATGGCATACAGTGCAAAAATAAGCTATACAAATTATGATATTAATATAATACTAATAATAGTGCAATAATTATATAATACTAATACAACACTAACAATGCAATAACATATGTAGACAGAGAATGAATGACTGAAAAGGAAACTTTTTTATGTGATAATTCACCTTGACCATGAATTACCAAATGACCATCAGTGCTTGTCTGCAGCCTTGGAATAAAAAAGCCCATACCACCAACATCTGCTGCAGGTGTTGTGGGACTACAGGCCAGCCCACACTGCGCAGGACCTTGTATTTTCTGTTCAGGACATGTCAAATGCACAGTCTACACAGAGTGCACACAATAGTTGGATCACTTTACATGAAATAGACTAACGTGAATTCTGGTGAAAAATATAAATGATTGATTTTGTAAACGTTGGAGATATATACTACGTCTTAATGTTGTGTGTTTGTTTGTATGTGTGTCTTTAGGCTGAGACGACCGCCCCAGACACTGGTGGAACTTAGTGAGAGCGTGAAGCTCTTAGAAACTCTCCAGGGAGATTTGTCCAAGACAGAGGCTCAGATTCCTCTCATCCATGAACAGTTTGCTATCCTGGACAAATATGAGGTCCCAGTGGAACAGGCTGTAAGCACCTCTCTAATTATACAGCAAACACTCATTACACAGGACAATGTGTGTGTGACTGTGTGTGTGAGCAATTGATTGATTGTTCATTCTACCTTAGGTTAAATCATTAAATCAGTAGGACTTTTGTGCACCTTTAGGTATTCAGCAGAATATTGACAAAACACTGACACTGGTAGTCACAAAACATTGGTAGTCATGGGTCTAGCATCATTCTCATCAATATTTCAATCCTGCCACTTTGTTCACCCACAGGTGCAGGACTTGCGGGAGGTGCTGAATGAGGAGTGGGTGTGGTTCCAGCAGGTGTTGATCGACAGCGACATCATGCTGCAGAAGCACAAGGAGAAATTTAAGAACAGCCTCATCCTCTCCTCTGAGGAATTCAAAAAGAAGATACAGACTATTGTGCAGGAGTTCAACAGCACAGGTCACACACTTTGTTGCACAACTCATCGTTCTCTGTCTGTCACACACTCATATACATTATCACAAAGTGTTTTATCACCATGGTGTGTGCACCTTACTGTTGCTGTCTCTGCTTCTTTCTGTTCCTACTGTGCCATTACTGATCTATATGAGGCCTCATCAGAACCAATCATTTTTGCTAATACAGTACAGTGAATGAAATATGTGACAAACCCACTTGATAACATTAATGCAAAAAAAATCCTGTAAATCTAAAAACTGTCATAAAGCAGTCCAGTAACATTGCTCACAATGGCCTAATATAACCAGAGATATTACATGAGACATATTACTGATAGCTACCTTGATAATATAACTAAATCTTTAATGGTTAACAAATATCAAGTTTCTCAAGACATATACCAACTCTAATGTGTTGGGAGAAATAATCAGCATATTTTCTTTTTACTGTCTGTATGACATAGCTGTCAGTTTGCCATCCCTGGTTTTGATGGCCATGTTATGATGGTTTTATTATATATATGCATATCTGTGTGTATTCCGAAGATAGAGGAGATATTGTAAGCTATGCTCAATGTGTTTGCATTTGTATATTTGTAATTCTGTGTGTGGATTGATGTGTATATATATGCTTGTTTGTGTGTGTGTGTGTATGCTTTTTCATGTGTGTATGTGTATCTACTTTTTGCATGTTCAGGTCCATTTGACAGTGCACTGAGCACTGAGTTGGCCTTAAAGCAAATAGTAGGTCATCGCAGCCAACTGGAGGCTCTAAAACGGGAGGAGAGCACCATCCTCCACGGCCTGGGCTTCTTCAAGATAGAACAGCCGCCCTTCAAAAACATCCAAATGCTGGAAAAGGTCTGACTACCCATGAGGCTCATAGTTATAACACACTGTTGTCCTGACATAAGCTTATACAGACTCCAACATAATGAGCAGTTAATCCAGAGAAGGTTACTGTGGAAGGTATCTTTGTGATAAACTGGATCTATATGTTTGAGTGAGGAAAGACTTTTGTAAGCATTTTTTATTAGTTTTAATTATTTGATTGTATATAGTAATAGAAAATTGTTTGATTATGAGAGAGAGGGGATGACATGGAACAAAGGTTCTAGGCCAAATTCAAACTCTGGGTGTTGCGATTGTGGATGTTGCAAGCCTCATAAGAGTAATGCAAGAGATATTTAATGATTGTATTTTGCTTGTGTCTGTATGTGTTATACAGGACATAGATTACCTGCAGCAGGTCTGGGAGATTACACAGGAGTGGAATACAAACTGGAACATCTGGAAGGTTGATCAGTTTGCTACGCTGCGGACGGAGAACATGGAGGGCACAGCACAGGACATGTTCAAAAAACTCCACAAACTCCAGAGAGAACTCAAGGTCAGCTCTACCACACAGAGTTCATTGAATAGTGTCAGCCATAATATATTACTTGTGTCTGTTTAGGTTTCATTACATGCAAATAAAATGCATATAAATTCCAAAACAATACCAGTACTGTATGAATAATGCAAACCTTGGTGCCTATACCACAAATGCACAAATCTAAACCCCACAGCAGCTCTAACACCGACATTACACAGAAGTAAAGACCTGATCTTGGTCTGATTGCAGGATAAGGATTGGGACATCGTGGATTTCTCCAAGAACAAGATTGACCAGTTCAAGAGGATCATCCCTCTCATTGCTGACCTGAGAAACCCAGCCATGAGAGACAGGTACTGATTGGAGCCAAAGTATCTATTTGTTTATTATTGATTGTGTTTTTAGTTCAAGTATCTTATAACTATTGTTTTGCAATAGTAACAGTTGTTACAGTATACTGCTACAGGAAGAAACTGTATAAGACAAAGCATGGACACAAAGAAAAATACAACTGTTATATAGTTAAATATTCCTCATTTAGAAGACTAATATTAGTAGATAAATGATCAGCAAAGGATTAGAAGGTCACTGCTACATTCTGGATGTTGTAATATTTGAGTTAATAGTGTAATTAGGTAGTGTCTAATATAATATATGAATATAAAATGTTATAATGTTATGAAAGTTTTTATTTATTTTAACTTTGAGAACGTTTTACTGTAAGTGTTTGAGTGTTAGCATTTAGTAAGCATGTGTTTTTATAATGTCTTATTGTCTGTGTTTATTTTAGTATATAAAGATAGGGGGTATTATATGTTGTTCAGTTTGTAAAGCCCTTTGAGGCAAATGTGTGATATATGACTTATAGACTATAGAAATAAAATTGACTTGACTTTACATGGTGATAGTCAGCTGGGAGGTGCTAGCATTCACCTTTACTTTTTTTCCCTTCAGCTCTCTCTTTGCAGATCTACTCAGGTCTTTCAGAATAATCATTCCTCTGATGCCACCTTTCTTTCAGGCATTGGAAGCAGATCTGCGATGAGCTGCAGTGCTCCTTTGATCACACCAGCACTGAATTCACCCTGGAGAAGATCATATCACTGGGCCTTGACAAGTATGCTGACAAGATCTGTGAGATCTCTGGAGCCGCCAGCAAGGAACTCTCCATTGAACAGGTCCAGTCTCTTTTTCTAGTCTAAACGGATGCTTAGTGGGCATTATTGTATCTTCACCTGCCTCCATTTATTCTAACTAGCTCATGGAGCAGCTGTGCCTGCCTCTCAACCTGTATCAACATCAATCCTGCCCCTAACCCCTCTCCACTCCCCACCCCATTCACAGGGGTTACATCAGTGCAGTTTTAGGGCCAGATTTATGCATGTATGCATATGCATATTCAATTTGCAACCGCAATCTGCATTTAATTAGCAGCTGATTTACTAAAACAGCAGGTAATTGTGTAATAAGAATTGGGGACTGCATTGTAGTGTAGTGTATTCTGTGAGTGAAGTAGAGCCTGAAAGGTGCAGTCATGGGATTTATTTGTGATTAACCAGGTTTGAAAGTGATCAACCTGAAGTAATTCTTAAATTGAAATACTACATAAGGGTTCAAAATGTTCCTTACTTGTGGTGTCTAGCCATGCCTATTATGATATTACAGTTATTACTGTATTTACAGTTTTTAAATACAATATATTGTCATAGTAGTGTTTATACATACTTCTAAGAAAATGACAGAGAAAATATAGAGAGGCATGAAAAGAACCACATGTGTACAAAAGAATGCTCACAAAGATCTACAAGGCAAGTGTGTAGAGTAAAAAAAAAAGAAAAAAAGCGATGTTATATGCCATCATCACACTTATGTCCAAAAGGTTCTCCATCTGTGATGGATGCAAGCAGTAGAGCTCATCAAAAACTAAGATCAGTGGTGTCCTGCCATTAATAATCTAATGATGAACATACAGTATGTCATTAAGCTTGTGGAAAAGGAAAAGAAATGACCAACTCTCATATTTCCACTTCTCAGTGTTGTGTCCTGTCTGTTAATATTACTCCTTGCGTTTTATATTAAAGGGCCTGGAGGACATTACCAAGACATGGGAGGAAACATTCCTGGACATCGCACCTCACAAAGACGAAGGCCACTATCGGCTGAGGTGAGAAAGTGAGCCTTGAAGTGAGCCAGGGTTGGGTGGAGGGTTCACGTCCTCAGAGACTGACAACACTGTGCTGTACAGGAATGGTTTTGTGTAGTGTAACTCACAACTGCAGATCACTTGTCGCTCTGTGGCCCACATTTTGCCACACACATCTATTACAAAGGAAAAGCTGTAAAAACAGAATAAAACATTTTCATCAGCATTACACACATTTTAACTCCACTCGGTCCAATATAATCATAACTGAATGAGCCATCATTTTAGATTCATTTTAGACTCATACAAAGTCTTTGCTATTTTTCTGTCAGAGAAATAGAAATTGTGGGGGAAAGAGAATTTGCTTGAATATGGAGTTATAACTGTAACCCAGGCTGAAAGCTGCTCCAACATATGCCATAGATTTGTGTCTCTGTCTTACTTACCTGCATCACTAGATCCCACAGCCCAGTACAGCTCAATACTGCCATCCAGTGATGTCTAAGTCTAGCTGTGTTTTGTGTACTATAGATAGATGAATGCAATGCCTTTGTAGCATTGCTATATAGTATAGAGTATATGTGATGTGAGCAGGAATCTGTCTGTTCTGCCTTGTTGCATAAGTCATAATTAGGGAGTGAGTGTGTTTGTTTGTAGTCAGAGATGAGTGAGCAGAACAGAGTTAGGCGATTGGCAGCCTGGCTGGTGAAAGCAGGAAGGCCCAGTCCATCTGCTGCATATAAGAATAAGCAGAGTCAGACCCTAGGCCCAGTCCAGTTGGCAGCCCAAGCCATTGTCACTGATTCCATAGAGGGTGGAAGGCTGCAGTCAGCCACTGGCCCACAGTAAACATGATGAAGAGAGGCAGGGAGAGAGAGATTGTAGAGCCAAGAGTAAAATAAGGATGAATGAAAGTACAGAAAATGAAACCCATCAAACATTTAAATAAATTCTTTTGAGAAATTAATCATTCATAAAAAGAGCTGAACAAGAAGCAGAAATGTCTGAAAAAGACATGACTGCTGGTGCGTATGCCTGAAAATATTTGTAGGTGTTGGAAGTACTGTGTGTCTCTGAGGTTAATGTAAAGTCATGCAATAACAGCAGTGAAACATACCGTAGTTACCACACTGAAAAAAACTGCTTATTTATAAAAAAAAATAAAATAAAAATGAACCAACAAAACGTGCCTCTTGTCCACCTTTATGGTATCAAATAATCCATGCAGTTGTTTAACTTGATAACTTAGTCATCATATAAAATCAATAATGATTATGTATGTTTACAGGGACCTCCTTTGCAAACAGGCTCTACCCCATTATGTACATGAGGGGGGATGAATATTCGGAACATCTCTCAATATTATGAAGTCAAATGCAATCAGTAATTAGCAACTGTGTAAGGCAATCAGTGCCTACCTTACAAAGTTTTAACCAAAACTGAACATTATAACATATAAACATTGTAACATCTTCACAAAGATGTCAGTTATTGCAGAATTTATGCAACTAGATTGGATTTAAAAACCTGTACTGTTTTCTGCTCCTTACCTGTTTCTCCCAGGGGAACAGAGGAGGTTTTCCAGGCCCTGGAGGACAACCAGGTTCTCCTGTCCACAATGAAGGCTTCTCGCTTTGTCAAAGCCTTTGAGCGAGACGTTGACTGCTGGGAACGCCGGCTGTCCTTAGTACTGGAAGTCATCGAAGCAATCCTCACTGTGCAGCGTCAGTGGATTTATCTGGAGGTATAAGAGGCACACTCACATACTATGTCATGCGGTTCATTAGTAGACACGGATATTAACTTTTCTTTATTGTCTGTGAAAATTCACCATTGGATGACATACACATTGTTATTTGTTATGGTCTTTTTTTATTAGACAGATTAGATTAGATACATATATCACACAGTATATGTTTCTCCAGATAATACAGATGACAGTTAATCTCTTTTCACTACAGTATCTCAATCGTTCTCTGTCATTCTCCATTTCCTTGTTCTTTCACCTTCCCAGAACATTTTCCAAGGAAAGGACATCAGGGAGCAGCTGCCTCATGAGTGCAAAGAGTTTCAAGATGTTAGTGCTAGTTGGAAGACGATCATGGGCCGACTTAATGAGAATAACAACGCCTTGCAGGGAACACACCACCCAGGTATTACAAATGTTTCATGTCTCTTCAAAAACTTGCTGTTAACAATATGTTGTCACATTTTACTGGGTGTCTTCAGGGCCTAAAAAAATGTCCTTTTGAATTTTAAAAAATCTATTAATAATCCATCCATACTGCATATATAAAATTCTTAAACTTTGGTTGCTTTTTGCATATTATGTTTTATGTCTTGAGAATTTTGATGTGTGACAGGTTTACAGTTGCTAGGAAATGTGTCTCATATTTCATCCTAACCCTGAACAGACTGATCCTTTGTATTTTAAATGATTATCATGGATGTGTATGTGGTGCTGCCAACTTTTACACTGCCAATAATTGTGCAAACGTGATTCACTCTCAAAGAAACTTCTCAGTTATATAAATATATGCATATTTAGAATGACATTTTTTTGTTAATTCCACAATCAGCTTCTGTAAGCAGTCACCTCTGTCTTTCAGGTTTGCTAGAGAAGCTGTCAGAGATGAGTGCCAAGCTGGAGGAGATTCAGAAGGCCCTTGACATGTATCTGGAGACCAAGAGGCAGATATTCCCAAGATTTTACTTCCTGTCTAATGATGACGTGCTGGAGATCCTGGGGCAGTCACAGAACCCAGAGGCCATGCAACCCCACCTGAAGAAGTGTTTCGACAACATCAAGAGCCTACGCACTGACAAGGCAGGGATCTTAGATAAATACAACCAGAATCAGAAAAACAATCCAAGGCGGACATACACTCAGTGGCTGGGGGCTACACTACTTCTGTGAAGGAATTGTTTAATTTTGATTATGATTAGATTATGAAATTTAACATTTTGTCAGGTTGGAGTAAGTATGCAAGCGTTACTTCTTTCATTGATGCTGCTTTCTAATAGCCTTGCACCTAAATGATGTGCATATAATTACTCTCCCTCAACTAGATTACTAAATGTGACATGTTTACATCACTTATGCTTCTTTACCTTAAGTTCTATACTGCAGTGGATCTACTCTAACACCTTTACTGGATTGATATTATGGGACGAAAAATACATCAAAAGCATCAAAGAAAAGCTATTATCCAGGCAAATTGATTCTGCTGCCAAACATATTTGAAATACTTAATAATGTCAGGCTAAGTCCTGTGCAACTGTATTAGCAGGAAAATATGAATAAAAATATTATTAAAATGAATATAAGGCCAAATTTTGATGAGAATTTTGGGCAAAACAACATGATCCACACACCCCTAGTAGACATATTACTAAGATGAGATAAATCCTGTTTTTCCAATTCAGTTTAATTTGTTACATAACCTTTTAAAATTTGTCAGTATCCAAACAAAACAAAACACAATACGGTGAGCACTCCTGATACACAATACTGACACACCAGACTTGATTAAAGAAACTTAATTTTCATATTTTCAAGATGAACAGGCCTCAAAACACAGTTTTCAGATGACATAGAATCAGATTATGATGGAACAGTACATACAGAGAGATGCCACTGTGTGTTTATGTTTTCTATAGTTTGGCATTAGGCGAGATGCTGCCGGGATGTTCTCTGCTGATGGGGAGTATATTGAGTTCTTTCGTATAGTGCAACTGGACAAGCCTGTGGAGGTACAGTAGTAATGATGCTCATGATTATGGTTATGATGACAATGGTAGTGTTATGATGAGAGTTATGGTAGATAATATGAGCACCATTTTGTTTTGTGTTCATGTAGGTTTGGCTGTGTGATGTTGAGACTACCATGCGTGTTACACTAAAGATTCGTCTGAGTGAATGCCTTGCAAGTCTGAAGAGGATTACAGGACATAGAGACAAATGGGTCAAAGATTGGCCTGGACAGGTATATTTGTCTCTAATTCTGATTTTGAACCTTCACCAATCTGATATTCTGATTGTTTGACTGACACTGAAGCAATGACTTGCTCTTGACTTACTGACTCTGACAGTCTTAAAAATAAGCTGCATTTTAAAGCAATGCAAATAGATTTACCAATTTGAAAACCACTGTGAAACATCAAGTGTTTTTCGTAATTGATATTTTCTCCCAGTAAAGACGGCTGTCCTATACACAATGATTTTGATCAATTTACAAATCACAATTCCTGCTGCACTCAGAATTACCCATCTTAAAATCCTATACTTGGATTGTTTTTTTTAATTCAATCCATGTCACTGAATAGTTGAGGCAATACCTTGCTTTAAGGTACACAAGCTCTATATTCCCTAATATTTAATTTATAGAATCCTCTCATGGTTGTGGAGTTAATAAATGTGATAAAACAGCAGTATGGTAATGTTAAAACCAAATAAAACAGAATTACCAGGTTTTACTCCTCCTATTTCAGATGCTGATCACAGCCAGTCAGATCCAGTGGACTGCTGATGTCACTCAGTCTCTCATAACCGGCAAGGAGAGAGCTGACAAGTCTTCCCTTAAATCCATGAAGAAGAGACAGGTTTAACTGACTTTTTTAGCTTCTTACTTTACTGAAACATGTGTGATATTGTCTTCATGTAGATATGTTTTTGAGTGACCTTACGATTTGTTAACACACT
This sequence comes from Thunnus albacares, assembly GCF_914725855.1. Classification (NCBI taxonomy): domain Eukaryota; kingdom Metazoa; phylum Chordata; class Actinopteri; order Scombriformes; family Scombridae; genus Thunnus; species Thunnus albacares. Next base: position 19,999,343 of record NC_058127.1, on the reverse strand, counting down.
AGTACGTCTCCATCAGAATTTTTAGCTTTTCAAGGCTACTTGAAAGTTTACTTTGTTATACTTACTTTCATCCTGTAATGTACACAAATATATCACATAAAATACAGCAAACTGGAAGTGTGATGATCATCAATTTCTGATATGGTAATTATTTTATTTTTTTACAGTGCAATTATTTACAGTGAAATTAATCTTGTTACGTTAAAATCAATTTATCAGCTTTTTAGCACCATGGACAGCGACACAATGATGCTAAGAATTAACAGGATTCCAATAACCTCTTGAGCCTTTTCTATAACTGTCTTTCTTTCTCAGGTGTCCATGCTTCAGTCCTATTCAGAGCTTATCCGTGGCAACCTGTCCAAAGTCCTGCGTCTGAAGATTGTAGCTCTGGTCACAGTGGAAGTTCATGCTCGGGATGTCATTGACAAGCTGGCCAAGGCAGGCTGCAATGATGTCAATGCCTTTGAATGGCTGTGCCAGCTACGACTATACTGGGAGAAGGTATGCCCTGAGAGAGCCAAGTAAGCACAACATACAGGAGACAGTGTGGAAAAAAGAAGAGCTGATAGGATCACTTCTATTAAGCTGTAATTTCAGAAACATTTCCACAGTGGCTTTGGTTTTTCCATCCTGCTATTTCAAGAAATGTACTATTAAGTTTGCAGAAAAAATCTGAAAGCAATAGTTGAATGGAACAGGTGGGTATAGATAAGTAGCTTTTCATCAATTGGTAGTTTGTGGCAGTAAAACAAACACTGCAGTACATATACCCTCCCCCTGCTTCACAGTTTTTACATATTATATTTACATAGTTTTGTTTGCTCTCCCAACAGGATGTTGATGATTGCATAATCCGACAGACCAACACACGTTTCAAGTATGGCTACGAGTACCTGGGCAATTCTGGACGGCTTGTCATCACTCCACTTACTGACAGGTCACAATCAGTCATTCAGTCAATCAATGCACCAGCTAACAATATACAATAATATATCAGTGAATTAATTCATCACAGTATTTTACATAGTTTTACATTTAAAATGTTGTTTTAATTTTATAATGTCACTACTGAGTATCAGACCCCTGGATGACACTGAAGCCACTCAGGAAATTACATTACAGCAGAGGCTACCATTAGCATTGTTAGTACAATTGCTACATTACACTTTGGCTCTTTGTGCATTCACAGTTAAAAGGATTAGTGCCGGTTTTATGTAAATTAGCTGTTACAAAGGGTAGATTAGTAATTGCATTATATATATTAGTTTATATTCAGACCTCACATTCTTACATTGCAGCATAAAAAAGCTAACAAACTTACTGTATTTCCTTGTTTTAGTCTCTATTAGTGCAAATGGCAGGCAGACAACATGACAACATACAACACTATGAAACATAAGACGATAAGAGAATATAGCAAAAAACAGAAAACAACATACAACTTAACATTAAATTGTAACTTTTTGTGCAAGAAATTGCATATTAAGCGTATTGTATATCAAGATATTTACATCCAAGTCATTGAGACATTGTGTTTATTTAATTGTTTAATTTTCATTCATATATGTATGCATATCACAAGTAAAATATAGAGTAAATGTCAGTTTTTGTCTCTGTGCAGGTGTTACATGACTCTGACCACAGCGCTCCATCTGCATCGGGGGGGCTCTCCTAAAGGCCCAGCTGGTACTGGCAAGACAGAGACAGTGAAGGACCTAGGCAAAGCTTTAGGGATGTACGTCATTGTAGTCAACTGCTCTGAAGGACTAGACTATAAATCCATGGGACGCATGTACTCTGGCCTGGCACAGGTAGGAATAGACATGGATGATAGGGACGATGATGATGATGATGATGATGATGACTGTAGTTAACATGATAATGCAATGCAATGCAAAATTGTTCTTTTTTTTTTCACTGTGTGTCTCAATTTGTATGTATTTAATTGTGTCCACCCTGAACAGACGGGAGCATGGGGGTGCTTTGATGAGTTCAACCGTATCAACATAGAGGTGTTGTCAGTAGTGGCCCAGCAGATCCTCTCCATCCTGTCTGCCCTTTCAGCTGGACAATCAAAGTTCCATTTCGATGGACAGCATATTCGTCTGGTCTGGTCATGTGGCATCTTTATCACCATGAATCCCGGTAGGTCAACACAAATAAGTAAATTCATACACTGCATATTATGTCGGCATATGTTAATATGTAGTGTTAACATTTGGGACATAATGAGCATACAAATAGACATAAGAGAAGTGAATTGATTGATGGATGGTTGTTGCAGAAATAGTTTTAGACATTTTAATATTTTTTTTCCTTTCATGAAAACTTATCATAATTGGCTGTTTCAGTGTTTGCAGTTGTCATCTGTTCTCTCTATTTGTATCTTTCCGTAGGTTACGCTGGGCGTACTGAGCTCCCAGACAACCTCAAGTCCATGTTCAGACCTATCTCCATGGTAGTGCCAGATTCTACTCTAATTGCTGAGATCATATTGTTTGGAGAGGGCTTCAACAACTGCAAGGTACTACAACTCAAGGAAATTTATTCTGGTGGTGTGCCAAAAAAAAAAAGAGAAAAGCAGAACAGATTGTTTTGGCTGCTTTATTCATTCTGCCAGGAACAATGCTTGGAGGGAGGCTTTGAACAGCAGTGATATAGACTTGTTTAGATTGGTAAGGACGTAGATCAGAGACAGTGATTCAACACAAATATATTTTATTTCTCTATGTAACTATAAAAGGAAACTCACTGCAGCTGCTTCAAGGCCTTGTCTGTATAGCAGTTGTATTAATTTAATGGATTCTGTCAGGGTGCTATTTTTATGCTGTACACAATTCTGACTGCGCATTGATTTCTAAAGTATATCTTCTTGAATTATCACAGTCTTAATGAAACATCCCAGCTTCTTTTATGTGAAGAGCTCAGGCAATCAGTACATGAGATTGAGTTCTTCCACACTGATAGAGATGCAGTATCATCAAATCAATCTGATGAATTCAATTAAAAATACCCTGCTTGCTTTTTCCTATAAAAGTTACAGACTTACAGAGATTTTTTAATTATTTATCAAGGTTTTCAGGAGACAATTGTACTGTACGTGCACACAAAGTGATGTGGAGCCTCAGCTGAACATAGATGAGTGGTGGGTGTTGACCCAATTGTTTCCCCTCTGATTTCTGGGATCATTGTCTGAGTGGGGTTTGGTGCAGGGCCAGGGTTTGAGAGGAATAGTGTGTGTGTATGTATCTATATAAGGGTGATGATTACCACAGACACATTCTCTGGGACCAGTGCTGGAACAGGATTACTGTTGACTCACTTACAGCTTCATGCCACTATGTGTGTATGTGTGTGTGTGTGTGTGTGTGTTCATTGAGAGACAACAGAGTTGGTGTGCATTAGTAAACATTCTGGAGCTAACACACCTACAGCATGCTGAGAAAAAAAAAAATCTTCCTCTTTGTCCTCATAGCTCCTGGCTAAGAAGGTGTTCACCCTGTACTCTCTGGCGGTGCAGCAGCTGTCTAAACAGGACCACTATGACTTTGGCCTGCGTGCTCTTACCTCCTTGCTCCGCTATGCTGGAAAGAAGCGCCGCTTTTGCCCTAATGTTCCTGATGAAGAAGTAGGTCTATCAATCTCTCTGTCTCTCTCTCACACTCACAGGGGTTTGAGGACTTGCTACAGGGTCATTAGATCCCTTATGATTGGCTAAAGTAGGTCAAAATTCTGCCCCGATGTCCTGTTTGGCTGAAGTGGCACTCTGTTCCAAATAAATATTGTTATAATAATTGTATTGCTGGTATTGTGGTTGCTGCTGCTGATGCTATTCCTACACTATAATTATCAATGTCACAAAACTCTGCATCATGCCAAACTCTGGTTTAACAGGCAATTTGTCTTCAGTTGGTATTTCTTTCAGTGGCTCAGTTGAGGTTTGTTCACAAACAAAGTAGTAAGCTTTGACAAAACTAGCTATTTCTTAGTTTTTACCCAAAAATTTCTTCACTTTAAAAGCATATTATCAGGCATTTTGTTGTCATAGATGCTGCTGTCATCTTTCTCTCTGTGGGGTTGCTCTTATGACTGAGTGGTTGAGGATACATTTGCATGGGAATAGCAGGCTGTTGCTATGACTTCATGAGCTGGAATGTGAACCCAAGCTGTGCTGTCATCTCTCTTTTGGTGCCCTATCTATCTATACTGCCAAATCATGCAACTATAGATGTATCTGCACTAACTACTTCCCTTTCAAGTGAACTAAACTTTTCTATAGTGAAGTGAACTTATGAGTGACCTTGTATCTCTGTCTGCAGATCCTGTTAATGGCTATGAAAGACATGAACATTGCTAAGCTGACCTCTACTGACCTGCCATTGTTCAATGGGATCACTCAGGACTTGTTCCCTGCTGTGGAAACACCCGTTATAGACTATGGCAAGGTAAGCTGATCTGGGATTCCTGATTCCTTTAACACCTCTGACAAATAGTGAAACTAGAACAATCAAACAAGTTTTACAACACTCAGGCACCCTGCTGTTACTGCATCAGCTTTAACATTTTCATCATTGTCTCTGTAGATGGATGGGATGGGTGGGATAGTACCTTGGGCCACGCATTTTAGGTATTTTTCAGTCCTAAGAAATGTTGTGCCTGACATTTGGCTTTGGGTGTTTGTATGCACTGAGCACACTGTAGGGCATACATTTTCTGTGTGGTGATGTCTGTATGCGTTCTTACACATGCATGTTCATGCATGTATAAATCTATATATGTGCGTATTTGCCACGTTTCTGTTTGTGTACGGCCATGTTTGTGCATCCTGATTCAGACAAAGGCCCAGCCAGATTGGCTGGGTGGGAGTGTGTGCTGCATAGTTTTGAGGGTGTCATTAATTTGGCTGGGAGGCTCTCCCACTATTAGCTACTGGATTCTCAGCCATCTGCTCTGACAGGCTCCATTCGTTTCTCATTTCCACCTTCAAGCTGAGACATCTTTCCTCTCTCTTTGTGACTCAACCTTCCCCTGCTATGTGGTTCAACTCTTTCTGTCTGTTTCTCTGGCTCACTGTGATTCACCCACTCTGTGGTCAGTTTTCTACCTCAGTCAGCAAATGTACTATCTCTTTCTTCAGTCTGTATTTGTTGCTCTATCCTTCAGACCTTTCATTATCAGTTACCTTGTCCCCTGTCTTTGGTTTGTTCGTTTGCAGCTTCTTCCCATAACTTTTGTAGAACCTCAACACTTTTTTGATTTATCAGTGTTTATTGCTTTACCTTTATGACTGTAAGTACACTGTATCAACATCACATATCTTATAAGGGGCCTAAGAAGATTTCAGAATTGGTTGGGTTGTAAAACTGCTGTAGCCTGAGACACATTATATATACACCCAAAATGGACAAACGTAAAATTGACCCTGGCACATTATGGTCAATGTATCAGAATTTTCTGTATAATCACCATCTCTGACTGTCTGTCTATGTTTTGCTTCCATTTTGTTTCAGTTGAAGGAGGCCATAGAGGTGGAGCTTCGTCAGAGAGGTTTGCAGGTGACTCCCTTTACCATGACCAAAGTCATTCAACTTTATGAGACCAAAAACTCGCGACACTCTTCCATGCTGGTGGGCAAGACAGGCAGTGCCAAAACGGTCACCTGGAGGGTCCTGCAAAGTGCCCTCACTGCCCTGCACCGCAAGGGAGTGGCTGGCTACCAGCTTGTCCAGGTGGGTGTGAAAATAATACACTGTGTAATTTATTGGCTAATAGTGCTGCTGTAATGAAAAGGAACATCTTGGGCTCCCACTTTGAGAGGCGTATTGAGAAAGTAAAATTCACACAAACTGACAAACACTTCTCACTCCAATATTAGGCAATTTATCTTGCAAAGTCTTTTCATGGAAAAAATTATGAGATTTAGGGACACTGTAAGCAATGATTTTGTTGTGATAAAACAACTTTTTCACATTATTGGCTGCTGTTGAGGGCTCAAATATCTAGTGTACATTTCCCACCTAAATGCAAATCAATACCATCACCCTGTCTGCTTGTCTGTTTGTCTCCATTTCCTTCCATCTGCTTCTTTTCATTTGCAGAGCCAAACTTAGATTAAGTGACAGGTTCAGTGGCCGTGTTTACAGTTTTTTCCAGCACTACTTAGATTTTAGCCATGCTAGTGACATGGCTGATAATGTCTGTCAGTCAGTTGGTATACCACTTTGGACCTGACTGAAATATCTCAACAACTATTGGATGGATTACCATGAAATTTGATACGGACATTCATGTCACTCCAGATTAATTGCAAACAGTTTGGTGATTTCTTTACTTTTTCTATCTCACTGGTGATTTTCTTTTTTTGTTGTTGTTGTTCAATACATTAGTTTTGCAGTTATTTTGTCATAACCAATTTTCATTAGCCTCAGCTATTCTCTGTGCTTAGTGCTAATTAGCACATCTAAGCATGCTAACATGCTAAAGTAAGATGGTGGATATGGTAAAGATTATAGCTTCTCAGCATCAGCAAGTTACCATTGTCATTGATGGAATGTTAACATGCTGATGTACAGCATCAAAGAGGCCCTGGCAGGCTGTAGAATCTTTTCTTTTCCTCTTATTTCTCTCTGTCCTTTTCATCTAGCTTTCTTCCTGCTTCTTTCTATTTATGCCTCTGGCTCTTGCTTCCTCTTCTTCAGTGCTCTTTGCATGTCTATTTCAGTCTATGTTTTCCTCTTATAATGCTAGCATAACCAACAAACTATGGATGGGTGGACGCATGAACAGCAGTTGTATTAACATGTAAACAGAGCTAGTTACCGAAGCTAATCTTGCAATAGATGAAAACATGAGGATCTGAAAAATGACTTGAAAAGCTACTGTTAAATTACAGTACAACATTTTTTTTTTTCAGCATTTAGTCCTTTTTAGCTGACAAACAACATAGTCTGTGCCAATTATGATCTGCCAGTAGAAAGTGTATATATCAATACTTCAACCATTACAATTTATTCATTTTAATTCCTCAGTCTTATTGCTTATTCAGTGACAGGAATTTGATTGTCCTTGTATGCACTTCTTCTTGCCAGCACTTTGTCACCATGCAATTACTTTTTTTGTCATTTTCTCTTTCTTGCTTTGGACCCTGTGGCGCAAAAGGAATATCCTCTAAACCCCAAGGCAATGAGTCTGGGAGAGCTGTATGGTGAAAACGACCTCTCCACCAATGAATGGAGTGATGGAGTACTCTCTTCCCTCATGAGATCAGCCTGTGCAGGTACAGACACTAAAAACACTCAGCACTAACAACACACATCTTCTAGTGGCAGTACCCAATTCACTTTTCAAAACCCAGATCAACTGCAATTTTCAGTTATTAAATTTTCCATTTTCACTCCAAAAAACTTACGTAGAATGTCTTACTTTTCTACTATGACACCTCACTTCTTTTGTGACACACACTGCTTCTTCTTTCCATCCTTTAGATGAGAAACCAGATGAGAAGTGGATTGTGTTCGACGGGCCTGTTGACACACTGTGGATAGAGAGTATGAACTCTGTCATGGATGACAACAAGGTGCTCACACTTATCAACGGAGAGAGAATCTCCATGCCTGAACAGGTGAGAATGGAAAATGAAACACTTTCCAAATGGCAAACAGTCTGTTAAAGTAAGATACAATGAAGTTGTTTTGTTTTGGGCTCCAACTAAAAGTTCTCCAAAGGAAACAGGCTTGGGCTGTTTTTGTTTTTGTCTTGATTATCCAAGTGGTTTGATACTTTTAGCTGACAGTCTCACGAGTCTCTAGAAATTGAATTAACTAATGATGGATGGTGCTTTAGGACTTTACTAACAAGCTGAAAGACGTTCCTCTCCTCTCTCCTCTCAAGAATTTCTGTGCATGGACTAGCAGTCATTGTTTAAAACTCCATGCTTAATATTATAAGTTTGCAGTTTCTTTGAAATTAATCTCAGCAGTATGGCAGGGAACAGCTGCTCTCTTCTCTTTAGTGGAGAACATAGTAACATTACAATTTAATGTAACTGTAGCTATGTAATGTTGTGTCGGGTCCCACATAAAAAATCTAATAAGTAAAACTAAATCTAAATGTTTTTTGTATGTGAAATGATGACAACAGAAAAACTAGAGCTAAGTTCTTTTCTTCTAGGTGTCTCTGCTGTTTGAAGTGGAGAACCTGGCTATGGCCTCTCCAGCTACGGTGTCTCGCTGTGGGATGGTCTACAATGATTACACTGATCTGGGATGGAAGCCTTTTGTTCAGTCTTGGCTCGACAAACGACACAAGGTACAATGCCCTAACTGAATTTTTTAGAATACTGGCTGCGCAAGTCATACACTCTTTGTGATAGCCATAGCCTAGCCAATATTAGCTGTAAAAAGGGAACTTTTGAAATGGCAATTTAAATGCATGCTTGTATAAATAAACTTGTATAAATTGTTTACCCATTCCACGATATTAGGCCTCATTCATTGCTGTTTTCTTTGTCTGACATGAAGATTCTGACAAAGATTTTCTAACACAAAGATGTAGTCTTGCAATATTAGATTGTGTGTGCATAGTGGATGTGTAATGAGTCACATGTAGTGTTCTCTTATGTCTTTTTTGGCATTTCTGCCTTCATTGATAGAGATGGTAGAAGTCTTTTATAACCCATTTATAAAAGGAACGCATGAGATATCAGTTTTGATTTTGCTCCTTTGCCCTGCAACCCCTTTTGTCCATGTCCGTCTATTGATCTCTACGTTGTTCCATCTCTCAACAGGCTGAGGTAGAGCATCTCAAGCGTTTGTTTGAGAAATATGTAGAGAGCACATTGAACTTTAAGAAGAACAACTGTAAGGAGCTGATCCCCATCACTGAACTCAACGGAGTCACATCACTCTGCCGTCTCTATGACTCTCTGGCCAAACCCAACAATGGGGTGAGACACGTAGGATGCAATCTGTAACATCCACTGCACATTGTAATCCTCACTATGGACACCTGTTTTCTAGCAACACTTAAATGTTGATCTCACAGTAAATGGCATTTGGCATAACTGACTTAAGACTGAAATTAAGCCATAAATGATCTAACTCCAACCCTACACATTAGTAAATAAATCCCAAAACAAAGGCTGACATCATCTCTCAAGCATCAGAAGCTCCAGCCCATTCTTAAAAACAATGTAATTTTCTTTCTCTCCCTTTCTTCAGGTGAACATTTCCGACAAAGAACACTTTGGTCGGATGGTGGAGCTCTGGTTCACCTTCAGCCTTATCTGGTCTATCTGTGCCTCTGTTGATGAGGATGGACGCAAGAAGATGGATAACTTCCTACGGGAGATCGAGGGCACGTTCCCTATCAAGGTCTTCTGCAGAGCATATTTGTTTACACACTTATGACACGTACAAAGTCAGTCAGACTGCACTCTAGCTCATCATTAGGCTGTTTAGTGTACTTTTATGTTAAGTATACTGTAACTTGCAACACACCTGTGACTAAACTATGTTTTGCAAAAAAAAAGAAGCAGACAAAGGGCTGCCAGAGCTTTTTATGTGGAGGAGTTTTGCAGGCTAACAGGCTACTATGATACTGAAAGACTAGTGACAAATGTATCCACAACTACAAGAACTTCAACCACAGCAAGAGTTGATGTTGCATATGTAGCTAGAACTATGAGTTTACAGCATGTTTGCCCGTAAAAAAAGCAGTTGCTCTTCTGTTTAGGTTGATAGTCCTCCTCTGTGTCACTAGTTAGTCCCACATCACAAGGGTCTTGTTTTTCTTCGCCCATTACTCGATGAGTTGGCTATTACATTATATCAATGTGACGTGTAGATGGTTTTAGAGCTGAAAACCTTAGATGGATTCATATAAGCATTTTAAACATTACTAATGACAGATAATACTGTACACACCAGCCGCATGCCTAACAGCAAACTGAGATATCTGTCTTTAGCCAGCACCAGTAGTCTCTGAACTTTTTATGGATTGAACTCTTTCATTGTGAACACTCTCAGGACACGGTGTACGAGTACTATGTTGACACCAAGAACAAAGCCTGGGCTTCTTTCGAAGATAAACTGCAGAAAGGCTGGCGCTACAATGCCAAGTAAGTAACCAGATTTTATGTACCTGACTTTAGCTACGCATGTGTCTGTGAGTGTGTGGATGTTTTATCCATTTCACTGTCTGTCAGTTCAGTCACTACACTTTTAAAACTGAACAAGACACACATGATATAACCTATCACTAACATCTGAGATACATCTATATCTCTACCTCTGCAGTGCTCCATTCTATAAGATCATGGTTCCTACAGTAGACACAGTTCGCTACAACTTCCTGGTTAAGGCTCTGGTGTCGGGTCAGTACCCTGTGCTGCTCACTGGGCCGGTGGGCACTGGTAAAACCTCAGTGGCCCAGAGTGTCCTGCAAGGCCTGGATAACTCCAAGTGGGCTGCCCTCACTGTCAACATGTCTTCACAGGTTGGTGCTGTGTGTGTGTGTGTGTGTGTGTATGTGTGTGTATGCTAGTTCTGAATCCTTGATCTGATCAAACAAAGATCGTTTTGGCTGATACTTAATTTGTCAAGGCTCTAGTGAGGATCAATACATAGGGTTAACAATAATGTTTATAATAATGAGTTTGAGTTAGCTTTAGGTGGGATAAAGGAACATTATGGTGAGGGTTGATGTTACCTACAGTATAGGACATAGGGAATCTAATAAAGGAATAGTTCAACATTTTGTCATACATTTCTCTATTCCATAATCTATAGATGCCACACATGCACAAATTTCACCCATATATGAACAGGCAAACAAACACATATCATTGAATTTAAGGAACTGATTGTGAATTAGAATGAGATCCTCTAGTGCATTTCCATACAAGAAAACACCTGTGCTCTGGCTGAACATCTCACCTATCAACTAAATATAACCTTGGACAAGCTCACTGGCACATGAAATGTAGCAATGCAAAGGTGAATGAGTACAAGTATTGTATGTATCTGTGTGTATTCCCCTGTATGTGTGTGTGTGTGTGTCTGTGTCACTGTGTAGTGAGTTTTAGAGTGAGAGAGAGCATCTGCTTCCATCTGACCACGTGATAGCTCTGAATAGCCTCCGCTACAGTTAGAGTAAAATGACACGTTGCTCCAAGATGCTACAATTAGGCTGAGTCACGTCAGTGCTGCACAGTCCTGATGAAGGGCTATTAGAGAGCCAGGGATGATGGAAGCACTCATCACCCCCCCCCACCCTTACCATCATTATCACCATCCATCACCACAACCCCCACAGCCTCCTCCTTCACATCCATCACCATTACCACCAAACTTTCCTAGGCAACTACTCTGAGCATAAATCATTCTAATCTGGCAGCACTCTCCCTGCCATTTCTCTCTCCTCTCTCTCATACATCTGTCTCATACCATGTCATATTCATAGATTCATACATATTTTGGCATAAGTGCTCCTTTTCTTTTTCTTCCCTTATCTACCTCAGTTTCATTCATGTCTCCACAAGTGAATTAATTTAAGATACTGATAAAATACATTCACATAGGGTTAGGGTTTATCATTTAATTGATTAAATATTTTTTAATATTATTAGTGCCAGTGTAGATTGTTAGTGTCAATATCTCACATACACACAGAAAAATTGTTGATTTTCTTCTCCATAGCAGGATTTTGAAATTATTTTAGGAATTGAATTAGGAATAGATGTAAAACAGTAGTCCACAATGCCAATAGTTCTCAAAATAGAGGTCACATGTATCCCATTAACATCCAGTTTGTCTTGTAATGAATGTAATGGCCAAATTCTGTAGTTCAACCCACAATACACTCATCACCAACAGAAGGTTCACAAAAACACAATTGTACACACAGAAAAACTTTTTAATATATTTTCACAGTACGGCTTTCAGGGGGGATTGTCACATTGTTTATATTGTTTCATAACATAAGAAGGTACACAACAAAACTTACTATTCTGTCTTTGTTTTTCTGTGTTTCTGTCTCTCCCTCCATGTATTTGCGACTGTCCAGACCACCTCTAATAACATCCAGGCCATCGTTGAGAGCCGCATAGAGAAGAGAACCAAGTGCGTGTTTGTGCCAGCAGGTGGGAAGCGCCTGCTCTGCTTCCTGGATGACCTCAACATGCCGGCCCATGACCTCTTTGGCTCCCAGCCACCACTGGAGCTGCTGCGCCTCTGGATCGACTACGGCTTCTGGTTTGACCGCCAGAAACAGACCCTTAAGTTTGTCAGGGTGAGAGAGGGCATTTTGTGGAGGGAGGGAGTGTGGTTGATCATCACTCTTTTTTTACATAATGTTTAATTTCATAGGTGTGTTGATATAAAATGCAAATATAAAATGTTTTCTGGTGTGTGTTGGAACTGTTAGGACATGTTCTTGCTGGCTTCGATGGGCCCCCCTGGTGGAGGGAGGACTCACATCTCTGGCCGCTTACAGAGTCGGTTCAATCTCATCAATATGACCTTCCCAAATGTAAGTCCTGCTGACTCTGGTTTCCTCTCCTCTCTGACTTTTACCAGTCACCACTGAGTGTGACAAAATTATATTAATAAAAATAGATTTATAGTTCAACAGGCAATTAAATATAGTAAATATGTTATGGAGTCCATGTTAAATAAATATAAAATGAAATAATTGTCTCATTATTGCATTCATATGTAGAAACAAAGATACACAAGCTTTATAAATTGTGTTTTGACTTTTGTCTCATTTAACTTAAAGTTGCTTAAACACATCACAGCAACCTCTATGCACGTATAGTGTAGTATATCATAGCCTCTACATAATATAGTCTACTTGTCTATTTATTTTTATATTTGAATTAGGCTATTTAGTTATAGTATATAATTCAGCCTTTAATTGTATTTGTTTTTTACATACCTCATTATTTTTGTGATTTATGCTAAGTCACAATGTTAATTATGTCCACTGCAAAATCTAACAAATTCTCTCATTTCTAACACCCAAGAGAATATGAATGATTCAAAGGCTGCCTGCAAATGTTTCCCCCTCTGCTCATTAACCACCTCTCATCTGCCTCCCCTCTCATTTTTTTCTTATTTTATTTTATTAAAAATTTTTGTGTCGCCTTATTAATCACTTCCTCTCCAGATCACTTGTCTCTTTTCAGTGTTTCTCAATTTCCTTGCAGTCGTTCATCTCTGGTGTTGTGCTCCTTTCAACTTCCCCTGCTCCATCTTACCTTTGCCACTTGTCTCCAGCTCTCTCCTTTCTCGCTGCTTGTTTTCATCCCCTCATTTCTTCTCGTACACTTGCCTCTACTCTTTTCCTCTCTACCCTGATTTTGCCACTGCCACAAAAGCACAAAATAAATGCACTTTTGAAAGTGGCTGGAGTCACTTGACACCTGAGTTGCCTCTTGAATATGTGAAGTGGACAACACAAAATGGATTTGTTACACCCCTCAGAAAAATCACATTCTGTTTTTCTTTCTTTTTCTCGACAAGTATGGCTTAGAAATCTGTGTATCTTATTGACATTGCTGTATCATTTACAAGATCTACCAAACTTGAACAGACATGTCCTCTCTGTATGCAGGATTCCCAAATCAGACGAATCTACAGTACTATGATCAACCAGAAGCTACAAGGTTTTAAGGAGGACGTGAAGCCCATTGGAGAGATTCTGACTCAAGCCACTTTAGAACTGTATTATTCTGTTACAGCTCGTTTTCTTCCTACTCCAGCCAAGATACACTACCTCTTCAACCTCAGGGATATCTCCAAGGTACACACAAGAACACATATAGATTGATACAAGTTAAAAAATAATGCACACACATGCATAAACTACCAAAAAATGTAAGACAATACAACTGGGGCCTGTTTCACAAAGTTCAACTTAGCTGGGCTCTCTATACTTAGCCTAACATTGGTGATCCAGGATAAACAGTTTCACTTGCTACGAGGCAGCAAAGTTTTTTAAGATTAACTTAAGGCTTATTTAACCTGTCTAGTTATACAATGTAGGTATCAATGGTATGGTCAAATCTCTATTACAATACAAAACACTTATCTGCACATTAATGTATATTTATTTTTTCCTGTGCCACCCCTTGTAGGTGTTTCAGGGTCTTCTAAGAGCTCACCCAGACTTCCATGATAGTAAAAACAACGTCACTAGACTGTGGATCCATGAGTGCTTCAGGTAAGGTGTGAGCATGTTAGCATGCTGATGTTAGATTGCACAGCAGTGCTTTGAACTAGATAGTAAGTACAGCCTCACAGAATCGCTAGCAAACACACAGGCACTTCTGTTGTGTTATCACTGTCTTATATTTGTGGTTAATGTTTTGTTGTTGTTGATTTCAGGGTTTTCTCTGACCGGCTTGTAGATCACAGTGACATGGAGGCCTTTGTCACTTTGCTGTCAGAGAAACTGGGCTCACTCTTCAACCTCACGTTTCACAGCATCTGCCCTAATAAACAGCCTCCAATATTTGGTACATTTATTACAGTACACACAAAAACACACTCATATCAGAGTGTAAAAATGACCTTACAGAAAAGATGTGAGATTAGGTGATGAACTGTGATTCAGTGTAAGTAAACTGGTAGATTAATCGCTACACCAGGAGTTATGGATGTGTTCATGTGTGTTTATTTTGGTCTGTGTGTAAGGTGATTTCCTGAGTGAGTCTAGTGTGTATGAGGACCTACTGGACATGAAGGGTCTAAAGAAGTTCATGGAGACCCACCTGGAGGACTACAACCTGACACCTGGCATAGTGCCCATGAGCCTGGTGCTCTTCCGAGACGCCATCGAACACAGTGCGTCTGAAAACACAACATACATCTCCACACACACACACACACACACACACACACACACTCAGATTAAACAGACAGCTGTGTTGTCTACTCCTCTCCCAGCACACACTGCAGCAAATTCCCCTGACGGATCAACCCACAGCATCAGTTCCACCGATCCCATTCTGTACCAGGCAATCCAGTACATTACCACAGTCAATCTGACATCCTCATCTGCTGTACTCTGATGTGTCTTTGCTGTGTGCAGTGTTCGCCAGTTTTGTGACTCAGGCCCAGTTTGAGACTCCTTTAAAAAAACACACCATGAGGCATGGCTAAAAGCCAACCTGTAGTTGAAAGAAAAAAGGCCTCTCAGCACCAGGCTCTGCCCTCTACATTCTGCTGTCAATGTGCCACTTTACCACATGCTACTGCAAATCAATAGCACTACATTACTATAGAAATAACATGGATCAACATTACTTTGTACATGGCTGTGTGTATTGTGGGTTTGTATATGTGTGCTGGGATTTCCATGCACTCTGAAGCTCCATTGCGTAGACCAGATTGTACACTAAAGAAAGGTTATAAAAATTGTATGAATGTAGATTCTGTCACATGCAATATTCTAGTGTTCTAGCAACTAAGCTTGTATGAAAACAAAGCATCTGAATATTCGTAAGAAACTCTTGTCAGCTGTGCAAGTCATCTCTTACAGGGCAATTAGAGGAATACTGGAAATAAAGAATTTCAGATGAATAAGCATATGGTTAGAGTTTATGATTTTTTTTTTTCCTCCACAGTAACCCGTGTCGTGCGTGTGATCAGTCAGCTTAGGGGCAATATGCTGCTGGTTGGCGTTGGTGGTTCAGGCAGACAGAGTCTGTGTAAGATGGCTGCCTCCATCTGTGAGTACCAGGTATTCCAGGTGGAAGTCACCAAGCAGTACCGCAAGCTGGAGTTCAGAGAAGGTGAGATGTTCATTGATGTTTAAGAGAGAAAGCATGACTGTATCTGATGCCGTCTACTCTGGATGTAACCTTATTGTCTGGAAATTAAAACACAGAAAACTGAAACCACTGTTTCACCTGAATTTAATTTTTAGAGAATTACCTTTGCCTTTGTATAGTCAGTTTCTCTCATCCCCTCTTCAGTCAGCTACATGACACGTATAGCAAAATAAGTGATTTTTCTATCCTTGCTTTCAGACATCAAGAAGCTGTACCGTTTGACTGGTGTGGACAACAAACCAACAGTCTTCCTATTCAATGACACCCAGATTGTAGACGAGTCCTTCCTAGAGGACATCAACAACATCCTGAGCTCTGGAGAGGTGCCGAACCTCTACAAGCAGGATGAGTTTGTTGAGGTCTGTACTGTCTTCTTATCTTTCTGGCCTCCAGTCTGTCTGTCTCTGTCTATTACCAGCATCATTTCCATGTTCTGAAGTTAGTTAAAACCTATTTCCAATTCATATAACATGTATCTGTTCTTTGTCTACCTCTAGGTATGCAATGCCCTGTCAGAGTCTGCCAGGAAGGACAATGTGGTGGAGACTCCTGACTCCTTGTTCAGCTACCTGATAGAGCGAGTCAGGAACAACCTGCACATAGTACTCTGCATGAGCCCAGTGGGAGAGCCCTTCAGGTAGATTCTGACACTGTTCCCTGCAGCACACTGTGCCCAATAAGATATCCTGGTACACAATATGTTCCTGACTCCTCTTGCTACTCCTCTCCTCTGTTGGCACACACAGGCTGATGAAAAATGGCACGGTATGAATCACACTGTAGTGCTCATAAGCTGAAGAGCTGGAGATTACATCAAAGTATTTTCATTTCATTGTGATTTTATTTTATACACAAGTAATACTGGCCTTCCCACTATTCTATATTCTGTATTTCCTTTTGATCCATACAAGATCCAGCAGCTGATACACCCAAGTCACCGGTGTCCTCCTAGTATAACCAAAGACACTACGTCAACATGGCTTTTCTACTTAATTTTAATCATGGAACCATTTTAATGATGCAAACAAAGTTAACTGAAATATGGTGGTGGTTCTGCATGTATCAAGTGACTATTACCTACAGGGCCTTTCAGCAACACCTCAAAATTACAGTGAGAACAGTGAATCATGCCTCACATTGAATCAACATATTAATGGCCGATTGAGGCTTGGTGTCGAACGAATTAAGTCCAGTAAGCTGGGTGATGCTGTATCTAAGACCTGAGGCTCGCTGTAATTGGAGTTGACAGGGTCGATGCTGTGGCAGAGAAGGTCAACACACACATGCAGCATGCACACAGAAGGACACACATTTTCTGGTCTTCATTTTATGTTTTTCTCTTACCCCTGTCTCACACACATTTCCTCTCCCAAAAAAACACCTCTTATCCCTCTAGCATTGATGCCCTGGTTGTAATTATTGGCACAGGGTAGTGGTCACACATAATGCTGCTAATTGGGCTGACAGGCACCATTATCCAGAGCTAATCATCATTCCCTGGTTGACGATTTGTCCTGGCCCTCTGACCACTAGCTGTTAGCAGGATCCATATCACATTGCAAGAGCTCAGGGAGCCCTACTACACCAATTAAGCAGCTAACCTCACTGACTCACACTCTGGCCTACTCTGCTGTACCTTACTTCCAAAATGGGTCTGTGAGGAGCTTTTGTGTCATACTGCTTAAAGCTAATGTTCTTTACACAGTGATTTTAAGGTACCAATTTGAAAAGGCAGCCTTTTGGAGCAAAGAACAACATTTCATTGAATGATTTTGAACCATATCCATGGTGCATAATGGCTTAATCATTTTCTTCGATTGTTTGTTCCTAACCAGTTGCCAAATGTACCTGCACTAATTTACAACCCCTGTGTCCACAGGGCCATAATGGGGATTGTTATATCCACAGATTACATTTGAATAACATTTATAAATTGTTGTTTGCCAACAGGAACCGCATCCTGCAGTACCCAGCGCTCGTCAACTGTACCACCATTGACTGGTTCTGTGAGTGGCCCAAAGATGCCCTGCTGGAGGTGGCTGAGAGGTACTTGGATGGACTAGAGCTGGGCTCCATTGATGGGGTGAGGCATACATACAGACACACACAATTTTTATATGTGTGTTTGCACAAAAGTTTAATATTATGAAAACTCTTGCAGTATGAAAACTGATTTATGAAAAAACGGCAAGTTTTGAAAAAAATAATCTGTGTTACACATATAACAATTACCACATCAATGAATAAATGGTAAATAATCTGACCCCTGAAGTTGTATTCTAATTGTTTGAGTATCAGATTTGAAACAGGTTTGATTCATCAGATGTTAACATTTCTGCATATGGTTCATAATGTTGTAGATCCAGACGAAGGTGGCCAGTATCTTTGTGACCACACACCAGTCAGTTGCACAGATCTCCCAAAGAATGAAGTTGGAGCTGAGAAGACATAACTACGTGACACCCACCAACTACCTAGAGCTGGTGTCTGGATACAAGAAGTAGGCACCTTAAAATATACTCCCCCCATTGTTATTGCTTATCTTAGGCTTATACTGTAAATGAGGACAAAACAGGCATCCTCTTACAACTAAATAATTATACATTTGACTAATTTTGATTAATAACACCTGTCTGTGTTACAATCACCTTGTCTCTCATCTGATTGAGGGTATATGGATAGAAGTTGTAAAGCCCCTTGAGGTTAATTTGTGATTTGAGCTATATAGATAAAAATTGACTTGACTTGATTGTGTGTGTATTTGTCCATCCAGGCTGCTGGCAGAGAAACGCAGTGAGTTGGGGGAGCAGGTGAGCAAGCTCCGTAACGGTCTTTTTAAGATCAGTGACACACGGGAGAAGGTGGAGGCCATGTCTGTAGAGCTGGAGGAGGCCAAGAAGCAGGTGGCCGAGTTTCAGAAGCAGTGTACAGAGTACCTGTCCGTCATTGTACAGCAGAAGAAAGAGGCTGACAAGCAGCAGAAGGTAAGCCTTGTGCTGGATAGTAGACACATTTACATGTACACAAATTATTCATCAGATTACAGTAATAGTTTGATCAAGGTGTTTACATGGGATTATTGGTTCATTTTTGTGTGTGTTTCTGTTGAGGCGGTGAGTGCTAACAGTGAGAAAATTGGGGCAGAGGAGTTACAGTGCAAAGCCATGGCTGACAATGCACAGAGAGACCTGGATGAAGCCCTGCCTGCCCTAGAAGAGGCAATGAAGGTATATCTATGCACTGTTATCTGGCTCAGTCCTGGCTGTGCCTCTCTCTCTCTCTCTCTCTGGGTAATTTTGTCTTTACAGTATGTGTGCAGTTTCTTCATTATTATGTCTAGTTGATTAATTTCTTACTTCTCCTCTGCATTCAGACTGTGTAAGCACCCTGTCATTTGAGTGTGAGCTTTCTGTCTGTCTAAATTTTAATTAAATGACTCAGAAAAGCAGTATACCCTGCCTTCTTACATCCATACATTATCTGTCCCTTCATATTTTTGCACATAGGCTCTGGAGTCTCTGAATAAGAAGGACATGACGGAGATCAAGTCATATGGCCGTCCCCCAGCACTGGTGGAGACAGTGATGCAGGCTGTTATGACCCTTCAGTGCAAGGAGCCAACCTGGGCGGAAGCCAAGAGACAGCTGGGTGAGAGACAGCAACAGTGCAGAATTTAGAGATAAATTAAGAGTATTGGAAAAATTTGGCAAAGAAACACCTTCATTTGGAGAAGTCAAGCGAACAGACAGGAAAGATTAACTGGAATGAAGGGGACTGTATAATATAGGAGTCCCCTCTGTAATGCCATTGTTAAATTTGCTCTTTCTTTCTGATTACCCTGCTTTTTTTGACTCAACACTTTTGAGTTTTCCTCATTTTTGCCATTATAACAATTGATTGTGATCAAAATTCCTATTAAGTTTATTATAGAGCCTTTATAGCTCTCAGTTTGTAAGGTACAGTCCTCTCCAATTCAGTGAGGCAAACAGAAACAGACATACACATTGATGTTCTCAATATTGCCCAATGTGACATGTTTTGTTTGGTCACCTGGGTACAGTACATAATTGTACTTTTGATGGTACATATAGTGGCACAAAAATTGACTTGCAGGGAATCTCTTCAACAACAACAATAAGGCAGTAGGGCCCTAATTACTCATGAAGCAGTTATTCTGTAACTTTCTCTGCACACACCTTCCTCACACACGACAAACTGTATCTGTTTTGTGATCTTTGTGATAAACACTACACTGTTTATATCACTTTGCATAAAGGCTTAGAGCAGATGAAAATTGACTACAAGTTTTTTTGATTAGATTATGCTTACAAAAGAATAGATACATTTTATATCTATTTTAACAGGTGCTTTACATGAGGACAACACTTCTTTCCTTTTGAGAATCATGAAGCATAGGAAATCAACCACTGAATCAAACTGAGAGCTACAAAGAAGTAGAACTGAGAAAAAAAAATAATTTTCATGTTCTCTGATCCGTGTGACTTTGAAATGTTTTTGGCAGGTGAGGCCAACTTCATCAAAACGCTGGTAAACTTTGACAAGGACAATATATCTGACCGTGTGTTGAAGAAGATCGGTCAGTACTGCAGGCAGGTAGACTTCCAGCCAGACATCATCGGCAAAGTGTCTCTGGCTGCCAAGTCCCTTTGCATGTGGGTCAGAGCCATGGAGGTAAGAGGGTGTCAGCTAGCTACCGGCACACAGTCACACGCACAAATGTACTTTCATACATGCTTACAGTTATGTATAGAGAACAGAAATGCACAAGCACAAGGTAGTAGTTTAGTAAGACTGCTATATGTATTTATGAACATAAACATATGAGGCAAAACTAAATTAATGGATCCAACGATTTTTCCTCCAGGTCTATGGGCGTATCTACAGGGTGGTGGAGCCAAAGCGGGCCCAGCTGAATGCTGCCACAGCTCAGCTGGCAGAGAAACAGGCTGCACTGGCTGAGGCCCAGAACAAACTGCGAGAGGTAAGGAACACAGTGCATCTACAGTAGCAACCAGCCTGATAGATGTTTAGACACTAGTTCAAGTCAAGTAATGTTTACATACAACAGTGGAATTAAAGTCCGATAAAATAAAGTCTAAAGAGGTAAAGTGTTGGTTCATGAAAAAAATCCAATAGCAGTTCTTTGCAGGGTTCTGAATTAACATGGAGATTCAAAGACGGGTTTAAATCTTTGCAGCAGAGAAGACCCAACTCCTCTAAGTGGGCCAAGGGGAAACACTTAGTGACCCTGACACTCACGTATAACAGGAGAAGCAGGGTTCAGCTTATCTCAGGAGAAAATCAGAACCCCTTGTAATTCTTAAAGGGCTGTGATTGCTTTGACATGGTGCCCTATCCACTAAACTCATCATTTGGATTACATACATCTGAATATCATCAGCGTGAGAGTGGACATTTATGCCAAAGCTATGAATTAGGTCACAGTAGGGTACACCCACTATTACTGTATTAAACTACTATATATGTGTAAGAAGTTGCAATTCTGATGTTTGTGTTTGCACTTGCGCACGTGTGTGTGTGCACACATGTACATGTTTGTGTGTGTGTGTGTGTGTGTGTGTGTGTGTGTGTGTGTGCAGGTAGGGGAGAAGCTGGACCAGCTGAAAAAGCAGCATGGTGAGAAGTTGGCCATGAAGGAGAGTTTGAGGAAGAAGTCAGATGAAATGGAGGTGAAACTTGACCGAGCTGACAAACTGGTGACTGGACTTGCTGGAGAAAGGGTCCGCTGGGAGGAGAGAGTTGCTGTAGGCCACACTCACGCACACGCACACACACACACACACACACACACACACACACACTACTCAGTACTCAGGCCTAAAAATTGGTCTTTTCAAGTCAGCATCTTTCTATCTTTCTATTGTTTTAAGGGGTCAATATAGTATCAGACAAATCATACAATAGATTACTAGCACATATGTGTACCTTAAATAACCTGTGTGTGTATGCTTCAGGGTCTTGAAGAGAACATGGGATACCTTGTAGGAGACTGTTTGCTAGCAGCATCTTTTCTGTCCTATATGGGCCCCTTCCTTTCCAACTATAGAGATGAGCTGCTTGCCATCTGGATGAAGGAGGTAAGACACACACACACACACACACACACACACACACCACATACAAATACAAATATCCTGGTGTACAGTTCATTAAAATACTTGTAATAAACTTGTAATAATTCCTGTGTTTTATTCATCTCTCTCTCTCTCTCCCTCTTGCTCTCTGTCCACCCTCTCCTTAGGTACGGGACTTAGAGATCCCATGTTCACCAGGATTCAGCTTTGCAGTTTTCCTATCTAAGCCTACAGCAGTGAGGGAATGGAACATTCAGGGCCTGCCCTCTGACGCATTCTCCACTGAAAACGGAGTTATTGTCACCCGAGGAAACCGGTCAGAACATTTAGACACAAATTGTTTATTAAATAAGATTAGTTGTAGTCCAGTAAGCACATTAAGTTAAAATGCTCTACAAGTTTGATTTGGTATACTGTGATATTTAGTCTTAAAACGTTTGTTTGAAGATGTTTTTCCATGTTTTTTTACAAGTCTGCTGTCTGTGTTTACTTCCCTTTGTGTATTTCTGCGGTAGGAATGCACTACTTTTGAATTTGTTTTTCTAGGACTTGGTTGCAGACACTGTACAAAACATGTGTTATATACCGTAAATACAAATTGACTTCTTTTATGGCTTTCTGTTTTTTCAAGATGGCCTCTGATGGTGGACCCTCAAGGCCAAGCTTTGAAGTGGATCAAGAATATGGAGATGAAGAGAGTAAGATATGACTCAGCAAGTCCACTAATTAAACCATTCAGATATTACTGTCTATTCTGTCTCCACTGTTGGAGAGTTAGATCAGGGAGATTTGAATTTCTACACAGGAAACACAGAATTGTGTTTCATACCTCAAATTAAGAAAATAAAAAGAGATAAAGAACCTCACAAACACACCCGATTCTTGGTTCTAAGAAGTAGGTTTATCGAGAATTGTCTCAATAAGTTTGCTGAGGAAAACCCTTGTAAACCCCTCAAGAATGGGTCATGCCCTTCCTGGAACAGGCCCAAGGAAAGAAATGCAACTCGTTTTAGGGGAAACATTTTTTTGTTGTCACAAAGTAAGCCATACAGTTTAACATCAACTTCTGCTTTTCTGTATTACCTCCAGTAACCTTTTAATAAACTTTCACTTTATCTCTTTAAAGCAGTTCCAACCTCAGCTTTCAACAGGTCGAGACGGGTAATCGATGTACGTGTAGACTAACAGACCTAACATGAAAACTCTTGTTCAGGCCTTAGTGTCTGAAGGAGAGAAGCTTGTGTCTTGAGATCAACAGAGACATTGCAGTGAGTCCGTTGTGGTCATATTTAAGGAAGGCTTTTGATATTTAGGACATTTACTTTGACCAGATATTAGATGATCCATCAGCAGTGGAGAGCCCGGCAAAAGCTACAAAGAAGATTTTTGGGATTTTGTTTTTGCCAAACTATTGTCTGTCTGAAATTCCGATTTTCCTCCCACGCCACCTCTCCTCTCTCTCCTTTCTTTTCTCTGGCAAATTCCTCATTACAGTGTGTGCTATCTAAACCACTTTGCCCTTTGTGGTCTCTCTGACCTTTCACTTTCTCTCTCTCTCTCACTCTCTCTCTCTCTCTCTCTCTCTCTCTCTCTCTCTCTCCCTTGAAGTCTTTGTCCTTCGTCATCCCTCCCAGCTCATTCAGCTGCCTGTTCTCAAAGTAGTTACAGTGTGACCTTTATGGACAATTGAACTGAATGTAACTGATGTTTTTAGACATGGCTGTGGCAACCACTTTGGTCCAGACTGAAATATCTTGATAACTATTAGATGGATTGCCTTAACATTATCCACAGATGTTTACAGTCTGCAGAGAATGAATTATATTCACTTTTGGGGATCCTCTCACTCCAAACCAAAAATATAAACCTGCTGGTGGCACAACAGGAAAAGTCAAATATCTGCACAACTATGGGATTGATTGCCATGAAATTGTGCACAGACATTCATGCCCCCTTCAGGATAAATCCTCCTGACTACCGACATCATCAGGTCAAAACTTCTGTCTGTCCAATGCTTAGTTTATGACTAAAGCCCTCAAAACAAATTACTCTCCCCTCAGCCTCATCTGCATTTTGTTTAGTGCTAATTAACAAATTGAAAACTAAGATTGTAGACATTATACCTGCTAAACATCAACATGCTAGTATTATTAATTGAGCATGTTAGCTTGCTGTTGTGTGAATCAGCTCAAAGCATTGCTGTGCCTAAGTACAGTACAGTACATCTTCCTTCTTATGCTAATTTGTCCATTTAAAGTGATACTTTTTAACATATGCTTTCATTTTTCTCTTTTTGTCCTCTTGCGTGCATGTGTGTGTGCACATGAGCAGGGTCTGAAAGTAGTAGACTTTCAGATGCCAGACTACTTGCGGGTGCTGGAGAACGCCATCCAGTTTGGGAATCCTGTTTTGCTGCAGAATGTCCAGGAGGACTTGGACCCCTCTCTCAACCCAATTCTCAACAAGTCCCTCACACAGATAGGTCAGACACACTCACATACGTAGATTCACAAATTGAAATACCAACTGTTCAAGTTTTCTGAAGTACCGGTAAATGTTCACCTAAATAGGAGGGAGTGTCTGAATCTGTGTTTTTTCCCAGGCGGCAGGCTACTATTGAAGCTGGGTGATAAGGAGGTGGAGTACAATCCAGATTTTCGTTTCTACATCACCACCAAGCTCTCTAATCCCCACTACACCCCAGAGATTTCTACAAAGACCACCATAGTCAACTTCGCCGTCAAGGAGCAGGTCTGAGTGTTAATCTGTTTGTTTGTGGCTTCTGTATGTTTCGGCCCTAGTTCATAATCGTGTACTCGTGTGTATACTAATCTGTGTGCACCTACCCTTTGAGTTTATGAGCCTTAAACCGTGTGTATGTGTGTGTGCTTGTGCCTGCATGCAGGGTCTGGAAGCCCAACTACTGGGTATTGTGGTGCGTAAGGAGCGTCCAGATCTGGAAGAACAGAAAGACTCCTTGGTGATCAGTATTGCTTCTGGCAAGAGAAGCCTGCAGGAGCTGGAGGATGAGATCCTCAGGTTGGTCAGCAGACTGTCTGTCCTGGACATTGTGACATCTCGCTTCTGTAATACATATTTTCTTCACAGTGGACAAAAAATCATTTCAAGTGGAATATTAAATTTTTATTACATGGGCTTGTTCACATTGTTTTTTCATTCATTTATCACCCACTGAGACTAAACCCTTGCTTGTGTAAAATTCAAGTGCAGGGGAGGCTACAACTATAAAATCACAACTACTATTGCTACGAGTAGTGGAAATAAGCAACCACCTAGTTCTACCCTATCAGGAGACACCTATTAATACCCTACCCACCAAGTCTCATCTAACAACTTTCTACAGTAGTATTATCTTCAAGACCACAAGCTGTGCATCAGTCAGTCAGGTGTCACCCAGTAGCATAACAGAGCAACAAACACCACACTGTGTATTTACAGCATGTTAGGTAACCCAGATTTCTTAAATGTCATGTAAACAGGGAACAACAACACAGCAAGATTTATGCTGTGAAACACTTTTTTGACAATTCCTTTTAATAATAGCTTATTAGTTATCACCTCACAGCCACTAATAGCAATGGCAAACACATAGCTCATCCTCGTCCAACTATAGTAGTATTTTGTCTTTTAAGCAGATAATGTTTTCTGAATTTGTTTCTTTAATGTTTTCAGTCCACAGTGTTATGTTGACTTTATTCATGTAGGGGTTTTTTATGTTGCGTATGCCTGTGTCCACTCCACCAGGCTGCTGAATGAGGCCACTGGCTCACTGCTGGACGACGTGCAGCTGGTGAACACCTTGCAGACATCCAAAGTGACGGCCACTGAGGTTTCAGAGCAGCTGGAGAGCAGTGAACAGACCGAAATTGAGATCGACTCTGCTAGAGAGGTGTGTAGATGAAGGGATTAGTAGAGATGAAGGGATTAGAAGAGAGGGGAATTTGCTGCATTTCACTGGGTCTCGTGATAAATTAAATACTGTCAGGGTTTTGGACCTGAGGTAAGACAAAGTAAACACTTATAAACCATCACTGTGTGGTCTGGAAAGTTGTGATGGGGATTTACTATTAATTACTATTAATAATTAATTAAATAACGGAGATATGTACATTTGTCACTTTGGCATACAGTATGAGTATATAATAGTGTTCTCTCTTAACAGGCCTACCGCCCATGTGCCCAGCGAGCCTCAATCCTCTTCTTCATCCTAAATGACATGGGCCGTATTGACCCAATGTACCAGTTCTCACTGGATTCCTACATTAACCTATTCAACCTTAGCATAGAAAAGAGCAAGCGCAGCCACAAGCTGGAGGAAAGGATTACCAACCTCAACGACTACCATACATATGCAGTTTACAAGTAAGCAAGGACGCATGAAGAGAGACCTTTTTCATGAATGCAAATTTCAAAAATAAGGTATTGATGGGTAAATTCCAGTTAAATGTAAAAGAAAAGCTGTATGAGCTGCTGTGTAAAACCTGGAAGGCCTTCAAATAAAGTGAAAAAGAACTGTTATGGTATTATGCTGCATTTAAGGTGCTTCACTGAGAATGTAATGTAAACTATACCTTATCATCATATGCCCTTAATGCTACAATAGTGAGCAATTTTGTCCTCGATGAAGAAGTTTATGTCAAGACTTATCAGCTTAAGTGATATAGAATTTTGAGTTTCTGATGTGATCAACCAGAAAAATATAAATCTTTTATAAATCTTTTGCAGATACACATGCCGTGGTCTGTTTGAGGTACACAAGCTGCTCTTCAGCTTCCAGATGTGTGCCAAAATCCTGGAGGTAGCTGGCAAACTCAACATGGATGAGTACAGCTTCTTCCTCCGAGGAGGACTTGTAAGAAAACAAAGATCACACACACAGATGTCTTGCTTTTGTCTATTTCATTTGAGAGAATCAAATAGTACAAACTTTAATCTTTTACAGGCAGCTTGGGACATAATACCCCAACAGACAGTCCACTGTTTATCTCATTAGGATATAACTTTTATATAACTACCTTTCTTTGCCAGTGAATTTCTCATATCCCTGAGACTGGACTGATACTGTGGATAATGTGTCAGTTGTTTGACCTTTTCATTGATACACTGATGGAACAAAGGTTTGACTCCTGATCAATAAATGTGTATGTGATTCAAGGTACTTGATAAAGAGGATCAGATGGACAACCCTTGTACCAGTTGGCTTGTAGACTCCAGCTGGGACAACATCACAGAGCTGGATAAACTGCCCAACTTCCACGGCATCATGATCTCCTTTGAACAGTATCCCCGAGACTGGAACTTGTGGTTCACCAGCGCTGAGCCAGAGAATGCTACACTCCCAGGTCTGTGTTGTGGAGGAGTTTTATTGTTTTTGTATTTTCATTTTCTTTGGCTCTTTGTTGGTGCTGCAGCAAATTCTTCCAATCAAAGTTGAAGTGAACTCAACTGGGAGTTTAGGGGAGAGTTGGAAAGACAGTCTGTGTGTGCTACTCTGTGGTGACATATCTGAAGTGTTTTGTTTCTGTGAGAATTTCGAACTAGAAAAAGACACCAGTCCCCTGCTGTCTGTTATTGTATACCCCCAGTGCTGATGCATTTGTGTCTTCTCCTCTGGTTTTGTTTTTCTGACAAATGAGGATCTATTCATTGTTGATTCATTAAAGAGAATGTGTGGGTCTGCATATGTGTGTGTTTGTGTGTGTCTTCTGCTGCCTGGTTTCATCAGTGGGAATTAGATTTGACAAAGTTTAGCTCATTATGAATATGATCACAGGAGGATTTTGCTGCTGCCAAGACTTTTCCTCTCATTATATTCTTTGTTCATTACCCTTTTAATGTCTTTTTTCACCCTCCTCTATTAATCCACATCATTTTAATCATACATCCACCCCTCTTGTTTCCAAACTGCCCTCCATTAACCCCACGAAATCCTTCCTCTGTGTTGATCCTCCTTCTAGGTGACTGGGAGAATAACTGTAATGAGCTCCAGAAAATGCTGATAGTGCGTTCTCTGCGTCAGGACCGCGTCTCCCTCTGCGTCACCTCCTTCATTGTTAACAACATCGGCTCTCGCTTTGTGGAACCGCCTGTTCTCGACATGAAGGCTGTGAGTGTCAGCTGTCAATCCTTGTTGATTCTTTCTTGAATTTTAAACTACATCAAGTTTTATTGAAAGAAATGTTCCATACATATCAGTTGTCTAATTCTATTAGATTTTTGCTCACTTAAACTTTAACAAAATTTCATAAAACCCATTAGAATGTTAATCTTATGTGTCATGTGAGTTACACCATGTCAGCCCATCTATTCTCACTGTCTCTCTCCTTCTTTGTTGACTCCACTGTCTCTGTCCCCTCCACAGGTTGTGGAGGAATCCACCAGCAGTACTCCTCTGATCTTTGTTCTGTCTCCTGGGGTGGACCCCACAGGAGCGCTGCTGCAGCTGGCTGAGGCCTCTGGCATGAGCAAACACTTCCATGCTCTGTCTCTGGGCCAGGGACAGGCCCCCATTGCCAAGAGCATGATCGAAGAGGGTGTCAAAAACGGTACAGCACCAACTGCTCTGTCTTTCTTCCTGCTCTTCTATCCCAGATTCAGATTCTCTTTTGTTTAGCAATGTTATTTTTTCCCCACTAGTGTGTTAGACTCAAAAGTCACCTGTGCTTAACAATGTGTAGAAAGTACTTGAGTGACGCATTTTCTTCTTCTTATGGTCACCAACAGGACACACAAATATGACTAGACATGACATAAACAATATAAACAAATGATATTAGCTTTAAAGGTGCTATATGTAAGAATTTGCCACCTGGTGGGATTCATACTCCACACTCCAAACAAATTGGGGGCAGCATATCACCATGTCTGCTCCTTTCTTTGCTGCCGAACATGGTTTCTTGCCGGGAGAGAGTGTTGGTGATAATAGTCACTTTACAAGAGCTTCAGCTATTGTTACGTTTATTGCAAAGCCCTCTTTTTCTCTGCTCAGGTCACTGGGTCTTCCTCGCCAACTGCCACCTCTCCCTCTCCTGGATGCCTGAGCTGGACAAGCTGGTGGAGCAGCTACAGGTGCAGAAGCCCCACTCAAACTTCAGACTCTGGCTCAGCTCTTCACCACACCCTGAATTTCCTATTACTATCCTGCAGGCCGGCATCAAAATGACCACTGAGCCACCAAAGGTGCATGCACCCACACACACACAACAGAGATGCACACACAAAGCACATAGTGTTACATACTACGGGACATTTGTACAGTACAACAGTTGACATGGAGTGTCTACAAATCATTTACAAAATACACGCTTACTGTATGGAGCCAAGATTTTAATTTTCTATAATGTACAAATAGACATAATTTTGGTTTCACTTTGATTTTAGATGCTACTTTTAAATTTGATAAAATAGACTTGAGATATCAACTATACAAGCATATTTAAATTATATACATGGCAACAAATGTACATAGAAGTTCTGTTTATATTGTCTTCTATTTGCTCACACGAAACCCTTTGCCCTCAGGGTGTGAAAGCCAACATGAAGCGTCTGTACCAGCTCGTGACAGAGGCTCAGTTCACTCGCTGCTCAAGACCCGTCTTCTACAGGAAGCTGCTCTTCTCCCTATGCTTCTTTCACAGCATCCTGCTGGAGAGGAAGAAGTTTCTACAGCTGGGCTGGAACATTGTCTACGGCTTCAACGATTCTGACTTTGAGGTTGGCAACGATTACTGAATGATGTCGTGACAATGATCATGATGTGGTTGTTTATGATGGAAATGATTGATTGTTGGGAATTTCTGTGTGGTTGATTTTTGTCATCTATCTGCTCTAAATCACAAATGTAGATTTTACTCAAGACTAATTGATAATGACAGTCCAGTTCAGAGCATTTTGATTTGCCCTTGTCTTGCATTTCAAAGCAAGTCTATTAAGATCATCTTCTTGATGCTCCCATACTGTAGGTGAGTGAGAGTCTGCTGAGTCTGTACCTGGATGAGTATGAGGAGATTCCCTGGGATGCACTGAAGTATCTAATTGCTGGGGTCAACTATGGAGGTCATGTCACAGATGACTGGGACAGACGTCTTCTAACCACATACATCTCTGACTACTTCTGTGACGCTGCCATCAGCCAGCCCTTCTTCAAGTAAGACACTGTAACACACACACATTTATTTTGCCACAGCTTATTGTATTATTGTGTGTACATACGCTAGAATACAATATATGTACTATGACTTCAAATCCACACTGCTTACATTTATTATAAAATATACTGTATAGATATAATGACTGATGTATGTAATAACCACACGTCTCGCCATGTGTCAGCTGAGATTATATATCACTGAGAATATATATTTATTAAGTTTCAAAAATTGAAATGTATTGCAGACATTATTTTTCCCTTGTGGGTGTACATTGTGACTGCTCTCATCTCACAGAGGCCATTAAAACTCCCTGCTGAACCTTCTCATGGTAGCAGAGTGCCAGCACCACCAAGTGGACTCCCAGATTGCTACAACCTAAGAGATACTGACACATTGTGGCACCTTGTTGACCACTGACAGGAACACTTAGTCCTTGTTTTTTTTTGTTTTGTTTTATTACTTGATGTGTAATGACATAATGATCCATCCATCTATTCATTTCTAACCAACCACCCTCAAAAGAAGAAGGAGATATTTTTGAAAGTATTTTTTTCCTCCTATTGCTCCCACATTCACTGCATCAAAACAAAACAACACATACTGTACAAATAAACTCTACATATACATATGGTTTATATGTATTTCAAGAATAAGTTTTCCAGGACTCCATTAATACAGACAGAATGGCTCATAGGAAGGTTTTGCTGCTGTGTGTCCCATAGTTAATCGAAACAGGTTCACGCAACACTGCAGTGCTACCACTTTAATATAAGATAGAGCGATAAAACATTAATTCAATACACTAACACTTGAGTATCTTTTTGTCATTGATGATATTGTAAGGGTTTCGCATTGCTGTACTTTCCTTATTACATCGAAATACATTCGACAAGATGAAAGTAATCTCTACAGGGAAATGAGGTCATCGGCCATTTCATTGGCAGTAAGATACAATGAAAATAGAATTGAGAGAACAATAAAGCTAATACTGTGTACTGAAAGTTTAAAAAGCTGTTTTCCATTAAACAGTATGAAGATGCAATATCTTTGTTGACAGCATCATGTAAATCACCAGTTGTTATTAGATTATTGGATATACAGATGGAGAATGTACAATATGTCTAGAATAAGCTCAGAAAGTGCTAATGTGTACTGTCAACTATTAACACTGTTAAATTACAGTATAAGTATGTCCAGACCATGCAGAAGATCATTTTCTCTTTTCTGTACCATTGTACTGTGTTATAGTATTAAACATATATGTGTCATGTATCACCTTTCTCCCAATCAGGTTGTCACCTTTAACGTCCTATTACATCCCCCGTGACGGTGCCCAGTCCTTATACAAGGAGTATATCAGCATGCTGCCACCAACAGAGCACCCTGAAGTGTTTGGTCTGCACCCTAATGCCAATATTGCGAGCCAGATTGCTGAGACCAGGACGCTGTTTGACACCCTGCTGTCCCTGCAGCCCCAGGTTTCAAGCCCCACTGCTGCAGGGGCCGGGCCCAGTCGAGAGGACAAGGTGAGGGGGAAGCAATAAGGGAGTAAGGGAGGGTAGAAATGTGTAAGTTGAGTGGACATCCACACACTGGCATATGATGAGACCAACAATGTTGAACATTCAGATTATATAACACCACCCCAAATGCGCTGTCACTACAATGTGGCTTGATTTGTCACCTTTAATGTGCCGTACACTTTTTGTTTTCTTTCATTAGATTAGTTCTAACCTATGGCATTTGCATGTTTTTTTCAGCATTCAGGGTAGTAAGAATACAAAGATAAGCAGCTGCCACATTGCTGAGGATACTTTGGCCTGGTGCTTGGATGGTTCTCTGGTCAAAGTTTCAGATTAGGACTGTGTGTTATGGATGAAATCCTTTATCACGCTGTGTATCACAACATCAGTATATATTGTGACATGGTAAATTCTCTGGAAATCCAATTGAAAAGCTGTTTATGGAAAAAATACAAATGTAACCAGACTTATTTGTTTATGTCAAACATTAACTACAGTGTCCTGATACAAGCAGAGATATGGTATTAAAGGAGTAGCTACCTCGGAATAAACAGTGTGATAGTGAAAGGACCAATAAATCCTGCACACTGTTGGTCACTTGTACTCACTTTATTAACGACATTTCAGTCTGCAGACCTTCATCTGGCAAAATTCATGAACATGATAAACAGTATGTCAAAATCTCTGACTTTTGACCATGTGTATTTACTATGTGTATATACCTCAATCCTCAATTCTGGATCATACTTTACATTTTAGCAACCTTGTGAAAACCTTGTGGCAAAAACATTCCATGTCTTGATCGTGCTTGTGTGTGTGCTCACTTTCACAGTTCCTCCTCTTCCAGTTTTCTTCCCTCTGGCTTGTAAAGGTCAAACATTTTCCTGCAGAGCAGCTTGAAATACTGATCTTCCTTTTTAACCACTGTTCACTTTGTGCCACAAAAAGTCTGTGATTGATATGTATTTGGTATAGCTGTAGTTATTGTCATGATAGTAGGGTCAAAGCCATATCTGTTTGGGTTTGAGGCAGACAGGTCAATACCTGTCTGCCACCTGTCATTCAGTAATGTATAGTTTCAAAGGCTCTACTCATGAAGCCAATGTCCATATTTAGCTAATTGTTATTCCCAGCAATATGCAACATTTGCAGATTGTCATAAATGTAATGAGATACAGATCCAAGAATCTGTGCTGCTTCATGGAGAACACTGCACTGTTGAGTTTTGAGACAGTATCCAAATGGTACCTGTTGATTCTTCAGAGATGAATCTTTTCGTTACTAGCAGGAGGATTCCTTACTGACTCTTGTCTTCATGCTAATGTTTTTTTTTAACAAAGGTCACAATACTTATTTATATACCATAAAACTCAAACTCAAAATGTTAAGGCAGTGTAATACTGCAGAACAGTAACCGGTTGAACTTATTGGTTGAACCAACATGACTTTGAGCCATGTATAGTTCATCATCCATCTCCTTTTTACTGGTCCTTGTGGTTATGACTGTTTGTGTGTGTGTGTGTGTGTGTGTGTGTGTGTGTGTGTGTGTGTGTGTGTGTGTGTGTGTGTATGTATTTTGGAAGGAATTGATAAGTGTGTTAAAGCCTGAACTGGCAAATTATCAAATTTTATGCAGGTCCATGATCTGAATCTGCAGTTTTTTTTACTGCAAACACTTGTGTTCAGTGTCCTTGTAAGTTGAACTGTCTCATAAGGTTTTTCACGGTGCATTTCACATGTTCTCCAAGGTGTTGGACCTGTTGACAGATGTTCGCGGGAAGATCCCAGAATTGATTGACTATGAGGGCACCAGGTCCCTCCTCCAGGACAACCCTTCACCTCTTAATGTGGTCCTGCTGCAAGAGATCCAGAGATACAACTCCCTGCTGGACACCATCATGTATGAACTTGTGTCTGTTTTTGTATGTTAGTGCTTGTTTCTTTGGGTTTGTCTGTCTAAATCTCAGCCTGGCATGTGTGTTATACAGTACCTCTCATACTGCAGTTTCAAATGTATTTGTACATGGGGCTATACCATTTGTGTCATGTAGAAATGGTGCAACTTTCAAATGAAGAGAGCTGAAGATTAGTAGATAACTCAAATTGTGGTTTACACAGATAAAACTAACGACATGAATAAACCAGGAAATAGATTAATGGAATTATAGGTAGAGAATAATGTGGGATAGAGAGAGGGAAGCACACCTGAGTACAGCTAACATTCAGCAGAGGGACAGCATACCTAGGCTTGCTACCTGATTACTTACATTGTTTCTCACCTTCAATGGGGTAGTTAAACCAATCACGCTAGTGTAATTGATTGCAATGTATACATCAAAACAAACCAGTAATTTTCAAGGCAAATCTGCAACACAAGGAGGCACCAGCATCAAAGATGCAAAGAGGCAACAAGCGACGCAAAAACAGGAAGTGGACAAAATGAACTTCATGCAAATGTCTTAAGGCTTGTTGGAACCACAACTCAGGCTAAATAATAGCGCTTGTATTGGTTCCCTCAGAAAACAGTCACAGTCACAGTTCATCACCCAGTCATTGCTGAGTATGTCAAAAACAGTTTGAGGGAGACAGTGTTCCTCTTTGTATCTGTATGTCTGAGTACTGTCAATACTAAATACTACCCTATACATTACGACAAAAGGGGATAAAGGTAAGAAATTTCTTACTCTAACTGTTTATGTTTGTGTATTAGTTCGTCCTTAGTGGAGCTGGAGAAAGGAATCAAAGGCTTAGTGGTGATGTCATCCAGCTTGGAGGAGACCTTCCACTGCATCTATGACGCCCGTGTGCCACCGCTGTGGGAGAAGGTGCCAGACACACACACACACACCACCCACAATAAACCCACACACACCCACACATCTAACATCAAACAAGTTCTTTTGAGGTTACAGAACATATTTATGCTTTAATTAGTGTGATTGCTGTGCAGAAGCAATACTTTCTGTTCTTATTTTAATTCTAAACTAAATACTTAATTTCTCACTTCTAATAATATTTAAATGATGCACATACATGCGTATGCGTGATGCATATTTTTAGACTGCATATGAGATACAGTAACATGCAGAATGAGAGGTGAGACTGCACCTGCTACCTTCCTTTTCTCTCACTTCATAAAGTGGGTAGACACAGACTAGAACACACTTTACTGTACTGAATAATCTAGTATTGACTGAGCATTTCTTTGTGACGGTCACAGGTAGTATTTTAATACAGATAGAAAACTATGTTTATTTTTCTATTACTTAATCTGACTTCATTTACGGTCTTTCTCTGTACAACAAGTACAGTGCTGCCATCTAACAGAGAGCATTCAGAGTTCAGTCATTCAGGACTTTTGTGTATTGATCTTTGTGATTAGGTCTGATCTGCCCAAATCTATTCTGCTCCCTTCAGCCAGTCAAACAGCTGTAGGCCTGTCTCTGTACTGACTCACTGGTCTGTTAGTAAAGGCGTATTTATCCATCACTCTGCCTGGCTGCACAGACACACACTTATTGTTCTCCTCTGTCCAACCACAGACACACACATACACACAGATACACACATGCACACACATACACACACACACACACACACACACACACACACACACACACACACACACAGAGGGTGATGGGGCTCTGGCAGCATTCCAGCTGTAATTCTGTCCGAACGCTCCATTCTGGCTTCATTATCACTGGACCTCTCTTTACAGTGGAGAGAGAACACAGGGTGCTGTCAGCCTGGGTCAAGGGGCTCGAAAAGATTCTGGCTACAAGTGTGTGTGTGTGTGTATGTGTGTGTGTCTTTGTGTGAGTGTTGTGTATGAGTCAGTGGAATGTGTGTGTGTGTGTGTCTTTGTGTGTAGTGTATGAGTCAGTGGAATGTGTGTGTGAGTGTGTGTGTGTGTGTGCGCGTGTGTGTGTGTCCACTAAGCAGGGGTCATTCAGGGCAGTCCGTGTTTATATTCAAGTGTCTGATTCTGTCCTTATTATGGACTGTGTATTAAAGTATGTATGCAGATGTGTGTGTGTGTGTGTGTGTGTGTGTGTGAGTGAGTGGCTCTTCATCAGGTGGAGCATACCTTGGTCCTCAGTGGCTGAACAAAGCCAGCGTCTGTGGACTAATTGTAGTGTAATAAGCAAAGTAAACCTTCCAAGGCCTGCTCCACTTTCCTAAAAAGACCCGGAGCTCATTGTGCTCTAGCCAGAGGCTTATTACTGCTAGATGTATTGTATGTGCATGTGTGTGTGTATGTGTGTGCGTGGATCTATTTCCTTTTATAGGAGTATTGGACAGCTATTAGGTCTGCTGCCTCCAGCTGAGCTTCTCTATTCTACTGGCCACTTGTAAACTAGACAACTCTCTCTCGCTTTCTCTTTTTTCAGTCTCATTCTATTTCTGGCTGCCACCCATCTCCTCTCATTCACTTTGTCTTGCTCTCTTTTTCTCTCAAGTTGCATACTTTGGTTCACTCAGTATTTATTTTGTCTCCCTCACTCTGCATCTCATTCCCTTTATATCTTCTATCTTATGCTCCATCCTTTCTGACCTCTCTTTTCTCTCTATATTTTCAGCCTCATCTGGTCCAGGCAGCAACAGCATCCCTTCATAGACTTGCTGTCCTCCTTATTCACAGACTCGTGGCTTTAATTTTGACCTGCCTGCTTCTCTGTCTTCGGCCATTTTCAATCTGATTTCTTCATAAGTGTGTGTGAGTGTTTAGTGGCTGTACAGCATAGGTGAATGTAAGAGATTTTCAAGAGATCTGCTATATGAATGTAGAGAGGTTATGCATGTGTCACTGTATGCAGAGTCACTATGGACAGTCCCCTCTGGATGGCAAACGTTCAAAAATGCTTTCATCCTCCTAGACCACACAAGCATATGCATGTGTGCTCAAATGTCCATATGTTTGTTTTTATTAGGGCTTGGTTTGTTAGGTTGTGTATATTAGTCTAAATTGTTGGTTGCTCTCCAGGCCTTTAGCCCAGGCTGTGCACCCACCTAGCTTGTGTCTGCATATGAGTGTCAGGCACATTATGGAAACAAGCAACAGTAAGCATAAAATATAAACACGAATTTGCACGAGATGAAATCATTTTTGACAACCTTCCAACAAAAGTAAGATGTGAAAAGTAATTCAAAACAAAACACCCAGTCTGTCTTCCTGATTTGCACAGGCATGAATCCCACTCACTTAACCTCCAGCCAAGAAGATCAGAATCACAATCAGAAATACTTCATTGATCCCCAGGGGAAATCGGGTCATGTTACTGTTGCTCACATTCTAGAATAGAAAAATATGTATAGCATAGAGAAACTATAAGAAAAATAGAAATATATGTAAAAAATATGTGTATTATTATCTACATTTATATCTACAACAGTGTAAATAATAATTCAGGGAAATGGGATCTATAAATGTGTTAAAATGCAAGAATAGTGTAAATAAGAAATATTAGTTGAAATATACAAGTTATATGCAAGAAACGTAAGGATAAGGGTATAAAGATAGATATACAGGATCTCCTGTGGTTAAAAGTTCATAATTAGGTTTAATACCAGGCTAGATATCACCAGGCCAGCCCCAAAAGATGGTTCTCTTTAACAAGAGAATGGTGATATGTACGTCAATTTAGATGTGATGAAGGCAAGGCACAAATAATATCCTCTGTAATACTAAAACTCAGAATAGATCTAGTTTTATCAGTATTCTTGAGTTCAACACTGAAATGACAGATGGAAACTCAATGAACTTACAATTCTCCCCCTGCAATAGTTGTTTTTTTTCTTTTTGGCTGTGACAGAGGACCACTGTAGACCCACTGGCAGATTAATGGCAGTGCTCCATGGCACCTTACATTAAGGCAGTGCCTAAATCGGACAAAGCAGGAAACACATAATCATGTTTTAATATTAGCTATCCATTTTAAAAGCAGAGGCTTCACAGTTAAACATATGACAGGTGTTGTAATCTGCAACACCTTGCTCCCATGCTGTTAAGATTTATTATTTGCTCTCCTAAAGTGTAGAGAACTGCAGGGACTGTGTGTGCCAGCAGTTCTGCTCGGGACTGTCAGTGTAATTGCTGTTTTTAACAAGGACATTTGTGAATCTGCTAGCTGACTGACAGAAAATGTGTTAGTGATTTTGTGAGGATGTCCTTGCTTTGGTATATGAACAGCAAATACATTTGTATTTTTAACTTTTAGATAATGTTTGCAGTTTTAGCTTTGGGCTCTGTAAAGCTGTAAATGGCATCTCATTATTTTAATGTATTATGGATTAACTGATAATGGAAATGATTGTTACCTACAACATGGAAACAAATGTGTAGAAATTCACAATATGTTATATCCTTTACTTTTGTGTGCTAGAAAGTAAAACTATATATGATTAATTGTTACATACATTATCCCTCAGAACCTGCCGATGTGTTTGTATTACTGTAGATTCCAATGAATCATCTGTGTTTCCATACAAATCATGTCTGTTGATTACATAATATAAAATCAACCAAAACAGCAGAAGTTGTATTATCAAGAGGATTTAACCATAACTAAGTCCACGCTTTCTTTGTGAATTTTTACACAATTATCACTCCCTCACCCCTCCTGCATCCCTCTACATGTGTTGATAAGATCTACAGCTGTCATCAGCTGGGAGCATGAAATGACTGTAAATTTTCCATGCATTTCTCTTTCACACTCTCCCTTGCGTCACTCCCTCTGTCCACTAGGCGTACCCCTCTCTGAAGCCCCTGGCAGCATGGACCAGGGATCTTTGCCAGCGAGTCGATCAGTTTGCACACTGGGCAGAGACGGCCCAGCCCCCCAACTTGTTCTGGCTCTCTGGCTTCACCTTCCCCAACGGTTTCCTCACTGCTGTGCTGCAGTCCTCTGCTCGACAACACAACGTGAGAGTTCACACGATCTCATGCACACAGGCACTGAGACGGTTACACAGTGAAACAGCACATTAGGAAACACCGCTTGTTTTATCTCATCTTATTGATGGTCATATATTTTCAATGACGATTAAAAGATTGATTGAAGAACAGCTACAGTGATACATACAAAAAAAACACACTTGTTGAGGCAGGCACACACAGACATAAGAACAACAATTTCAGCACATTTTAAATTACATACAGAAACTATTAATTTATCTAACAGATGTCAGTTATATTGTATATTTGGTAAAACTAATTCTAATATGCTCCATTGAAATGAATAGAAATGTCCCTGTTTGGCGTTTAGTTGAGTAATAGTAACATCTTGTCCATCCAACAGTTAACATTGTGTTAATCTGTTCTTGCAGATATCAGTGGACACGCTGTCCTGGGAATTTATAGTGTCAACTGTAGATGACAGCAACCTCCTTTACCCGCCCAAGGTGACTCCGTACACATAATCCTACCATCAGACCAGTTTTTCTGAGTCATTAGCTTTCAGCTGTCATCACCATTTTCCATCACATTTTTCATTTCTACCCAAACATTGACTCAGTGTGTTTTTTTTTCTAAAAAACGTATTTTCATTCAAAGCAGCACACCACTTTGTGCCTCTCTCTTCCCATTTCTCAAATTCACTCTCGCATTTTAATGTTTTTATGAAGCAAGTTTACAATCCAAATTTTGACAGTAAGGGAAAGCGCTCATTTGTCTTGTTACTCCCACTCCAAAATCGCTGTCATTGTAACTCTTCATTTCTCACTCACCCTTAATCTTATTTTATTCCCCTCTGCATCAACTATTCTGTGCCTCCCCCTTTCCCATTTTCCCTCATCCTGCTATTACAAAACCATTGCACACTTCCAGCCCTTCCTGTCTTTTGTGCTCCTTCACTCTTGCTTCTTTTTAGCTCTCTGACTCTGTTTCCTTCTGTGCAAACTGTTTCTTTCCTTTCACACCACTCTCTCCCTTCTTCTGTCATTCTCCTTCCTTCTTTCTTCCTATGTCTTTTCTCTCTTCTCTCCTCTAGCCCCTCATCTCACCATTTTTTGCCCCTTCTCCTCCCTTACTCTCTCCCTCGTGACCCGCCAGTCTCCTCTCCCTTCCACCTCTCCCACTCTTTTTCTTCTTCTCCTATTCCCTTCCTCCTATCCTCTTTTTTCTAACTTTCTCTTTGCCTCTTCCCTCTCTCCTCTTTCCTTCCCCTCCGCTGCAGCCCTCCCATTTCCCGTTTTCACCCCTCCCTCTCCATTCCTCTCTCAATTTCGTTACCTAATTGGCATGGCTGTCTGACATAAACTTTATTTTTTTTTTTTTTCCAAAGCTGTATGCAAAATGTCACCTCAAAACAAGTGTTTGTATCTCTCACCCTACTCCCTCCCCTCCCTGCTCCCTCCCTCTTCTTCCTCGTTTCTCCACTCATGCCCCCTCCTCCCTGCCTCTCCCATGTCCAGGACGGAGTGTTCATTCGAGGATTGTACCTGGAGGGCGCCGGTTGGGATAAGAAGAACTCGTGTCTTTTGGAGGCTGAACCCATGCAGATGGTCTGTCCCATCCCCACCATCCACTTCAAACCTGTGGAAAACCGCAAGAAGATGGCCAAGAGTGAGCTGTTTAAGAGGGCTTTGTCATGGATTTCATTACTCAGGCCAACTGACTATCTTTCCATCTTCCATCATGTTTTATTTGATTTTATTTGAAATGATTCATCTTTGATCTCTTGTTTTCGCCATCTGTTCGTGTATAGTCTGTGATGTCATGCCCTGTGGTTTCACTGTCTCAGCTCTATGCCTCTGTCTCTTGCGTGCGTAGGTATGTACCTGTGTCCTTGTTACTACTTCCCTGTCCGTTCTGGCGGGGCAGGCCGAGCATCTTTTGTGGTCGGTGTTGAACTGAAATCTGGAGCTGTGACCCCAGACCACTGGATCAAGAGAGGAACCGCTCTTCTCATGAGCCTAGACAACTGAAGGCCTTAACACACACACACTCACACACATTGACTCTGACACATGATTTTACTAATGTTTAATATTTATTGTTTTGATCTTATTATTTTGTATACACTTTATAAAAGTTTCAAACATGTCTCCCCACGCTTCGCCTCTGACACTTAATTCTTGACTCTTTCTTGGACACATATTGTATGATGTCATCCGTATTTGTGACCTTCAGTTTTAAAAGGCCACAAAGCTGCAATAGACAGGAAATTAAATGTTACATTAATGCACAGTTTCTCTAGACTTTCACACCTGGGGTTTAGCAATAAATGGACTGAGTCATTGTTTGATACTTTGAAGTTGGTCTGACACAAATCTGGCAAGGTAACTGTCTTCTCTTTTTTTTTTTTTCGTCTGTTCTCTGCTGTCTGCTGACAGATGATTCACTCCTCTCCACAGACCTGCATCAGTCTTTCCATGCTGACCCCCTTCTACCCTGCTTAAACACAGACACTTACACACCAACACACACACACACACACACACACACACACACACACACGTACGCATGCACGCACTCACACACTCTGGTCATGTAAGTGTCTGTTGTGCTGTGTTGAATTCCTTTGTAATCTGATAAGCTGTTACTCATTGTGATCTGCTGTATATTAACATAACATACAGTAATGGACAACACACTTGTACGAAGACAGTTGTGGACTTGGCTATAAAAAAATATATGCAAAATACTTTCATCTCAAATTCAAATTCCCAGCAAATTATAATCATTGGCAATATTTTTAATTGCATAATATGTTATTTTCTGGTTTTGCACATTTATTGATGTGACAGACCTGAAAATGCAAATCACTCTAAATTTTTAAGCAAAAGTCTGTTTCTGGTAGTTTTACATCTTT
The DNA here is from genome assembly GCF_914725855.1 of Thunnus albacares. Taxonomy (NCBI): domain Eukaryota; kingdom Metazoa; phylum Chordata; class Actinopteri; order Scombriformes; family Scombridae; genus Thunnus; species Thunnus albacares. Next base: position 19,957,883 of record NC_058127.1, on the reverse strand, counting down.
AAACCAAAGAATATTTTAATTTCCTGAAAATGAGATTCATCCCTGGTTTGACACACCCAGACACACAGCGAGAAACGCACGCACGCAGGCACACATGCAGACAATGCGGTTAATCAAGGTGAGGTAAGGGATATTTTTATGCTAATTCACATTTCCCTCAAGCTGAAAAAGAGGACAGAGGGAGGGAGCGACTGAAGGAGAAATGAACCTATTCAAACAAATGAATTCTAATGAAGCTTTGCAGACAAGACGTTTGGAGTCGCTCAGAGTTGTGGGAGAGAAGGCCCGGACTTCCCCAATGGAAAGGACTCAGCCCAAACTCCTGAAAAGGGAGGGAGAGAAAAACAAGAGAAGGACCCTGGAGAAAGTGAGCCGGGAGGAAGAATGGTCCAGTAATGAGAGAGGGGAACCAGAGAGAGGGGGGCCTGAGTTCAAGGTTGTATTCAGACTTTAAGGATTGTCCCCCTGAAAGACCAAACACAGACTTCCTCAGGGTTTAAGAGCCTCTTTATCAGACCCAGGTCTCTCTCTCTCTCTCTTTCTGTGTGTGTGCATGTACACTGGTGGTCTCTGGTTGGGTGGGAGATGGAGGGGGGCACTCAAAGCAACATGCTGAATTCAAATTCAAATAGGCTTATTCTCAGGCCTGCATGTAACAAAAATATCAGACTTGGGTAGGTGTTTTATGGATAAAAGCTTCAGTTGAAAAGCAGCAGAATGTAAATGTGGTATGGAAACTTTATTTGTTACGGGGTGGCGATGAACTTGCCTGTCAAATAATTGAAGAAGAATGGAGTGTTCCAGGACCGTGATACAGTATCCATCTGTGTATCCACTTAGTAACAGTAAAAGGACCTCTTGTAAAATTCCTATGTTTTGAGGAATGTTTTGGACACTTTTTTGAACGTCGCTGATGAGAGAATTCAAATATTTTCATGTAAAGGAGTTATGAAAACTATATTCTCTGCAGACTATAAACCCCTTTTTGCTATTTTGAAAATGTTGTCTCTTACTATAGAGGATAAGCAAGTTGAAATGTCTAATGAGATTATACTGCCGCCTATGAAATGGATTATCACTGAAATTAAACTAATCTGCTGTTTACTGAATCTGTATTTAGGAGCTACTAGCCTTGATGGGTTTGCCTTGTGCTTTAATTTGATTACCCAACATGCTCCTTCCCTAGCTTTCAGTTTCTTGGGAAATGACAGAGACTTGACAAGATTTCCAGACATCTCCAAAGCACAACTTTTGATTCCTCAAGTGGCTCTTGGCCCTTTAGTAACTACCTCCAACTGAGAGCTTGACTCTTGAACCACATATAACAAGGGGAAAACCTGGTGTCCAGTTGTTCCTCGTTGAATAGTAGTTGATAATGGAATTTGGGCAAGTTTTACAGTGTGTTTGCCAGTGACTGTGGAGGCGGGGCAGTTAATGTCCAAGACTCTTCCACCGAAAATAAACCTGCATGAGGGAAGAGAGAAGGAGAGAGAAAGAGAGAGGAGGGAGGGAGGAGGAGGAAGGGAAAGAGCCTTTCAACGGGGACAGAAGGGAAAGAGTCTCCGTTTCAATGGAATAAAAACTGCGCAATTTCTTTAAGGACTGCCTGCTCAGATCGCGGTGGACCGTTCCTCTTCATGAAATGGATATCAGTTGTGTTTTTGGATGATTAGGGAATCCGTGCCTACTGCAACCCCCGCTGCCTCGGAGGCTACAGGAGCTGGCGAATTTTTACCAGATGGTCTTCAGAAGAGGAAAAAAAAAGAGCTGTGCAATCATTTAGACAGGCGATATGACTGTGCAGAGATGCAAGATCAGTGACGAGTGATCCGTCATGCCTTGCCCATGGGCGAACACATTCCCATTTTGCCAGCCTGGGCTGTGATCTATCTGCGTGTACAGTGCTCCCCGTGTCGACGTTTGCACCTAAACCCGTTATGGATGTTGAATGGGATTTCATGGTTTTTTTGTTTTTTTTTTGGAAGAGGGCTTTTAGGGGGCTGCGTCATCCGTGGCCGGGAAATGAGATGGACTGCTTTGCAGATTTTCCACTATTACACTGTTTTAACCGCGAGAGTCAGCACGGCACCTCCCCAGCAGATTTTTTTTTTGGATGGCTCATAAAAGGTAAGTAAAACGCAAATCAGGCATGCACGCTGACATGTGAGGCTGTGCTGTTACCTAATTATAACAGGGAAGAGCCAGAATGAGACTCCATTGAAAACAACCCGAACTACAGTATCCTCATCCTGTAATAAATCTTAAAGGACACGATCAACGGTACAGCAAGAAAAAAAAAGCAAGCCACTGTACAGTTAGTGTCACTGTTGGAGACTTAGATTAAATCAAGTCGTGTAAAGTCAGGATTTTGCAGAGCAGCAACACTGCATCCGAAACAGAAAGCTATATTATGAGTGAATTTGCATGAGGGGATGATTCAATGGTGTTATGTAATTGCTAACACAGTGTAATAGGATACACAGCTCTAACTTTACACAAATATGGAAGATAAGTTTGGATACTGCAGCAGTTCAATACGGATGTGTCTGTTTCCCCCAAATCCGTGTAGAAACTGGAGTGGGTGATGTCATGTTTTTACGGTAAGGAAGGAATAGTTTACGGGAAGGTAGGTCTGGAGTTGGTGATGTCGCAATCGCCTTGTGTTGATCTCGGTTTCAGGTTTATAAATGCATGAAAAAAGGCGGTGGATCGCGTGCGTGGGTGTGATATGTAACGCGAGGTTGTGATATTGTAGCGATTCAGGGTTAAATCGCGGGTAGTTGGGTGAAATGCGTGCTCGCTGGCGTTGGAGGAAGGAGTGTCGCATTTTCTTTCTGAAATGTCATGTGGTTAAGTTGTGGCGGGTTCTCCACTATTTCCAGGAAGAGCGTTTGAATTTTCTTCTTTGGGATTTTTTTTTCTGTCTCCACCCCTCTTGCTGTTCATGTAGCACTTCAGGATTTGTGCCGCTTGATGGCGCCACAGCACTGTAAATGAGCCAGGCGTGCATGGGAGAAATGTTTTGCTCAAGAGAACTTCAGCAGGGTTTTAGTATTGAACAAATAGGTCAAAACCAAAAGTAATCCAACAGCTGGCACCTTTTATCTTTGCCTTTTAATACTTGGCAGAGGAGTAAAATTGACTCCCACTACACAAAAGAGTGTGCTTACTGAAGCACTCATCCACTTTTTGCTGCCAGTCCATCCAGAGGTGTCAGAGGTCAAGTTTCAGCCACACGCTAGCAGCCCCGGAGCAGGTAGGAAATGCACTTTTTAATTTTGTGAATTTAAACACACAGCTCAGCGTGCAGGCAGCAATGCACAGTGAGAATGGTGGAGTCTGTGGTGCGTTCGGGGCCCCATCACATTGGCTCCCTCATCCCTCTTAAAAAACAAACTCTTTTCAAATGAGAATCCAAATGTGTTATTTGGATTTGTAGTGTGCACATTAAAAAGTGACAGATTAAGTATACTGAAAGATGTCAGTACAAATAATAAATTCCCTTAATTTTTGAGTGTGCTATTGATGGACTATTGTCCCACAGTGCAGTGCAAGTGGAGGGGGCAGTCACAGCTGCAGACAATTAAAAGTAATTGTGGGCAATGGTACTGAAAGAGAAAACAAAACAAATTAAAAAAGAAACACATCTTTGGACAGAGATTTAGCCTTAAATTTTTGTTAATTTTGTAAAGTTTACATCAGCAGCAGCTTTCCAAAGTCACAGTTTGATTGATGTCCTGCAGCTGTTGGTACAAAACGGTAAAGTGGTTCCATTTATTTCTTATGTGCAGAAACAGCAGCCTTCTTTATGTGTATTTATGTCTGTTTCTGGATTGCATTCATGTTTCCAGATCTATTCAAAGTCTGGTGGTCAGCTGTTTCCTATGTGTAATAGTTAGTGGACAATTTTAGGCTATTTGTTATTAATAAGATAAAAAATAAATATGTGGTCTTTGTTGCAAGTTTACTTTGTGTTACTTAGGTTACTCAGTTAGATTTTGCTTTTACAAGGAACTTTTATTCCAAACTGGGCTTTTTAAACAAAATACTTGTTTCTTCCATTATGAAATTTATCCGACACAGTTGTGCACATGTGGCAGAAAACTGACACTCACATGAAAATAGAGCCATTACTGTTTTCCATATCCACATCCGTGTTGTTTCATGCCTGCTAGTGTCCATCTATCACTGCTCCCTGTATGATAGACATTTATTTAATGAGTGAAATCAATAAGGGAAAAGCTTTCACCTGGATTCACCTCATGTTTGACTTTCATGAAAAGAGCAATTACATAATATCACGGCATCAGTGTGATTTTTCTACTAAGTGTATGCACAATTGTGTACATTGTAATAGTATAGCTATATTAACTGTACAAATCGCTTAAGTGCAAGATTGCCTATTGTCCTCTAGATGGCGACACACTCGCAGTCCAACTCAATATGATTGAGTCCTTTTGTGAACAGCTGCTGACTTCTCACAGTGCAGTGATGGAAAAAGCAGACTGTGGTCTCTGTGTGCTGTATGTCACTGTTAAATTGTCTGAATGTGGGCAGCAGATGAAACTACAGTATAGTAGTGCTGCTGTGGTCCAGGATTTGTCATATAAATAGCCACCATGATCACACTCTTGAGTCGTTTCTCATATGGACAAGCGTTGTCAGATGTCGTTCTCTGCTTGATTTCAGCTCGATTATTGATGATCTTGAAACCCAGTGAACCAGCCATTTCTCCTATGGATGTTTTCACAAAGCAAAACTCTTTGATCCAAACAGTTGATGCATATCTTTTCCATTCACAGAGAAACACTGAGGAACATGGCCAAGCATTGTCGTGCCGTCTTTCAAGAACCACCAGCTCCTGACTGAAGCCATAAATAAGAGGTCTGAAGATGTGACTGACTGGGTGTCCTAGCAAGAATATGTGAGATCACCGGCGTAGCCAGTGGAGTTGGACGCCACAACCTGGGAATGGAAAACACTCCACAGTGATGGTGAGATGGGCCTAGAATATTTGTTTTGTAGCATGGAAACAGAATTGGTTACTGTAGTGATAACTTTCCACCACGCTATTATATTTACTCTATTTGTTAAAGCCCATCATTGAATTTTTAAAAAATTCCCCTTTCATAAGCTCAAAAAGTCTTTAAAAATCTAGTAGCTATTGTAGCAGTTATTAGTTGCTGTGGTAATATTAGGTTCTTTCCTGACTAACTTGCAGCAGATGAATGATAGCTAATGACAGCAGACTAATTGGACTGATCCATTGTTTACACATTGACATGTTTTGCCTGCAGGGGAGCCATCTGCTGCACGCATGCAAGAACTCACCTGCTCAGGTAAGACGTTTGGCCTTTTACCCAGACCTGCCTGCCTGCACACGGCCTACAGTGAGACTTGGGATGTGCATGACTTCACTGTTTAGTCCTGTCAGGATGTCTGTCGTTTCTGTTCTGTTAGTACAGTAGATGTGTGTTTGTCTGATCATCCTGCAGAACAATGAAATGTTTTGACAAACTCAAATGTACCGAAATACTCCAACCAGCGGGTACAATATGCTCACGTGCACCCTGCCATACTGTGTTGCTTAAGCTATAGTTTAGAAGCGCTCCACTAAGCGTCGTAGAGACACATGAACTGGTTTCTAGCACAGCCTTCCTTACAGTTTCAGCCAATAAAACATACTTGAGCAATTTTGTCTTATTTTCTCCTGAAAGGACAAATATCCATTAGAAAGGAAATTCAGATGATTTTACACCGTGTTAGATGTTTTTATCCATCCTGTCTGCAGTACAGGCTGGTAGTTTTGGAGCTTATGGTGTATTTGGCGTATAGAGGCTTACCTCTGTGACACACCTCACATTGACTGAACCAGAGTCAGTGTGACTGATGATTTGTTTTTAGGGCAGAAAGAAGCGTTCTAGTACATTTACTTAGCCCCGCATTTAAAATGGATAGCCTCATTAAAAGTTTCCTTTCGTGATGTGATGGCACATTGTCCAGCTGTTACCCTGCTTTCATGCAACCTGTTGTTTTTAGTAACCCCCACACTCCTATAAAGGTTCTGCAGTGTTGGATTAAATTCATATGACTTATTGACTAATAAAGTTTTAAATGTTAGAATTGTACCTCAGGTTTTTTTGTCAATGTTTTAATAGACAGCTACTAAATTGATTGAGACTGGAGCCAGAGGCAAACACACACACACACACACACACACACACACACACTTTGATTGAACTTTACACATTCAACTCCCTCATTTAGGTGTACACACACACCTAACCTAACACCAGATCTGTTTCCTTTTCACACACACAGTCTCTGACACACATCTCAAACACACCCCACACCCTTCTCACTCACAGTTTTGATCTCCCTCTTAGGGACAAAGACACACATACACTCTCTAATGCCAACGTCTCCCAGGACCCTGCCAAGTCTCGCACACCTGGGGCTTTCCATCACTTAGCCTGCTCAGCTTTATTACAGACATTTACAGCTGGCCATGAATCAGATCCATTACACACATAAATGCACATTCACATATATACACACAATCCTTCTTAACACCAAGTAGACACCCTCCATTATGTTTGTGGACGGATACGCGCACACAAAGCACAGTCTGGCTGCAAGTTTTTCTGAGAGACAGGATGTTACTGAGAGGGAGGGAAAGAGAAAGGATTGTTGGAAAAAGAATAATCTACATATGAATATAACAATAGCTTGTGGTTTGTATATATGAGAGTGTATGTGATGAGGTTAACCACTCACAGGCTGGGAGGCTTGCTCTGTTAAATTTTGAGGGCATGTCCTCAGTGTCCGCCATCTTTGTCCTGTTAGCCTTTCCACTGTTCCCTCGTACTATAATAACTCTTTTGTACTATTGAACGAATCAAAAGTAAACAAGAACAAATGACCCAAACAGTGCAGATGAAGCAGAATAGCTGAGTTTTGAGTGTTAAATTCTTAAATAGGGATATTTTATTTTTCTGAACTGTAACTTTTGATTGTTGCTCATTTAGTCATGAATATTTCATGTCATAGAGAAATTCTTTGATTTGAAACCACGTTTTTCAGTGGCTGAATGAAAATACCGAGAACCGGTTGACTCATAACTGCAAAAACTCCAGGAGACATGGATTTCTTAAGCAAAGAGATTTATTGACAAGCACAAACTAGATCGATCAAGGAGACAACAGTTACATATCAAAATGCCGCATCAAGTCTAAAGGAAAAGAGTTAAAGCGTTCTCAGTTATTCAGGCGGCGCCCGGGCGACCTTGTCCCTAGCCACAACATCGCTATAAAATTGTTTACTTTAGCGCTAGTCTCTATGGCAACAATCATAAAGCCAGGTCGGCTCGACCGGGAAGAAGGCAGCCGTCTGTCCCTCCATTGTCTGCTTGTGTGAGGAGCGTTTCACACAAGACAAACAGGTGAAAATAGAAAATAGGAGTATTTCATACATGGCGCATATATGAAAATTCCTTCACAAAAATGATACTTCATATCACGTTATAGTTTCCATTTCACTAACAAATCTTAACAGTTTGTGGAATACTATTTACAGTTTCAGAATATTAGTATAGTATGAACATAATCAACCAAGTAGATCTTTGCATATGACAGTCGGTTGTCTAGGATTATGTTTTTCTATGAGGACATAAAAAGCTCTTAGAGGGATTTATGGACTCTAGTCTCTTTTTTCTTTATGTTGTGTGTTCTATTAGTGTGTTATTAATACTGTAGCACTTTGAGTTTCACTATGAAAGAGTGTAGTACAAATTCAATGTATATTTATTATTATTTTATGACCCAGAAGTGTCTTATCCAGCGTCTTTGTTACTGGTCCCTGTCTCTTACACAAACAGCTTGCGGTCATTTGCATAGTGGAGGTCATGCCTTATCTCTCACACTACATTCAACATGACAGTTCATGTTGAACGACTGAGTTCGTTAATCTGTTTGTGAGAGAAAGAGAACGTTACTGTACATTTTCTGGTACATGTTCCGATGCCGTCGCTCAGAGCAATCAGCGTTAAAGCCCTGTCAATATCCGTCTGCCAGACACACGCACATCTGCACATTCTCACCCTTTAGACACGGCGCCTTCTGTCACCTTCCCTTTGGGTTCAACTGTCATAGTTTATCTCATCTACTGTCACTACGGCTTGTATCTTTTTATACACAGCTACAGACATATAGGCTAACAATGTGCCATGATGATAATACTGTATCTGGTGGCCAAGTAACATATGTTGCTGGTTATGTTCTTTAAATGTTGTAGGTTTGGGTCTGATTCGCGGCCTTTTTGTGTTGCATTCCTTCTAGTGTTAATACCAGCAAGTCGACTTTAATACCAACAATAAATCTAAAAGCTATGATGATGTCACCATACTTGACTTGTAGAGCTTGGCAGCACCCTTTACACCAGGGTTTTGATGTTGGCTGGTTGTTAGTGAAATAATTCCATATGTTGCACCTGGGACCAGTTTTGTGAGGCTGTTTATTTGGACAGGGATCTAGTTAAAGACATGGTAGATGAGTGGCATATGTTCAGCTGCAGAATTTTGCCTTTCAGAGAAGCAGTAAGTCCACAGTCCTGCAGATGTTAAGAGGACTAACCCACATGTCTAACAGGGACCACATAGAAATCCCAGATATATCCGAAAAAGAAAAATCTATTTGTTTGATGATGAGTTTCAAAGAAATTGATTTCACATTGCTGTTTAGCTGAAAACCTGATGTGAATAATGAATATTCCTGTGAATTAAACGTTGGTGTGAACTTACTGCTGCAGGTTTGATTTCACCCACTGTCCAGTTTGTATTACACTCTCTTTTCATTCAAACAGGTGACAGTTTGTGGGTGTTCAGTGAAGACATGACATACAGATTTGTCATCTGTTTTTTCCATCTGCTTTGTCTACATCCTCCTCCTCCTCCCCTTTCTTCTTTTCTTTCTTGTAAATGCTCCAATCCATGTGCCATCCACATGTGCCATCCACCACAATATTCATGCTTTCAGGGCTAGAACATTTGTATTGTTTATATTTTGAATGTTAACTAAGTGTGACTATTTCGGTTATCATAACAGTATTTCTCTTGCTCTCTTTGTTCATTCAGTCTCCCTCTATCAGCTGCTTTAACCTGATGTTTAATAAAACCACATTTCTGCTAAATCAAGAAATAGCCTCAGAGCCTGAGAGTGAAAGGCATGGGATTTCTTTTGGTTTAAATATGACGGAGAGAAAGAGAGAGGCAGGAAGAGAGGAAGCGAGGTGGTGAGAGCTGAGTCAGGATGGCCAGGGGGGGAGGATGGCAGGAAGCAGTGGGTGAGGAGGAGGACAGGAAAGAGAAGGAGGGGGAGAGAGACTCCTATTCCTCGTCCTCCTCCACCTCCTCCTCCGTCATCATCAGCGGTGTCAGCGAGGGAGGAGTGGCGTAGGGAGGGAAGGAGGAGAGGTGGAGCTGACATCATCCACCTCCTGGAGGTCTGCGAGGGATGTGTGTCTTTCCACGTTTCAGTTATTAAAGCTTTTAACGGTCACATCTATGCCATCAAAAAGGCTTTTAATGCAGTTAAACAGCAAAAATCTCATTCAGGAAATCCTGAGTCTATGTAAAGAGAAGTGGCACCGAGTAAGACAGAACATGGAGAAAGGCAGTGATGGAAGAGCAGAGCTCAAGATAAGAGGATAGAAAGAAGTGATGCCTATCTGATTATATAACTTTCCTATGAAAGAGGGCATTGGGTTGATATGTGTGCGCATGTTCTCATGTAGGCTTTCTTTGTGGGCTGTGTGTGTGTGTGTGTGTGTAGGGGGTGACAGAGTTTGCAAAGAGGAAGATGCCCAACATGCCTCCTATCCTCTGCTGTGTGTTTGGCCCGGGTTACCCAACTGTCACAGGCCTCTGCTGGTACACTGTGTGGTTGTAAAGTGTGTGGATTGGCACACATAAACCAGTGTGTGTATTACTGTGTTTAATAGTGCAGCTCTACTTGTACACCGCCTATTTCTATGGAGTGTTTCCGTGGTGGTGAGCGCACCTGCGTCTTAAGACCCGCAGTGGTTTTAGAGGCAGTTATGGAGGTTAGAGGTTGTGGTAGTTGAAGCAAGTGGAGGGAATGGGCTGGTTGGGGTTGGCGCTTTGGTATATAAAAAAAAAAAAAAAAACTACAGGTGTGCATTGATGTTGCTTTTTAATATGATGCAACACCCCTCCTATAAATGTGGAAAGCTGCAATATCAGAAGGAAAACAAAAGTTATGTATTGATAGAGTGAAGGCAAACATTAGCTGACATATTTATGGATTGTACTTTGTCTCTACACCGGGGAGGTGGTGTTGCACAAAGTCTGAAGTTATATAATGGCCCTGATGGCGTGTGAGGTTGGGCAGTGTGTGGTTTTTATTCAGTGTGTTCGGCGTGGTTGACCTACTAGAGTAAGCCTTTATCAGAAGCTGGTGAAAGGCCCAGAAAATTAAAACTTTATAGTGCCAGTTATACTATAATGTTTTTGTTCAGGCATATTCTCAATTTATATCGAGTATATGAAGAATTATCCGTCGCACCTCAAATCATCAGTCAGTTTTTGTTTTGCTCCTCGCACCGTCCTTTGTTCTCGTCTAGTCTGCAGTTTCAGATTGTGTTAAAATACAACTTCTAACAAGAGACATGAGGTGAGGTGACATGAGGCCACGCAGCCGTCTGTCTACTAGTTCTTTAAAGTTGGTTTGACGCATCAAGGCCCTAAGAGCCTAAATGCCTGATCCCCTTTTAAGCAGGATTTGTTATTAACACCAAAATGGTGAGGAGTCACACAGGGTACAGTTGACAGGCAATCAAGATAGAGTTTCCAAAAATAATTTAAGGAAGGATTTTGTAGCCGTGCTAGTGGCTCAAAGGATGGTAATGTCAGTCTTGTCACTTTGGTTCAGACTGAAATATCTAAAAAACCATTTGATGGATCTCAATGACATTTTGTACAGACATTTGTGGTCCTTAGAGGATGAATCCTCCTGACTTTGGTAAACACTTGACTTTTCCTCTAGCGCCACCATGAGGTCGATGTTTGTGGTTCAGAGTGAAATATCCTGACAACTATTAGATGGATTTACATGAAATTTAAGATTCAAGGTCTTTAGAAGATATATTCTAACAATTCTGACTTTTCATCTAGTGCCACCATGAGGTAGACTTTTTAGTTCCTCTACTGAAACATCTCGACCACTATTGGATGGATTGCTGTGAAATTTTTTATACAAAAAGCAATAATGCAAAGCTGCAGCAGCTGTACACACATTTCTATGTTTGGACGTTTTCAACTTGTTTTTTCATTTGCCTCCATTGTACGTGTATGGCTACTTTCAGCCTACATGTTGTATTATGAGAAGAAAACGCAGGTCCAGTTGTTGCTGCTCCAAGTAAAGAGACTGAGCCGGAGCAGAGAGGGCACAAGATGTGAACACTATCTTCCTAAAAAAAGAGATGTGGCTAAAACGCTTACACAGGCTTTGGAAGATAGTGGTTGTGTGAGAAAAAGTGTAAATCTCATCAAATCCTAGCTTCTCCCAACTCTCCCAAACCAAATCCCTTTCTTGAACAAATCCACTGCCAAGCCCCCCTTCAAAGTAGAAACAAAAAAAACAAAAAAAAAAAAATCACTGCAGCTATAAGCTGTCTCGTGTTGTGCTCTCTCACCCTCGGACCCTCCCTTCCCACCATCTCTCCCCGTCTTTCTCCCCCAGCTCCTGTTCTGGCTTTCTGCCTCTCAGGTTTCTCCCCAACCCCCAGCCCTCTACACCCCCAGTGGCCCCCCTTTGACCCCCTGTTACCCCCCATCCACCCCCTCACCCTCCCTCTCCCCAGGGCAAGCCCACAGCTCCTAGCCCTTTGTGCCTTTCTTCCCCTCCCTCCTCCTCCACCTCTGCTTCCCCCTGCCTTTGTGTGTAAGAGGCCGGCGAAGGGAGAGAGGAGAGGAGGGCTGCAGAGGAGGAGTGTTAAGAGGTAGAGAGTGAGAGACAGGAGCTAGAGGAGAGGGATCCTATAGATCTGATGTGAAAGCAGAGCTTGAAGCCTTTTGTTTTTTGGGTTTGTTTTTTTTTTACAAACTCCCACTTTACAGGTGGATTTGCACATCAAGTGAAGGCTGTGCATCCACCTTACAGAAATATCGTCAAAGTCACCTTGTCCCTCTTTCCTGTACACCTGAACAGTAATGTACTTTAGAGATGAATACAGAGGGTCACCTGGCCTACAACAAACAAACAAACAATACTGACTAAAAGTTCTGTCCATTTTCAAATTAGCATGACTGACCACATGCCCAGCGTGACAAACCTGCATATGAATCACATTCATTCAAATTTTGTGTGGCAGTATGACACATTATTCATAATTAATCTCTACGCATGCTTTACATTGTTTACACAAACAAATGAACAGTTATAATGTAGGGACAGAACAAAAAAAAGGGAAAAAAGAGTTCACACAGTAGCTTTGTAGTTTGAGTTTCATTGGAATAGTTTCAAAGATTGTAAACTTGATAAGCAGCTCCAATATATACAACAAGACACTTAAGCTACAGAATAACTTTTTTTTATATTCATCTTGTGTTGACCTGCAAGTGGAGCTGCTGAGTGGACAGTACAGTGCTGTCTGATAGTAATAATAAACACGTGCACTACACATATACACATGTGCAAACTGATGATAACAGAACAATGACTAGACTATTAGTTGCTTTAGATGCTTCAGGAACGTGACACACGCAAGCACGCACGATACACACACACATTTTCCACTCTTGCAGATGGTGTGCTGACACGTCATGTCTAACTTTTAAAGTCGTGCATTCAACATGATACATTGCAAACATACAGCACACGCACAGACATGCATACAAAGGTTTTGTAGTGTAGTGCGCCCTGTGTAAAGCAACACATAGTCTTCACACACAGCTAGTAGTGAACATATAGACCAGCTGTAGTGAAAGAGCTCATTATAGGGGGCGATATAGATGTTGTATGTCTACAACGAAACCTTACAAACCTGAAACCTTTCAAAAGCCGTGCAAGTTTCATTTCTATTGCCACTGTACCTCAAAAACCACAAAGGCTTAGAAATCTGTCGGAAAATTCAGGCCAATCGTAAATGTAATGTTGTGTCTTCATTTTCAAAGAACATATTTGTTTGCATGACCTTAATTTATCTGTGTTCGAATAAAGCCCCTGTCAGCTAGCGTCCGCTTATGCCTTCCACATGCAACCCAGAATTTCCAACCATCTGCACAGACTGTATGTGACGACAAACATGTGCAAACTGTTTTTAAATGTAAACTAAACCGAGAGCGTGTCCGTTGAACATACCCGTGTCCGTGTTTTGGAGTATATCTCTTCCTTAACTACAACAATTTGAACCAGTTTTTTAGAATTTTTTTTGCACAGCTGTTCAAATGGCTGAGATCATGAGTCCTAGAAGTCACACTTCAGGTACCCAAAGTATCACTTGTTACAAAAATAGGTTCTGAGATCTAAATCCAGAGTTATGTGTAACCCGTAGAAACACATTGTGGCACAGGTCATCGAGTTCAGACCATAGTTCAGACGTTGGAAATGGACCATTACTTAGTTGAGAGGGCTTTAAAGTGAGCGTGAACATAGTTAACCAAACAAGGTGGCCAGACACTGAAAGCCTCAGTGTTAGTGTGAGAGAGCGTGAGAGTGAATCTGGTGTGTGTGAATGTACAGATGAATGTGTTAATAAGCTTGTTTCAGTATGTGTACATGTATTATGCATTTACTGTCCAAAAGCCCCATACCACCACACATGCATTTTTTAAAACCCAGGAAACAGAAAGGTAGGTCACACTGGGTGCATTTGCTTGTGTGTGTGCGTGTATGCGTGAGTCCGCGTGTATGTACAGTATGTGTGAAATCCACTTGCAGGGAGTGCATGCTCAGTAGGAGAGTATATTCCTGGAAAGCCAGCTGCCACTCCTGTTATCACAGCTAACTTGATTAGAGGAGCTTCTGCCGCCAAGCCCTCTGTTCTGAGAGCTACACTCACACACACACACACACACACACAAACACATATCGGGGGACCCTTACTCTTGTTGTAATTGAATCAGCCAAAATAAAGTACATTGAATTTCCAACTAATGCAGCGTCGTAACCATTGCACTTACAGCTTGCGCCAATAAAGCTCCATCAGTAACATGTATCGTGCACGTATAGAAAACTAAAGAAGTTTGACACATCAATATTTATGTTAATAAAGTCGCTGGGTAAAAAAAAAATCTATAAGTACATCTCAGAGACACTGAACCGTAAAAATATGGCTTCAGTCTTCAGGAATGTCTGGCATGCAGGTCTTTAAATTAGCTGTACCCTATGTAGCCTCTAAGATGGGATCATAATACATACTTTAACAAACCGTTAATGGAAAACAGCACTTTGCTACTGTTGCACCAATTAACTACAGCAAAGCAGAAATGTCATTTAGCAGGCCAGCCTTTCCTGTGAGGTGCTGACCTCTCTCAGTGATCATGCTAATCATTGATCACTTAGATAAACACAGACTACCATAAGAGCCCATTATTGTGTCTCCCAAAGTCTTCCTATGGACAGCACTTATAATTAGGCCCCGGGGTAATTGGCTGACTAATTGCTGGTGGTGGGATACATACATCGCCTATCGTCAAACCCAAGGGGAAGCTCTGCTATTACTTTTAATTACCTGCTGTTAAGTTTGACAACTGACCCCAAGCCCAGTTTTTATTCTGTTTTTTTTCTGTGTTTCTTTTTTTTTTTCTTTTTTTTGTTTTTGAGCTGATGGTCGTTTCATCTTCCGGGAGGGGAAGGGATACTGGATATCAACCTCCCCTCCAGTGGTCACTGCCACAATGGCCCAGATGGACCCTTTTCTGTAGTTACACACACATTCTCCCAAACCCACACACACCGCGGGGTGAACAGACACACTTCTCTTGTTGTCCTCCGCACTGGCTTTTTAGGCAGCAGACCCATTCATCATGTGTCTGTCTGTAGAGGAGCTGCTATTCATTGTCTCTCCTCTTGCTTATTCTCCAGGAGCCGGCCTGTCTCACTCACTCTCTCTCTCTCTCTCTCTCTCTCTCTCTCTCTCTCTCTCTCTCTCTCTCTCTCTCTCTCTCTCTGTCTACCTCTCTCACCACTTCTCTCTTTGTCTTTCTGCCCCCCCTCCATCTCTTTCCTCCTGTCTTTATATCTTTGATACTCTCCCTCCCTCTCTTACACCCTTTATATATCTCGCCTCACTGAGAGAACAAAGAGGACATAGCTAGTTACCTTGTCTGTGTCTGCCTCTGTGTGTGTGTGTGTGTGTGTAATGTTAGGGAGTCATCCTACAAAGCTAGTTTCTCCAGTGACACAGAAATCACTTGAACAGTTATTAGTGTTTTATGGATTAAAGAGGCCTAAGAAGCCAGAACAGACACCTGCTGTGCAGCTGGCTGCAGCCCTTCAGTTAATATCAGCAGCTATAATAGCAGCTCAAACTCATTATAGTGGGCACACAGAAGCACAAAGAAGCTAAACTATTAAAATTAACTCAGATTACACTGTACTTATACAAAATTCACTGAGATCACCAGTTGTACCGAACGTAACTTCTGAAAAAATGTTAAATTTCATTCATCCTCTATGCACACTTAGTCTTTTTCAGCAGTTTGTATATTTGATATGCAGGTATCGAAGTAAACAGTTGTGCCACTACACGCAATATGTATGTGTCTCTTTGTAACCATGTTATTTAGAAACTGTTTCGATATAGTAACCTGAAGTTAAAAAGTAATATTATTCATGACAGTTTTCAGCAGGTCATGGGAAATATTTAATGAGCCCTTTTCACAAATTGAAATTGCAACAATACAAAAGAACTCCAAACTATATACATATATTTGAGAACAGTATGCAGTGGACATGTGACCATTTGAGACCCTGTTATGGTGGATTTATATTTGTGTGTTAAGAGCTTATGGAGTAGCTTTAGTGCCACCATAGTTATTCCATAGGCTACACAGTAGGTTATGCTTTATGCCTATGGCGGCCACAGAGATACCACATGGATACCATGAGAACTGTGAATAGTGACCTTGGGTTGCTTGTGTTTTCTCTATAAAGATACTGATGCTGGTGGAGATTGTTGATAGCGAAGACAACATTAAGGAAGTTGAGTAAAAATGTTCTCCTTGCCAGTGACAAACGGCTAGCAAAGACATCTCCACTGCAAACCTGCACAGTGAAGGTATTCCTATTCATTCATCAGACAAGGCAGACCTTCCCACCATTTCTCTATATCACAAAATTGCTGTGGAGAGTATATTTAAAGCTCAGTATGGCCTGTTCATGGATAACATATGCGTCTGGTTTTGCATTGGTGCTCTCAGCGAGTGAAATCCGACGCTGAACTCTAAGTCAAAAATGAGGAAGGAGGTGTCTATGTTTGGACTGCATCAAATATACATCCAGCATTACCCTGCAATAAAATTTCACATCAACTTCAGTATCTATTATGTAGTATACAGAATTCTGCTTCCTATATCACACAGTCCAAGACACCTAAGGTTGTAGTTTAAAGAAAATAGACTGGGCAAGAAAATGAACTTCTAGCTCTCTTCTAATGCCTTAGAATCCTTTTACGTCACTAGCACACAACCTGCCCAATGTGATTTTGTTTTTACACACAAAAGATGAGCAATGTTAGCCAAGTAAT
The DNA here is from genome assembly GCF_914725855.1 of Thunnus albacares. Taxonomy (NCBI): domain Eukaryota; kingdom Metazoa; phylum Chordata; class Actinopteri; order Scombriformes; family Scombridae; genus Thunnus; species Thunnus albacares. The sequence goes on along the minus strand of NC_058127.1, from coordinate 19,941,119 downwards.
CATTTATCTTACCTGAGAAGACAACGCTGGCCATTGGCCTTGCAAAAACGATGCAGCTATCTACCATGAAGTTTTCTCCATGCTTGATGAGCTGCTTTATCATGTTCCTGATATAATCCTTCAGAATTTTATGCATTTTTATTTTTATCAGACGCCACAGGCGTGTAGTGTTGTCATACTTTTGAACGTTTTGGTGGCATCTCGACACGCTGAACTGCCAACTCTGTCAAATACACTGCGCTTGACTTCACCGCCACAGACCGTATGGGTTGTAGCTGCTGCAGTAGTGGACCAACCACACACAACGCATTAAATCAAAGAACGCTTGCAGTGATTGGCTGCAAGCAAAACCATACAAATAGTCTTTTTTTTCTAGATTTGGTTACAAAAAGGTATGGTTTGACTGGAGAAGTTTCAATACTACTTGGTACTGGGTTATTTCGGTCGATACCTTTAAAGTTATCGAGCACTGTTACTAAGCCGTACTGGAGTCGTGCATGCTTTATCCATGAATGTTGCTGCTTTAATTTACACTTGACCCGTGGAGGAAGAGTTATTAAAATGTCACCAGGTCTCTAGAAGGCAAACTGCCAGAGCAGCTTTTACAGTAAGTCAATACATGACAGTTCCATATAAAACTGTTCAAGCATTTATGGATGAAATGTGTATTTGTGAAAGGAGCGTTATATTAACAATGCCACTTCTAACCTTGAGAGTGAATGTGAGCGAGGACTGTGAGGAAGGTTCTGTTTAATCTGTGGACAGAGACTGACAGATGGAGAAACACAGAGTGTGGCAGTGTGTTTCCTCTACTTATTATGAGCAGCGGTGGGCAGTGATTAAAGTATTTCCTGGGATGTCTCTCCTGGATGAACTCTACAGCTCTCCAATGTGCTTTACTGTTCGTAGCAGCTATACATGCAAGTACACATTCACAGGTGTAAAGACAGCAGCAGAGTTAGCTGAGTTAGCTTTTCTGACATGTGTGTTTTGTTTATATCTTTGGTGCTTCCAGAGCATTTGCTTTTGACCGAGCCAATCACAGGTTGCTCAACTTTGTATGTTGTTGTTCAGTATGGTGTGTGTGTGTGTGTGTGTGTATACGTACACTACACAGGCCACATCCATGGCCAAGTGCAGGGTTGTGTTGCCATGGTGAAAATGAAATCCAAAATGCAGAGTTGCAAGGAAACCCCTGATTGGCTGAGGAGCCATGCATGGGATTGTGATGCATGCTGTCAGCCGGCCAATGGGACACAGGCTGAGCCAGGGCTGTTGCTAAGGGGAGTAGCTTGGAACAGAGTCAGCTGGGTTTTCTCTCTCTCTCCTCTCTCTCTCTCCGTCTCCCAGTCAGCTTCTGGCTCGCTCGCCCGTTCTCTCCTGCTGCTCGCTCTGCCTTTGCCCTCATTGACTCCTTCTCCCCCTCCTTCCTGTCTCCCCATCGCTCTCCCTACATTTTTTTTTTTAACACTTCTACACGTGCAAAAGGGGAAAGAGCACATGTTGAAAAATTCACTGAATATTTCATGCAGCTTGCTGTGTGGGGCTAGGGCCGTATCCAGCCCCAAACAACAAGCTGTGTTTGCTTGCATGCTTGGAAGTTTGCATGTTTCTGTTTGTTTATTGTGTGTGTTTCTCAGTATGTGCATTGGTGACTCTCTCTCCTTGAGGTCCTTGTCTCTGTATGTTGTTGTTCAAATGTATCTCTTTTTATTTCATGAATGTTTTAAGCATCCGGTCTCTCATGCACCCATACTATCTTTTACTTCTCAGCATTTGTATCTTTCTGGTCTTTTAAGAGGGTAGTATTTTTTGTGTGTGTCTGTGTGTAATGTCCTCTGGTTCAGTGTCTCTCTGGGGATTTGGGGCTCTCCAGCTGGAGTGGGGTGTGTTTGAATGCAAGCCAGGTAAGCAGTGGGTAACGCGCCTGGTGTCACGTAGGGCTGAACCCCCTCCACCACCATCACCACCCACCCGCCCTCCACCCTCTAAGTACCCCATACCCAACTGCTGGCTCATTACCACCCTATTCATTTCACACCCTATCTGTACCCTTCTGAACCCTGTAAGTTCAGTTATGTAAACAAAAGGGTTACTGTAACTGCAATTAATAACACAGCCTGGTCAATGATTAGAAATATAAATAAGAGCAATGATTTCAAAGTATGAGATATGCTAATAAATGAATGGAAAAATAAACAAAACATATTCGAAATATAATATGTCATGCAAAACAGAAAAAGAGATGGTTTTAATATGTAATTCCCTCATTTGTATATCAAAGTGTGGCTTCCAGGATGTGTGCATGTGTTGGATTTTCAGTACAGTATAGCTAGTCTCAAGCAATCTGACTGGTTAATGACATGATGATTAAGAATCATGCTGATTCCCATAATGCATATGGCTTTAACCCATGTGCAACCAAGGAGTAAGTTACAGGTATTTGTTGATTTTGGTTTTTTTGGGGGGGTTTTTGTGTGTGTGTGTGTGTAGTGGATCACGCGACCTTGATAATATCTTTCTGATATACTGTACAGACAGAAGCATCAGTAAGTGGTGTGTTAAAGCCTTAACTTTGATGTGGGTTTGTAGTTTTACTTATCAGAATAAGGATCTAAGAGGATGTCGTATGTTGTTCAGATAGTAAATCCCTCTGAGACAGTTTTCATATATACAGCAAATAAAACTGAAAATCAGTGAAAACGTATCTACTTGTTTACAGTTTCTATCTGTGTAAAAATGAAACCTAATTACAGTATCCTGAGTCATATCTGTCTACTTTTATTAACGTCACTTTGTTTGCTTCCAGTGCCATTGTGTGCGTGTGAATGACACATAATGTGCATAGGAGTAGGCTGAGGTATTGCGTGTGCATCCACTTATGTGTATTAGGGTTAGCATCAGTCACATAGAGTCATCATCGATTATTTATTGATGACAGAGTTGCTGGATGAGTTGTCAACTGTCTGGCTTCATTTGTAGAGTTTGATTTGTGCACGTCGGTCTCCGGGCAGTAGATGTTTGTGGGTATGGTGAATATCCTGTTCAAGCTGGATGAATAAGGAGATCTGAGAGACCGTACTGAGTCATGTCAGTGATCAAACTTTGCCAAGAGGCAGTTAGTTTTTGGACAAAGCGGTACGTCACCCTACAAGTGGACAGAAGCGGAAACAAAGCATCCGCTCTCTCTCTACACATTTTTCTGTCTCTCCCCCTCCTTTTTCCTTCCTCCTCTCATTTCCTCCTTCCACACTTCCTGTTTCCGGCTCTCATCCTGTCTTTGTTCAGCTTTCTCTCTCTCTCTCACAGGCGCATTTTTTCCCCTTCCGCTGTCATTTTCTTGCCTTTTTTTTTTTCCCCCCACCTCTCTGAATATGTGTGTAATGGATCTGTTGTGCCGACGGCTGCCACGGGAATCACTAAAGTGAGGCTTCCTACTTATGAATCAAACTGCTAATAGAGCATGCCTGCCTTTTGAGATGACATAACACACACACACACACATGCCAAGGCTATCCCATGGCCCCCAATCATTCATTCATAATAATCCTTGCAATCAGTTATTTAGAATAAGAGATGGAGGGAGCAGAGGGATGGGTGAAATATTGAGAGAGGGAGGGAGAGGGTGGCACTCACTCCATGTGAAAACAAAGCAATTACAGGCATTATTAGTCCTGTTAGCTGTGTGTGTGTGTGTGTGTAGAGATGAGATCAAAAGCAGGAGCCCCAGCTGGCTCTTAGCTCTCCCACTGGTTTCATTTGGGTTATCACCACAGTCCTCCTATTGATACTCTGTGTGTCTGCAAAAAGTATTCACATGGTATTAACATAAGTGCTTCAACTTCAAATGGAAAATCACAAAAAAAAATAAAAAAAAAAATAAGCAGGAATGAGAGAATTAAGGTGTGTTTTCAAGAACACACATGCACATGTTTTCCACCTCTAACAATGGAAAACATTATTACATGTGCATGGGTGCACACACTCAGAAAGTTTCCTAGTGTGCACTTGTGCAGTCGGTGGGACTTGGGGAGCAAGTAGTGAGCCTGTGCAGTGAGTTTAAAAATAGAAATCACGCACACTCTCGGCTTGCAGCTCAGAAATAGAAGAAGCGAAAAGCATCTTAGTGGCAGAGCTCAGTCTCTTTCCCCCATTTTTTCTCTTTTTTTTTTCCGTGTTTTTTTTCCTCTTTTTTCCTTCTCCGTCTCATCTGTCCTTTTCTGGCTTTTTTCTGCTGTACATTCAGTCTCAGACAGAAAACAAACAGAACCAAACAGAGAGAAAGCAGAGGAGACGGAGCAAAGAAGAGGTTAAGAGAGTTTCATGCAAGAAAAGAGAGAAAAGTCTCACAATGAAAGCAGGCATCAGACGGAATCACACATTCCAACATTGCATCACTGCAGTGCCACGTGCATGTGTTTGGGTCACAGGCACATGCGAGCGTGCGCGTTTGATGTTTCATCTGCGTGTTGCTATGTGCGCCCGAGCAGCGACGTCTGCGTATATTGAAATGTTTGCGGAAAATGAGGACGGTGAGAATTTGGATAATGGAATTGCAGTAATCTTTCTGACTGCTTCCCTGGCTCAGATCCAGATGGAGGCAGAAAAAAGCGGAATGTTCAAAAGGAAGGAAAAACTGAAAGAGAGACTAAGAGATTGAGTGTGAGGATAAAGCAGGTGTCATGGTGAATAACAGAACACACTGTTACTGCCAATATTTATCTGTTTACACAGAAAAGTTCCCCTCACCTCTCTGAGTGTCTTTCCATCTCCTCTCTGTCTGTGTGTGTGTGTGTGTGTGTGTTTTCCATGCAGCACAGTGACAATTTACAATCCCTCTGATCACTGCTGGCTGCCTCTCCACAGAGACAGAAGAAGAAGAAGAAGAAGAAGAAGAAAAAGTAGAAGTTTGACGTCAGAGGATGAGCAGTGTTATGCAGTTTAAGATACTGCTGGCTGTGAAGAGGGAAGAGTAGAAGCTGAAGGGAGTCAAAGAAGGAAGGGAGGAACAAAGACGAATTTTCTCTCTCCGTTTCTTCAACAGCACTTTCTTTGTCTCCTTCCTTTTCACTTTTTTTTTTAACCTTCCCTCGCTGTCTTGCTCTGTGTCTCTCTGTTACATAGTTATTTTTATCTCTGACTTTCTGTCTGGCTGTATGGCAATTCTTCTCTCTTCGCCAAATGAGTCTCTGTAAAGTGCAGTCAGTTAAAACAGGATAAAGTAGCGAGACACAGGCTCGCCGTCTCCTTCACGCTGCCTTTTGATACGCTGCTGAAAATATTATTATCACAAGTTCAACTGCACATGAATGAGACAACAGAAGAAGTAAATCTGAGTGCATCCGAGTTATTCAGGTGTGATGTTTAAGGGGCAGAGGGTATCAAAGGCGACTTCTTCACACTGTTGCCCACATTTTATTATACACTGTACTGATGGAAACCGATTTAAAAGACCGATGCTGTCATTACCCTCAATGTAAATCTAACCACAAATCACATTTAGTGGCGGTTCTGGACTTTTCGATCATATCACATATGAGGAAAAATATGAGCATCTATAGCTCCAGATACAGCTACTAAATGGACCCTGTGATGAGATTGTTCTCTCAACTAAGAGAAATACAGTTTTAAAAGCGCAAAATCATCATATGAAATAACCACAGTCACCGCTAAAAGCAAGGAGTAGTCTGTCCGACACTCCTCCCCAGACAGGAGACGTGCTTGTAACGCGGGTCTGTTGAACTCACATTCAAACCATGTTGGACATATTAATATGACACGGCTGTCACAAGTTAATTCCTGGTTGTCACCGTTTTGCAGAGACTCCAGTCTGCAGCGTAGTTCCCCACGCTGTTAAACCGTAGAATTGCACCGAATTATATGACATCATTTAATATATAATAAAGTTTCTGTCTCGTCGCACCCTCTCTCTCTCTCTCTCTCTCTTTCTGTCTAAACGTCAGTATCAATAGAGATGCCTGTTCCGATGATAAGATGCTGATGCAGGTTGGGCCTGTGTCACTGTGAGTCTGGATAGCGCATGAGTCTGAGTCTCGACTGTGAAATATCGTTTGCCTGGCCACAAAGCCCGCTTTTCTCTATTTCTGGAGTGCTGATGTGTCTGAGTTATACGTTTTCATCCAGTCACTGTTATAAAGCAATAAATTAGTTGTCTTGAAATTACAGCACATCTCAAACGCTCATCCTCTCTTCCTCGAATCTTTTTGATGTAGCACCAGGCGTCTCTCCACTGCCACCAAGAAATGACTTTGTCTGGATCTGTTTTGGTATTATATATAAGCTCTAACCTCTCCAGTGAGCTCACAAAGACAGTAGCGATCAGGCTCTGGAACGTGTGCCATACAGTATTTATTGCACCTGTCAGTTTGTGTGTGTGTGTGTGAGAGAGAGAGAGAGAGAAAACAATGTGAGAGTCAGAAAGACAAAGCCAGCTTCTCATCGAATCAAAGTTTCCTTTATTGCAACGAAACATTTGTCACGGTATTTCGGTGTGACACGTTCTAGGAGACAATGAATGTGGGTGGAGGAAGGAAGGAAGTGGGTGTTGTAGTCTTGAACCATTTTAAGTAGGTATAAGCTGAAAAATACAGTAGGAAGCAGCAGGTGTTGGCACTCGTCAGCTCTTTTCTGCTCAGTACTTGAAAGATTTTCCATTCTTCTCAAGGTTGTGGCTTTTATTTTGTACAAAGCCAGTTTATTCACTTCTAGGTCGTAACCATGTTATATTTTTTTTTGTGCCGTAGCAAAAGTTTTGTGTAAAACACGCTTGATGATCGGATCAAACCGGTTTCTGTGGTCCTCTCTCATTTTTTTTTTTCTGTCCTTATACCCCACTTTTGCATTCACTCCATCTCTCTTTCTGTCACTGGTATTTGACCTCTCGGGCCAGTGACCTCATCAATAAGAGGCTCATTTGGGGGGGAAGGGCGGGGTCAGGGGTGTGTGTGTTTGTGTGTGCATGACCCTGATGGGGCCCCTAGCATAGTTCGATTAAGGAAGGGGGGACAAACAGGGAGGGGTCGTATGGGCCCCCCATCTTCCGCCATCTTAGGTTTCCGTCCATTGACTGCTGCGGATGCCCCAGATCTCATGTCTGTGTGTGTGTGTGTGTGTCTATTCTCCTCATGGCAATCTCACAGGTGGACATGACAATCACTCATTCTCATCTCTGTTTTTCCCGCTATATACATCTCTGCCTGTCCGTGTGTCCACCATCCCTCCCTCCCTCCCTCCCTCCCTCCCATTCAATTTTTTTTTCCCATGCTCCTCCTCGTCTCCCTCTTCCTGTCTCTACTCCCTCATCTTTTTTTATTCTGTACCTCCCATCCTCCCTGCCATCCTCCCTTCCTCCGGTCAGGTGAGAGGGAGGTGAGGGAGACAAGATTAGGAGGAGGAGGAGGAGGAGTATCAGCCTCACTGTCTGGAGCCAGCGGTAACCTTATATCTCTACAGAGAGACAGAGAGAGAGGAAAGGTTGGTTGTAACTTGAGCTTTAGTGATTGTACATTCAACACAGAGGTCATTTTTGTAGACACTGGATATGAGTGAATACACACACACACACACACAGTCTCCACCCCGCGCCGAAATGTATGCGTATGTATGTGTGCTTCGAGTAAACGTACATCTGAAAAGCATATTTTCTTCCCACTATCAATGATGTAATCCTAATGCAACGTCGCCGTGGCGATTGTCCTCTTCCATCCTCCGGAAACAGAGGCTCTGAGGGTCGTAGCTGATTGGCTTGTCCAGGCAACTGGAAAATGGACTTTAGTCAGCTCTGTGCCCTCAGGCTGTTACATGCTCTAACACACACTCACACTCACACACATACACACACACACACACACACACACACACACACACACGTACATACATGTACTCAACACAGACAGATGAGCTGCAGGAGAGATGAGGGAAGGAGAAAAAGGAAATGGAGAGATAAGAGAGATGGAGATGGAGAGATATAATAAGAGGGGAGAAGCAAACAAAGCATAGAGAATGAATATTTTCAGTTTTGGAAACATATGATCTCAGTTGTATTATATGCTATTATGGCTGTTGATTATTATGCACTATGACATGGTCTCAAACCAAATAATAAATCTTTTCAGCTGTGAAAAAAATGGATGACCTGTTTGTTTTTTTGTAAGTTAACACACTGTACACAGCTTTGGCAATGTGTCTGATGAGCAGTCACGCCAGTAAACTTAATCACTTAATTGAGTTCATTAGAAACAGGAAAGAGAGAGAGACACACACTGAGGAGAGGAGACACACAGGGATAGAGAAAGAGGCTAGAAAGGGAAGAGCTTTGAAAAATCTCTGAGAAAGAATCTGAGAAAAGAGAGGAGAGAGAGAGGCTGAAATAAGGGCGGTTTCATTGGGATTTAATCAGTCATAGCAAGTGATGGTGAAACAGTGTTCATTAGTGAGTGGCTCTGGGCTGAATGCTGCAGTTGCCTTCAAGTTGCTCTCCCACTGAAGTCTGATCTTTCACAGCCTCTGCCTCAGCCCCCGAGTTGAAGTTGAAGTCAGAATATTTTCTGGCTTTGATTCACAGACTTTGACTTTAGAGAACTTGGCCCACTTTCTCAAAGTTGGTCCAGATTGTCTCGATCTGTTGAGTCGATTCGACTCGTTGACCTGTTGAACATACTGGCCTAATTCCTCTCAACTGAGCTGATCAGATCTCCGTGAGCTGTAAGCCACTGTAAAATATCCAATTAGTGCACATCTGTGCTCACAGAACAGATTATTTCATTAGTATTGGTAATATAGCATGAACACACCTCATAACCACAGAACTGACTGACAATGACATTTAACTCTGTGTTTCAAGTGATGTACAGCTGGGCGATATGGACAAAATCAAATATCATGATATTTTTGACCAAATACCTCGATATCAATATTGTAGGGATGACTATTGGTGCTTTCACAAAATATTTACACAATGAGATTTTTGATAGATAAAAAAAGTAATGTGGATATGATGACTAAGTGTGTAAAGGCAAATAATAGAACAGGTAGAACAGTCTGGTAATTTCAGAAAATTGCATCACTTTGTGAATGTTATACTAAAAATACTTTAACTTTGGAAGATATCTACTTGATTTCACTTACTTGGACTGCTGGACCTTCACATTAGCTCCAGATAAACGTTTAAATACCGTCCATCACTGACATTGTAAGGAACATTGTAATTATGAAGGGATCTATTAATGGCCAGTATTAGCAGGAGAGATTACAGTGATCAAAATTTGTGTCAATGATCGAATGGGCACCCCTATTGCTTTAAGACAGAATTGTACAATTGTATATACATTGAAATACACATAAAGATGCACATGTTCAGGTGATGCAATACTCTGTTGGTTTCATGCTATTCCACTGCTGGTAACACACAACAAAGCATAGCATGTTTGTGAGGCTTCAAGGATATATACAATGCATTCTGGGTAGAAATACTGAAAGTATAGCTGTTTTTTTCAATTTTTGGTATTGGTTACCAGTGATCACCTGTAATTCAAAGCTTCCGATTGTGACATTATGCTGTAGAGACAATAGCAAAAGCAAAGTTTATTTTAGTCCCAGTATTTACTCTCATGTCTGTACAGTCAGCCCCAGGCCGCCACATCTCAGGTTAAACCGCAGACACGTTTGTAGCCCCGCAGCACAGTGTCAGGGTGAATGAGTCCTCACCGGGCTGAGGGGCCCAGATGTGTCACGTGGTGGCACAATGGTCCCCCCAGGGCCTGTTGAAGTACCTTGGGGAGGGTGGGGTGGGGGGGGGGGGGGGTATTGGACTTTGGATCTCCCCTCCCTCCTGTCAGCCCCCTGTCCCTCTCAGACCGGGGCTTTTCCTGGGCAGCGTGGCACAGTGTGTGGCCTGGCACCGAGCCAGAGCAGCCAGCCTGCCTGCCTCTGCCAGCCTCCCTCCCCTGAGACCAAAGACAAAGCTGGGACACGGCCAGACACTCCACGCTCTCTGTTTATCTCTCCATCATTCCCCTCCTCCTCTCTCTAGACTGTCTTTCTTTTTCTTCTCAATCATTAGTGGTCATTCTGTCTCTTTGTGCATATCCCCTTTATCTGATTTTTTTTTTTTTTCTTTATCACTCCATCCCATCTCTTAGTTTCTCTGTTGTTCATTCTTTCTTTCTTTTCTTCATGATGTTTCTCTTCTCTTCATCTGGTTTATCTTACTATCTAACTCTATCTGCACCGTTACTAATCAAATTATATGTCAAATAATAATACAAATCATAACACACACGCACACACACATACACACTGCTCACTGCTCCTTCTGTTCCCCACATCTACACACATATACACATACCCAAACACACACACACACACAGGTGTACAGGTATCAACCTTCCAGCTATACACACACACACTCTCTCTCACATACTCTCCCCACAACTTTCAACCTACTTTAGGTTCTCACACACACCGTCTCTCTCAAACCCTCTTCACACACACGCACACAAGCCCCCACACACAGATGTACTATCGCAGTTTTCCCATATAAATACACGTATAGCCCCACTCAACAAATCCCCCTCCCACACTCACACATACACCCCCCCTGTTCTCTCTGCGGTGTGTGTGTGTGCGTGTGTGTTACAGTGTGTCTGTCATCCTGTCGCTGTGTGTGGGCTCCACATCAAACCCGCTGCCTAACCAATAAAGGCTAGTGCTAGCCACCAGGCTCAGCCCAGCTAGTATACATCACTCACTGTGTGTGTGTGTGTGTGTGTGTGTGTGTGTGTGTGTGTGTTTGTGCACACGCTCCGTCTTCCACAGCCACCCACGGTGCTGCCGCTAACTACTCTGGTTGACTCTGCTGCTTTATAGGGAGATGAGTGGTTCTTTCTCTCTGTTCCTGTTTCTCCCTTCATATCACACTCATTTTCAACTTTCATTTATTTGCTCTCTCTTATTTGTATTCTTTCTTTCCCACTCTCTTCAACACTGAACCATTTCATCTTCCATTTGTTGACTCTTTCATTTTCATTATTCTGTCTCTTCTCTTTTTTTTTCCCCTCTCAACCATAACTTTCTAATCAGTCAGTCTGTCACTCTGCGCGTCAGGTTATGACTCCAAACCACAAATTTCTCACCTCTCGTGTGAGAACACTCATAAACACACAATCCTGCGTGTGAAACTTCCTCTATATGTGAGCGCTTTCATGTTCATTCACACAGAAGATTGCATGAATTCCTTTCCTTTCTGATATTTTTGTGTCTTCTCCTCTTCTTCTTCTTCTCTTGTTACTGTTGCTCTACTACTAGTGAGGGTAGATGAGGGTGGTGAAAATAACTAACACGGTCTGTCCCCTGAACCACCACTGTGCACTTGAGAAAGGCATTTATCCCTAATCTCAGCAAGTGTAGCTGTAGGAGTTGCTGGAGAAGAGTATGTGTACTAAATCAGTTCTACTTGGAAAAGCGAAGTTGAAAAAAAATCTAAAGTGAAAAGATGGAAACTACTACTTAAGGTGCAGCAAAAGTTGTAGATCTTTAGCTGACTCTGTCCTGCAGAGTAACTGTCAGTCAATTAGTGGATGTATGCGTAATGTTTAGTCACTCACATTCACTGATGCACAAATACATGTCGATACACACTAATACATGGTCACATACACACTCGCTCAGTGTCAAAACACAAAGTGTCACAAGCGTTGCTAAGCCCGCATTCCCCACCGTGAACTGATGTGGCCGTCAAGATTTACCCTGCAGTCTTCACCCTAACCCTTCAAACTTACTCGCCACCACAAACCCACATGCAAGATTTCCCTGTTATCACCAAATCACGGTTCATTAACGGCCTTTCTTGAAAGGAAAGGTCTAGTTTATTACAATTTGGGTCTTATTTTTATAGTTTTGGCCAACATTTCTATTGGTCATAATAAAATTGCATTCAACAAATTACAGGTTGTAAATAAACCAACAGTTTAGCCAGATTATCTGCTTCATTTTATTGTTTGCACCCAAAATGTCAGTAATAATCTCTCTTTGCACAGGAAAACTCCAACTATGGTAAGTAGGCTAGGTTTAAGTTGAACCAAGAGATTGGTCTGTAAACTATGATGGATGTTCACAGTGGACATTTTGGATCATAATTTTACAATTCATCCTTGTTTTCTTTTTGAATTACGGGAGGTCACTGCATTCCCAGACCTGAGCAATTAATTTGGTTGGTACAATGTTAATATTACAGGACTATGGACTGATGGCAAAAACTACAGAAATAAGACATAAGAATGAAAGAATTTTCCTTAAACAATCTACATATGCATTAGCAATAGAGGCAAATGTGATCTTGGATTATTAGATGGTAAAATACACTGTACTAGTAATTAGACCTTTGAATTTAGATTATTTTATTTCATATTTCATTATATGGTTTCATTGTATAGCACACTGAACACCAGCAATAGATGTTGCGACTTTTGCGCACACAAATTCATTATTTTCAGTGGAGATGCGCGACAAGTGTGCTCAAAACCAAAAGTTTTTTCAGGCGTATCCACGACACACCTAGATGGAAAATCTCAACTTTTTCAAATGCAGCAAGCGCGCTGTAGGTCATGTGAAAAGAATGAACTAATCAGCTCCAACCTTTCTGTCCAAGGACGTCACAACATCAGGTTGAAAGGTCAGCCAACGCTGGTTGCCAAATCAGCTGTAAAAAACTACAAAGATACAAGTGGTTTTGGTTGCTTAGTAACAGCAGTTGCGACAGTAGCGCAACCTCCAAAAGCACCTTGGATAAGAGGATGAAAGCGGCAAAGCAGGTGTTTTCCACTCGTTTTTAGATGCAAGATCTGAACGGCCCTATAAAGAACTCGGTCTAACTTGAACACCTGGTATTTTGTTAAATTGCTGCTGCATGTAAACTGTACATGTCACAATACGCCTGCTGATCAGTGCTTAACACATTAACATCTAAACCCACACCTCCACGGTATACTTCTCTAAAATCACATTAGTTAAAAATGAATTGGATGATATGGTTCTTTATTAAAGCCTTCAGTTGCATTATGTTGAGGCTAAAGTAGAGCGTCACATTACATTAATCTGACATTGTCTCTTTACAGCTCTCATTGACTGATTTAGGATCACTTTCAATCCCTTCAGGTCAGTCTCTCTTTTCAAAGCAGACTGCAACTGCGCTGACTTAGGATCAGTTTTTAAGGTACTTTATAGTAGAGTTTCCCATACCTTCATTTATTTGTGGTGGCCCACCACAATATCAACATTGTCTACCACATTTTCTAATTTTAGTGCTGCATGCCCCACTCTCGCTCGCTCACTCTCTCACAAACACATGACAACGAACCAGTCTGTGAATAGCATGATGTTACACAATCCGGTGCAGTAGGCGGTGACGGCATGTACCTTTTTTTAATGTTGGTTTGTAGTCTGCCAGGAAAACTCAAAAGAAGAGGAGCGGTGTATATGGTTGTTGGCTTTTCACTGCGGAGAAGACGGCTGGACGAATCAATCCGGAGATCACACATGGTTAAGTTAACTCTGATAAGTCTATCTAATCTATCTGTAGGTTCTTAACACAATCTCAGAGACCTAACTCTTCAAATAAGTTAAACATTAAATGAATTTTGAGATGAGACTTGGGGAGGAAGGACATGCTTTCTGAGCATGTTAGCATGTGTGTGTATTGAGGGTAAGTTAGTTATTATTTAGTAATTAATTTCTTTTCACTCTCCCCGCCCCCCTCAGTCAGCTACCACCACAATTAAAACCTAATTCTGTGGGAAACACTGTATAGACAAAAGGAAGATTGACAAGAAGGGCAGATAACGGATGTCTTTCTAGCTCTTTCCTTTTGTCTCTCTGTGATTCTCACTCAAGGGCATGCTGACCTGTTGTGGACAGATAGCCGCTGTGTGTGTGTGTGTGTGTGTGTGTGTGTGTGTGTGTGTGTTTGCACGCAGTACTGGGGGGGAAAAAAAGTGTGTGTGCTGGGTAGGTAATCTTTTTAATTCAATGCAGTGTTTGAAGTTTTCCCTTGGTCGGCTCCAAACTTTAACATCAAACGCTCAGGTCACAGCTCTCCCTTCATCTCTGCATCCTCCTCCTCCTCCTCCTCCCATCATTCCCCCTCCTCCCTCTCCCTCTCTCTCTCTCTCTCTCTCTGTGATCTGGTGAGACTAGCACAGGAGTGTCCTGCAGATAAAGTGGGGGCAAGTAAGATTAGACATACTGACGCCCCATCACACACACACACACACATACATGTCACTGACACAAGAGAAGGCACAGGCAGTTGCACAAACACAGACCAAAGAGGACAATGACTTTATGGATCTCTACGCATCCAAAGCACTGTGTGTGTGTGTGTGTGTGTGTGTTTGTGCACGCAGCTGGTACAGCTAGTTATTTCATCATCACTCTGTAACCATATTTGACACACAGGGCTATTTTTACCCCACAGTCACACCCGCAACCCTCTACATGACTCACAACTCACTACAAGCCAAGCACACACACACACACAAACACGCACATATCCTGAGGATTTCCACAGAGATGTACGTGATGGTGAAATAGTCTCACACGTTCGTCCCCTGCCCAACTAACGAAGATATGTTTGCCTCTGTTGCTACGATGTCTGTTTGTCTGTTTGTGTGTGAGGCTTTGTGTGCGTGTGTGTGCGTGTGTGTGTGTGTCTGGGGCTCTGTGTTTGTGTGTGTGTGCGCGTGTGTCACGTGCCTCTCAGGCAGACGCTGAACAGCTGCATGTGGTTTGTGTTTGTGTATCTGACAGCGGCTGGCCCCTCTCTCTCTCTCTCCTGTCTGGACTCATGGTGAGTCCTCCTCCTCATTCGCCAGCTATCAAAGCACTGACCAAATGACGCTCACTCACACTCTCTCTCTCACACACACACACACACACACACACACACACACACAATGCCACATTCACAACACATACTACTTCTTTTGTGTCTTCGCCTAAGAGGAGCCAGATGCAAACTAACACATGCACATGCTTGTATTCCCCAAACTGGTGTGTGTGTGTGTGTGTGTGTTCCTGTGTCTTTTTGAAATTTATATGTGTGTGTGCGTGTGTGTGTGTGTGTGCGCCTGGTCTTTTGTGTGCGAGTTCCCTTTGTTCCTGGGTGTTTCTGTAACTGTACGCACGTTTCTGTACTTGCGTGCATGCGGTATGTCAGCATACTGTACGTGATCATGAGAAAAGTTTTATATGTGTGCGTGTGCGTGCGCTGCGTCTCCTTGTTACAGTGCTCGTTGTTTTGTCTAAATCTCCTGTCTTTTCTCTTTGGGCGTGCTGACTCAGCTGATCTGGAGCATTTAATAGGGTGTGTGTTGCAGATCCGGCAGCGTTTAATAGGGTCTGTGTGCTTTCTGGGCTCAGATTCATGGCCCATTCAGCCAACAAGTATCTGAAGAGAGAGAGAGAGAGAGAGAGAGAGAGAGAGAGAGAGAGAGAGAGGGAAAGAGGGTTTGCGGCTTGTGTATGTACTGTGATACCATTTTAACACAAGTCATTACAGCATATGTGTTGGCGAGGGTATCCTAGAAAAGTATATGGTATACTCTTTCTATAGGTGGACAGGAGTGGTGTGTGCGTGTGTGTATGTGTGTGTGTGTAATAATGTATTGACCTTGTCTCTCATTGCCAGTTCCCAGAAGGTTGATGAATAAATAAAGGCGTGACGCTTCCCCAGCGAGCCGAGTCTGTGACTGCTGCTAGTAGGAAGACAGAATGACACCACATACTCACACAAAGCTATCATCCACACTGTTTGCTGGCTTTATTTGCACAGTGGAATAATGTTGGTTCTCTGTGATACTCTGACCCGCAATGCTACCTTTCTCTATGCCTCTGCATTCATGTACATTTCTAGATATCTGTGTGTGTGTGTGTGGTGGGAGGGGGGGCTAACTAGGCAACTGTCCAAGTCCCCGCCCTTTCCTGGTGGCCCCCATGTGTGAAGCTTGTTTTATGTTTCATTTCTTACTTGGTTGTGTTCCCAAACTGCATCAAACCCTATTCACCATTCACATTGTTTTCACCCTGATGTAATTGAATCTACTCAAAGGATAATTAATAGTAGTTTGACCTTGGCACATATTTTCCCAGTTTCATCGTCACGACAATTTGAAATTGAATTGCTTTAATTCACTGTAGGATTTTACACAAGTTCGGTTTTTTAGGGGAACACTGTCCCTCTGCACACACCACACCAAATACAAAAGTGATGAGAACATTTGAAGTTGACATAAACATGGAAACAGGATCCCAATGCAAAATCTTCCCCAAGATCCCAAAAATGCTAAGGCTAGTGTGGGTGTGTGTGTGAGTCAGAGCTCAGCAAAAAAGCCACTTAAATCAAAGCTTTAGCATCCGTATAATTGACTTTAATGCAAAGAGAAGCCATGTAGAGCACACACACCCATGCAGACACACACATATTTTCCCTGCATTCATATACTGTACATGTAGGGATCAGCAGCCCTCACTGTCATGCTTCAAATGCTGACAAAGACTCTCTCATATACAGTGTCTCTGGCTAAATCCAAATGTGCACCCTCCTGACTTGTGGACCGATCCCTCACAGACTTCTATCATACATACTGTGACACGTTCACCGTCATCACATCATGTCTGTGAGGGCGCAGGGCCATGAGAGGATGACACGCGCTAAGACTTCAGACTTCCTTCCTGACACTGTAACGGCACTGATGGTACTGCCAATGGAAATGTATGTGAGATATGTGCAGGGTCTGCTGCTTTAGATAGTAGCTATAATATAGATAGATACGGTTGGTATGCACTGTAGAATTCCCCCTTTTACATGAGCTGCTAAACACTGCTAATATTATACTCACATCAAACCCTCAACCAAGGACCGTCACACCGTATGCAAATGAAAACAAAACATTTCCTGTCTAACTTTGCAGATTATAACAGTCAAATCCAAATGACTCATCCTACGCATATTCTGTATGTGTAATATTAAACCTCCCTACATCAATGAAATACACACCTTTCTTTCACATTGTCACATCCATATTAGTATGAACTATGGATTATCTTCTTAGCAAAATCTGCAACCCAAGCAGACTCTCTGGAAGTTTGCAGAAAGTCCGCTTTATGAACTTTTTACGCATGCATTTATCGCAAATTCTCACATTCTCTCTCTCTCTGTCGTGCACACTCACACATATACAGAGCAGTTTTGTGGGAGTGGTCAGTCAGATGAAGGGTGACACCACCGCTAAGGTCATGAGGGTTACAGCTCTGCGGGGTCAAAAGTCAGGCCAGACAGTCAAGCCTCTGCACGTGCCCCAAGCAGGTGTCATAGCAACCAGGCCAGGCAGAGGGAAGAGAAGTTTACACATGCACACTGACAGAGATAAATGTAAGCAGTAAGAGTTAAACACACATTCTCACACACAAACGCACACACACATTTAGAACCACTTGAAAACACATGTTCCTTCAGATTAAACACAGTTGTGGGACTTTCCTTCTCAGTCTGATTTAGTGCTTTTGCTTCATTTGGGCATCTCCACCCACTGAGGTTCATTGCATTCCATCCTCTAATTTGCACAGCAAAAAAGCCTCATTGGCTGCCATCTATGAGAACAAGATCACCAATCCAGACACGTCATGACGCATACAAGTGACAAAACTGACTGAATGGTAAGATGGGCTGCAACTTCCCCTGAAATTTTCTAAAGACCTCTGACACCTTTAAGTAACCTAATACATGTTTCATTCTTAGAACGTAATTTGTATCACATTGGGTGTAACTCTGCAGATTAAAACACTGCAGAGTTGCTCCCTCCTCTCAGATGGGCTCAGTGCCTGTACTTAAACATTCAGGTGTTTCTAAGCCTCTGTCATGACTTGCTCACCTCGTAGCATCTGTGTACCTGTAATTTGTGTGAGGTGAACGTCCGGTCATTGGCTGGCCATGTTTTCTTATCTTGCCTTTGTGTCTTTTCATTATAGTCGCCATTATTTCACTGTCACAGACCTGGGACAAGTGTAAGGACATTGCCACAACTCTCATTAAAACCACTATAACTCATAATAATGGCTGTCATGAACCCAAGTGAACTGAGGCCTTATTAGGAAACATAAATCACAAGGTGGTAGGTTACTCTGGTGTATTTATATAACCCCTCGCCATGTCCCATATTTAAATCACATACATCCTAACAAATATGTTTACTTTTTTAGTTATGCTTCATCCACTTTTGACATTTATCTACTCTATTGTGTCACATGCATTGCCTGCAAATGCAAAGTTTTACAATGACGAGGTGTCTTGTAATTACTCATGACAGTTATGAGAAGTGTTTATATTTTTCAGATGTGCCTGAATTTTTATACATCTCCGCTTAAAGCACACATTGTCTTTGACACTTTATTTCTTCAACTCACACTTCAAGTTAGCAACACATGTTATTCATAAGGGTACATTTCTGTTTTCTAATTTAAAGAGAAAGTTACCACATGTAGTACACAGAACGTGGACAACTTTGATGTGGCCTCGTAGGTTTAAGGTCACTATCATTTAAGTAAGCAATAAATTCCTTTGTGCCCTGTCTGTGTCCCTCTCAGACACACAGTCATTCAAACACACAGACATACATAAAATGTCTCGTCCCTTTGTAGGTCAGGGTTGCAGACATCAAAGACAAGCAGACAGCCACGTCAGTAGCCCCTTTCAGACATGCACTTCACTCTTTAAATATTCTGGCTTTTACGTGTCTGTGCCATGTTTGTTATATTTCTGTAACATTGCAATAGGGCTCAAGTTTGAGTTCAATGTAATGATGAAAAGGCTACAGCACAAATAAGGGTATATACACATATTAGTTAGTGTTATTACATGCACATCTTGTTACACCAAGACAACACCTAATTGTCTAATGACTTAATTATAATTTCATAAGCATGGGGAAGTAACATTTGTTAAATAAACAATAAAATATCACAAATGAGCTCGTTCTTAGTTGCTCTGTTGTGGTGCAGGCCAAAAAAGATTAAACTGAAGGGAGAGGCTTCAAGGGATGTTTTTAATGTTTGGTAGCATCAGACCAGCACCATCAATTTTTGATGTTTCGCTGTCTGAACAAAGTCAGCGTTCAATCTTTCAAAATCACACAAGAAGTTTTAATGTTTTTGTCCTGCTAGTGATCATTGACGTTTAAATCATCTGTCTCTATTTGCTCTCAGACCGGTTCTCTCTAGTGTGTAACGCTCTTTCTACTTCTCATGCACATACACACAGATCCACCCTGTCAGCAGAGTATTGCTTCTCCCATCTTTTCTTCATCGATTAGTTAAGCGTCAGAATGTGGAAACAGTCACACGTTCCTCGATCCCGTTTTCCCACCCAGCCTCCGAACCACACCCAGACAAACAGAGCTGTATAAACACGGTAGGCAATGAGAGTAAGAGATATCCATTTATATTTTTAAATACTGCTTTGGTAGTATTTGTCTAATACAGTAATTCTCAAAGAGTAATTGAATGAGGCAGAAGCAATGAGAGGAGTCTGAAAGGAAAACAAATGTGAGATATTAAGACATGACGACAGGAGACAAAAGAGACGGAGCAGATTGGAGAAGAGGTGGAGAGAGAAAAGGTGGACGAGAGATGAGAGCATATGGATGGAGGAGGGAGAGAGAGAACTAATTAAAGAAAGTAGAGTTTTAGTTGGGTGTTGGTTCCAGGAGGGGTAATGGTCCCAGGTGTGGATGAAGGGGGGAAACAGGAGATGAGGGAAGGGGAAAGAAACTAGGTCCCCATACGCCATATGTTCCCTATCTTCCCCACTTTCTTCTCACTCTCTTTCATTCCCTTTCATTTCAGGCTTTGCACCGGCTCACTAAGACGAGCTGATTTTGAGTTGACTTTTTTTCTCTTTATACGTCTACTCGCCTTTCTCTCTCTTTCTCTCTCCGTCTTTAGCAGCTATTGCAGTTCCGCAGGTTAAGTAAGGTGACAGCAGGACTAAGTGGGTGGCAGTTTGGAGACGGAGTGATTTTGTGACTGTTTGCATATGCTTTTGCGTGCGTTTCAGAAAGCCTCAATAGCTTCAATGATTTGTCCTCACAATCTAAGGTGTGTTTAGTGTGGATTTCTATTTGCTATTCTCTCTTGATATGGATTTCAATGTTTGTCTTGCACATTCAGGTTTTTTTTTTGTTGTTTAACTTGTCCTGTTTGAATGTGGATTTCTCTGTGTGCATTGGGTAAGACTGCAGCTTTGGCAAAGCACGGCAGCATGATCGCTAAAAGTGTTATTCAGGTGACACTTTGCAGGTTGTACTTTGTCATACAGATTTGTTAATATAGTACAAGTCCACATATCCCTACTAGTATTTCATTCCTTGTACAGTACAGGAGCAGACCACGAGTTTAAAATGACATGTCTTCTAAAAATAGCCGCTAAACTCACTCACCCTTTCCTCAATGCAGCCCCACTCTGGCCGGATAACCACCCCCCGGATCACAAATCTCTCCACCCCGTCATGAAATGCAAGCTGCTCCCACTGTACATTCCACTCAGAGGAATGAGCCTACTCCCCTGTAAATTAGGGAGCGGGGGGGGGGATAGTCATTGTTTTTTGCCAAACAAAGGCAGTTAGCAAACAGGAGTAGAGCAGCTTCCAACCGGTGGTTTTGTGGGCTTACTGGCCAGGGACCCAAAGGGAAGCTACTGCTGCTGTGTCACCAGGTTGGAGTGCCTCAAGGCTCCGTCCCGGGGCCTCTCTTTGGTCTTTTTTTCTCTCACTCTCTGTTGTGACTATGTGTATGTGTGTCTGTATGTGTGCCCATGCGTGGGCCCTTAGGCTGTTGTCAGGCAGATCATGGGAACTGTTGTGAGTTACTCCGGCTGTCTGTGTCTACCTACATACCTCTGTTCCCTAAAGAAGGAGAAAGAAAGGAGTTGAAGGAAAGGGATTGAGAGGAGGGAGGAGGGGGTTGCAACAGAGGGATGGAGGGAGCGCATTCCTCGACGTGTACAAAACATGTCCGCAGGGGGAACTGCAAGCCCAGCAAGATTCACAGACTTCCAACTTCTTAAAACAAGGCTCCCCCTTCCCATCCTCGTCTTACACCAGCACCACCTCGTCCTTCAACTCCTCCCCTCTCATTGGCCCTGGAGTGGTTTAATCGAAAGGATAATCTGTAGAGGAATTCTGGAAGGCAGGAATCCAGGGATTATCCAAAGAGGAAAATGGTAGATGATGGAATATCTGAAGGTTTACCTGAAATGATTGCTCGGGTTTTGTGCTTTGAGGTTTAAATCTGTGACAGTATGACCAATTTTGGTTCACAAATAAAATGATCAAAATTAACAAAACAATACAGCATCAACCTGAACAGGATGTGCTATCTCCTCTGGGTATGTGTGTTCAGTGAGACAGTTGCAGTATATATCGGGAACCTACTGCAGTGTGCTTCTATGAGACCAGTTTTCCCAGTCCAACAGAAGAGGCTTGTCCAAAGAGTAGTAATATTTAGGGTTTATTCCATTGTTTTTTCTTAAAAAAAAAATGTGAATCAACTGCTTCAACAATGGCTTGCTCTCATTTCTTTCATAGCATTGTGGGTATGTGTTGTCGTCCAATGAGACTCTCATTAATAAGCTTTGTCTCAAAAGGAGTAGTCTCAAGATTGAACGCTGACTTCTTGTTAGCCAATCAGAAACCATGTATGACCATGAGAATCAACCACATCTTATCTGGGTCAGTCCAAAATGATGGTGCAACTGTAAATAATGGTCCACTGAGTGATATTAAATTCCTGAATTGTATGAGTCACTCTTAAATGTATTTGCTGCTTTACTTTATTATGAATCAAATGCTTTTAGACTATTGGTTGGATAAAATGATTTAAAGACGTCACTATGGGCTTTGGGAAATGATGATGGCCATTTTTCTAAAAAAAAAAAATGACCCCCTCCCAAAAACACTGAATTATGTGTCTGTATATTTCCTGGCAAATCAGTTTGTTCTTTCCTCAGAATTTCATTAGTGCCTTTCAGAATATGTTTTATCTGCCTGCAACTGCAACATTCCCACAATCCTTCTGGACTTTAGCTGACCCGATTTTTATATTGTCCAAAAATGCTGGTGGTGTTAAGTATCTGGCTCCAATACATATATGTTTGTACAGGATAGTGTTTAAAATGCTGTTATACTATCTGTGTACGGATGTGTTATTGTAAACAAGCTGCATGTTTGGGGCTTAGCTCCTCCTGTCCTACTTAACTGGTCGATAAACAGGCTTTAGCTTTAATTATGGTGATGTCTGATAGCCCTATTGCGCATTCTTACATCATGCTGGTATCTTGTTTATGTGTTTTGTCTGGCCGTGTGTTATTTTTGTGTGTGCATTTGTCCGTATCCGTCACTATTTCTCTAAGCGTGTATGTGTGTGTTAGAGGATATAATGACAGTGGGTGTATGTCTTGGCTGGCAGCTGTAATCACTACCACTCTGTGTGGTTGGTCAGTACACTGAGTTCTGTTTGCCTTTAGCATCTGTGTGTGTGTGTGTGTGTGTGTGTGTGTTTGTGTGTGTGTCTATTTTCATATATACATGGATGATTACATCAGACTGTGTATTTGTTAAATGCCTCTGCATATTTTCTGCTATACTGTCGTCTTGTCTTAATATTTTGACTGAATGTGTTCCTGTGTTTGTGCGTGTGCTAAATGTGTTTACAGGTTAATTACCCATGAAACCTCCTTCATATGGTCTAAATACTTCACTCATCAGAAGAAAATAGGCATCATTAACTCCCTTAAAATGCTCCGACTCTTTTAATATTTCTGGTTTGAATGTTACACTGCATTCAGTATTATGATGCGTGAACAGTTTAGCTTTGAAGTCAATTATTGTCGTTTTTAAAGTTGCAAAACTAATGAAAGGAAGCAATTCAATTCTCTTACTGAGGTGCATATCTGAGCACAAGGTGTGTGGTTTTTAGGCTCTCATACATTTGTGAGTGAGCTGACACACCTAATGACTAATCAGCACAAAGGAACCTGGTCCACAAGATGTGACTGACTGGCTGAAGTGGTTTTTCACTAAAGCATAGTACTATTCTAATATATATATATATATATATATATATATATATATATATATATATTATCACTGCCACTGATATACAGATTGTTGTACGTATGTGTGTATCATTTCTTATATCTGCGGTCTGCTTGCTTTTCAGGTAAAAGCTATATCTGGCCCATCCAGTTACAGTCAGTACACACCCAGAGTGTGCTCAGCAGTGGCAGGTAAGAGGAACAAGCATATCTGTGGGTGTGTGTGTGTGTGTGTGTGTGTGTGTGTGTGTGTGTGTGTGTGTGTGTGTGTGTGTGTGTGTGTGTGTTTCTAGCCTAATAGATTATCGATGCACTGCTGGGTTGGTTGGCTACAGCAGACTGTGGAAATGGGCCTGGACTCCCCTGAGGAAACAAGATATCTCCAACACACACACATACACACATGCAGAGCTAACACACACATACAGTAGCTACAAATACAGGCACAATGTGATGCTGTTAAAAAAAAAAAAAAAAAAGCTGTCATGCGACGGACTTTAAAGCACATTTTGTACACTCGCACACACACTTACATACAATTAGACACACCGCACACCTGCTGGGTCTTTGGAGGAAGCTGAGCTCCGTTCTGGCTGTATCTGAAGATGAAAGGAGGAGAAGAGGAGAGGAGAGACAGGCATGAGGGGAGAGGAGGAGGAGGAGGAGGGATTAGAGAAGAGGAAGAAGAGGAGGCGGAGGAGGAGAGAGAGAGGAGAGACAGGCATGGAGGTAGAGGACAAAGAAAGAGCAGATAAAGAGGAGGAGGAGGAGGAACAGGGATGAAGAGTGATAGCCAACTCTGCACGTCCCCACCTTTCCTCTCCTCTTCTCTCTCACTTCCTTTGTGAACAGATGGGTGGAGGTATTAGATTGTGATGAAAGCCAAAGCAGAAAAAAGGGACATACAGACATGTACCTACATACAGTACATACACACTAGCAGTCACACACGGCTGCACACACACACACTTTCACTCCACCAGACAGATGCAATACTCTGCATCCCTTCTCGCTCTCTAGCTCATCATTCTTCCCTGTTGAGGCTGCTCCTAACATTTCTATTATAAATGACAGTGACAGTCATATTTACAGTATAGAGAACAGAGTATATAGGTTATGGACTAGTCAGGTCAGGCAGGTTTTGCAATCTCATTCTCGCAGTGAAGGCACTATACACGCACACACACGCACACGCACGGTGTAAAAAAAAATCTGAAGTGAGATCGGGCGATGTTGATGTTTTTCCTGGACAGAGAGACGGACACGGAGAGGGAGGGATGAAGGTAGAGGCTCCAGGCAGATAATGAATCAGATGAGCAGAGAGGGAAGAAAGAGATAAGGTGGGATGAAGAAAAAGGGAGGATGAGAGGTAGAGAAAAAAGAAGGCATCAAACTTGTGAGCCCTGTGGGTCTTTGCTCACAGAGAGAGGAGGGCAAATGGAGGCATGCTGGAGAATTCAAATGTCTCGGTGTCAGTGGGTTCACGGGCTGAATCCATCGCAGATCATAACACACACTCCTGCTTGTGCTTGGAACTGATGAAATTTGTGCCATGTGGTGTTACATTTTTAAGCAAGTATAGGGAATTTTCAACACTTGGAACTTAAAATGACACCAGAAAGGTTTCACATTTAGGAGCTAAACTACCTTGACATTTTGGTAGATGGCATCAGTAAACTCTTCACAGTACACTCATTTATACCAAACCAGACAGCCTGTGATTGCGTCATGCCAGCAGATAACAAAGGCATCAAATGGATTGTTGGATAAGAGAAAAATTAGCAAGGAGAGGAAGTGAGGGAGTGGTTTACATATTTTTCATTATTTTCAGTATCAAATCTATTGTTTAGATAAATAAATAATATTATATTGTGCAGTGATTTCCTACCTATGAACCCAAAAATTCTTGTGAGAAAATAAGATGACACTGCAGCTTGGCAATTCAGTTTAGACTGACAGGGCTGTATTTCCGCATAAAAACCTTTCCGGTAGCGCTTGCAACGTGGTATTTTTTTGCCATAAAATGGATTTAGCATTTTGAAGACTGTTGCAGCTTGAGTTGTTTTGTTAAAGTGCTCATTTTCCCCACATTGTAGCAAGGACAAAGATGGGTGGTGAAATGAGTCATGCTGCATTCCAAATCACAAACGTTCTCTTTTTAGTTTTAGTACGTACTGCAGCTGCCCTTACAAAGTACGTACTGTTGCATGTAGTATGTATACAGTTTGGACATACTACTTCGTCATAACATTGCACTTTGAATTTTGATCCTCTTGCTCATACATCACAGTCCATAGCGCAATGCACTGTCATCTATCTGTGCTCTCTTGACGACTCATTCAATGTGATGTAACTTCCATTGCGCAGGGAGTTGTGGGTCATATAGCCAGGAAAGCATGCTGGCTTGCATACTGCAAAATGCGACTAGAAGCAGTAGGACATCCTGGTATTTTTTGGCATACTGCATTTGATATACTGTATGTATTGGGACATACTAAATCGTTTTCTGACATAGTAAATAATATGGTAATATGGATATTGGAACGCACCCCCAGTCCATAGGTTGTAAAAAAAAAAAAGGAGTTAGCCTACGTGACGTCACCCGTTGGTTGAATAGTTAGTTAGTTTGAATCCTCGAATTTGGCATTTTGACCGTCGCCATCTTTTATTTCTTATTTGGATTAGGGTGGAGCTGATCCTAACACTAGCTGTTAGCATGGTGCATTTACAGTCTATGGTTAACTGTGATAATGCTAATGCTAATACTAATTTTCGCTAGCGAAAAACAGGCTTAAAACCATTAAAACAAAATATACTTACTGGAAAAACTGAACAGCTGACTCCTTAGAGGGTCTTTTATCACAACCAAACAATGAACAAGATTTTTTCAGGTGATCGAAATGTTACAATTAACTTTCATGAACTGAAAACACTGTGAAATAGTGACAGCTACACCTATACTCTGTGAATCTTATGCCATGGTTACGTTACCTAACCAATGTTTACAATTTACAAAATGAACATCATGCTGTATTGAAGAAGACTTGAAGCTAGCGAGACCATGAGACCATGAACTCATTAGAAAAGTGTTTACTGAGGTAATAAATCAAATGAGAAGTAGGGTCATTTTCTCATAGACTTCCATACAATCGGACTTCTTTTTGGAGCCGGTGGCGTCGCCCCCTGCTGGCCTTAAGAAAGAATGTAGGTTTAAGTCACTTCCGAATTGGCTTCACTTTCCAGACCCGGAGCTACCCGCTTGCCTCAGTCACAGTCTTACCCACCATGGCTTGCAGGTTTGTGTGTGTGTAGTCTGCTTCTGTGGTCATTGAGTCTATACATTGTCAGCTTTCTGCCAGTCATGGTGGTCAAATGTACTGCCAGCATGGACTCTGTGCTCCCAGTCAAACAAGTTTAGTTTGATTTAAGTTTTTTTCTGGCCAGACCACCCTCTCTCTTAACTTTAGCTGTGTTTACATCCAGCTGTCAAGTGAATTTTATGCAAACTTTGCAAAAAAATTAAATGCAAATTAGGTGTTTTCCATCAGTACGTTTGAAGTGAATAAATAGGCTTCCTGAATGTCAAAACACAACATCCACTAGAAAGCTGGAAAAAGTCTTTTAAGATTTTTTTTCCGACAACATCAACTGATTTTGAACATATTTCTCTTTTTCAATAGAAAAGGCAAACAAAGAAAATCCACTCAACCATATGCTAATACCACAGCTAACTATCATGTAACAATCATGGGTGTATTGTTGGAGAGTGACATTTCTCCATGGCATGGTGGCTCATACCTCATATCTTATATGATGCAAGGGGTTAACGGGAGTCCTGCCGTAGATACCTATGACATTATTTGTAATTCGACACATTTGCATCCAAACTGCTGTTGCCAAACATGAACGGTGATATTGGACGATTCTATGAAACTAAAGATTATGTTCCGTCAAGGTTTTTTAAAACGTGCAATGCCACTGTCGCCCTGCACCTGGCAGCTATGCTATGGTTAAAGATAGAGTCATCAATCAGTCAGTCAAAAAAAAAATCATGATTCATTGAAGGTCTGTAACAGGGCGAAATCTCTTGCTACATAAAGGGTACGATGCATCGCACCGCATTCCTGCATTGGCACTGAACGGCTGGTATCACACGCAAACTGTGAGATGTGAGTCATCCAATATGGATATCCACTCGTCATGCATCCACAAGCACTTGTCGAATAAATTTGTCACTGACCAAAAAAGAGATTTAAAGTAAGCATCAATGTTTTTAGCGATTCAATTGCCACCAGCTCCTTATTTCAGCAGATCAACCTCGCTGGCTCTCTCTTCATCTCCCTTGTAAGACTTGCTTTAGCGAGGACTCAACAGCAGAAGGAGGAGAGGGTATGATATTTGATGGAGGGAGGGGGGTGTCGGGAGAGACGGTTCCTAAACCAGTGTTAATTGAACACAGCTGTACCTCGTTAAACATTAATTGGCAATTAATCAGCTCACATCCCCCTAGTTGAATATATCTTGAATATATCTTTTGAGAGAGAGAGAGAGAGAGAGAGAGAGTGTGTGTGTGTGAGAGAGAGAGGAATAAAGTAAATTATTCACAGTAGCACAAGGAAAGCCTGTTCTAGTTCAGCCTCCATCTCCCTCTACTTTTTCTCTCTTCCATCGCCTCACTCTTTCTCTCCCTCTCCGTGCTCCATTCAGCCCATTAATCTAGTTTTCTGCCTTTATCTTCGCTTCCTTCCCCTCATCTGTCTGTAGTTCATCCAGAGATGGAGAGAGAGAGTGTGAAAGAGAGATGTCACAACAAGGAGGAAGTGCCAGAGGGGAAAGGAGGAATTGAGGAGGAGGAGGAAGGAGAGGCCCTGATGCTCTTGCATGAAGGGAATCATCAGGAATATCTGTGTGTGTGTGTGTGTGTGTGTGTGTGTGTGTGTGTGTGTGTGTGTGTGTGTGTGTGTGTGTGTGTGTGGTCCAGGTATTCCTCATGTTGCAGGGACGTAAATCTGTTTACACAGTCGTGTTGTGGGTAGGCCGTCACAATAATTAAGTTATCGATTTATCATAGGATAACGTAATTATCAACATTAGTGTGTCCATATATTGACTTTCTACAATATACTGTCTACCTGGTTCAGCAGGCTGTTTCCCGAAGGTTTCAGCATTTTGATAAATTTAGTTTAATCTCCTGCTGTTAAAATTACAAAAACGGGAAGGCGGCCCGCTCTTCCTCGGCCTCCACATCACAGGCAGATCTCACACACTGCATATTAGCAGCTAATAGGCTATTCATGTCACATTGGCAAAGTAAGTAGTCCCTGCTGCCGTTCCGCTGTGCATGTCCTGAGCAGGGAATGCGCAAGTGAGCAGCACTGCTCATATGACATTAACCGTTAATAACTCCATCCCAGCCCATGATGGCGGGTTTGCGTTTTTACGGAAGCATAGCGCCCACCCTCAGATTCCCCGACCCATGTCACCCCGGTGAGCAAGCAGTTCAAGAAACTGCTACCCCCTCCCATACCCACTGAAAGCTGCTGCCATAACTGCCCAGTTGTCATGTCAGGGGTGGGAGCCGTGTGCAGGCAATCCCGACTAACCTTGTGACTCAGGGGAAAGATTTCTTTCACATTCCAATTCCAATGTCTGAATATTCTTATGAATTAAAAGTCCATTGCTCTTTGAAAGGGTGTACTTGCATTATTATATTATCATTATATCAGTGGCATAAATGGTCTTAGAATCAAAAAATTATCGTCCAACAAAAACAGTTATTGTGACAGGCCTAGTTGTGGAGACTTGCCTCCCTTATGGGGACAAAAATCAAGTCCCCTTAATGTAAATCACTAATTTTAGGGTGAAAACTTGGTTTAAAGTTAAGGTTAGTTTAAGGTTGTCTTAAGGTTAGGGAAAGGATTAGGGTTAGGCACGTGGTGGTTAGGGTTAAGGTTGGGATAAGTCTCCAGGAGATGAATGTAAGTCAATGTAATGTCCTATGAATATAATATATATAAATATAATCCTCTGAAATGATAAAAACACCCTGAGCGTAATCACACAGACTACATTCACAGTAAGCCAGCTAATTTTGAAAATGTTCCATTTATGTGTGGAAATGACGTGCATCCACACCAGGGGTTTCAGGTCATTTTTGTAAAGATATCTATCCTAAACAAGCTGCTTCAGAAGCATTTTTCAGTTGTCCATCTTGTGCGCATCAAATGTAATAGATCCCCTCTAATTTAATCAATACAGCTATTTACACAGGCACACAGCCAGCCAGCTTACGTGTCACTTGTACTTTCACGCATAGTTTTACATTTCAAGTCATTTTTTTTTTACATGTTTAACTACAGTTATTATGTATTGGCTGCCAAACACTGGGTGACCTTCACAGCAGTACTGAGCATGAACACATCCTGTATAGACATTTATCAAGGACTGAAGTTGCTGCTGTGCCGCTGATATACTACTTTCACAATGCTGGCTACACTGCTACACTGAGCCATCAATCAAGGCAACATTAAGTAAACATAAGTACAGCTTAATGACAATACCTCCATTGCTTGATTGGCTATACTGACATTGAAAATTGGTGATCACAGAGAGAGTTAGTGTAGACAGGAAGTTGTTTTCTTAATTTTACTGCCACATAGCCACTGCTCAGACTTTCTTTGTGTTTTAAAGTTCCGTTCCGATTGTACCATTTTCGCAGTAGACACCAAAACCTGCATACTAACTAAATAACCGCAGCATCCCCCAAGTTCAATTCCAGGGCACCTTTGTTACATGTCATACCTAATTCTCTCTCCCTGCCTTTCCTGTCTTTATCTCTTCTGTCACTATCAAAAATAAAGGCAAAAAAAAAAAAAAAAAACATGCAGCCAGCTTTTCGGAGTCATCCACTCTAGAGACTTGTTCAGAAGCCAAGAGCCAAAATGGAGAGGAAAGAGATGCGTTTTCAAATTTAGCCAGCTAGTGTGTACACTACCTGTCAATGCTGCTGAAGTTTATACGCAGCATACATGGCCACAGGCAGTTTCTGTTCCTACTGTAAGTGTTTGAAGACATACCGTGTGTGCACTGAGTGTGCAGTAAACCCGGTCTGTCCTGCAGATCCACAGTGTCGAGCTGTCTTATATAACAGTACCGATCACAGAAACAAGGATAACCTGCGCTGCCCTCACTGACACACATTCTTTTCTCTCCTGCTTTCCCTCGATCCGTCCCTATCTCTTTAACCCGCTCGTACTCGTTTTTTTTTTTTTTCTCTCTCCCCCAAATCGTGGCTATTTCCATTTCGCTCAATTAAATGTTCTCTTAAACGCTTTGTTTCCCTCTGTCTCTTTTCATTATCGTGTCGTGGCTTCCTCTCTCTCTTCGCTCTTTTTATCTGTGTCAGTTTGGCTGCATCCCAAAATTCCAAGCTCACCCTCTCTCTCTCTCTCTCTCTCTCTGCTTCTACTTCTTTTTCTCTCTTTTTCACTGTCCTCTCTATCAGTCGCCATCTATCCGCCCCTCGCCTCTCTTTCTCTCCATTTCTCTCCGTCTGGGCTCCAGCTCAAATATTACAAATGCTATTGCATACTGGCTAGGGGCCAAATCAGCAAGGCGATAAATCAATACAGTGAGAGAATTATGTAATGTGCCACCATATTGACTGGCCATCTCTCCTCCTCCTCCTCCTCCTCCTCTCTCCCTGGGTGGCTTCCTCCTCCGCTCCTTGCACTCCTTGTCATCCGCTCACCTTGTTTTACTTCTCTCTGTTTGCTTTTTTTGCCCTCATTTAACCAGATAAATTGTCAAAGTCTTATTTATAGCTTAGGCCTCAGGGTCGGTTCTGACAGCATGTTATATTCGCTGACATGTAGGTTCATACAAAGTACAACTACAGTCGAACAATTAGCACTTGTTGGAAGTAATACTGGAATAACTGCCAGATAAAAAGAAAAAAAAAATTTGCTACATTTTTCAGAAACAGCATTGTTTAGCATTAGATAAGAGTCTTGCGGTTTTGCATTTAGTATATTTTTAGGCGCTCTGTGTGTATGCAGGTTCATTTGTTCTTATGTAATGCTTAATTACAGTGGCCCTCGTCTAGCTGCAGAGCGTCAGAGCCCCAGGCGGTACAGTAGAAATAAAACAGAAAAACACATGCTCCACATATCGAGCAATATTTGTTGCTCATGTCTGAATAAATGCGTCCGCACCTGCAAGTCTGTTTTCATGCACCACTGGCGTGCAGATATTCACATAGGTGCCTGTTACGTTTCATGCAGCGCTGATGCGTGCGCTAGAACGCGGTCGAACAAAGCGCAATGTACAGTAAGGAGGAAAGTCACTAGAAATAATATAATAATATCCACTTTTAACAACTATGAAGATTTGCATAGTATTGTAGAGGGTTTAATCTCAGTTTAATGTCTGAATATCTGTTCTAATGCTACTATACTAGAAGCAGATCTGCTTTATTCCTGAGTGTCTTTTACTTTAAAACATTGATTGAACAGTATAAAGAGCGGAAAATGGACAGCAAAGCAATGTGCCTTTATACGGAGAATATGTTTTACCTTTTAGTAGATAACACACCAGATGGAAACTAGAGTCACACAGCGACTCTCACAAAAGATTCAAAATTCATCTCCTATTAATTTGCATTGCTTTAAGGTGTGTTTAGAGATCAAGGATCTTCTGACTCAAATGTGCCAGATAAAACTAATTAGAAGTGCTTATCATCTGCAGTAATGCATCATCATTTTCCGTTGCAGCTCCTACGCATGCATTAACAACATATACGTTGAATGCAACAGTCGTATCTGAGCACAGTGCATTTGTAGCAGTGATGCAGCAGAAGTTGAAATTGAAAGGGCAGTTCAACAGCTGGCACATAGTCAGCTGCTGATCTTATGGAAACTAAAACTATTCTCTGTTACCTGTCCATTCAGCTCATGCAGTCTAGAGCTGTGACTCCTGGTGCCCTGGCTTCTTTATAGAGGGAGAGAGAGGGAGGGAGAGAGAGAGAGAGGGGGGGGGGGGGGGGGGGGGGGCAGTCTATAGGAGTCAGTGAGTGCAGTAATAGTACCTATATTTTCTCCAGCCTATGCCCTGGTCAGAGAGTGCAGCGGCTCCATGCTGTATTTTCCATACTGTCACCCCCCTACCCGCCCTCCCTCTCTCCCTCACTCTCTCTCGCTCTCTCTCTCCCTCTCCCCCGGCTTTCCGACTGTACTTTTTTTTTTTTCTCCACTCTGGAATTCCATCTTTCTGCACGTGGCCGGCACTCAAGAGGGCATGCTGTGTGTGTGCGTGCGTGTATGTGTGTGTGTGTGTGTGTCTGAACGTGAGTTATAGGAAATATCTCCCAGTGAAGAAAAGGAAACATGAAGTGTGCATTTTTGTGTGTGTGTAACATGCCAACAAGTGGGCACTACTTGTTCCACTGTCCCAGCCTGCAGCTCTAATATACCGTAGTCCGTCTGCCCACTGTAAATGCAGTACATTCTGTACCAACACATTGACTAAAGAAAGGATACAGAACTAAAATATACTCAAACAAAAGAGCATTTGTCAGGAAACATTGTATTAGACTTTCTAAATTTGTTCATTTGTCAGTTTCACACTACGGTAAGTGATATTGATCCGGAGAGCTTTTTACACAAATAACTGATTTCATTGAAGAGACAAACACGCTCATAAATCAGCGGAAGAAAGAATTCCATAATGCATTGCAAAAATAACTGACATTCACACAAATCCATGATAATTCCTGGAGCAAGAAACACACGCAGTCAGACGATCATACAAGTTTTTAACAAACTACCAGGTAAACCAAGTAAAAACGGAGGTGAGCTTTAAAATTATTAGCCAAACTGTGTGTTGTAAACATCCATCTCAGGTTTGACCTATACTTTAAAATAGTTTTAGATAGAGAGATAGTTCTCTAGTTGAGTTTTATTTATTTTTTATAAGTTTTTCGGTGCAACAAAAGGTTAGCACTGACCTTTTGGGTGCGCTCACTTTCAGTTTTTCTTCCAAAGCCGAACTGTTGGCTTATTTAAAATCTGTCAGATCATCTGACTGCTTGCGTTTCATGCTCAGTGAAGTTGTCTTCCCATCTCAGCAATTACTCTGCTGAGTACAGTGTAACAATAACCAAACTACAAAAAAAAAAAAAAAAGACCCAAGTGGTAATCAACTGAAATGACCCTATAAGGTTCAAAATTGACACGAAAGTACACAAAAGTGAGTTTACAAGGAGGAAACGGCAGTAAAGCAATTATCTAATCTGATCAAATTGATTTAATTAGACACAGAATTAGATGTAGTGAATCCAATCAAAACGCCAAATGCAGGCTGACAGGAGGCAGTAAATGTAGAAGATTTCCCTACGTCTTCAGATGTTCTGAACGTCATCCTGGAAGCCATTGTTCTCACCTACCCACACGTGAGCCGGGTTTTATGCTAAACCCTCATCGCCGACTTCACACATCTGTTGGTGCAAAGATGTTAGTGTAATAAATTCATATCTGCGCGACAACGCTCGCCACAGGAGTTTTCTAACCCGGATCGAAGGTTATCTGCATCTGTATCGATTTGGTTTTTTTTTGTTTTTTGTAATCATCAGTGTGTGTACTGTAGGTCAAAGCATGTCTCCATCAGGCTTACATCACACTAATGAAGAAGAGAAATCGAGGTAGAGAGTGAACACAGAGGCTCCTTCTGCTCTCCAATCCCATCTGTTTGACACACAGAGGGAGGGAGGGAGGGAGGGAGGGGAAAGATGGAGAGAGGCAGGGAGGAGAGAGGGAGGGGTGGTAGACGAATGAGAACGAGGCCAGATCAGGCTGAGGGAGGGATGGTGGGGGGGGGGGTGGGGGGATGGAGAGGGGGGAGGTGCTGTTTAGAGAAAGGCAGGGAGTGAAAAAAAAAAAAAAAAAAAAAAAAAATCAGAGGGAGGCAGGCTGGGGGGTTGGGCTCCAAGCCTGTGCATGTGTATGTGAGAGAGGGAGAGAGAGAGAGAGAGAGAGAGAAAGCAGCAAGCGAATGTGTGATGTGTATGTCTGTGTGTGTTTGTGCGCGCGTGTGTGTGTGTGTGTGCGCTCGCTCTGTTCCTTTCCTTTCTTTGTTTGACTACTGAGTGGGAAAAAAAAAAAAAAAAAAAAAAAAAGCGAGACAGAATATAGAGAGATAGAAAGAGGGTGAGGAAGAGAAACACAGACAGAAGAGAAGAAGAAGATCTAAAACGAGAGTCACTTATTTTTTTTAGAGAGGGAGAGAAGAAGAGAGACAAAGAGGATTTCTATTTTGGTCTGTTTTTTTTTTCCCTTTCTTTTTTTTTTTCTTGCAGGCTGTAGAATAAGGAAAAAAATATACTAACAACAACAACAACAACGCTGCATGCTTTTGACAACAGTGTCATATTCAAGAGCTGTGTGTGTTTTGTGTGCTGGCTCGGTGTGTGCGCGCGTGTGTGTGTGTGTGTGTGCGCCGAGGAGGTGGGGGGAGGCAGCCTGTGCAATTTAAAGGGAAAATACAAGGCACACACAAAGCTGGGAGCGCAGGCAGGCAGGCAGGCAGGCAGGCAGCAGGAAAGGAAAGGAAAGGAAAGGTGGTGGGAATCTGCTGAGCTGGCTGCCGCTTTAACCAACAACCCCTCTCTGGATTTTACTACACCGAGCCAACCTTGCGTGTCCCTCTGAGCTCAGCCTGAGCCCGGCCACGGTAAGACAAGCCTCCTATCCACAACCTCTCAGCTGTTTCACCGCTACCGCTCTGCAGACAAAAGCAGAGAGAAAGTTGCTCTGTGTGTGTGTGCAGATGGAGAGGAGCTAAGCTAAAGGCTGAAGCTAAGGCTAAAAGGCGTGAGGAATGCAGCACAAAGGGAGCTTGTGTGCTCCAGCTGGGGCTGTGTGTGTGTGTGTGTGTGTATGTGTGTGCGTCTTTGTGGACAGGCTTGAATGTTTATGTCACGGGGCTTCCCAAACTTTTGCATGTGAAGGACACCCCGAAATAGACACGCACCGCAACTCCAGAACACCTTTTTGGTAAAAGATTTGTCTCATCCCGGCTGGTTTTGAAGATGGAGAGAGTGAAAGCTTCATCAGAAATAGTCATTTTATTAGTGACTGCTAGTGCTTAACACGAAAGCAAATATTGTGAATTTAAAGTCATTGTCATTCCGATGGGAAACAAAAGAAAATCCCACCAACAAGAGTCCTGAAGGTCCCATCACATTAGTTTAAAAAGCAGTGGGTCATATCAGACCGGGGCGATTTAAATGCCCCTGATGGCTCGGCAGCCAGCTGGCTCACCGGCACGGAAAACAAAACACAAAAGTAGTTAATTTTTGCTTCTCTATCTCTTTGTCTCCTCTTTTCTTATCCCCCTTTCACTCCACTCCTTCATTCTCTTCTCCGGTGTCTTTTTCCTCTCTCTTTCACCTTCACTCAGCAGCTCCTCGCTGATTTAAATGCCAGTTTGCACAAAAGGTTTCTCTCCTTCTTCCTCCTGCTGCTGCTCTTCTTTCTTTTTTTTTTCTCTCTCTCCTTTTCTTTTTTATCACTCACATCTACTGTCTCTATCTCTCCATCGTGAAATAGACAGGTGACTGCATTGAACATGGGTCTTGTGACTTTGCTGCCTAAGCATTAATCAGTGAATCTCTTCTGCGCACACACACACACACACACACACAATCTGCCGGCTCCCATTAGCTTCTCACACACTGTTTGTATCACTTAATCACACACACACATAAACACGCAGGGCTCAGTGGTACAAAGTGTGTGTTGTGTCCCGTCCAGTGTGTTGTGGTCTGGGGGCTTTCAGCTTGTTCTTGTCAGTAGTCTAGTCTGCGGTCAGCACCCGTTTTGTATTTGTGTGTGTGTGTGTGTGTGTGTGTGTGTGTGTTACTGATGTGTAGAGAGCTAATAGGAGCCGGCGTTCTGTGTGTATGCGTGCATGTGCGTGCATGCTCCTCCCTGCGTGAGTGTGTGAGAAACACAACACTTGTGCCGGTGTCTGCCTGGAGCTAATATTGGTGTCAGTATGTGATTGTGTGTGTGTGTGTGTGTGTGTGTGTTGGTCCTTGTCCCAGTGAGATCCTTTGCCCCATGTTTAAACTGATAGAAACATTCCTAGAATAAAAGCCTCACTAGAAAGACGACTCACGCGTACTACTGTAAACCGATCCCTACAGTACTCCTCCACACACACGTGAGCGCCCGGCCCGCACATGCGCACACACACACTTCCACACACAAGACAAAATCACTGTTACTATTCCATTTGCCGCCCCCACCCTTCCTGTTCCCCTCGGGGAATTTCCTCCTTTCTCTCTTTTCATTAGTTCATTACCAGCGGAAGTAGAGCATCTTCCACCCTCTGACATTTCTCTCCCCTTTATTCTTTTTTTTTTTTTTTTTTTTTTTTAATAAATTCCTCCACCACTTCCTGTCCAGCTGCAATTATCCAATAGTGGTGTGCCAGGCGCGGTTCAGCCAGGGTCGCCTGCTGTGGGCTGGAATACATCATAGCTGTGCGCTTGCTATCTGACATAGCCTTGCCCGATTAGGAAATACTGTATACAGGACACAGCCAGCGCTAATGCTGCGCTAATCTGTTTATACTGTGCTGCTGGTTCCCATACAGAATACAGAGCATGGTGTATTACAGGAGAATATGATATGACATGATACGTACAGTAAATTACATTATGGTATGGCAGAATTGATTATGCAAGGATGGAGTACAGTTTGATAGAGTTCTGTATGTTTGATCAAATGGAGTGTGTTGTATAAATAGAATAAAATGTATTGTACAGGTTTAGAATATGGTATAACAGATGAAGATGGTTAATACTAGATTATAACTGGTTAGGATAGAATTGAATATGATTAATTTTTATTATATTATAGAAGAAAGGTAGGTTAAACAGCATATGCCACACTAGAGAACATTATGCATTACAGTAGAA
Source organism: Thunnus albacares (assembly GCF_914725855.1). Classification (NCBI taxonomy): domain Eukaryota; kingdom Metazoa; phylum Chordata; class Actinopteri; order Scombriformes; family Scombridae; genus Thunnus; species Thunnus albacares. Next base: position 19,903,980 of record NC_058127.1, on the reverse strand, counting down.
TAAAACTGATGGTGCAAGTATGGTAGAGAACACTATTAGAATGGGCTTGTTTACTTGCAATTTTTTAATAAACTGTGCACCAAATAGCAGGAAAGGAAAATAAATGCTTTCCTAATAAAAGTTTGCTTCTCATCTTTGAGAACTGGCTACTTAAAATGTTTCAAATGTGAATAGCCAAGTCAGATCATCCATGTTTAAAAAGATCTGTTTTCACCTCACTAAACAAAATATTCCACGCTTCCCCAAAAAAAAAAAGGACAATAGAAAACAAAATGTAGCACAGAAAGCAGAAAAACACACAATAGAATGTAGAATAAAACAAAAGAGAGTCATGTTTTTAGTTGGATACAAATTGTTTTAGTATGTTAGCAACTATAACGTGGCAAGACCACTTCTATTATTTTCCACTTTAGCTATTGTTTCCTCTCTTTAGTCTACAGTTTTGCATAGTCATTAGTCAGGGGAGGGGATGACCCGACCCAGCTGTGAGCGAACATGTGTTGAGCTGATGCAGATAAAATATGGGTATGTAGCCCGTGATGACAGTTGATTCTGGAGCTGTCTGTGTAGCAACAAGCCATTTCCTGCACTGAGAGCCATTAGGACGCCACCCAAACCTCCCACCCCTGTCTGTCACTCTCTCCATGCTCCTGTGCTCCTCTGCAGATGTGCATATACACACAAACACACATTGAGAGGTGGTGGGTGGGTGGTTGGGTGGGTGGAGGGGGGGGAGACGTTTTTTTGTGATTGAATTTGCGTGTGCTCTCCTCTTTACCCCTCCTCAGCCCCGGGGCAGTCCCCTCACGGCTGAAGGGGGGAGATTGTGCATTCATTGGAATGGAGGCTGAGATGGCAGGGGGGGAAGAGGAGGAGGAGGAGGAGGAGGAGGGGGAGGAGGAGAAGGGTGAGGGTGATTGAGTGTGCTGCCTGGAGAAGAAAAAGGGAGACAGAAAGAAGAGAGAGAGAGAGAGAGAGAAGAGGAGAGGGGGAGGGGTGCCTTGTGTTTTAAAAACAGGGGGAACTGGGGGAAGAGAAGGAGAGGAGCAGACAAGCAGGAGAGGAGGTGAGGGGGTGGAGGTGAGGGGAGGCTGGCTGGCTGGCTGGCTGGCGCCGTGGCTGGGTTGTGTCTGGAGAGAGGGGCTGGAACTGGGCTAATAACAGCTCATGTGAAAGTAAAAAATCGAGACACTTTGATGTAAATAAATGTCTGTTTGTATCTCTCTATCTCCAATTGATATGTCACATTAATTCAAACATTCACATCTGCAGTTATAAACTTTCTGATGTGCGATAGATGTTTCCTGGGAAAAGTCCTCCGCTGCACAGGAAGTTACATTTCTGTTAAAAAGCTTTGTAGAGAGAATGGGTGTTTTATTCAGTGAATAATGTTCAGTTTTGTCTAAACTAGAGAAACCTCAGGGATGCTTTTTAATTTTGGCAACAACATCGTTGGTCATTGCTTTTATATTCCCTAATGTTTTGTTTTTTTTTTTCTTTTTTGGAAGATAAAACTAATGATGAGTTGGAGCTTTTCTTCCTCCTATCACATCAGAGTGTCTAAAAGCACACCACACTCTTCTTCTTCAGTTTATCACAACACATCATCCTTCCGCAGCAGAGGGATAAAGCTCCATGCAAATATGTGTTCAGAAACGGAGTGTGTTAAAGCAAATATTGGGTATAGCGTACCGAAGAGAGCAGAGCGATGCAGTTTGGGTACGTGTTGGACAGTGATGGTGATTTGTGTAAATTTGGAACATTTGTATGTCTTGTATTTAGTTTGGCAGGATACAAGCTTTAGTGTACTTGTAGTGGGTGGTAGCAACTGGCTTTGCATTGTTTCCAAAGCATTTCCAACGTGCAATGTGGTGTATAAAATATTATAGGCACATAAATGAAATAGCGTTGCACCGCAGTCAGCTCTTTAGAGAGCAGATTTTGGCGTGTATCAGCGGTACATATATACAGACTATATAGTATAGTCATTGCCTTTTTATTTTGTGGCTAAATGGTCTGGTCTGAGGATTTATCTGCTGTATGACTACGCTAGTTATATGTAAAAGCAGCGTTTCTTAAGGCACAGAGGGATAAGGCTTAGGTGGTTAATTCTATTACGCGGGGGTCAAAGGGCTCAGGCAGATTAGCTTCAGCCTTGAAGCTAATATCTACCATAAAAACAAGTGATAGCTGTATATGATTATCAGAGAGACAGAGGCATGATGAAAGACAGAGACAGAAACGATAGGCAGCCCGGCGGAAGGTCAGATTCACGCGCCGCAGCCCGACTTCCTTATTTATTCAGGTTGGTCTTGATCTGGGCTCCAGTCAGAGAGACGCGCGAGAGAAAGACGAAACAGAAAGAGCGCTGGAGATGAAGAGATGTCTGGTGAGGGCGAAAGAAAAAGAAAAAAAAAAAAAAATAGCCACGCAGAGACGTTTTGAACGCACACACACACACACACACACAGGGTCATTGGCAGAGATAGTATGCTGAGTGTGCACATGGCTTCTTTGTGCGATGGTAGAAGGGCTGGGGTTTGTTGATTTAAGGTAATGGCTTCCAGTTGTCTCAGTCAGGAGAGCGCCGTGTCACTACTACTGGAGATAGACAGGAGATTGGCAGGCTGAGTGAAGACAAAATCCATACAACCTCCCAATCCCCCCCCCCCCCTTCCTCAACACACACACACACAAACACACACTGACACACCACCAACAAACGTGCACTCAGACGCACCTAAACACACAGAGACTGTGTGACTGCTATATGGGCCTCTTGTTGGCCTCTGTGTCACAGAGCTTGTGACTGACTTGTGATTTTATCACTGCTCGACAAAGGTCAACAGTACAACTGTGTGTATGTTTATAGCGTCTCTTGCATAATGTGTGTGAAGGGTTGTGGGTTGTTAAAGAGTGCTAGCTCTGTAATGAAGGACACAGAGTTCTTTATAGTTCATGATGAAAGGGGAGGCAATGAGGAAGAGAAGAAAGAGAATGTTAAAGGGGGGGGGGTTTAACACTAGAAAGACAAACCTGCTACCCACTGCTTTGTGTTTTAGAAGTGAAACAAGTCAGGTGTTTGATTCTGCATGACTTGCACTACACACTCTGTCTTTGCTTCTATTGCTGCACCTATCACATCACACATTGTGTTAGTATTAATAAGCGGCTGCTTGTAATTTAAGTGATATCTGCGTCGAAGCTTATCTTAATGTTACTGTTAAATTGCCAGTTTACTCTTGGTTGGAGCAACTGCTAAATGCCTGAGATGTAAACTTCAAAAAAAAAAAAAAAAAAAGCAGAATGTAAAATATATGGCCCCGACACACACGCTCGCATAAACACACACAAACACATGACAATCGCTCCATGCCCTGTGTTTTTACTGCACTCTGTAATTCCGCGCGACAAATGTGCAGCCGCTTTTGAAGGTTTCTGCTCTTCTGCTGTCCTCCCTTTCGTTTTCTCCGTATTTGTTTATTTGTGGTGTTTCTCATCAAGAAAACGCGGCCCTACCCAGCATTTCATTGTGCGTGCAAGCGAGCCCGTCTCTCTATACTCGTCTGTCTGCTTCAGAGTTTAGGGGTTGCACTTGGAGTACGACTCTCAAATTATACACAGGTTAGTTTCAGGCTCTCTCTAGCGCGTGTGTGTGTGTGTGTGTGTGTGTGTGCCTGGGAATGGTTGTGAATGAATGACAAGGTGAGTGTCTTTCAGCAGCTCTGTCAGGAAGCTCCGGTTTACTTGCAGGTATGTGTTTGGCTTCTGCTGTTAATGATGCAAGACTGAAACAAAATGTTCCATCCTGCCTCGCCTTGCTGGTCTCACTGGTTTCACCGGCCTAATGGTAGTCTCTCTCACGGCTGCACATGTAAGGTCATGTAATCGTGTACGTAAACTGTTATTTTGTGATAATATTCAGACGATAAAAGTAAAGAAAGTAGGATCTTTTCCAATGAAAGAAACTTTCTTTGTCGTTCCGTTGATCCATCGAGTCTCGACTGTCTCAACTTGCTGTATCAAGTTTTTAAGGACAACACGCTAACCAAATGCTTGCTTAACAATAGCCTACTTGCACATTCAGCAGAAACCTTGCAACACATGCGTCCCATTGGACTCATTTATCTTTGGTTTGGAGAAGAATATCTCTTTGGCTTGCAAGATGTTTGACTTTACTCGCCAACCACTCATTTTCTCCGCTTTTTTTGCCATTACCTGCTCCAGCGTACACTCACTGAGACACAGGCAGAGCGAGTAACGCTTTCACATTACAGGGAATTTATTCATCAGATTCAATGTTGGAATTAAAAAAAATGGCTTAATGGTTAATTTCTTTCAATTTTCATCTGATCATTGAGACTAAATACTGCTACAGTGAACAGCTGATGAATTAGGTGTGTGTGATAAAACAGCGACACACTCTCTACATCTGACTGCACTAATCAGTTTATGAAACGTCCCACGGATGTTCACTAATGACACATGCAAAACACACACACACACAAAACCAGCCATGACATGTGAGTGACCCCACGGTGACTTCAATCGATCCAGCCGATTGGCTAACAGTAATGCATTAACCTGATTTATGTTTCTGAGGAAGATGGAGGGTAAAGGGTTAAAACGAGGAGAAAGATGAAGGTTTGTGTGTGAGTGTGTATCACAGCTGTAATCAATTGATCAGCGAGGAGGTAGAAGTTATGCTTTTTAGATGATTTGGTAAGAGGTCTCTTTTCCTTCTTACTTCCAATCTTTTCTCTCTTCCTCTTCCTCTCTGTCTTAACTCTATCCTCTCCTCTTTTCTCCTTACTGCTCCCTCCTTTCTTTCCTCCCCCCCCCCCCCCCCCCCACCCCTCTAGTTCCTCCTCTCCTCTTTTCTTTTTACAGTCTTCCTCCGCCCAGCCTGGCACTTCCATCTTCCCCCTTCTCTTCTACATTTCCTGTTCTTCTTTTCTCTCCTCAGCGTTACATCAACTCTCTTTAACCCAGTTCCACACTGAACCCTGACCCCTCTCACTTGTGTAACTTCTATGATAACTGTGCTTTTATGTGTGCGCATGTGTGTCCCACCAATGTCTCTCGCTCCACTTCTTCTCGGTACGTGACTCACAGCTGATCTGCAGAGGAGTCGTCTTTTTTTTTTTTTTTTTTTTTTTTTTTATATCTCGGTAAGATCCAGCTGAAGCTTTCAAATTTGCAACTTTATTACCAGCCTTGATTTTTCTGTCTAATGTAATTTACCTGCTGCTTTATGATGGAGTTTTAGCTGATTTATGTGTGTGTGGACATTGTTTCATAACTGCAGTTGGCAGGTGTGTGTGTGTGTGTTCAGTGTGTGTTTATAGGACAGAGTGTGAGAAATCAAAGTGGTGTCTTTCTTGGAGTGTTTACGAGGATATCTGTGACTCTGCATGACTGTGTCTGGAGGGCGGCGGGTGCACTGTGACCTTTATATGTGTGTGTGTGTGTGTGTGTGTGTGTGTGTGTGTGTGTGTGTGTGTGTGTGTGTGTGTGCCCCCAGACTGGTAACATGATCTGTCTCAAGGAGTCGAGCCCTCCATTCCTCCTCCGTCTGTCTGCACCCTCCCTCCCCCCCTCCTATATCTTCCCCTACAGTATCTGTTCACAGCCTTCTCTCATTTCTGTCTCCCCCCTTTCCGCTCTTTCATCCCTCTTTCCCTCGTCCTGTTCCATTTTTTTCCCCCCCTCTCTCCTAACCTTAAACTTGTAAATTTGTGTCAATCAAAACCCTGAAATGCATCTGACCAAACCCTCAACCCTGAGGTCCAATTGGCTTTGGGCTTCTCTCTCACACACACACTGTGATCAGATGGCTTTGATTGCAGAGATCAGAGGAGAGAGAAGTAGATGTGTGTGTGTGTGTGTGTGTGTGTGTGTGTGTGTGTGTGTGTGTACACGTACACATGTGTGGGGGTGGTGGGGTTGGGGGGAGGTTGTTGTAATTGATTTTCTCTGTTTCCTTTGTTTGACTAGATGTCTGGAAGCTGCCTATACTGTACTGCACTGATATGATATACGATATCATATCAGTGCAGTACGTGTGTGTGTGTGAGTGTGTGTGTGTGCGCGCGCAGGATTTCTATGACCGATGTATAGAAAACAAGCATCAGTGTGTGTCTACTCGATCGCCTCTGTCAGATAGTCAACACTGCATATTTCTTCTTCTTCTTCTCTCCGTATTCATTCAGCAGCAACATAGAATATCTGCAAAAAGGAAAAGCAGTGACCTTAAAGATATTTTTCTTCCAGTCCATGTGTTCACGCGCTTTGGGAGTTGAGAAACCTTTAATAAGAGACGCCTAAGACATTTAAAACTCCTACACCCATCAGCCGATGGCCACTGGCCGACACGTGTAGGCGGCTTTAATATATCGTAGCATTGTTGTGCTTCTAAGTGTGAGTGTTATTACCCAAACTGAAGTCCTCCACCCTCCCACCGCCCACCGCTACAAAATATTCTCTCCGAAATCCTCCTATTCATCCTCTCTCTCTCTCTCTCTCATAGGTTTTAGGCTTAAAACCGACTCCTCTGAGCCTTTTATTCAAAGTTTCCAATCAAACTGGAGCTTTCAACACGGGGCCGTGCATGCACCGAGTGGTGTTTGGGCAGTGTGTTTGCAGTTTCCAGGAGCTGTGTGTGTCCTGTACTCTGTTGCCATATGGCGGCTGTATCAGCCCACAGTGTAAACACAGCTGGCTGCCTCCCGTGGCTGCATGGGTGAACAGCAGTCTGCCTGCAGATACAAAAACCCTAATAGGAGGATCACGTTCACTGCTTGTACATTAATATGGCTATTAGGCACATTGGGATTCATGGTGTGTTATTTTGTAAGACACATTAGTGTCGATGTTACAGCCTGATATTCAGACTATTCGTGTTAAGCTGGTGATTATTAAGTCTCTAAGTGGCAGCTCTTGTTACATCGCTGGGGGCAATTTTTGCTCGTATAAATTGCGATGTTGAATATTGCAACTGTAACTGAAAATGTGCAACATCAGAAAATGACACTTGTTTTCCCTCTGATGAAACATCTCATTTGCATCTTTTGAAATAGTAAGTCATCACATTTTTTAAACACGCTATTGTACAAATGCTGATAAAACCTACATTCCTGTGTGTGCTTGTTCTTTTTACACAGAATTTATGCCGATGCCATAATTGGTTACTATTCATATGGCTGTCTGATAAAGGTATTTACCCAAGAGTAATGCTCATGATCGCCTGAACTAGAGACACAAAGAGGGAGATAAAGAAAAGAGGAGAGGGCAGGTACCGAACATTGCACATCATAAATAAAATGTCAGAAACACTGGTGCATGCTAGCCAGTGCTCAGGGTAGCGTGAAATCTGCTCTCGCCCCCTCCTTTCTTATCTTCCCTCCCTATCACACTCCCTCTCCCGCTCTTTGTGTGTGCATGCGTGCGTGTGTGTGTGTGTGTGTGCACAGGGTAATTGAGGTGTGTGACCTTGCTGTAGGCCTGGCAGGTGTGAAGGGAGGGACGGAGGGAGACTGGAGATGAAATAAAGGGGGGGGGGGGGGGGGGGAGAAGATGGATGGATGGATGGATGGAGGGCTCTGCTGTTATATGTCGGCAGACTGATAGCCTGCCTACGTGCATATATGTATGATAATGTTTGGCGTACTGTATTGAGAAGAAAAATACAAGTGATTGTATGTGTGGGTGGAAGTACATTCTTCTGATGTAATATCTGCGTGAAACTTGGAAATGAAATCATGTGCATGTGTGTGTGTGGGTGAGTGTGTTATCAAGCAGAAGTGACAGCAATATATCATGTGTGCAGCTGAATATGTGTTAAAACGAGTGCATATAGCATTTTCCAACACCTTTTGTCAAACTGTGATATCCAGCATAGTAACCATAAACCAATGAAACTAATGGTTGAGATGATTGGCATCTCACACTATTTCTATTACTGTCATTACACCCCGTCGCTTCCTGCCACAACCATGTTAGTGGTCGTTTCTTCTGCCACCCTGTCCCTCTCGGGTGTTTTACTGTTTACTGAAGCTTTACTGAAGATGATAAATATGTCGGAGATCGTTTTTCCGCTGGCGCCTTCCCCCCGTCTGCTGTTACAAGATAAAGCCCGTGTAGCGCCCTCTTCCTGTTTCGCGCTGTAAAGCGATCCTTCTAATTTTAAGCAAACTGACCCAGTGACGAAGTGTAGAGACTGTCAGACAGTACAATATGAATAATGCCACGTAATGCACCTTTTCTGAAGTAAATTACAATGTGCTTTACATGAACAAATACAATTTAAACACTCATCAGACTTTTAAAAACAAAGAAAAGAAATTAAAATTAGTAACAATAAAAAAAAAAAGAGATGAAGGTAGGTTAAAATCTCTTAAAAGATGTTACTCATACTCTGAAATGTGCACAGTGGGTGGTTCCGTACATAATATGCCGGGTATATGAATATGCAGATGTGTTCCACCCACATCTGCAGTTGATGTGTTTATAGACACGTACAGTCCATAGACATGAGCAGACGACAAAATTTATGTCAGGCAGACCCTTGAGAACATTTGTGGCTGTACAGATGCTGAAAGTATAATTTGGGCGTCAGTCTTAAACCAGGGTTAAGCAACAGTCAGACAAACCCCGCCTGAGGATCTGGGTCATAGAGGACTAGCAATTCAGCAGTTTAGTCCCAAAGTCACCTCTAAAACTGACCGGTAACCAGAGCAGAGAGGTAAGAACAGGGTTGAAATGATCTCTTTGAATTCTCTTAGCATTTGTTAAAACCCCAGCAGGCTCATTATAATCACTGCACCAGCTGTACAGTGATTATATTAATGTTCCATAATGATTCATTGATGTTAAGATGCTATATGTAGCTACTTTAACATGAGGAGGCGCGTTTCCATCTCCACAATGTAGCTATCATCATCTTCTCCACAGAATAAATGTGGAAACAGAGCAGAGAGGCAATATGCTCTCACACACCCATCCCCCCCCTCTTCCTCCTCCTCTTCTCTGTCGCTCTGTACCCTCCTCCTCTACCCCTCTGCTCTCTGCATAGTAGCACAGTGCATCTGTGTCATGTCACTGGGTTCTGGCGTCCTGGAGTAACCCCCCACCCCCACCCTCCCTTACCGGTGCAATCTCTCTCTCTCTCTCTCTTTCTCCCTCTCCCTCTTTTTCTCTCTGTCCTTGTGTGGCTCAGACTGTCATCCCCGATCACTTCATCTCCTCTCCCTCCACCTCATCCCTCGCTCCTGTCTGCTTTCTCCAAAAGAAGTCTCCCCCTCTTGTCTTCCCCTATCATTCTCTCTTTCTGTATACTTAATGTGTGTCAATATCTCCTCTTTCTCTCTCACCCCCATCATGCAGCACAAACACTCACACATATCATTGCTCTCTCTCTCTCTCTCTCTCTCGCACGCGCTCTCTTTCTCTCTCTCTCTCTCTCTCTCTCATGAAGCATACACAAACATAAAACTGTCTCGGTGCATACATTAATAGATCCAAGCTCCTTAGCTGGCTGCTGCATGCATAATCTATCTGCTCATACAGAATGTGAACAGCGCACTTATGAAGCTGTGTGTGTGTACGTGTGTGTGTGTGTGTGTGTGTGTGTGTGTGTGTGTGTGTGTATGTGTGTGTGTGAGGCCCTATGCTCCTCCCTCTAGAGAGAGAGACAGACAGGTGTGGACCAGATTGGGTTCTGCCTCATTTCCTCTGCCCTGTGCAGCTGGTCAAGGACACACATTTACACACACACACACACACAAACACACAAAGGCATGTCTTCGACACATGGTTATGCACACACGCACACACACACACACACACTCTTCAAATGCACGGACAGAGACATGCATACGCACACCTCAAATAAAGACACAGTATGAGATGTAGAAGGATCAAATGCAGCATTAGCATAAACCGTGTGTGTTCATAAGGCTGCCTGCACTCGAATTCCTATGGAAGAGGATTACAGCAATGATTACAACACGATTGGCAGAGTATTTCCATGGCGACGCTGACAGATTTGCCAATAGTGGAAATCCAGTCCCAGTATAAAGTCTCTCAAGAGCCACTGCAGGTTGTATTCATGCAGTATCTAACACACAAACATAAAAGACACACACACAGAACTACACTCACCATTACAATATTTACAGCTGTTTTTGATTATTTATCTTTGACATGACAGCGCTCATATCGGCCGTGCATTTTTCATGCTGGTATCAGATGTATCAACACTGGAGGAACATTATAATCATGGCACACACACATATTACACACACACACACACACACACACACACACACATACACAACACTCCGCTGACTTCAGCAGCTCTGCTGTTGATGTCAAGCTCAGTTTTTATAAGACTCAGGAGAGAAATCTACCACTTAAAGCATTTTCCCCACTTAATTTTTTTTTCCAGCCATTTAGCTGATTTATTTAAAGTGCAACAGTAGAGATTCAAATCTTAGATCACCAAAATTACAATCAGCCAACAGCAAGGAGAGCAAAGTGTATTAAAATGATTTGATGGCATTGCTTTGTTTCCACTGAGGTGCCAGGAAAGAAATATTGCTAAAAGGTTGCATTATAAGGTGACTTTTCCTGCCAAGTAGAATGAACCACTAGATTATCTTCACCATCCTCAGGTTATGTAGCGTGCGATAGAAGATGTGAAATGTTTCTCATCCGCACCATGAAATAGATTTCTGCAGAGCTTCTTTCTGTTTTATTCTGTTCTGCTTTCTGTCTCCCCGCTCGACTTAGTTTCTTTGTTATGGCATTTCTACCATGATAGATATTACACAGTGAAGTGTGACTTGTAAGATCGGGAGGAGCTCAACACCACCACCACCACCACCACCACCCACACATACACACCATCATCAGCTATTGTCTGTGGTATCTATGTATTCTGTACTTTATCACATGACATTAGAGTCTGGTGTGTGATATAGATGGATCTGTGTGTTTGTGTGCCCGTCTGCTGTGGCGCCTACCCAGTGCAGGAAGTGTGGGGTCATAGTGTCTGGAGGGCAGCCAGGCAGCCTCCCTCCCCTTTAAATACCCAGACACTGATACCTCCCTTTAAGCACTGTGCCTATGGGAAGAGACTTACCATACAGACACAGAGGAGGGGGAGGTATGTATACATTATGGGGTTGTATGCTTACTTGCTGGTGAAAGTGATTGAGTGCTTGTCATATTTTGTGACTACATATGTGAGTGTGTGAGTCTTTGTGTGTGTGTGTGTGTGTGTGTGTGTGTGTGTGTGTGGTCCTGTGAAGACGGTATGAGCCACCATGTGGGGATCACGTGTGCCACAGCCAGATAAAGAAGTCTTTGTGAGCAGATGCAGAAGATGCAGCTCAAGTCACACACATCCATTTGCACGCACTATAAAAATACACACACAGCAACCTTTACAAACACACTCTTTTTCTCCTTCATATGCTGTACCTCAGCTCGCTTTCAAACACACCCTCATTGTTACACTCACTGAGTGTGGCTGGTTGCAAATTAGAAATTTCCATTTTCAGCCTTTTATTTTTAATAGGTATGAAATCATTGTGGTTTGGAGTGAACACACACACAGCAGTGTGCGTAAGTCTTCTTGGTATGTGACAGTTAACTTAAATGGCATTGTGCAACTGGATAGTACAGTTTAGCACCTTTGTGCAGGTATGTGAGTTTGGGCTTGGCAGGACTTGTAACTCAGGCCCACAATCACACACACAAACACACACACTCAACCCCAGAGTCAGTAAAAGTGGCTCCCTGGGCTAATGCCTCCACTAGCCTCCAGGCTTTAACACACCTTCCACATAAACGCCTCCCATTCCCACTTCTTATCGCCCACTCACACGCACACGAAACGATACACACACACACACACACACACACACAGGATCTCTAACGAGGTGAGGAAAGTGTTGTTGTTATGACTCATTATCAGAGTCCCATCACTTATCACTTTCAGGAAAAATATTTTTTTTCTCATTTCTCAGGCTTCCGTGCTTGTGTTTTGTGTGTGTGTGTGTGTGTGTGTGTGTGTGTGTGTGTGTGTGTGTGTGTGTGTGTGTGTAGCGAGTTTAGGCATGCTAGCAGCCTGCTCCTCTTCATTCTAATGTTGTTGTTTTTGAGCTTCCAGGAGTGTGTCAAGATACACTGTGTTTAAGGACCTGAGTTGTGTTGCTGACAATAGTGTTACTAGTTTGATTTTAACAGACCAGTTCTCACTATTACAATGCGGTTATGTATTGCAGTGTTGTTCATGTGGAGACATACTATAATCCTTATAGCCATACATATATTTTTAGATTTTCTTTACTGGCAGTCTAATAAAGCACAGTTTTTATAGAGACAGCAATGTGATGATGAATGAAAAAATGGATGGTAGCATCCATAAAGTAAAGTTATCTTGAAAGTTTCAACCCCTTTGAAGCATAAAGTCCACTGTAGCGATATATTCTTTATAAACTCCTCTTGAAATTTTGATAATTTCTCTGTACAAACAGAAACTTTAGACTGGTGGCACTAAAGGAAAAAGTCTTTATGCAAGTCGTGTGTGTAGCCATAAACATCTTTTAATACTTGTGTGTCTGTGCTCTGCTCAGTCTTACAGGTATGTTAGATGTTGTTTGCAGGGATGCTGTTGACAAGTCAGAGTTTGATGACAAAGCCATGTTTAATTTTGGAGTGATTGACGTCACAATACTGTGCCGCCACCGACTGCTGCGGCTCCGAATGCTTTCTACAGCTGTGAGGAACGCACTCTGCTCGGCTGCTGTGGTGTGGTTTGTGTGTGTGTGTGTGTGTGTGTGTGTGTGTGTGTGTATGTGTGTGTGAGTGTGTGTATGAGAGAGAGAGAAGAAGAGAAAAAGAGAAAGGACAGTGAGGGTAAAAACAGCACATGACAAGTGTTAAAGGGTTTTAGTCATCAAATACTCATTTACACATGCTCGCACAAACATCTCACACACACACACACATAATGATACTGCTCGTAGGTCTTGATTTTGGCAGCCTGCACTACCGGGCTGCTTTCATTAGCGTCTGTCTAGACACGATTTATTACCAACTGTTCGCTCTCGTCTTCTCTCCTTCTCTCTGTCTGTCTCTCTGTCTTCCTATTTGTCTGGTTGCGGGCTCACGACTGCTGGATTTTCAGACAGTCTGCATGTGTGTGTGTGTGTGCGTGTGCGGCACTAGTTGGTAAGTCTTGTCTGTCACCCTCCTCCTCTTTATGTGGGTGTCATTTCCCTGCTTGTCCCCAAGAGGAAGTCAGTCTGTCTTTGTGTCTTGTCTGACACTTCATCTCTCCATCCGCTCCTGCATGTGTGTCTGAGTGTGGGAGTCAGAGTGGGTGTGATGGTTTGTGTGAGCCAGGCTTGGTTTTGACCATGACCTTTTACTGAAGCCATGTGGCAGAAGTTCACCAAGCCAAACAGCCCCGACCACAGTCAACCTGACACTCCTCCTCACTGTGTGTAGCTCTGCCAGCTCTGGCCTCACAAGCACATGCATGTTTACAGGCAAATGAGACTGAAAACAGACTCGCTGCCTCTCTCATGCATGCACACAAAAATAAAACATCCTCCACCCACAGTTTAAATCCAGTTTATTGGGCTTGAGTAACGTGACATTGGGCATATTAGCTCCACGGCTTTTTAAATAGCAACAGATCTGACAGAAAATGCAAAAACAGATCAATGTTAAGTTAGTTATTTAACTAGTTTTGGATGAGATATGTAGGGTGCCCAAAAGCATGAAAACACACACAGCTAGAAGAACACTCTGCTTACTATCCATGTGACTGAAAAGTGTCAACCAACTGAATGTGAAAACCCACAATTCCTGGAGTCTATAAACCAGCTACATTGAACTCATAAGTAGTGGTCGACTGATGTGGGTTTTTCAATGGCTGATGCTGATATTTAGAGAGCATGGCGGCTGATATATAATGTCAATATCTTTTTTTGTTTTCTTTTTTTGCATTTGATAAATATAATAACAAATGAGACACAAAATTACTGTTAAGTTAAATTAACATTTATTTAACACTAATGCTATTATCTGATCTGCACTCTGTCTGCAGTGCACAACTAAATAAACGTCCACAGGCAATCCAAAAGCTTAATCTTTAAAAAAAAAAAAAAAAAAGAAAAAAAGAATGAAAAATAGTTTTAGTGTATTTAACAAGAGCATTTAGCAATATTAGTGCACGCAGTAGCACCCAGCAGCATCTCTTTGTTTTTGGTCCCAATAAAATTTATTTAACACGAATGTATTATTTAATTTAATACAGAAAAATATTTGAAAATAAAAAAATGTGCGTTGTCTCAGTTTCTTAAGGGAAATTTCCAGTTTATTTGAACCTGATATATTTCCCATAAATGTTGCAGTTGCGGCTATGCGTCCTACTAACTGCTCTCTGCAGCTCCGTAATTGAGATTCTGGAGATTCAGACTGAGATTAGGGTGAACGAGGCCTCGCATATAATGATGGTTATCAAGGCAAACTCCCACTGCCTCAGAAAAAAACATGATTTTTATATGAAATGCTTCAAAAGTTTGTGAGTCGGAATGAAAGTAAAGACAGGAACTAGCCGTCTGTCGCAGCATTATGGCTAACTGCATAGTGAACTACAGTCGGGACAGTCTGCCGGCTAACCAAACCACCCACATATTCATATGCGCACACTGGTTTGTTTACATGTTTGAGGCTGACTTTTATCACGATTAGACTGTAAGGAAATTTTAAAAAACTAAATGCAGTGACTGATTATCCCGTGGACTATTATGAGGATGATCGTGATTCATTTCACTTTGAATGCATATTTATTCGACTACACAAAGAGGAGATAAAACAACAGAAAGAAGAAAAATGAAGAATGGAGGCAGAAAGACAACGTACAGTAACAGTTACCTCAGAAACTGCTGGTGTTCCTGCAGTCAGTATTCTCCAGACGAGTGAAGAGGAAAACTTTTTCTGCAGTTGGACCTGTTGCTGTCAGACTCGGAAAATCTAGAAGTGTCCACGGATGAGAGTAATCCCAGCTGTGTAACTACTACACATGGATCTACAGTGTTTGTCAATATTGTCGTCCTGGAGATTGTTTCACCTCCACAAAATCACCTGAAAGAGTAAGAAATATGCGATTACAACACTGTGTGAGGAATTACAGTTTGTCAGTCTCTATCGTCCAGCTGTAATCCATACTTCTCTAGCATGAACAGACGCTGAGCTATCCACAGCCTCAGACATAAACAAACCGACGTGCCTTGGATGTAGTTCCCTATGCAGTTAGCCATAATGCTGCTAGGCGGCTAGTTCCTGTGTTTACTATCGTTCAAACTCAAACAAACTTTTGAAGCGATTCATGTAAAAAACATTTTATTTCTAAAGCAGTGGGAGGCTGACGGAGGTTTCCCCAATAGCCATCAATATATGCCAGGCCTCGTTCACTCGAATCTCAATCTGAGTCTCTGGAATCGCAATAGATCTGCACTGTCCACAGTTAGACAGCACCCGCTGACGTCATCGTTCACACAGCAGCTACACTGGCAAGCTTGCCTGCAGATGTGTCTGCAAACATTCTTTCTTTATCGGCCTTGTGAGCGCAGGCATCAGCCGATGCCGATTATCTCAAAATGCCAGGTATCAGCCCAAATAATCGATCAGTTGACCACTACCCATAAGACAAGTAACCACCTTCCTCTGTTGTTCATTCATGCTTGTGTTTTCTTCCTGTTAAAGGGGAGTTTTTCCTTGCCACTGTCACCAAGTGCTTGCTCATGGGGGAATGTTGAGTATCTGTAAAACAGTATGGTCTGGAACTACTCTATGTAAAAAGTGCCATGAGACAACTTTTGTGATGATTTGGTGCTATATAAATAAAATGGACTTGAATTGAATTCAAACAACTCTACAACAAGTTCCCTTATCTACCCACATCCTTAACTCACACACACATTTTCAGGATGTGGTGTGACAGCATTCCACAAAGCTCTGAAATTGTTCCCAAAAGTGGCCTTTTTCAGTATTAGCTCCTTGATGTGTGCATGCTGATCAGCACTCACATTATAGTATCCACCCCCTGGCTGCTTACTCTGCCAGAGGTTAATTTAAGAATTGAACCTGTCCTGTCCTGAGTCACTGCCTTGAAACACACAATGCAGCAAGCATAACAACCAAATGACTATGCAGAGACAGAGAATCCAGACAAAGACACACCGAAGAAGAAAACCTTATCATTTACAACCACTTCTGCAACAGCCTACTATTGTGTATGTGTGTGTGTGTATGTGTACAGGTATGAAGCTTGCTGTCCTAACTTGAAGAGAACTACTGAATCACCAGTGAGTAAGGGCTAGAGCAGCCCAAGCACGGCCACTCTATTCACGCTATGCAGGTTCACACATGCTAAGGATTTTACTGTACACTAGGTCAGTATGTACAGCATGCAGCAAAGCCATAAGACTGGGCTTCTTTACAAAGGGACAAAGGTGTCAGATTAGCAGCTTTCCCCAGTGTGTACAGTAGGTGCGCATACATTTATCTTTCCATCAGTGCGAGAGGAGTGTGTGTATCTACTTGCATATGCACAGTGTGTGTGGATATACAGTAAAGTCTTTTGGAGCCTACTGTATGGTTTGCATACTAATATGCATAGTAAACCTACAGTATGCTCAGTTTATGCTTATACTGTACGTTAGGTTTAGGTGTGTTTGTACAGGATGTGTGTTTTTGGAGGTGTGACACCTGGGTGTGTAGTCTGTTGTTTCTTAGACAATAGCACGTTTGTGTGTGTGATGTTTTATAGTTTTGAGTAACGATGCCCTCTTTTCCTTGACCTGGTGTGTTTTCTCAAGGTGTTTAATTTGTCAGTTGACCTGATTTTTGTGTTCCTCAGGTCTGATAATTTACTTTAGCATGTAAACAGTATAAGTACCTGTACGTATTTATGTATAACTGCTGTGGTGATTGTTCATAGTCCTCATGTAGGTCAGTCAGACTGAAACCTTGTGTTAATAAACAGACCATTTTTAGACAATAGCATTGAAACTGAATAGCTATAGAGCCATGTTCAGACATTAGCACTGCGTGAAAAAATGCAGCCTCCTCATTCATCTCATTCATTTCAATGAGAGCACTATGTTTACGCAGTTGGACTGCAAATTCAGAGGGCTCCAGCAAAAAAAAAAAAAAAAAAAAAAAAACGCACCGTCATTCTGCAAAAAATTTAAACAGGCTCAACTTTTGCTCCAGCGCAATGCAACAATCATTTGGCATCGCACCGTGCTGGCCTGACAAGTGCATGCAAACACACATTCCTAGTAGATTACTTTGTAATGTGAACAGGAGAATTCTGCTCTTTTAGTAAGAAAATGGATAAAAGGAAGGCAACTGTCATAACTGTCAAGAGTTGTAAAATCCAAAATTCTTCTTCATACCATTGCAAACCATCTGCAGTGTTTTGGGGTGTTATAAGCCATCAAACTCATTGAACTATTACTCAAACAGGACTTCCTGCATAGTATTAGAACCGAAACCATTGATCGATCAACAGGAAAATAATTAGCATTTTCATGATAATGTAATCAAATAATGGTTTCAGTCATTTTCAAGCAAACATTGTTTTAAAAAAGACACACATTCTTTGGTTCTAGCTTCTGAAATGAGAAAGATTTGCTTCTTTTCTTTGTTATATATCGTTATAACCCCCAAATAAATTTGAAGAGGTTGACATTTTGTCATTTGGCAGACGCTGTTATCCAAAGCAACTTACAAGCAGGCCAAGGCAATCAAGCATTAGAGGACAGTGACTCCGACAAACTCCCAAGTAGCTGACCAGGTACAAGTGCAATGAGAGAGAGTCTAGACAGAAAGAAAGAAACAACAGGAAGTAGACAAGTTCATAAGAAATACCATAAGCAACAAGAGAGAAGAGCAACAATCAAAGTGCTAAAAAGGCCAGTGGAAGGAGACAAACAGCATTTCAGACAAGACATTTCAAGTCATTCAAAGTCATTTTGAGCTCTGATGGGTATTTTTGGACATTTCATATACTAAACAATTAATCCATTAATTCAAAAAACAATTTGGCAGATGAACAGATAAGAAAAATAATCGTTATTTGCAGCGTCAGATCGTATTTCATCTTTAAAGTACCTTCAGCGACACACCACCACCGATACAACCTTGGGAGTGTTTTTTTTTAACACGGTGCTGTTTTCACTCTGAACACCTGGTTTGACATGTCTGCACAATACAAACACTTAATTCTCTCTTTTTCTCCTTCCGCCATCTCTCTCTGTCAAACTAGACCTGCTCTGTTTTCACTCTCTCCTTATCTCTGTCCCACCCTGTGTTGGTTTTTCCTCCCTCTTCATCTTTTGTCTGGCCTTCTCTCCCTCCTCCTCCTCTGATCCCTCCCTCTGCCTCTTCATCTCCTCTACTCTCCTCCTCTGAGCAGAGTCTCTTTTTGCTCCACCCCTCTCTCTCTCTCTCTCTCTCTCTCTCTCTCTCTCTCTCTCTCTCTCTCTCTCTCTCACTCTCTCTCTCTCTTTGCTGGTTAATGTCAAAGGAAGATGCTCCCACTGGTTAACCTTTAGAGACAAAAGATAAACCACTTTCTGTATCTATCTATCTCACTCAACCTTTTATTATATCTCTCACAATCACTTTCATATGTTGTTTCTCATCATCTGTAACTGTCCTGTAACCTTTTTAATATCAATATAAAGGTGTATTTTCACTTACTTTATCTTTAATTCTGTAATTCTCTTGCAACACTTCCTTCTTCCTTCTAATAACGTGTCTTTCAGTCTCTTTATCTTTCTCACTGTTGGCCCCCGCCGTTTCTCTCCCCACAGTCCTGATATCGATCAAAGTCAAATGATCATATCAAAGCTTGTGACATTTATTTATTCGATGTGTCATGAAAAATATTTTCTACCCTTGCAACAAATCAGCCTCCAACATGCTCTCACTGACCTCCTTTTAAGGCAACCCTGCTCAGAATGCACACACATTTTCTCTGGGCCACCTAAGTGTACACACACACACACACACACACAGCCAGTCCACCTTTACAGTGAGGCCAGCTGTGGCCCTTTAGGGGGTATGCCCTTTGACCTTGAGTTCAAAGGTTGGGGGGCCTTAACCACCAGGCTGCGAGATCAGTGAAGGCTGAGCCAGCTATATCTGCCTCTTATTGACAAACCTGTCTCTCACACACACACACACACACACACACACACACACACACACACACACACACACACATGCACGCACACACATGCGCACACAACCTGCCTTAGGCTGTGTATATTGTGTCGGTTGTGTGTGTACATACTCAATAGAAAAACATATGGAAGGTGCCATGTGTGGGCGTGTTTGATGTTGCAGCCCTGCAGGTAGAATGTCAGAGGAGCACAGAAGAATGAGAGGTGAAAGATGAGGAGAATGAAAGAGCAAGAGGTTTTTAGCGTGAAAGGATTGTCCTGCGGTTCGCTGACATGTTTAGTAACAAGATCATAGACTACCTAAACCCTGCGGTAGATCATTTACCGTGCTGTTTGGTGCTAACGTTTTAGCACGGACATTGACCAACAGCACAATCAAAGTTTATGTATTTCTAAGTTAAAGCAAAGTGTGACACAGTGTCTGTCAGTCTCTGTAGGTCGAAAGTCACATGTTACAGAACGAAAGGAGTAAAGGGAGGACGAGGTGATGGGTTACATTGAACGTTGAAGTGTGAAGAAGAGGAGGTTGAGAGAGGTGGTGACATTTAAGTCACAACTAGTGTCAACCGCAACTATCTGTGAAAAGGGCATATACCACGTATGAGTGTTTGAGTATATAAGAGATTGAGAAAGTGTGTGTGTGGTGCATTTACGTGTGACCATGCTTTAATGTTTGAGCACCATTGCAGGTGCTGTGTGTTCTCAGGGTGCAAGTGGAGATGTGTGTGTGTGTGTGCGTGTGCGTGTGTTGGGGGCGGGGAGGTACACCAGAGTGCCACCTGTTCTCAGTCATGTGGCCCAGTACTGACACTTTGAGTCACTGAACAGGCGGTACATGAGGAACACACACACACACACACACACACAGATGGCCACAGCACTGGTCCAAGCCCTGCTGTGCATTTTGGCTGACACTCACACACACACACACACACACACACAATGTGGTTTCATAAGCCGCACAGAATGACATATCAATAACATCATGACCACAGAACAGTCAGCAAACGTCACGAATGCAAGGGGATTAAATAAAAGATGAGCTCTGGTGGTCTTGAGTAGGCAGAAACAAGGTGTCAATCGTTTAACCCTTGACGAAAATGCTGATGAATTGCTGACCGCTGCTTCAACCCACATCGGAATGTCACAGACGTGTTTGACCTATCCTTGACAAAAGGTGAAAATGGAAATGCCAAATCATCCTCAACTCACTGCAGTACAAGTTTAAACCAGATTTGTGAGCAAAGTTATTAAATAAAATAGCAAAATCATGTTTCAAAGCAGAATCCTTTGGACATGAAAGAGAATCTAGGTCGACATGAGTCCCTTCTAACTGATTCTTTTGTGTGAATGTTGTGTTCAACTCCTTACTGTTGCTGTTTTTGACACTGTTTGACCTCTAAACTGACCTTTGTTCCTCCATGTTGTGGTTTCAGGAGGTGGGAGGTGTCATGGTGGCCTGCTGAAAGAGACGGACTGCATTACCCATGAGTACCAGGTAAGACTCTCTTTTACTACTTACTCTTGTTTCTCTCTGTCATTCTTTCATCCACAAAACACACCGGAATGTTAATCGTTTACTTGTATAGTTGTGATTTAGTTACTGAATCCTTTTCGATGTGACGTTTCAATGTTTTTCTTCAAAAACTGGAAGCACTCGATACATGACGTCCATAAATGTTATATAATAGCACTGACTGTAGATAAGACAAGCAGAGGAGCAGAATGACATGAGACAAAAGACCATGAGTAAGATAGGAGTAGGAGGAAAACAGAAAGTGAATGAGTGTACATTACACGCGCACATTCATTTGTTAAGAAGGTAGTGGGTTGTGAAATCATGGGTGTGATTAGACCGCTGATCCTTTTTGTAATCACTCACACACAGTTTCAACTAGTTTCAACCCCTTGTCTTCACATTCTTGTGTACTTTTAAAATCAGATATCAAACTCTCAAATCTTTGCTCTTTAAAGCCACATCAGAGTTCAAAAACATTTGCTTGCTCATTCTGTTAAAAAACAAGTGTTAAAGCAATACACCAAGCAAATAGCTGTCACTGTTTTAGTAAAAAATTAAGCTGAAATATGATTCATCGATTAGTTTATCCTCAGCTGCATGAGTCAATTTTGATAATCAGTTAGTCTTAAAAGATATTTTTTAAGCAAAAGCCCAGAAATTCATTATTTAACTATAGGTTTTGGACTTTTGTTTGGACAAAACATATAGTGTGAATAGGTCAACTGTGGCTTCAGGAAAGTGCGATGGACATAATTCACTATTTTATGACATATGTAGACCAAACGATTAATTGAGGAAATCATTTGCAGATGAATAAATAGTGAAAATAACTATTAGTTGATGCTACACAAAAGTGCCAGACTTAGTCCATGTCATTTATGCTTTGTCACAGTTTAGCTTCAGAGCTGCTACAAGCTCATTTTCATGCTATTGAAGGTTTGTTGCCTAAGCGTGCGCTAAAGTCATAGCATGTAGCACTAAAGCCAATGATCTACCAACCAGGCTCACATGGATGATTTTGGTTTCAGCTCTTTAGAGGAAAATCGACCAATTAGACCATCTCCTAAAAACTTGGTGTATTCCTTTAACAGCCGTCCGAGCTTTTTAAGCTCCTCTAAGCGGAGTTTACTTTTCACTATGTATAACTTTGTGATAGTGAGAATATTATGCAGGGCTGGAGTGCTTAGCTTATCATAGTGCTACAGTAAGGATTAGCCGCTTGTTTGAGGAAGTAGAGGGAAAGCCGGGCTCCCTATCGGCCGCTCTCTCCTTGAATAAGGGCTCTAATTATCCCGGCTGTAGTGCTCTATTCAGCCGGCTACATGGCTGCTATATATGTGGGTGTGCTAAGCCAGTCTGTCTGTCTGACTGCCTGTGTGGCTCTCCCCAGTCTCCTCGTAGTGTGAGTATGTGCGTGGAGGTGATTATTATCGTGTCTGTCGGTCTCTCAGTGTACCCAAAAGGCTGACTCACGGTATGCCACATGTACACACACACACACACACACACACACACACACACACACACACACTCAGTCCCACACACAATCCTACGTATCAGAGGCTGAGAAGTACCATCTGTACCAGGGACACAGTCTCCTACGACTGCAGAGCACACACACACCGGCTCACATGCATACTTTCTTTCTTTTTTCTCTCTCTGGACCTCATCAGAATTATGTGTTTATTTTTTAAACGTGTGTGTGTGTGTGTGTATGGGGCTGGTATGACAGGAATTCTTGGGGCTTGTACCCATGGGAGCGCTGCTATATATATACATATATTTGGAGTGTGAGAACTGAGCCGTCCTTGTCCCCGATCTCTTTAATTACACACACAAAGTCCACACACACACACACACATGCCTGCCTCCCTTCCACACACACACGAATACAGGATTGCTAGCTATGCATGAGAGTTATAAGAACTTAAACACACAGTGCTCCACATTTTTTTTTCCCCCCCTTGTTGTCCCTTTTCTGCCACACACACACACACACATTCGGGACCCCCAGGACAGACTCTAATGCCTAGACTTCCCTTGTTGTGGGAGAGGAAGGACGGGGATTGAGCTCAAACATACATTTAATATTCTCAGACTCTTATTATACAGAACAGTACATCTATGAGAGAAACAGCTGGAGGAAGCTGTGTGTGTGTGTGTGTGTAGGGGGTGTGTGGGGGTGCAGTGTGTGTGTGGTAGAATGGAGTCCCACTCGTGCCCACATCAATCTCCAATCCTCTTCCTGTTCACTTTGCAGCGCTAATGGTCTCCCGCCACACTCTTTACAGTGCAATTACACACACACTGCCACACTTAAAGCAGGGTAAAGTCACACACTTGAGACAACAGGCGCTCTGTCAACACACTTAAAAGAAGATACGGTGTAATAATCTCACGCCCCAGTAGCGACATGAGAATACAGTTAATCAAATCAGATAAACTGAGTAAAATAGAAAGCAGCCCTGCTTCTCACACACCAGAACGTAACACAAGCAACGTTAGCATTAATGTTTGTCTACTTTGGTGCAGGAAGGAACAACACACACAGCAGTGAGAATCAGATAATGTATCACATACATAGAGAACGCAGTGGATATTTAATGAGTGTAGCGATTCAGGATGTAATTACTTCCAGATGATGTGATAAAAAATGTCTTTCCATCTGAGTTGATGTATTATAATACGCACACTGATTATTATAACATTAAGGATGCAGGCTTTTCAGTATGTAATTATATCATCTGGAATTTAATTATCTTAAGTTTTGTGACAGCTTCCATCCATTTACAAGGAAATGTACTACACACTGAAATGCTGTGTCATCTTTTGATTAGAAATGAAACCAGATGAATCGGTGCTACACCCTAACCTTTACTCTTTCACTCGTGCATGTGAACTTGCAGCTGCAAACGCTGCTGTATTGTTATTACAGATAAACTTGCTGTATGTGTCCCAGTATGCTGCTGGTTTCTCAACACAGCCTTTAACACACACACACACACACACACACACATACAAAGCCAAAACAGCACACTGCCACCAAGTGTCATAAAGCCCCCCACTGTGCTGGGTCCCTCCTCTTTCTCAACACAAAACACATTATTGAACATTCATTGGCACTTGACAATAGACTCTAGATGCACCCTGATGGTACATACTGTACATGCCATGCACTTACTTCATCAGGAGTTTCCATCGAGCACACAGACACACGTCTCTCTTTTCTCATTCCTTCAGTTATCTCAAAATTTAGTGTGAGTAAGATGTTGTGATATGAGAGAGAGGAACAGACAGTGAGACACTGATAGCATCACTGATTTGCACCATGGCAGAGAGAGTTTTCATAATGCTCAGATTTTATTGTTTATGTTGTTCTTTAGGGGTTTTATTTAGCATTGTTGTGACCATAAGTGAACTGCGTCTGTGTATATCCTTATGTCATCCTCTCAGCATCATCCATGACACACTCCTGTCCTCCCTGCGGCGGCTAATTTTGCCTCCTGTTGTCCTGCTGAGGAAGTGCTTTCTAAATATAACCTCTACACGTGTGTGTGTGTGTGTGTCTGTGTGTGTATGTGTGTGTGTTTAGAGTGTGTGACACATACTGTTGGTCACACCAATGTGGCTCTTTGGCATTATTACAGAGTACAGGATGGTTACTTTGGCCAGGAAAGGCTGGAACAACCAAATGTTTCCAGCCTTGGAGAAACCCGTTCGTGTTTTTCGAAGTCTTGTTTACCTCACACAGGATGTCGGTTGGCTGCTTCTAAGCACACAGCATATAATTCTTGTACATCTGTGTCATGAGATGTAAGATGTTAATGTCACCACCTCGATGAGAGCAAGATATTTATTGGTCTCATAACTCAAGTTTTATTTATAGGTCTAGCCATGTGTACTATATTGTGATTAAATAATCTATCTGTCTGTCTGTCTTATATAGTGTTATATAATCACACTTTACACTGTCTAATACAGCAACACAGACTGTGTACTATATAAACATAGTATAGCATAATATAGTACAGTATAGTATGTGTATATATATATATATATATATATATATATATATATATATATATATATATACACATACATATTGCAAAAGATCTGTACACAAAGCTCACGGTAGGTTATATATGTCATTACAAAATCACTATATCACATTTTTATATATTGTTCAATTATTCAATTAATCAAGTAATGCAGAACAGGAACTATTTGAGCATAGACACAGCACTGTATACAGAATTAATAATGAAATTAACTTTAATGAGGCAGCCTTTGTAAATGGTTTACAAGACATGATTAACGGCTTTATCAATGGTTAATAAATAATTTACGAATGCTTTATAGATCACTTTAAAACCATTGATGGGAACATATTTTGAGTGGCCAGGGTGAAAAAAATTCCTCCACTTACTACTAGAAAAGGGCTGCAGAGGATCTCAGCCAAATTCCATTTACAAACAACAGCATTTACCAACATTTATAACTGAATTAATACTTTAATAACCTTAATAATGCTGTTAGTGTGACCTTATAAACACTTGATAAAAGGTCTCTTGTTCAAAGGTCATACCTAAATACATGACAGGTATAAAATTCTAAAGTACCATAAGCCTTTTATCATGGACAATGTGATATTATGTAACATTATACACCAAATGTGTTTCACAGATATTCAGCAGTTTTTTCCCCTCTGACTGCTTACAAAAATAGGGACATAGTTTGTTGTTCTTGGTTTATTAATATCATACTTCCTTAAAAGACACGAGTTTCAACAGTGTATATCTAAATGTATATCAATAATCCATAGGCCTATAGCCTACATACCAGGAATATATCAAATCTACAGTGTGGGATGTAACCTCTACATAATTTTAGTTTATTTCTACACACCTGGTCCTATTTATAGTACTACTAAATCTAATCTTAACAGTGTACTGTATCTGTCTTCCTGTGGTAACATGGTCAAGGGGGTAATACTCTTCCTCATCCAAAAATAGACGCTCACAGGAAATATGCTCACTGACTGTAACAGTCGGTCACGAATCCGCTTAAAAGACAGAAGAGTCGAATAGAAATGAAAAAGGGGGGTCTTAAAATAAACAAGTAAATCTACTAGGAGGACGGAGGGAGATGAGGGTAGTGAGGTACCGGGAGTCGTGTTGAGGGAGTCGGACTTAGTGCCAGTTTGCGCTGTCAGGGAATTCCGGGGCTGTGCGGTGACGTCAGACGGGCGTGTATGTGTGTGTATGTGTGTGTGAGTGTGTGTGTGTGAGAAAGAGAGAGAGCGTTGCTCTGTCCCTTTAAAACAGAGCTCGGCTCACGCAATACGATCCCGGCTGCTTCTGTGTGTGAAAGCAGAGGAAAAAAGAGAGCTCGACGCGGAGAGATTCAGAGAGAGACCCGAGCTAGCGGGGCCGTCGCTGCACGGCAAAACGGAATAATACGCAGAATACATAAAGGACATCAGAGAGTCTCTCCGGCCGTCAGGCGGCTCAAGTTTCATGGTTGTTTCGAGAGGAAGCGGCGGAGACGAGCAGGGATTATAGAGCTGGATCTGCTCTCCGCTCAGCCGGCTGGTCGGGAATTTCTCTGCAGGCTCGGAGCTCCACAACTTGCGGATACAAAGACTAGAAAGGCTGCCGTGAACCCTCAAGGAACCGGATACATATTTCATTTTGGGAATAATTTTCTTTTTTGGAGCGGAACACATGAATGAACGGTGAGTGCAGGGGACAGCAGCAGCTGCTGTGAGAACCGGTGCATTTAAAAGTCTCTGACCACTTTGTGTGTTGTTTTTGGAAGTGGGTGAAAAGTTTAAACGTGATGTATGTCAGTGTACTGCTGGTTCAGTTGGTTTAGCTTGTTGATTAAGAGAAGCTCTGTAGCGATTCAGGACGGCAGTGAGTGAATTATCGTAATTGATTAAAGCGGAGCCCTTGATCATGTGTAATCGATGAGGTGGGGGAATTTCGCTGTGTTTTTTCTCTCTAACACAGGTGACCATAATCCCACGCCTGTGTGTCTCAGTTCTGCGAATTGTTTTCCTCTTATCCACGATTGATCATCTTTACCGGACATGTTTAATCATCCAGCGCACGTGGATGAGAGTAATTTCTGTAAATTGGCTTTGTTGTGGATTTGGTTTGGGTGTCTTTTCAAAGCAGTTGCCCCCAAATAATCCCCCACCTTTTTCAAGGTTTTGTCCCAATGAGGTATTTCTGTTTGAGATATGATTCAGTGTAGTGTTTAACCCATGTAAATGAATGATAATGACAATGGCTGGAGTATAAAGTACTCCCCCTAATACATCTATTCATGAAATAGTGATGATGACCTAATCCTCATATTGCTTTGGGACACTTCGGGTCCTAGTTTGGTCATTGTTGAGCTGAAAACTCCTGAACATCCCATGGCTAGAAAAGGGAAGGAGAACTAGAGGACAGGGAGAGAAAATTGCCTGTGTAAGGAGATCTCACGCTATTGTGTGTGTGTGTGTGTGCGTGCGTGTGTGTGGAGCTCTGCTGGAGTAGGAGTGGGGGGTGGGCAGGAGCACTGAGGTCGGCAGCCGTATAAAGTGAATGGATAGCTGCCACCCCCATCACCCCCCAGTCAATCCTTACGCACACAAAGAGCCGGATTGAAAGGAAGTGATTTGCATCACCTCTCTTTTTTTAGGGGGGGAGGGGCGGTGTTTTGGTGCTGTCCTTTAGGTCTGGGTTTCAGGAATAGTCAGTGCGCTAAAGTCTGACCACATAGTATTGTTTGGTCAACGTGATCTGTAATCTAATTATCACATTTGGAGGGAACATTAGTCCAGAATGACTGACTGAGGCGACTATTTGACTTTTAAACATATTTCTGGCGTCTTTATTTTGATCCATGCTCTCTGTGGCGATGATAAAAGCCACAAGAGTCAGCTGGGGTTTACTTATGGCAAGCCCCCACACCTTCCTACCCAGCTGACCCGCATGTCTTTGTGTAACCCGTGCGTCTCTGTGCGTTCCGGGCAGCTCGCGTCGAAATTACACACACTGATTGTGGTTATGATTAAATAACGCAAGGGTAAAGGAAGTTAAACGAGGACAAAGTCTAGTCGTTGGGGGCGTGGCAATGTCTTCCAGGGACATAATTAACAGTTATTGATATTGGTCTTTATTATTGCCTCGCCGCCCACAGACGTTACAACTATATCCACCTTTTTTTCCCCACCGGTCATCGGACAAGCGAATGAGAATTTGTTGCCGGCTGGGAGGCTTATTTGTTACTTTATTACCCGCAATAAACGAGTCCAGATCAGGAAGAGCGGAGTGTGCTGGCATGGGGTCGCGAAGAAAACAAAAAAAAAACAACAAAAAAAAAGAAAGCCTTTGAAGATTCACTTCCGATCAGTCTGATCGATTGGCATGGAAACCAGCAGCGCGTTTTGTCTCCCCGTTTGATGTCGGAGGTTGTAAAAAGTTAAAGCTCCAAATCGCTCCACACACACACACACACACACTCTTGGCCGGCTGTGTGCTGCCTCAGCTCTCCCCCGCCCCCATTTGTCCCGTGATCTCAATAGGAGCGTGTATGTGTGTGTGTGTGTGTGTGTTTGTGCGCGTGTGTGTGTGTATGAATGAACAATCACCGCCCATTCTACTATGAGTGCTGACGAACTTGGAGGAATATTAAAGTGACATACTCACACACCAGGAGGGAGATGACAGTGGAAATAAGCCAACTCAACAATAGTGAGTCACACACACACACACAAGCTATATTGAGCAAGCAGCAGAGGTGTGTGTGTGTTTGTGTGTGTGTGTGTGTGTGTGTGTGTGTGTGTCTGTGTGTGTGTGTGTGTGAGAGAGAGAGAGAGAAAAGGGTCAGTAGGCTGGCTTAAAGTGCTTACTCATCTAACACCACTTTGACAGTTGACGGTGATGAAACAAGAGCTGTGTGTGTGTGTGTGTCTTGGCTGTGTGACCATCAGATTTTTGGGGGCTGTCCAGCGTCACGATTACTCCTGTCGGCTCTCACCGACAGCAAACACAAGCAAGTGCGTGCGTTTGTGTTTCAGAGGGAAGCGGGCGGGGGAAGTGTTTGGATGTCATGATGAAACGTCTGTCTGTCTCTGTGTGTGTGTGAGTGACACAGCGCCGTCGCTGCCTTTCCAGTAAAGAGTGTCGTTTCTCCTCCGGAGAGCGACAGAAAACGAGAGAGAGAGGGAATAAGGGAGGTGCAGGACAACATCTGCCCCGCTAATGACTTCTCAAACACTCCCCACACACCCCAACAGGTCAGGCGTTAAAACACGAGTTCTTCTACGTGTTAGCTGGCATGATGTTTGGAAACCAGTGAGGAATTTCCCATCACTTTATATCAACAGAAACACTGAACATTTAAAGGGGCACTATCATAGCCATTGTTCTTCCTCTCTATTTACATGATAGGCATAAAGTAGAGGAGTATTTACAGTACAATACTAACTATATTCAGTGCATTGCAGCTGGTCTTAGTGCTGATTGGCTCCCTTTTTCATTTCTGCAGTGAAATACCAGTCTGTTTGTTCGTACTTTGGCACACTGAGCTTGTACAGGCAGCAGGATAAAGGTTTTAGAAGTTGGTAGGGGCCAAGGATCAGTCGACCATGTGTGGAATTCCACCATGCAGCGTGAGACTGCCTGTTGTGGATCCTGGTCTCTCAAAGTGGGGGCCAGTGCAAAAAAAAAAAAAAAAAAAACAGGATGCAGGTTGACTTCTGTAGGGTTCACCATATGTGAACAGATTATCTTTGTTATTTTAGATCTCTAAGACAAAAGTGGAGGAGAGATAGAAGATGAAATATACAGTTGAATTCTAAACAAGTAAGGGCTTCTACATATGTAGTTAATTCATGTCTCTTAATACACATTAATAGTCTTTTTAGTTTTGAAAGATGGAAAAGCAGTCTGTGTGTATGGATGAAGTCATGGTCCTTATTGATTTCTCATTAGTTTCTATGGACTAGCAGGGCTCTGCTATACTGCCAGCCAACCACAAGGCATAGACATCCATAACTATAAATGCTGGTCATACATGCAGCTGTGGTCTAGCTCCAGGTTCTGCTACGCTGTGTGGTGGACCTGAGAAGAGTAAGGAAAAACAGATTGGTATAATTTAAGCCAGAAGTCGAAGAGTGAATTTATTGAGAGCTTTTACAGAAGCAGGCAGCAATTCAAACGCAGCCACAAGCCCCAGCCAATACGCTAATGTGAAACATGGCAGCATTCTAGATGGAGAATCAAGAAACGAAACAAAGGAGGATATAAGATTGAATCCATCCTGAGCGAACAGAGCGAGAGGAAGGAGGGGTGTTTTGTGTCGTGTTTGCTCGTTGGAGCGAGCGAGAGAAAAAGAGAAAGTCGTCCCTCTGAGTTCACTTCCTCTCTGTTATCACTGGCTCTTTGCCATGGATGATGATGCCACGGTGGAAGGCGGGTTGTCCAAACCTACACGCTGTGTTTGTGTGTGTGTGTGTGTTTGTGACTCATACACAAATTTATACACACACTCTCACACCTTGGAACAAATTTTTCTTCCTATTTTTTTTTTACCTCACCTCACCTCCTGTGACTACTTTTACCCGCTCTGACCACGCTAGCAAAATAAATGATAACTCAGCCAGGGAGTAGGCCTGTTCATAGAGAAAAAAAAAAAAAAAAAAAAGAAAAAGTGGCTCCAAGATCAACATTGGTATTTTAGGAATCTGTAAACAGGCCTTGGATGATCTCTGGACTACAGGCACAAACAGCGCCGTCATAACAACGGCGGGCAGCCTGCGTCACAGTTGTTCTGATGAAGTCAAAACGATCGGTAGGTAATTACACCCACTGTAAGAAAAACGCTTGACTGGCCATCTGTACGCATGCTGTCATTAACTCTGAGGCATATAGGACACACACACACACACACACACACAAATACACACAGAGACTGCTGATGAGACATAATGTCTGTGAGTCTAGGGAGGAAGAGGAAGAGGATGGTGTGTGAGGTCAGCCTGCCCTGTATCTCAGTAAACATGTTGATCAGTGAAGACCCTTAAACCCCATTATGAATTCCTCTCTCTGCCTCTACAGTTCAATAATAATAATAATGTTAGTGAAGACGCCACCGGTTTCCCTGACAACTGTTACCAAGGGAGCCGAGTCTCTTGTCTTGTTTAGTGCATTTCTGAGCTGGTCGAGAGTGTGTGTGTGTGTGTGTGTGTGTGTGTGTGTGTGTGTGTGTCTCTCAGTCCTGGATGTGGAATAGGAACACCTGGAGAGAGAGCAGTTCGAGGGAGGGGGATTTTACACTTCTGATTTCTTCTGAAAAGAGGAGCTGTGCTGTTCTGTTTTGTCCAGAGCTTTTCTTAGATTTGTTGGTTTTTTTTTTTTTTTTTTTGCAAATAATCACTAGGAGTGGCTTAAGTAAAGTAAAAGTTTGGGGCTTTTGAGGTTGCTCAAGCATGGAAATCGAGAGTGACGCTGATCGAGCCATTGTCAGTTATCAATGAAACGCCCACGTCCTCTCAGGTTTCCGGTTTGTCGGGATTTACACGCCGCTTTCCTTTCCTCACAAACCAGGTGTTGAGTCATTCTCCTTTTCTGTCGCTACAGCAAAATAGACAAAGGTTTAGTCAAGTGTGTTGAGACATCCAGACTGATGCTTTTTCTGTAGTTTCTGTGAAAGTGAAGCAGGGAACATAACAGACTAGGGGGGGGAGTTACTGAACACACACTCATCATGCCATCATATGTTTGTCATTCTCTCTTACCAGAAGCTGAAAAGAAGGGAAATGAGACTTTCATTTAACACCCAGAGTCCAAGCCAAGTAATTGGCTTTTCATTTAGTTCACTGTCTTGTTTTTGTTGACGAAGCTCGTGTGAGTCATGAGTAGGATACACGTGCTTTTCACACAAGATGACTGTATGTCTGAGGTGTATTTTAAGAGCAATGACTGCGTGCCATGACCAGGTTTTTTTGAATTGACTCTTCCTCGTTTCACATCCACAGAGACTTGTGTTAGCCATGTAAAGATCACTTTCATCTGCTCTTTCGCAGTCTCAAAGTCTGTAAAACGCATATCTGTTCAACAGGAAGCCTCAGCCTTTAAACCCCTCCCCAAGGCCTCCCTGTCTCTTTCTTTCAAACACACACACACACACACACACACACCCCTCAGGGAGGCCTGCTTCCTGTGGATGTGACGACAGTTTCCTCTCCCCAAGAGCTCTGTTCCCTTCTCTTTAACGTCACACACACACGTGCATCTGGTTTGTGTGTGTGTGTGTGTGTGTGTGTGTGAGAAAGAGAAGAGATGTGCCACACTAACCCAGTTGTGTGTTGTCAGTCACAGGCCCAGATGTCACAGTGGTGAGTGCGGGAGACAAAAGGGGCCTCATGTTTTCATGTTTTTCTACCAGACCCCCTCCTCTGTGTTCTGTTTCTTTTTCCACAAGCAAACAAAATGTAGGCTAACTGTTTCTCATCAGTTTGTCACAGTAAGCCCGGAAATCAACCTTCTCATCATTTTGCTTTTCATCGTTTGCTTTGCAGCCAAAGCATGTCTTAAAATAATAAAAAAAGAATTCAATGGAAAAAGACGTGTCAACACGCCAAACAGCATGTTCACAGGCTGACCACCAACAGCCAAAATGACACAGCGTCAGTTGCAGCTAAGCTAAAGCTCTGCTTTCTCATCGTTGTTTCAAAATCCACTGAATTTTGAAATAGATTCAGCCCAGCAGAGGTATAATGTGAAGATTCCTGGTCTTCCTCCCCTCTGTGCTTTACAGCCTCTCTATGTCAATGTGAATGTAAAGCAGATATGAGGGAGTGCACATACAGTATAGGTCAGGAGGAGACAAAGATAATAAGAGCTTTTATCTGGCCTGTTATGGCTGGCTGGTGCACTGCTGAGCACAGAGGACCTGGGTGTAACTGGGTGAACGGTTAGGTCAGCGCTCCGTCACCCTGGATGGAGGGTTGTTGTCTTCAGATGGATGCTAGCGGGAGATAATGGTCCATCACGGAGGTCAGATGCTTCTGTGTTTTGTGTGCAGGAACAATGTTTGTTCGCCGTGTCCTCGGCTGACCCACACTGCCCTGGAACAGTGCCTTCTGATATTCTGTATGTGTGCATGTCTGTGTGTGTGTGTGCAAGGATGTGGATGTGATGAAGTTAGCCCGCATCACTGTCTTGGAACGGCATGCACTGACGTACGCACACACACAAACAAATAAACACACATGGGGACGCGCACATACACAAAGGGAACCTGGCAACAAGGCGGGGGTGGACGGATGCAGGGGCTGACTGTTCTTCTGTGCGTGTGTGTGATTGAGAGAAAGAGAAATGCACGGTGTTTCCTCTAGAACACGATCACTATCTGGGACTGATTATGTAATGGCCAAGTTGAGTAGAGAGAGAGAGGTAAAGAGAGAGAGAGAGAGAGAGGACCATGCATGGCCCTTCCGCTTGTCCTTGGCTAGAAATTCGGTGCTGCCAGAACTTTCCCTTTATTATCTCTTATCTGCTACTTCTCCCAGCCTTATCTGGTCATTTCTTATCAAACAGGCTCCACAGTGACTTTACCAGGGCAGTAACACTCTCCAGCTGCCTGAGTTCACCCCCTCCAGCTCCTAGTGTTCAGGCTCATCCTTTGTCATTGTTCATATCTCCTACCCTGCTGTCTCTTGCTCTTTCCCCAGACAGTATTGATCAACATAACCATCTTGTATTGAGTCTCAACTTTTGAAATTTTAAAATAGGCGCAAAAATCTGCCACCAGGATAAGAGAAGATAACTTTTTTCAATGACGTTCGCTCTCCTGGCAATGTTTTCACTTGTCCAGGCGGACATTATTTATTTATTTTTTATTTTTTGCAGCATATGCCCTCGTTGCCTCCCCTCGTCTCTCTGCAGTCTATTTTCCTCACATGGCCTCAGTGTGGTTGTCTGGCTGGGGACCAGTGCAGGCCCGTGGTTGGCATGGAAGGGCAACGGTGAATAAATTAAGGCCACTGCACAGAGACAGACGTCATCTGAACATCTTAATTTCAACCATTTGCCCCCTTCCCCCACCCCACCCCAAATCATGTTAGTGTCTAAGCAAGCTTCCCTGCCACAAGCTTGTGACTTTGGTTTGTGTGTCACGTGGGATTATGGTCGTTTTTTTTTTCCACAAACTTCGTTTGCGTGTGTGTGTGTGTGTGTGTGTGTGTGTGTTTCTTTGTTAAACACCAGAGGTTTCAACAGAGCTCCTTTTCTTTTCTTTCTAGCTTCTTGGTTGGTGTGGTTGAGGATGGTTGACACTGCTTTTTTCTCCTTGCCAAAGCTTCCTGCTTGGCCCCGCCTCCCAGCTGATCGTTGGGGTTGCCGTGACAATAACTTAACTTACGCAACTACGGCAACGAGGGTGTTGACAGGAAAAGCTCTTTGATGTCTGGCGTCAATAGGGGGGGGATTTCACTTGCACAAGATGAACCACGGGGGGGAATTTTTGATGAAACTGTTAATTGTGTCATCTCTTTGGTAATAATTGATATAGAACAGCTGTTTATACTTTGGTATCGAGGCAACCAGCACTAGAGTAGTAAGTCTTCATTCACTTTCACTTGATCTAGCTTCACATACTGAACTCAACTGTATAAAGAAACACTGTATCTTGTTGTGGTAAAAATGAGGTGAAACGCTCTTTCAGGGCGTCACTGAAGCGGAATATCTCTGTTTTTTTAAGTCGAATACCGACCGTTCCAATGGCTCTGGAGTAACCAACACAAATATTTGACATTTGTTTGAAATGCTTTTATCAACATTGACTCATCATTTCTCTTGAACTTACGGTCTGGTTCTTCTCTTGGTCATGAAACTCCCCCCCCTTCCCCGCATCACATCCTGTTTGCCGATCTAAACACATACACACGCGCCTACAATAAACCCATGCTGCATAGGAAGCAGAAGTGACGTCACAAAGTCCGAGAAATTCCCACTGCTTTCACATTGGTGGCTGAAACACGCCCCCGGTCACCTGACTTGTCAGTGGTGTCCCAGGAGGGCGGAGTTTACGTGGAGCGGCTTGGGGTAAGCCCTTTTTCCCTTTTAGATTGAGTCATCAGGGGTTCCCCGAAAAATGAAAAGTGCGTTACGCTCGAATAAACAAACTTTCACTCTTTCTCCTTGTCAGATAGACGTCATAACTGGGACAGCCGCATTTTATCACTTTAGTATCATCAGATAGAACCTGAGCTGGTATGTAACACTGTCTGCAGTCTGTGTGTACACTATCTGGTTTCAGAGTACTGAGTTTCTCACACTGTGCTGCGAGCAACGTGATAGCCAAGATAGCAACTGGAATAGACGACCGTTTGGTCACAACAGACATAAACACACACCCTCTATAAAAGTGGTAATTAAAACCTCGCCACTGTGTCCCTGTTTGCACTGACTAGTCACAACTGGGTCTCTGCTACATCTATATCCATATCTCTCTCTTCATTTTTCTAACTCAAACCTCTCCCCCCCATTTGTCATGCTCTCCTCTCCCTACAATACCATGTGTTTTTATTTTTTATTTTTTTTTCTTCACTATGTTTCCCCAGTGCTTCTCTTTCACACGTGATAGTTGACTTAGCCCACCCGGCTCTTCCTGTTAGAGCGGGATCAGCCGTGTTTGTGCGCCTGCTTGCCTGTTAAGCTGCGCAGTCAGTCTCACCATTGTGTCTGTGTGAGAAGTGAAAGGGAGAGCGAGCGAACAAGAGACCCCCTCGTTTCCCAGTGTGTCAGCCTCCCTGCTGATTTACCCCCACGCCTCCCAACCTCCCTCAGGTTTTCCAAACACACTGTTCTGAAACTATGCGTCACCTCAGAAGTTGGGAAACCAGGAGGGGTTGAGGGTAGCGATGATACACTGTCTAGCAGGGTGAAGAGGTCCTTGGCTCACACTGAAAGCTCGGACCGCTCTCAACCCTGAATTATATCATATGCTTTGAGACTTAAGCTTCATGAGAGGCGAGGCTGTTGCTGTGCATTGTAGTTTTGAGTATTGTGTCTGCGTGGCTTCATGTCGTTTTTATGACAGCTTGACATGAATGTTTTTTTTGTCTTCTCTGTCTTTCAGTGTTGAGGAGACCCCAGAGAGATGATTGGCAGCAGAAGCTGAGCCTTAACACAACTGTGAATCAATAACTTGGTGCTACTCTAAAAGGTACGCTCAGCACGAGTGCGTGTTTGTATCTTAAAGCATGTCAGAAGCGGTCTTGACAGTTAACACCAGCCTCTCTGCCAGCCTATCTTCACATAGCAGCAGCGCCTGTTGGATGATGATCCCTGTGCAGCAGAAGGGAGGAGATAGAGAGGGCGGTGTATGTGTCACTGTATAGCAGCCCTCCTGACAAGCTAAAAGCGGACGGCGATTGAAATATCCCTTACTGGGCTTTAAATAGAGACAGAGAGAGATTCAGAGTTGGTGGGAGGAAGAAAGGAAGAGGAGAGGAACCGGTGGGAGGAAAGACTTGCGTATGACCAGAGCTAATTTGGGAAAACTGGTGGATGAGTGCTGAGTTGAGCAAGAGAAGTGAATCATAACCCGTGTGTCTGTTAGCATTAGGCTACGTACTCGCTGACTAATGCATTATACATGACTTGCCGCCGTGTTATTTTTTTCTTGCTGAGCTAATGGAAAGGCAGTGCATTGAACAACTTGTTACTATTATGTTGAATCTTCACTTCAACAGAAGATGTTTCACTAGTTTTTAACAGCGCCGGTGAATGTGCAGGTGTGACCGCATGCACCTCAGGTTTTGTCAGGGATCTCTTTTGTTGTCTTTTTTAAATTGAAGTACTTTGAAACGTGGACTTCTTTGTACCTTGACACCTTCTGTCTTTTGTGTTGTGTGTTGTGTGTGTGTGTGTGTGTGTGTGTGTGTGTCCGGTGTTTCAGAAGGCAGGGAGGGGAGGGAGTTATCTCTCAGCTTCTTTTATGCGTTTCCCCCTCAACCGTTTTCCTTTGTGTAGCCTCAGTGTATGTGTAGTGTGCATATGTGGGTGTGTGGGAAGGTGTGTGGGCGTTTTCATGGCACCGTTCCTACTCTTCCACTCCACTCCACCTCCCTCCATCCCTTCCCTCTTCTCCATCACCATCTTTTCTCCTTAATCTATCCTTCCATCCTGTTCGGGCCGTCTGTCGCTGCTGCCCCCTTCCCCCCCCCCCCCCCCCCCCCCCCCCCCCCCTTCTCCCTCTCCATCACGCCTGCCGTAATGAGATTAAACCTTAGTGTATCCACCGGGCATGCACACACACTTAATACACACATCCTTCAGATCGTTGCAGCACACACACACACACACTATCACCAAAAGAGTGCACAATATTCTCTCTCACATGCACAAGCCTGACACGGACATGCAGCTTGCACACTTGGCATTGCTTCCAACCCACATACACTTACACACGCACACACACACACACAC
Source organism: Thunnus albacares (assembly GCF_914725855.1). NCBI lineage: Eukaryota > Metazoa > Chordata > Actinopteri > Scombriformes > Scombridae > Thunnus > Thunnus albacares. The sequence goes on along the minus strand of NC_058127.1, from coordinate 19,866,697 downwards.
ACACACACACACACACTTGGCACATGACCAAGGCCTCTCACTCGCAGTCTTTCCCTCTGTCTCGCTTTATCAGAAGGCCCATAGTAAGGATTACAGTAACCCCAGGTCTGTCCTCATAGGTGAGCTCCCCAACTGAGCCATCTGGGCCTCTGTAATAATCCTTCTCTGTACTGACTGGTTTACTTGCACCTCCTACAGGCTGCCTGACACATAACAAGTCACATACAGACAAAGACATCCTTCATAATGTAAGACTTCAAGTGCATTTAAGTTATGCTAATGTTACCCGAGGGAAATGTCCTAACTAGAGGAGAAGCCATTTGAAATGTGAGAATTTGCTATAAATAAGCAAGCGAGTTTCATGCAGTTTTTCCTCTGCAGTCACAGTTTTGCCCGGCTCTCCACTGCCCTATATTCTACTTACACCCTCCCCTCTGTGCTGGCAAGCTCTCCAACTTACACACATACACCCACCAACTAGCCTATATAATAGAGAGCCCACTGGCATTTATTGACTTTTCAGAATGTCTCTGTCTCGCTCGTTCTCATAGTGGCTCTCCTGTTCTTCTCTTTGTCTCTCTCCAGCCATTAGGCTTTTAGGTTCTCGGTGCTGAGGACAGAGGAGTCGGACAGTACAGATATTCTCAGTGTTGGAGTGAGGCCCTCTCTGTGCTGCAGTGGAGGGCTTCACAGACACAGCTAGTCTGGTGAGTGCAAGCTCTCTGATTCACTATAATGCAGACGTAGTGTTGTGAATATGTGATGGGCAGAACATACTGGTGTTGTATAACCTTTAGAACTAATGGATTATGGTTTGAATTAAAGCAAGTAATTTCAAATGAATCATTTTGGCTTTTTTAGTGTCTGAGCTGTTGTTTAACTTAAATATAGTAGCCTAAAAGTAATAACATTTCTGAGTTTGGATCCTTCGGCTACAGTCTATAATTTTGATGGACTAACTAGTATTTGGAGTGCAATAGATTTTTAAGGTAATCTGTTGAAACCTGGTGTGTGCTGCATAATGAGACGTCTGCCGTTTGACCACAAATCCACCATGGATGCCATAATATTGAACAGATGATGGTACTTTATAACAGTAATACATTGAGTGATTAGATTTTCTGTTGGTAAAGATATTTAATAGTTAGCCTCAGGTAATAATCACCTTTTCAAACTGTGAAGCATTTTGGAGTCTAACTTCTCATTATACTGTACAGTCCACATGTGTTTCTGTATGTGTGTTGACTATATGACTGTCATTACTAACATCTGTAGGCTGGATGCATCACGCAGTAGAGCAGTTTGGCGGGCGTGGCACACGGGATTCCTTCCCTCTGGATGGACTCAACCGGGGACCATGGCCTCCCGTGGGCGGCCGCGCCTGGCAGCCACCTGCCAGGTCTGTTGCCTTGACAATACATACATAAAAACTTTCCCAAACCGCTTTGTTAACTGTCCATCAGGTCTAACCTGTAATTAGAACTCTAAACTGGTGTTTCATCTTTTGACAACAGAACTGAAGTAAAAATTCACATTTACTTAACAACCTTTGAGTGAAAAATGCCATAATATATTATATTTTTTATTTGGGAGACTAAATAGGAAACTATGCTGATGTATAGACATGTCATCATCAGGTGTTCGCCTGGAATGAACCAACACCAGCTCCTTCCCCATCTACCTCCTGGTCCTATGGGCGGACTGAACCATCCCAGTAAATTCTTTAGTAATGGGTAAGTGCACAAAATAATCAGTAAAAGAATTCAATTTAGAAAGCAGATTGTAATTAATTTACAGAAGACTGAAGTTTCATTTTTGATTTTTTAAAATATTTTTTAATCTTCTGCCTTACAGGCCCATGCGAGGAGGTGAGAAGCTTGAGCTCCCTCAGCCAATGTTACCAGGTCTGCAGAGGGAGCAGCAGAGACCTCCTCCTCATCATCATCTTCATCCTCCACCTCCCCACAGAGCCTGGGAGCAACTAGGCCAGCTGTATGAATCCCACCTTCCTCCTCAAGGACATTCTGTTGTGCCCCTGCCCAATGAGCACTCACTTCGTCTCCATAATGGAGGCTATGCAGGCAGCGGCGGACCTCCCCCCAACCCACATCTTCCCCCCAGCAGGCCCAACCAACTGCTGAAGGTGAGCAACAATTGTACTGATGATTTCATAGCAGCTTTTTGCACTAAACAGTTTTTCATAGATTAAAAAAGGTAAATGGTTCTCTTCACGGTTTCAGTTTTGTTTCTCCTGTTTGTTTTAGTTTGGGGGTCCTCAGGAGTCGCTTGTTCCCAGGGGTCCACAATTGCTGGGAGATGAGATGTGGGCTCAGGTGCACCAGGTATGAGCTCTCTAATTGGCTATGATCATGTTTCATCATCCATACAGAGTCAGAACAGTCACTATTCTGTCTGTCACTACTGCAGCAGACTCCAGTCATAGCCCCTGTCACTGAGCTTTGGCTGAAAATATCAGGAAAATGAACTGACTGCAGTAGTTGCACTCATTATTCTTATTAGCTATCACACTGATCCTTTCATTTTTCTCTGAACAGCAGAGGGGCTACCCTGGAAAGATGCAAGGGGGTCAGCTGAAGAGACCGGGCCCTCCACTGGGGGAGCACTCTGTCATCCAGCACACTCCTCTGCCATCCCTGCACCCGTCCTCCCGCCCAGCTGCAGAGGACTCTCCCAGCCCCAGCAAGAGGAAAAAGAGTTCAGATCAGGTATCAGACAGGAACAACACCTTTTTTTAAATCTGTTAATACCAAAACAGCGACATTGAGTGGCAAATAATAACTTAAGTTATTTATTTTCTCCACCGTTTTATTTGTCATTCTTATTAGTCTTTCAGTCACAAATATTGTAATGTCCCACTCCCTGTGCAGGTCTCCCATCCTGGGCAGCAGCGTTTCTCTGGCCCAGGCCAGTCTTTGTTATCACAGCATCAGTCATCAGTCCACCACCTCCCTCCAAAACCGGCCTTCTGGAACCCCCTTCACAAGGACAACACTCCCTGGCAGCCTCAGACCGCTGACCGCAAGAATCCACCGTCGCAGGAGTTCCAGGTCCGAACGGTAAGGAAATACGCCTTCATTGGACAAAGGCCATTTAGAGCTAGGGGGTAATATTTTACTATTGACCGCAATCAGTGGGAAAACCTTCATTGAATTGAGTGGTGCCATAAAGATGTATTGATTCTATTAGCTGTCTGAACCTCACTGAGAGTATTGTTTGCTGCGCTGTGAATAACACCAAGCCCCAAATTGATTTCCTTTTTCCTGTTTTGTTAAGTAGCAAATCCTTTGTTAGTTTTATATTACTCTTATCATCCTCTGTTGCATTATTGCTCTTTCTCTATTGTTTATCAGGAAACCCATAAACAAGGAATGGGCAGCTACACCCAAAAGTCCTCTCCTGTCTCTTCCACTCCTTCGACCCTCTCTCCTCCACCGAATTCCTCTCCTGGTAGCTACAACCATGGATGTGCTAATCAGCTACAGAAAGACACGTTCCAACCTCAGGCTGTAAACCAGCAGTCCCCTCACTCCTCCTACCCCAGCCCCAGCTCCAAACTGGGGCTAGCTCCACCCTGCCAGGCCATGGAGCCTCGTGGTCTTCACAACCAGAGAGGCCCTCTCATCGGGGGCCAAGGTGGCAGCCGAGCTACCTCTCACACGGCATCTACCCCAACCAGGGGAGACAGAGATCAACACCTACATGCCCAGTCGTCACCAGCAAACCCTCCTGCATCCAGCAACAACAAGAGCAGCAGCAGCAGCCGTGTGCCTTACAGCCACTTCCAGCCTCATCCAGGGCTGGGGCACCAGGGTCCCCCTCCTCCTCCTCCTCCACCTCCTCCTGCCAGCAACACCACAGTACCTCAGCAAAGTGGGCCCCATGAGGCCTGGAGATACCAGAGCAGGCCCAGCAGTCACTCCCTGGTGAGTACAAGTCATTCATGCAATAGCTCATTTGTACCATGTTTATATTATTTAATTTATGTGCAATTATTAGTTTTATGGCTGATATAATCCCTCTTATAAGGCAGCAGGTGTTTTTATTCCAAAATAAACAGGCTTACATTTTGACTGTTAACCCAGCTGCAGTTGTTGAGACAGTGATCATTATAACATTCATTCATTGAAATTTGCTCTATATGTGTCTCTTCAGGATTCGGGCATCTACAGGCCTCCAGGACTGCTACCTCAGCGCCAGCAGAGCCACAATCAGGTCGTGGATAGTCAGGTTCCAGTTCCCTCCCAGCATCACCCTCACATCAGCCCTACTCTGCCCCCAACCAACTCCACCCGTACCCCTGTCATCACCCCCAATCTTCCCATGTCCCAGTCCTCCTGCTCCATCGGCGGCTATAGCAACAGCAGCAGATCTGGTGGTGTAACTGTGGCTGGTGTCTCCACGGTAACCACATCACCCCCTGCTGGTTGCTGTGTGAACAATGGCAGCAGTAATAACAGTTGGCAGAGAGGAAGAGAGCCAGCGCTCGAAAGCTCCACCAGCACCGTCACTAGACCCACCTCTCAGCTGGATGCCCTGCTGCAGCCTGGCTGTCAGAGAGGCCAAGCTCCCAATCAGCCTCACCAACAGGGACTGCCCAGACCACAACAACATGGACCCACCAAGTCCCAGCCCACGAAGGGGAAGACATCATACTGTTCTCAGGCTGAACTGGGGCAAACTCCTGCATTCTCCTCCTCCACCTCATCATCATCATCGTCATCTTTCTTCTCCTCAGGGCACCAGAGGGCAGGAGACAGTGTAATTACAAGCAGAGTTTCAAATCCTCTTCCAAGGTCTCCTCCTGCATACTATCCAGCTTCTCGCTCCACCGTCAACTCTGCCTCTCAGCCATCCAATCCAGCCCTCTCCTCCAGACTGGGTCATCAGCCAGACTCTGGCTCGACCCGGGCTTACTCTCAGCAACAGATTCGTCCACCAGCCCCAACCTCTGTCCCCCAGTCCATTGAAGAGGCTCTAGACAAGCTTGATGCTGAGCTAGAGGGACACATGCAAGCTGAGGAAAGAAGGAAGAGGGACAGAGAGGAAGAAGAGAGAAGAATGAGAGAAGAGGAGAGGCGGAAGAAAGAATGGGAAATGAGACAAAAGCAGGAGGAGGAGAGGAAGAGGAAAGAGCTGGAAAAGAAGAAGAAGGAGGAGGAGGAGAGAAAAAAGAGAGAATTGGAGAGACAGGAGGAGGAGAGGAGGAGGAGCGAATGGGAGAGGCAGGAGCAGGAGAGAAAGAAGAGGCAAGAAGAAGAGAGGAAGAGGAGAGAAGCGGAGAAGCTGGAGGAGGAGAGGAAAAGAAGAGAATGGGAGAGACAGGAGGAGGAGAGGAAAAGGAGAGAGTGGGAGAGACATGAGGAGGAGAGGAAAAGAAGAGAATGGGAGAGACAGGAGGAGGAGAGGAAAAGAAGAGAATGGGAGAGACAGGAGGAGGAGAGGAAAAGGAGAGAATGGGAGAAAAAGGAGCGGGAAAGGAAGAAGAGAGAGTGGGAGAGGCAAGAGGAGGAAGAGAAGAGGAGGGAAGCAGAGAGGCAGGAACAGGAGAGAAAGAAGAGAGAGCTGGAGAGGCAGGAGAAAGAAAAGAGAAAACAAAAAGAGTTGGAGAGGAAAGAGGAAGAGAAGAGGAGGATGGAGAGGAAGAGGGAGGAGGAACTGTGCAGTACAAAAGGCAAAGAGCAGACTGCTATTGAGAATCTGGAGAAACTGCTCTCTGGCAACACTTCCCCAACACCCCCACCTCCACGCCTCTCTTCTGTTACTGCACCTCCTTCTGGTCCACCGCCCCCCAGCTCCCAGGCTTCACCCCCATTCCCCTGGCTAAGCCGTGGCGGGGTTCTCCCCTGTCCCCCAGGCCAGACGCCCAACACCACTACTCCTCTAGAAAGACTGCGGCCGCCTCCTCTCACACCTCAGACTGAGTATGCCAGAGAAAAGCAGAGGCAGAGAGAGATGTGGAGCAACAATGGCGGAACGACATTCAGTCCCTCATCAACACACAATACCTCAGGGATGAGCCAGCCGGTATACCCCAACAAGCCCCCGGCAATGCAAGCCGCACCCAACCAATCCAAAGACTCAGCCAGGGAGAGAGACAGCAGCCAACACTCTCTCCCCACCATGGCACTTAGAGAGCCCCCCAAACTGTATCAGGCTTTTCCCAGAGAAAACCTGCCGCCACCACCTCTATCTACCAACTCCAGCTCCACAGGGGGAATCCTCCAGAAGAGGGTGACAGTAAGTGGGTTGGAAAATGCCAGCAGCTGTGGCACTGACTCTGACAGTGCTCAGTTTGAGGAGGAGCCCTCCGAGTTGTCCACACTACTCCCTGATGGTCTGGCTAACATTATGGCTATGCTGGATGAATCTATCCAAAAAGAGGAAGAGATGTATAACAATGAAAAGACTGGGTCCACAGGTCTTCTTGACAACTTTTCTCCTAGTGTCCAACCTATTAAGAGCTACCTGTGTGCCCCAGACCTCATCCCAGCACTGAAGCATCAGCCAAACCAGGAAGACTTTGGGTCCAACCCCCATGCTAGCCCTCCTGTGCTCAGCCGCCAAGGCTCTCTGGCATCCCCTTGCAGCCGGACATCTTCTCTCAATGAGGAGGATGAGGACTGCTTTAAACCTTCTGCAAATGTTCCCCTGAACCCTAAACAGTCAATGGACATGGGGATGGGAGCAGGGAACACCAACTACCGCCATAGTGACCTGGCTAAACTTTATGGCCTCCCCGAGCAGACTAAAAGTGAGGCTGACGAGGATGATGATGAAGAGGATTCCGAGACCCCGTCTTGTTCTCCACCACCCCAAAGACCCCACCTGCACCAAACAGGTGTTAACAGCATGTTCAAGTCTCTAGCAACAGTCCTAGGGAGCCAGAAGTATGCTTACCGTGGTGGGCCTTTTGGGAGACCCCCTCCATCAGCTTTGGTTGGGGTCAAATATTCCTCTTCACTGTCACTGGGCCCTGATATCTACCGCCAGCAGCAAGGCAGCTCTCCCACGTCAGATTCAACCAATCCACCATTCAGTCCAGCTGCTCCTTCTCAAAAGTCCTCCCCTCCTCAGCTGGAAGATAAGAAACTAAAAATAGAGGATGCTGATGTCTGGAGAGATGATGGAATAACAACAGAGGAAAGGACCAAAAGGGAGGGTATTCCTACCATAAAGCCTATTAAGGTCATCAAGGAGGAGCAGCGGTTGACAACCATCTCTGAGTCTTCTCTGGCAGAGTTGGGCAAGAGCTGCGAGGTCACGCTTAGTCGACAGTCACTTCCTAGCAAGAACTCCCTGGATAGTCCCGATGGCCATGGCAAAGTAGAGGACAGACACAAATCTGAGAAAGTAAAGGAACACAGAGAGAAAGACCGAAACCGGAATAGAGAGAGGGAGAAAGAAAAGAAGAGGAAGCACGGTCACAGCCACAGTAGCAGCAGGAAGCATGAAGATAGAAAAGAAAAGAAGAAGCATAGAGAAAAGAGAGAGGAAATGGCCTTTTCCTCTTCTTCATCATCGTCATCTTCTTCCGCTCGTTCTAGCTCCAGCCACAAGCGTCACAAGGATGGCAAGAGCCATAAGGAGAAGAAGGATCGTAGAATTCTCGGAGACCTCAACCTTCAGCGCAAGGAGGGGTCTGAGAAGAATCGGAGTCATTACGACTCTGATAAAAAGAAACGTACAGATGCATCTGGTGCCAGCTCCACCAGTGAAGGGGAGCATGCGGAATGGACCTCAAGAAATTCTGAAGAAAGATCATCTGAGCACAAAAAAGGCACTGAATCTGGTTCCTCGCTAGGTTCCACAGACTTCTTAAAACTGAAGGCGCTGTCAGATGGGCCACCCAAGGAGCTGAAGATCCGTCTGATCAAAGTCGAGAGCGGGGACAGGGAGACATTCATTGCCTCGGAGGTGGAGGAAAAGAGGATCCCATTGGAAGAAATCAGCATCAAGAACACTGCCAGTGAAATCATCAGGTCCTGCAAGTAAGTGCGCTGTTGAGGAAGACTTCTACAAATGCATTCAATGGGAAATTTCACAAGGGTTTATATTTTTGCGTAGGTCAGGGTCTCATGGTTTCATCACTCAAGAGATTTCTAATTGGCACATTTTTTACTACACAGTCTAAATTACCTTTCAGATATTTCTGTGAACAGGATGAAGTTTAAGTAAAATGCTAAAGTTATTGTACATCAGGAAGCTCAAGTGCAAAATAGTATAATAGAAACTTGTATAATGTCACACGTTTTGCATCTCTCAACATCTTTCTTTTGTTCTAGGGGTGCCAGAGTGAAAGGGAAGTTCAGAGAGTCTTACTTGCTCCCAGAGTTCTCTGTCAAGCCCATCATGAACACAGAGGAACCTATTCCTAGAGAGAAACTCAATCCTCCTACACCCAGCATCTATGTAAGTCACTATTTGTACTACATTTCATGCATCTGCTAGCTTTCTTTCAGTGTTTGGTCTTTCACATAATACAAATTATGGTATGGAAATTTTACACATGATTGCACAGGGTTCCCAAAAGTAAAATAATTTATCTACCAACAAAGGAAAGGTGGGTAGCCACTTGTGGCAAATCTTTAATCAAAAAGCAGAGAATACATTCTTAAAAGCAACAGACTGGCTTAATATATAGTGTACAAAATAAGCAGTTGATATTTCCATACAATATGCTTGAACTTGCATGTGCTGCCCTCTTGTGGTGATTTTACTGTACATGACAATGAAAGGTTTTGTTACTGTGCACTGACGTAATTTTTCTTTTCTGTAGTTGGAGAGCAAGAGGGATGCCTTCTCCCCTGTGCTGCTGCAGTTCTGTACAGACCCCAAGAATCCTGTTACTGTCATCAGAGGCCTGGCTGGATCTCTACGACTCAGTAAGTTTACACTAGCGGTTAACACATTAAATTTTCATGAAAAACTCATGGTAAGCTCTCCTGATACTTCTGGCTAAAGGAAATACTGTAGCTCTCTAGTATCAGCAATTAGATAAGGCATAAGTGGTGGTATTGGTCCATTCTATATACTTGTATATTTGTACATATACACATTAAATAAATTAACTGTCTCAAAAGCATGTGCTTAATGTTCCCTCTCACTTTCAGACCTGGGGCTGTTTTCTACAAAGTCACTGGTGGAAGCCAATGCAGAGCAGGCGGTGGAGGTGAGGACTCAGGTGCAGCAGCCTGCTGATGAGAACTGGGACCCCAGTGGGACGGGTCAGACATGGCCCTGTGAGAGCAGCCGCTCCCACACTACCATTGCCAAGTACGCCCAGTACCAGGCATCCAGCTTCCAGGAGAGTCTGCAGGTAAAGGATAATACACACTACTACTACTGATGCCACTAACAGTGACACTCTCTACTAGTTCTCAACCCAAGTCATGTATCCTATATACACACACACAAGTATATATTTCAGTTTAATGGTTCGGTTTTAATGGACACGGTAATGTGTCAGGTTGTGGGGTCAGGACATTCTGTGTTGCAATCTAGCTGATTAACACATTGTGTCTGTCATCCGTATCTTCAGGAGGAGAAAGGCAGTGATGAGGAGGACGATGAAGATGACGAGAAGGAGAAGAAGCCATCCAATAGTTCTGATACACCCAGCAAGGACAACTCTAAAGAAAGTAGCAGGTAAGGACAGTGTTAAAAAGAACTAAAGGTTCACTAAAACATTTTGTCACTTGTAGTAATGCTAACACATTTTCCTCTTCCTCAGTGGTGAGCAGAAACCAGTGGGAAAGATCATTAAATTTGGAACCAACATTGATCTCTCAGATCCTAAGAGGTGAGCAACTTCAACGCATCAATAAGCAAGCTGCACTGCATTGCCCTCTAGTGGTCATCAACACTATCAAAGCACTGCTAGTGTGAAACTTGTTCTCACACATCACAGAAGATGAAAGTTGATAAGAGTTCTCACCTGCTGTCTCTCTGCTAAGGTGGAAGCCCCAGCTACAAGAGTTGCAGAAGCTGCCGGCTTTTATGCGTGTAGCATCCAGTGGAAACATGCTGAGCCATGTCGGGCACACCATCCTAGGCATGAACACTGTCCAGCTCTACATGAAGGTTCCAGGGAGCCGAACGCCAGGTAAAGGACACAGACATTCCTTCCTGTCTGTAATGGAAGGAATACACATTTAGTTACACAACATAATGTTAAATACCATTAAAAATGACAGAGGATTTTCTGTCCTTATTCAACAGGTCACCAGGAGAACAACAACTTTTGCTCGGTAAACATCAACATTGGCCCTGGAGACTGTGAGTGGTTCTCTGTCCATGAGAACTACTGGCATGCCATCAGTGACTTCTGTGAAAAGTGAGTAAAATCTGAGAGTACAAGCTGACATCAGTCATATCTTGGATAATTTATACAGGTTGCAACAGTGTAATGAGCTTTACATCAATATCTAACATGTTTTCCTCTTATCTGCTAAGACATGGGGTGGACTACCTGACAGGGTCCTGGTGGCCAGTGTTGGAGGACCTCTACAAGGCCAACATCCCTGTGTACCGCTTCATCCAGCGGCCGGGAGACTTGGTGTGGATCAACGCTGGAACTGTTCACTGGGTTCAGGCCGTAGGCTGGTGCAACAACATTGCCTGGAACGTTGGACCTCTCAGTGGTAAGGAATATACCATCTACAGATTATTTCAACAACAATAAAACATCAGAGCTCAGTAACAGTAAAAATATATATAATTCAAGACAGCAAATGTTTCATTCTCCAACACTGCTTTATGTGGATCTGCAGCTTACCAGTACCAGCTGGCCCTGGAGAGATTTGAGTGGAACGAAGTGAAGAAGGTTAAGTCCATAGTCCCGATGATTCATGTGTCCTGGAATGTGGCCCGCACTGTCAAGATCACCGACCCAGAAACCTACAAGTTGATCAAGTGAGTACAAGCAAATTACACTCAGTTAGCAGTCCTACAATAAATCCTTCATGGAGGATATAATGTTCAGTTTCTGTTAAAATTGTGTTATACTGAGAAATGTTTCTAATATTTGACCTACCCTCATTGATAGGTGGACAAAATATAAAAAACATCTCTCTGTATAACAAAAGCACCACAAACAATAGAACCCTCATGAAAGTAGAATTCACTGCAGAGCTGGAATATTTGATAGCACTGTATATTAAGGTTGTTCTCTTTACCTTCCTGCCAGACACTGCCTGCTGCAGTCCATGAAGCACATCCAGATCCTACGAGACCAACTGGTTGCTGCAGGCAAGAAGATTTCCTATCAGAGTCGGGTCAAAGACGAGCCTGCCTACTACTGCAATGAGTGTGACGTAAGTTGCTTTCAGTCTCTCTAACCACAAAACTCTGTCCAGCATAGGATACAAGGTTTTCTGCAGTAAATGGCCCATCAAGCTGGTGACAAGAATGTGTTTAACCATAGTTTGGCAGAAATTAGAGCACTTGGAACATAACTGCATACCTTTTTAGCTGTGAATCTGGGTCACTAATGGAGTCCAAGCTGCCATCCTGTAAAAGAGGAAAGGCAATGAGTTTTCCAAAGAAGTATTTCTTTGGCAAATTTGATGAATAACTGTAGTCAAAACCCTTTCCTTATCTGTTATTACTCTTTTCTGCAACTACAGATTATATGTTTATTAATATACTCTCTCCTCTGTTACAGGTGGAGGTGTTCAATTTGTTGTTTGTGACAAGTGAGAACAATAGCAGGAAGACATATGTGGTTCACTGTGAGGACTGCGCACGTCTGCGTACCCCCAACCTGACCAACGTAGTGGTGCTGGAGCAATACTCCATAGAGGAGCTCATGAACGCATACGACTCCTTCAACCAGGTGAGCAAACACTGACCTGCTTTCAGTATCTTCCTTAGAGGTTCCTTTCTGATCTGGAACAAAAATAACTATCACAACTAAAGTATTCACTCATACATGAATCTATTTGTAAATTAATTGTCTTTGTTGTGTCTTGTCTTACCAGGCCTCCTCCTCCCGGTGACAGAACTCCCCTCCTGCGTCTCCTCAGCCATAACCAAAACTCCTGCAAGCCAGGACAAAAGACACAGTTTCACTTTGGTTTTCAACTTTCCCTTTCATTATTTAAGATCATTTTTGCTACTACTACTACTGCTAATACTTGCCGAACAGCCAGTTGAATACGTTTACTCATCATTACTGTTTACAAAAAGAAATACCAAGCCGCCAATAAAATACCAGTTTACTTTCAAATGGTGCTTTCAACCAGACACCCTGGCAACAGTTGAGAACCAGGGGGCAGTTGGTGCTGCCATTGAACAAACTGTGGAGGGTAGTTGATGGTTTCAATGGCGTTCTGTCAGTACCAGAGAGAAAAAAATTTTCTGTTGTTGTCTTGAATACTGAAATTTGTACATGCTGTTTGCAATTTTTGTGGGGTGCTGTCTTTTTTAAAATAATTGTTTTGTTTTTTCTAAACTAGATCAGCCTAGATATATACCACATTGGCCTTGTCACTTGTATTTAGAAAAGAGAAAATGAAAAATACTAATAATAGAGATATGAACATTTTTCTAAAGCATTAAGAATTTTAAAAAATACAATTGTTTGGAATGCTTCAAAACATACGGGTTATAATGACTTTGGTTGTTTTGGGGGGGACTTCATTTTGTCTTTCAGAATCTTGTATGTGTTGTAAATCTTGTGTTTTTATGAATTATACTTTTATTTCTTCTGGAGATTAATATTCAGTTGTCACACATCATCAGGTCTTTTTGTTCATGACTTCTATCTCTGAAAAAAGAAAAAAAATCATCGTCATCTGGTGTTTGTGTGTTGTACCTCTTTGATTGTTTTGTTCCAATATGCAGACTTAGTATTTCCTGGATTTTTTTTTTTTTTTTGGCATTGTACATTTAATTTAAAACATTTCCTCTATTTATTGGATATCAATGTTCTCCCTTTTTAGGGTTGTACAAGTATGAATTTTTTTGTTTTCTTATTTTTTATGGTGACCGATTGCTCTGTAAGAACTGAAATGTGGGGGTTGTGTGTCCGCGGGAGTGGAGGCTGCTGTTTCTCTGGTGCTTGCCTCTCATGACTCCTGCCTTGTTCTCCTGATATATATTAAATGATATCTTTATCTTGAATATAACGCCACCTTTCCTGTAGACGATAGGCACACTGCTCACGTAGAGAAGATGACTAATGGAATGCTGTGTTTGTATGCTCATTAAGGAAAAAAACAACTTTTTTCCAAAGTGTTTTGAGAAATGGTAATTTTTTTTTTTATTATGTAGGGGGTTTTAGACGAGATTTTATGATATTATCTGTTGAATATGATAACGGGATAGATGGTGCTAAATGTTCTCTTTGAACAACTTTTTTTCTGTTTGTCTTCTTAAAATGAGAATTCTATTTTTCCTGTTGCAATATTACCTTACCCTTTTCCTTCTCTTTGTGGTCATTTATTTATAACTGCACTGTTTAGAGAATTCACACAGACATACTTGCAGACACACACACCAAACTGAGCCAGACATGTCTTAAACACTTGTGAATTTGTGTGACATTACTATGACTATTAATAATAAACGCTTTTTGATAAACCCAGAAATGAGTACAATCTCTCTGAAATATTTCTAGTACTTCTCATATGCTGTTCACCACAATCTGCCGCTAACACGTTGGTAAATCAAAAGATACTTTCCACATAATATGAACAAACTAATCTCAGAAAAGTATAAAGAGAATAAAACAAAGTAGGTCCTTGTATAACTTGACTGTTGTTAGATCATAACACACACTCACACAACAAAGTTACCAGACTAGACTCAACTCCTCTGTGTTAACAATGTAAATCAAGGGCATAGCATCATCATATAAGGCAGTTCTACTTTATAGTGGTGTCTTACCCTCACTTTATTTTCACAAACACATAGCAGAACTCTGCATGACACACAAGCCTTCAGTACTCTGAACGCAGCACATAAATTAGAGCTTCTCTGAAATGTTTCCAACTCCCATCCTCACAAAATGTTAAGAACTTTAAAAAGCTACAAACAGCATTTTAAACTTCAACTTTTACATACTCACTTCTGTGTTTGCTCCATTAACTCCCACGGGAGTAATTATTTTTCATTACACCTCCCCTCCCACCTTTGGTAAAGTAAACATAAGGGTCAGTTATACAACAGCAGCCGCTATAGCTAGATGTCTATGAGCAGTGGATTGAAGCTGGGTCTGCTGGTTCAAGATCCTTCTAAACATCACCCAGCTGTCATTCATCTTAATTATACCATCACCATTACAACCAACGCATTGCTCTCAAATGTGTCACAGCCCGACTTAAATCCATTTACACCCCACTCTCACAATAACAAGTCATATCCCTCAGCTGTGACCAATGTTTGGCACCGCTTTGTCATTCACGTCCTCACCTTGAGCTTGCTATTGTTAGATATGCGTGTGAGAAAATAAGGCTGGAGTCGATAGAAAAGTTTCCATTTAGACATCAGCATCCAGGGTAAACTAAGGAAGGAGATTGTACAAGCGGCAAAACTTAACAGATAGCAGAGCAGGAAATAGCAGGGAGCAGTAACAAGACTGCCCAGACTTCAGTTTCCTTGCTGATAATTCAATAGAGACTCAAACAACTTTTATGAACTCTGTACAGAAAAAGTAGAGTATTAATGCTTAAAATGTGACTAACCATTATTCTGTCATAGTGTGTAAACTACGCTGCCTGACACAAAACACAGCCTCCTTCTTATTCTCATATACTTCACTTGACTTGTATGGGGGATGTCTTTTGTCTCATGTTGTTGAATCATACTGTTGGGCTATTTACCCTATGACTAACTAAATAATCTGTATTGACAGGATAAACATTCATTTAAAAATCATTAGAATAAGGTAGACAGCCATCTACTTCTTCCCATTTTCATATAGCATCTGTTAGTCTGATTTTGCTTGTAACAGTCTGATGTAGACTGCAGCTTGTATTTTCTTCTAAAGCCAAGTTTGTCAAATGTCTTGATAATGTTGAAATGAAAAGCTAAAAAGCTAATTCATTCAATGCTTATTTTAGATAAACATTTTTGGTAGCTCTAGATATAAGCTTAGCTTGTCAGTATTTTTATTTAGTGCACATTTTATGTCTCATAAAAAGAAACAAGTTGTCTAAGTGGTCTGAAACCAAAAAGCTAAAAAATCAGAGCTTTTCTCCTAAGGTTATTTACTTAAATAAAATGTAAATACAGCTAGCACAAATACAGTTTTTATGAACTATTTTCTACATAGCATTTGAAGCAATGATGTTTTTCCTTACAATATTGTAAATCTTTTTAAACTTAAAAAAAGAAAGATCATATTCCTGTATTTCAAGACTAGAATTAATTTGTATAATACATTTTTAAAATGACAGATTAGACTAATCTTGCATTTGGGAATTTTTTTTTGTTGAGTATTTTCTAAAGTTTGCCTTAACAGCAGTTATTTAAACTAGCTCCAGAGCCTGACTGTAAAAAAAAAAAAAACACTAAAAAAACCACCTTCAGTGTTCCCAGGCAGAGTGACGGAGTGTGAGCACGTCGCTGGGTCCTCGGGTTAAATAAGAGGCCATGGGGCCATTGGAGGGACAGAGCATTACTGGACAGACTGAAGGAAATCCTGCTTCAGCCCACACAGGAAAACCACCTCCGTCCGTCCATCTGTCCACCCTGCTGCAGTCAGGTGATGAGGGGGTGAAGGCTCTTCCCTTCGCAAAGACAAAATACTTCAGCTGTCCAATCACCACCACATGGTGTAATCATGATGGACAAAACTTTGAAGTTTGTTTATGGTGCTCTCGTTGAGGATGAAGAGAAAGATTATGTAGTAACTATTTCATCTGTGATGACAAGTTTCCCCCAGAACAGCCTGTGTGAACTTTTCTGTCACCAGTGACATAACAGCAACAGACTGCACTGATGTAAATCCAACAACAAAATAATAAAAATTAACCAATCAACTGCCAAATATAGATATTAAAATACTGTTATTTTAGAGGTATATCTGTTCTCTGTAGTCTCACATACAGTCCTATAAAAAAAAAGAACGACATGGGGACCAAAGACAGGCTGAAGTAAATAAAACATTGCAAGCTCAAAGCAGAGGAAAAAGGGTAGAAAATCAGGATCAGACAAGAGTAATTACTAAACTTATGCTCTGATGTTTTCTTATCATTTAACTGATTACTGCCTTCCTCGATCTCTTTGTTCTTCTTACTTCATCCTCCTTCTCTAATCCTGTATTCCAGAGAATCCAAGTTTTTTTTTTTTTTTTTTTTTAAATCTTAACCACATCTCCTGATAATGCACATATACTTTATTTCATCTTACACTGTAAACACTTCTGACTGATGTCTCTCGCTTGACTGCACATCATCTCTTATCTTCACATCATGTAACTGCTTTAAAGCCCTCTGCTGCTCATCTTTCTCAACCCGAGGTCTGACCTTAGCTGGCACAAATCAGCCTCTCCACACATCTTTCCTCAGCCTGCAAAGACTGCTTCCAAACCAAATATTATCAAACTCATCAAGTGTGAAAACCAGTACAACTTCTATTTCAGCAGGATGTAAACTTAATCTTGACCGACTAATCTCAGCCCAACAGCACAGATTTCTTACTAGAACTACATAGATGTCTGGTATGCTTCAAAGCTCGAGGTTTAGCTTTGTCAAGTCGTAAAAACAGGATGTTTTGAGGGCAGCAAGGTGACGTCACACTTAGAGACAATGTCCTTCAAGAGGAGGAAACAGGCCAAAAACACTGTTTCCTCTACTTTAGATGTACTTAAGTAAACCCCTTTGAGCTTCACAGGTGCTAATGAAAACCTGATTTCCCTGCAGAAATTAATAATTGCATTATTTAAAAAGGTGCAACAGTATGTGTTTTCTCACATTAATTAATTTAGAATACTTAGTACAGGCACTACATATAAGACCATAGCAGCTCTTCTGCTGAATTGCTTTATACTGCATGAAGATTATTCTCTAGCACTTAGAATATGCTCTTAATTTTGAACTTCTGGGTCCTCAAAACAAATGCATGCAGAGTGTGTGGCAGCAGGAAAAGGGCAAGAGGAGCAAGTCAGACAAACTCCTTAAATTAATTTTCAAACTCCTTAAATTAATTTTTTCATCTACTTTACAGACTAAAACTACGGAAACGCATTCACCAATGCAAAAATCAGAGGCTTTATCTCATAATTATCATTTCCATATCTCAATTATTACTTACCATCTAATAATTATGAGAAAAGATCTCAAAATTACAAGAAAAGATCTTGTAATTATGAGATGGTAAGTCATAATTATGAGATAAGGCCTTACATTTTTTTTTCTTTTGTGAATGCAATGCACTTCTCTATAAAACAATTATTTCATAAGCCTTCATGACAATGATGAATACAACAGATACTTCAGTAATTATGGGTCCTCTTCAGATTAATATACAGCACATAACAGAAGAGGGCACTGTTCTTTCAAAACTGATTGATTCAAAGTTTCCACCAAATGCTGGAATACGTTAAACGTCTGTAGGGGTGAAAAGAATCACTCTCGCCCATCACACTTCTTCTTCTTGCCCTTAAAAACAAACACATGTAGAGAAATGCCAGAGTCTGTGATGTATGTACCACTTACATACCAAACACCATTAGCATGAGATAGTAGCTCCCAGGAAGCCTCAATGCTGGTCTTGTTTTATGCCAGTTATACCAAGATAGCACATGAATACTTTGTGCATAATACTCTAATACTTAGCAACAATCTCATATCACATAACCTACAAACCTCAGAGAAATGCAGCCAATAGAAAAATAAGTAGCACTGCATTGTTTAAAAAAAAAAAAAAAAAAAGCATCATTCACAGATGAGAAGAGAATGAAAAGTCTGATGAGACAAATGCACAAGTTACTAAAGACTTGACTCCTTTTGATTTTGGCCCTTGAATCCTCTTACAAAGCTGAACTGAACAACTATAATTCACTTTTTTGAAGATTGCTGTGGTAGATTTGGTTCCACTTGGTCAACAGAAATGTAAGATAGACAAGCTTAATTATGTGTTTAGCACCATGGTTCCTCCTCTCTACTACTCTTAACACACACCAAGTCTGTCTCTGCTGCCCTTCCCCCTCGTTTTCTGCTCTCCTGAACCTCAACTTATCAGGCAATCCCCCTCACTCTGACCCCCGACATGCAACACCCAGCCCCCATCGCAACAGGGTAAAGAGGGGTGTAGCATGTCCTGGATATGAGAGGTGGAATGCATGTGCTGAGAGGAGTTGTTGGAGAAAAGCAGGGGGGCTGATAAGCTTTGTGGGTGGAGAGAGAGAGAGCGAGAGAGAGTGGGATGGATGCAGGGAGCGCGGGAGGAGGGAGGGAAGGACAGACACCACGGTGGACTCAATCAGATGGGGGGTAAAAAGAGGAGGGCAGGCAGACAGAAAATTCTGACATACTTCTTAAAACAAAGACCTCAGTGCCTGTGAGTCAAGTTTGTTCTCAGCAGCTGATGAGAGAGCATCTCTGTGCTACTGCTTCATCACCACAGCATATGAATTGGATGCTGCGTGTGGAAAAGAAAACAGAGACTCTGGGACTTAATCAGCTCCACTGACAACTCTGGATAGTGGAGAGAAGAAGCAGCAGCAGGAGAGCAGAGCTGCAGGAAGCCAACATACCAACATACCACCACTAAATAGATAAGGCTTTAGGAGGGAACCTCAAAAATCACATGAAAGTTCTTTCAACTAAGAAACAGATAGAGAACTTGTGAGTAGAAGTGATTAAGAGAAAACTAAGAGGACTTTGTTAAAGTGTGCAAGGAGAACGTGTACGTGTGGGGCTGACTGGACAGAAGTGGTCTTTAGAAGACGTGAGAAAAGCAGCAACAATCTGGAGGAGGAACAGCAAGAGGTCCACCGGGCCCCACAGCACAATGTGAGTACAAGTGCAGCAACATCGCCCAGACACGTTTTTATTATTATCATTATTATTATTATTATTATTATTATTATTATTATTATTCCACCTTTGACAGGTCTTCATACAACTGATTACAGTGAAGAGGGGCTAAAAGTTCCTCTTCAATGTTCAACTTATAGCAGCAAGTGTCTACGAGGTCTCAGAAACATGCAATTAATTATTGCAGATGCTTTGTTCCAGACAATAGAATCATAGAATAATAGAACAATAGAAAATCTCCCTGCAGCATCCAAGCATGATAACACTGTAAGAACCAGCTGAGCATGTGTCGAGTAACACATGATGATATACACAAATGACAGAAAAGTTTAAACTCAACCAAGATGACGTATTGGGTAAATACACCATGCAACCATGTGGTAGCTACATTAACTTCATTGCATGATATTCATTAATTTAGAATTCCTTAATCTGGGTCAAACAATGACATGACGTATTATTCAAAAGAAATTCTATTCAAACGAGAACAAGAATAGTGATTAAAATGGGTGGAGCAGCTAAATGTATTTTCAGTAAGGGGGCACAATGAGTCCCCTCACACACACACATTCACGCGTGTGCACATATACACTTTCCTGCCAGTCCTTCCTGCATGACCTTCCACCTTAATACAACACTTGGAAAAAAACAATGGCAGACAGACATGGAAAATAAACAACCCTAAAGCACCCAGGACGGCATCGTAATTTATGCCTTCCACTGTCAGCTCTGATGTCCAGTGAGTGGTGGTGCAGGTATGCCCTTGGCTCTGTCTGGCCTCATGCTAGCTGGACTCAGACTGTGAGGTGTCATTGGGCTGGAAGACTGGCTGTTGGATTGACTGAATAAAGCTGCTGTTTCCTTGGCTCCTTTCTTAACTTTCATTGGTCCAAACATTAACAAAATAAATTGCCATAACTGTTCAAGCAACGGCAGCTTTTGCTCAACCATAATGTGACCGGTCACATTACCATAAAGAAGGTCCATCAAGAATCATCAACAACTGATTATCAAGCACTAGAGTGTTCTGGTGTTGACTGTACACTGAAGTAATGCTACATTTAAGTACTACATTGTGATATAAGCAATAATGATACTGCATCTTAAATAATTACACTATCATGACAGATCTGCTACCATTTCAGCGTCAATATCTTCAAATCAAGAAAGTTAATAAACTATAGTCTGTCTGCCCCTGTCTTGTCTTGCTAAAATATGAGCCTGACTGGTTAGCTATGACATCATTACTGGGATATTTCCATTACTGGGATATTTTGGGCAGCTGACCTGGCCCTGTTACTCAGAGATGTCGTTTGTCCGGTCAGAGCATCCCTGTCCTCTGACCTTTGAGAAGTGAGGATGTCCTGTGCAAGATGCAGCTGCATAACACGAAAGATTTGTCATAACACAGAATGAATGCAACCTAAATACAAACTACACACACAACTAAATACTGCTATATTTTTAGGAGACCCCCTGCAGGTCTTGGCCTCCAAATTTTAGTATATGAACTTGGACAGACTTCTTGTTGAATGAAAAATCAACACAATTTTGAACTAAAGAACAAAGGTAATTTTAGCCTCCAGTGTCATGCTAATGATCACTACATATGAAACGTAATGCTGTTGACGGTATCATCAAGTGTTTCTATGTTATTCCACTCATTCTCACATTCCACATTGAGGATATTAGTTCAATCTATGAAGTTACAGCGGTTTTGAGATAATATCTTTTTTCGATTGAAGCCTGACAGTGAACCTCCATCTTTGTACATGTGCACATGTACACAAACAGACTTTGATGCCAGTTAGCCTTCATCTCTCAGCTGCACACAACATATGGTAATTATGGGCCCCTTTCCTTTTGGCCAATCAGCTATCTGATAATCATCACCTCACGGGCTGCATCACATAAGGCTAGCTTCCTGACAGATAAAACCTCTCACCTCTTAGTGAACCCAGACTGGAATTTCATTAAGTTAAAAATGTGGAACTATGTCACTAGATTACTCATTCATTCTTTAACGATGCTTTTTCCACTAAATCTATTGTCTAAACATGGTAATCAGGGCTGACTGACAACGTCAAAACATCTGCAATTCTATCATCAGTTCTAATAAACATTACATTTCCATTTTACACCCTTTTGTTTATTTTTGTTCACAGTTCATTATGAGTATGAGCGGTACTCTAGAGAAGGGGGCCCACCACCAGGCCTTGGACCTGTCTGAAGAACTGCCACCTCATCACCATCATCATCATCATCACAATAACCACCACCCACACCTCCTCCACTCCAACTCACTGGCCTCCACCACCGCTGTGGGTGGGGGCAGAGAAACACCTTCACGTGTGGTCGTACCTCCTCCTTACTCTGCAGCTGAGAGCGGTGGTGGGGGCAGTGAAGCTCCTCTGGAGCTGCGGGGGTCCCTGGACTGCTGGGCCTGCTCAGTGCTGGTGACGGCTCAGAACCTTGTGATCGCTGCGATCAACGCCTGCCTCGCTGGGCTTGTCTTCGGGACCATCCTGACACCAGCCATTGTCATGGTGCTGTTTGGCTTCCTCTGCCACTCTACAGTAAGTAAGATAAGTGAGAGTTTAAACTGCGTCCATTTATTTTTTCTGTAAGGCCCTGCGTCATACTCATCTACAACTTGCCAATGAGGAGTCACGCTGAAGAGGAGCCTGCTAAAAGGCATTTTTAAAGATTTGTCTATTCAATTATTTACACAGCTATTATTTTAGTTATCTGTTTTTTTCCTCTTCTATTTGTCCTGTGAGTAAATGTACAAAACAAAAGTATACTTTTTAGTGCACATACAGAAATACTGCTTGTTGCTGTACTGCAACAACCAACAATGCTGATTGCACCCACTGACATAAAAAGCCTAATATACTTCTTGGAAAACTTAAAGTCTTTATTTGAATGATTAGCTGTGATGGTAATGAACCTCTACATCTGAAAGACTTTTGAAACCAGTGCAAGTATTTCTTGTCTCTGCTATTCACATTTCCATTTTTGGTTTGTCTAAGTCTGCTCTTTGGTATGAGAAGGAAAATGTGTTTACATGTTATTAAGAATGAATATTTACACAAATATTTGCTACTTCTCAACAAAAGATGAGAGGAACAGTGAGATGACTTCATTCATCCTCTTTGAAAGACCTGAAAGTCTTAATCTCATAACTTTGATCCAAAAATTTGAAATAGTTCTCCCTGGGGCTTAAGGTGGGGTTTGGCTCCATCAGTGATGAGAGGTTTTATAAATCACACAAGTCTGAGTTTCTCTCAGATGTTGAGGAGGTGTGGGGACTGGAGGGGGGCGAATGGTCAGGAGTCTAAGAAGCCAGATGTCAGAGCAGAAAACTTTAAAGACTGCTTGGTAGCGAGTTGGGGATTAAGGGACACTTCGAAAAAAACAACATATAAAAATGCGCAGACTGTGATGAGAACATCTGAAAATATAAAAAGCAACTCAAACCAAACAACCTACTTGACCTATCAGTCAGAAAGCATTAACCTGGACTACCCCAATAAGTCATCATGGTTCAGAGACTTTTAATACATACCAATGGTCAACGCTCTTTTTAATGACTGGAGAGACCAGAATTCTCTCACAATTAGACCTCATGTGACAGCAGCTTAGTGGGGGATTAACCAGGACCTGGGAGGATGGAGAGAAAGGGAGAAATCAAAAGGGGAAAAAAAAGGGGTGAGAAAAATAGTGGAGAAAGAAAGGAAGGACAGTTTAGGGTTCCTCGTATAACATTATACATGATACACTTATATACACTAAGTATCTTTGAGGGCATTCTTTAATCAATAGTCATCCAGAAATACAGCAAACACGATGTTTCACATGAGAAAAAACTCCAGCCTTGAAGGGGTTTCTCATCAAAACCTGTCTCAGATCTGGAGCCATACAGCGGGCTTCCCAATGTAAAAACAAACATGGGCATACTTGTGTAAGTCTTATCTGTTACAACTCCTTCCCTTGACATTCCCGTGCACCCTCCTATACCCTTAAGTGTTTTTTTTTTTTTTACTACCATGTAGTTAAAACCATCTCTCTCACTTACTTCCCTGACTACCTCCCTCCTAAATGTTTTGCTTTCCCTCTCCAGCTGACATTTCATGTAAACTCCTATATCAGAAATCAACACGATATTCAATGAACAAACCTTAACTTTGACGTTATTGGAGATTCATCTTAGTGATCAATGACTTTCAGAGACACACCAACGCTTGACTTTCCAGCTTGGCAAGAACCTTGTCAGTATGTCTTCTTCTACATACTCTCCCCCTAACCTCCCTTGTTCCTGCAAACCTTTTTACTCTCTGCGCTTTCTTCCTGCACTCAAATGTTCACTTCATCTTTCATGGGCCCGATAAGGATGATTGAGACCTGCTGTCTCTTCATTCCTCCACCACACTCAAATCCTGACCTTTTAACCTCCTCTCCTACTCCCTTACATTATTTCTCAGCAACTAGTGCGCATGCTTTGACATACAGTATATACTGATCAACATCTTTCTATCTACTTGACAAAGTGATGTAATGATGGTTCATAGTAGTGCCTGCCAAGTTCCTTGAAGTTTGATTCTTTTTATTTTTGTTAATTTAGTCTTGAGTGGGCAAGAGATTCAGTGCATGCTTGAGTGAGCAATAATTCTCAGACTACCAACTGGTGTCTGTCCTCGCTTCATACACACATACCATAAAGAACACGTCATTTTCTGTCCTTATCTGTTCTTCCCTGCACTTCACCCAAGTGTTTAAATAGTTGACATTCTATACACCACGGCTACAACGAATGAATATTTTCATTATCAATTAATCTGCTGGTTCTTTTCTTGATTAATCTGTTAATTGTTAGGTCTATAAAATATCAGAAAATGGAGGAAAATGTCCATCATCACCATGCAGATTTTTCATACTCTGTTTTGTACCAACAACACTGAAGCTAACAGGTATTTAAAGAGGAATAAGAAAACCAGCAAATATTGAAATGTGAGAAGTTTGCTCAAGAAATTTTATTGCTTAAATGACAATTAATTTTCTGATCAATTAATCTTTTCAGCTATAATATATGCATAACACATCTTTAAGTACTGAATTAGACAAAATCAACCAATCTCTGTAATAACTGTCTTATGTTATAATGTCTGCCAGGGGAAACAATATACGATGCAAATGCAGTAGATATATAGAACCTCAACGCTGTCTCTATCCTGCATTACAGCTTCCTAATTGAAGAGAGATCTCTCACTACATGGTCACTGTTACCTTAGCATCTCTCTTGCTGAAGTGTCCTTGAACAAGAAAACTACCAGCTGCAGGCCTGCCCAGTTGCTCTGTTTTGGTTTTGTAAAGTTTGTTACTGTGAGGCAGCTGGTTTGATGACCAGATCAGCAGAATAAATCTGGGTGGGAACTGCTCCACTGGGGCCAAAGTGCTCCAGCTGAGCTACTCAGACTGTGGGTGTACTGGGCAGCTTCCAGGTGTGAATGTGTGTAACTGTATGGGAAGGGAGGGAGCAGGGCTTTGCTGAGAAGCATCTCTTAGTAAGGCTACTCATATTAAATAAAAGGTTTAAAAAATGTTCAATTAGGTGGCACTTTGGTTGAGGAACAAACTCACCTCTAAGGCTTGCTTCTGAATCATCCCAACTGCCGTCTCTCTCCTCGTCTCCCCAGGTCCGCCCCCACGGGACGACCCCCTACTGCTCAGACCTGCTGTCTGATGGAGGCTGCGTGGCTCTGCTGGTGGTGGGCTTCCTCTTGGTCACCCCTTTGCTGGTCCTGGCGCTGGCTGCCTACTGCCGCCTGGCCCGACACCTTCAACTAGGCCTGTGCTTCATCCCGTACAGCCGGGCTGTGTATAAAAACCTGCCTGCCACCCAGCACCGTGGCCTTGGCACTGGCTGCTGTGGTGGCCGAGATGGAGCTGATGGTGCGAAGGGAAAGGTCTGGGTGTGAGATGAAGGTGGGAGGAAATGGGAGAGAGAGGAAAGAGAGGGGAGAGGAGTATCATTAGATGAAGTGTATAGAGGGAAGTGACTAGGAGAACATGGTGGGGTGTGGATGACTGAAAGAGGTAATGGATATAAGAATCAGCAAAATGAACACCAGAAAAGGAAGGAAGTTGTAAATGAACAAAAACCAGATGAACATCCTGGAAGACAAGTTAGACTGTTATAAATAATGACTAATGACTTACTGTCATGCCTCACCGTCAGAGCAACAATATTGATTGTTTAGAAAGAAAAATGAACACCATGTACTAAGCAATTTTTTTTGTTGGTATTATTCCACTGGACACATTGCTTGTTACTGGAACTGTTAATGGACTATCTTGAAACTTTCCAGTTACAATAATGATGTTTATGTTAAGTATTGAGCAGAGGACTGAGTACAAACACAGCATATGTTCTCTAATCAAGATATCTGAGATACATTCCAAGGTCAAATGTATATTGTTTCATACGAACAAAGATGTTAGACAACAGCATGACATTGAAGTATGACTTTATAAGTGACTGTTTAGTTCACTAATTAATTAATATGACAAAAAGTCAAATTGCTGGAGCTGCTGTAAAGAAAGGAACAAATTGGATACACTGCAGTTGTCCTACAAACGCATCTAATCAGACCTACATACTATCTTAACTTTCCTGAATCAATCACAGGAAATAGTACACCTCGGTTGTATTGACACTAAAAATAATAGTATCTTATCACATTCATTATTAATATTATTTGTTTGTTATTAATGAACAACCTTCATTTATTTGTCTAGGGTAGTTTTGTGTGTCAAACTGTGACAGCAATTTCTTATGTTATTTCATTTTTATAAATAAAGATTTTGAATTCAGCTGGAGTTGTGTCCTGTATTTGCATGGGGTGGGATGGGTTGAGTCTACTATTAGGAACAGGAAAGGATTATATAAGACTGTTCCCAGCTAAGGAGCGAACAAATTGACCTCAATGCCAGCCAACACAAAATGTGAGTGAACACACAGTTCAAAAACACTTCTGAGTGCCGCCAAAGTTATGCAGCTTTTCTGCGGAAACAGTCGCTATTGTTAGGGGTTATTGTTAGGTCCCTTGAGAAAAATATAAAAATGATTACAGTGGAATTTGTAAAAATACATGTAGGTAAAACCAGCCTTGTGACTGAGCACATGGAGCCTCAACTGTGGCAGGCTTGACTGTGAGTGGTTAATGTCTCCCCCAAGAGACCAAAGGGTGGAACAACACATGAGACTTAAAAACTGGGACAAAGAACATGTACCATAATTACAATAAAAATATACTGAGTGTGGAAAAACCAGGGGACATTTTGGCTGATACCAAGTTGCAGTACTCTGAGATGAACATAGGTATAGTATAAAGCCAGTGATTTCCAAACTTATTGGCTTATGACCCCATCTGAATGAAAAAGTGTCTATTTGCAGCCACTCAAAGATTGCATATACCTACAAGTTGTGAACAGTACATTTTCAATCCCAGATTGACTGATCTGAACACTTTTTATTAAAAAAGGTCTGATGAGCCAAATTTGTCCAGTAATTGAAATTCACAAGACATGTGATTAGAACATGAGTTTGCTTTCCTATCCTTTAATTTTGAAAACCACTGCAGACGTGACTGTAAACCAAGTATCACTGACTTGACCTGCGGTGAATTTGTATATGGTTTAAACATGTCTATGTATGAGAATATTACCATGCATTACTTATTCTGGTATGAATATAGTTATAGAACACAATCTTATGCAAAGAAAGTATACAATAATTCTGCGAACTTGCAAATATTGCACTTATTTTACACATAATTACAGTGCAAAGAACTTTATTTTTCCTGTCTCTAAAACTGTCCAACACCAAATGCATATCAATGCTATATTCGGACTAGATTACTTTTGAAAAAGACTACAACTATTTCCATTTATTTTCTTTAAACAAATTATGAGGGGAGAGCGCGAACGCAGTCCCCCACTACCAGAAATTATGCAGTCGAGATTCCCACATTTGGGGAATTCGCAAGGGTCAGTACAACCTAGAGTGCAATGGCTGAGCCTCGCCCTGGGTGAACCACCTTATTGATCATGGTATCTCCCCTGCCAGGTAAGTATAAATTGTACACGGCGGGCAGGGAAGACTCATTCAGCCACACACGAGTCACACTGCCGGTGTCACGAAATAAGCAGCGATACAGTTTTCAGTACAGCGTCATTATTAAACGATATTACACTTGTGTACGGGTCGTATAACAATATTACAAACAACAAAAAACATTTAATGTGGAGATTTCGTGTCTATAAAGTGCAAAGTCTACAGTAACTGTAGACTTTTTGACTGTAGATTCCCAATCACAGAGCTCCGGGCGTCAAGTGGCTGACCATAGACACTTCAGCCTTCTGATTGGCCGAGAGTCGACTGTAGACTACCAATCAAATAGAGCTCTGGGCGTCACATGATTTGTTTTGTTTACCCGGCCATGTTGGCAAAAATGAATGGCGCCAGCATCGATTTCAAGCTGTCCGAGTTCATTGCACACTTTAATTCCGAGGACACTGAACTCTATATTACAAAACTTGGTAGATTAAACATTACTGAACCGTATAATGCCCCCGGGGTGCTTTTCACGAGTATTGAAACAGCCGGAACGGACAGTTTCCAAACATTTACTATTACCTGATCAACTCTGTCCTACTCTGGAGAAATCTTTGAAAGCATTAGAGGGCTACAAATGGACGAAATCTGGATTCGTGATGAATATTCGGCCTTGGAGTCAACCAGCTAACAACTGCTCTGTCGTCGCTGGAAGTGTAAATGTCACTTCATCCTACTCAACGTTAGCATAAGCAACGGGCAGTGTACCGTAATCAGTATGTAGCGTACAACAACCTCTCTAAAAGCCGTACACAAGAGGGACAGATCATAAAGCATGTGATCCTCTCTGTTATCAGATTTAATCCGTTCATACATATATGCAATATAATTGCAGCATCAACGCTTGCTCAGCAGATGTCTCCATTTGACCATCAAATACTTCTATAGTGAACCATTTTCAATACGATTGCCTCACATTCTGCCTTCTCCACATATTGAACGGTTCGATATGAGAAACATGAGCAAGCTCATAATTCTATTCTTATGTTTTTTCATTCAACAAATTATCAGGGGAGAGCGCGAACGCAGTCCCCCACTACCAGAAATTATGCAGTCGAGATTCCCACATTTGGGGAATTCGCAAGGGTCAGTACAACCTAGAGTGCAATGGCTGAGCCTCGCCCTGGGTGAACCACCTTATTGATCATGGTATCTCCCCTGCCAGGTAAGTATGAGTTGTACACGGCGGGCAGAGAAGACTAATTCAGCCACACACGAGTCACACTGCCGGTGTCACGAAATAAGCAGCGATACAGTTTTCAGTACAGCGTCATTATAAACTGATATTAAAACGTGTGTGTAGGTCGTATAAGAATACAATAAACAACAAAGAACATTTAATATGGTTAGTTCATGGATGTATTGGGTTAGTTAGTAGTCGTTCACTTCCCATCATGCTTTGCTGCGATGTGCGGATGTGACGTACTACTTCCGGAAGGGTTCTGTTTCCAATTTTGTAAATTAAAATAAACATTTGCGCTCAGTAAACGAACTCAGGCTACACGCTGTATTCTTTCAGTCTCACTTGGTATAAATGTTGGTTAAAAGGAGTATTCCGTTTTTAGGTTTGGTGTCATTTGTTTCCCACAGAGGCACCACTGATAATATACATCTCTCTGACAACCATAAATTAGTTTATATCTCTCTGCAACTTCTCCCAAGAAAAGCGGATCATGAGCAGTTTTTATGCAAGAACGTCCAAAACACCAGGACCAAAATATTTACCATCATTTATCCCATTTTCCTTTAGGCTTCTCCATTGTCAACACACGACATTTCCACTACTTTACTATTTTTTTTTTTTTTTTACAACGAGAGGGCAAACAGTTTGTCTGAGTTTCTGCTGAGTTTTCTGCTACAGAAAAATAAGGCGTCTGCGTCTAAAGTAACAAAATAATCCGTTTATGCCACATAAATAACGATTTCATAACATAATGACCATAATGACACATACCATGCGGCTTTGGCGCCACCAGGTGGAGAAGCATATTAAGTACAATATAGTGCGTATGTGTTAAAGGCAGTAAGTCACTATATGAAAATGAACATAACCTCACAATCCTAATAACACTAATGTGTGCAAGAAATAACGTTTGTTATAAGTTGTTTTACATCAGGCCCTCACACGTCAGAGGACACTGGGCCAATTACTAATATTCACTAATATTCACCTCCGTCAGAGGACACTAATTAGACTATTGACTATTTAAATGTCACAACTTATCTTTTACTGCTGTGCGTAGCATTTAAACAACAATAATTAAATGATTAATTTAAAAGAGAAGTAATTAATTGGGCAATTTATGAGCAGCCTAAAGAAAATCACTGTGTAACATCACTGAGTTACGTGCCCTATAATGTCTCTCAAATAACTATCAAGCCTATAATGACAGGTTCAAAACGATGCTAGTCTATTACTCGAGCTCATTTTTACATTCTTGGCATGAAAGTTCAAGTTATGACAATAAGCCACGAATGGCACTGAACACAACTTGAGGGCTAAATTGCGACTAAACCCCCCCATACTCAGCCGCCAGAACCTGTTGGTAGGCTATTAGCTTGAGATAAAAAAAAAACCTTACCGTCAATTAGGACCAGCGTCAATTAAAAAAGTTTTTTTGTATCCACATAAAACCTTAAAAAATAACTAGTTAAGTTATTTTAATAGAATTTTGAGCGTTTGAAGAAGTTTTTTTCTGCGCCACGCTTACCTGAGATGGAGAAAGTTGAGGGATGACGCCATTAATGGCGAGACGCGTCCACTTAACTCCAATAAGTTATTTCCATCATGTCTCGGTCATTCCTCCAGCAGTACACCATATATTCCACAAAGGTTTCCATAGATATACTATAAAGTCAATAAAGTATTACGAATGACGCATATAGGTAACAGCGCGTGAGGGACAGGTAAAAAAGTTCTTAATGAGCTGACGACGTGCACGTGCTTCGCGCCGACCTTACGCTAATCACCCGGAACCAAAGGTTGAACAACTCCTTTCAATCATTTCCTGTATGTTTCCTGTCTTTAATGAAATAGGCCTATTTATGGTAAAAGTAATGACAGGCGATAAAAGAAGACACATAAACTCACCTGTATTAATACTAAATTTCATTATGTCGTTCTTCAAAACAAACAACTGATTTGACAAAGTGAAATAAAGTAGCAAGTAATGTATAACACTGAGAATTGAAAGTAACATTAAAACATTACAATGAAGCGATCACACTTCATTTTAATGTCTTATTCCAGTGGTTCTCAAAGTGGGGTCCGAGGACCCCCAGGGTTCCTTGAGGGGATCTCAGGGGGTCCCCAGCAAAAAGGGGAATAATTTATTTACTATATTTACTATAAATCCATAAGTAACACAATGACAGAATGTATGACTATTTTGTTCATGGGTTTCATACACCTTCAGTAATAAAACATCTAAAAGCAAAAATCTTATCAAATGGGGGACCCTGAGACAAAATCTTATAAAATGGGGGTCTTTGGTCTAATTTGTGTCAGTTTAGGGGTCCTTGACTTGAAACAGTTTGAGAACCACTGTTTTAATCACATTAAACCATTAAAATGAGTGATAAAAATGATCAACTCACCTTTACATAAATCTGTTTTCTAAATTTCCTCATCTCAGGTAATTTTGTGTCATATTTGGTTCAAGATCAATTAGCTGTTGTGGATATTTCTGTTCTGAATAAAGTGGTCATCAGTCTAGAAACATTTTCTCACTACAAGACAACTCTGCACAGCTAAAGGAATTTATAAAAATAAAAGTCTCATTTCAAATGCAAGAGCCCTCAAACAGAAACATATGGAGCTAGGATTTGAACCAAACCAGTGACCTCTTAAAAGTTAAGTCAGTCACACTGCCTTTACACGTTTTGCTTTCTAATCGTTGGCTGCACGTTTAGCCAGGTAAACCCCCTAAGCTTCTCTGTGGGAAGGAGGTCAAGAAGCGAAGGAGAAACAGAACAGACAGGAGAGTGTGCAGCCTTTCACGACACAGTTGGAACACTAGTCAAAAGAGGACGAGAAGAGCTGTGTTGCTTTACTTCTTGTTTTTGTTTTCTTAACTTTTAGGACAGAGAAGCAAGGTAAGGAAATTGTAGTGCAGTAGTTCATATTCGGGGTATTGGAGACAACTGAGGCATCAAGGAGTGACCTTTTGCAACATTGCCTTTTGACCCCAAACAGTGCTTTACATCTAACTTTAGCATATCTAAAGCAGTATATCTGTGTGTATATATATATATATGTATAACACATTCAGATTTAACTTCGGAGTAAATGTTATTGTTGGATACACAGTGTATGTAAACCTCTGTTTATCCACAGCATGTCCAAGGCAGGAGACAGAACCCCCTCAACAACTTCAGTTGAGTCATCCGTGGCAGACACGTACGTTAAGACTTGTACACAATTTTCACAGTATTTGTGTTGGTTTTTTTTTTAATGTGATACACAATTAAACTGGAGATGCAGCAGTTGTATGCAGCAACCCCAATGTGTCCTTTAGGTCTCCTTTCACCAAATATATGACCCAAGGAAAACATGTTAAGGTCTTTCTGATTTGCAGCAGTAAACATTATCTGGCAATTCTTATATTTACTGAGTAGCTGACAAAACATTTAACTGTACAATCAAGCTGTCTTAGCTTATTATCTTAGCTTATATGTTATGTATGCATTTTTCCTTTTGCTTTTTAATTGTTTGATTTTCCATGTTTTTAGCAATTCTGCTAAAGGGTCTCCGGCAGGTTCAGTTTCTGAAACACCCAAGAAATCATCAAAGAAGTCCAAGAAAAACACTGAGAGTATGAACAAAGTCTACATATCTGTGCTCAACAGCGTTTTTGGAGCAGTAAGTAGGCAGAACCCACATTTAGTGATTTCAGTTTCAATGGTTTGCGACAGGTTTTTATTTTCAAGATCAATTCTCTCTCTCCTGCCAATTTCAAACACTTTCATTGAATAAAATATGTGATAGTCTTAATTTTATTTATGCCAAACAGCTGAACAGACAGCTTTTCCTTGCCTACAATTTTAAATGCCTCTGTCTTTAAATAATAGCCACGATTAAGAGATTAAAGACTAATTAAAACCTAATGGAAACAGGTATTAAATGATCAATTTATCTCTGAAAATATGGTTAAATACTATCACTAGGGGTGGCTTGCTTGAAGAGATAAAGATTCTTAGATGGTGCTCTCATGACCTTGACTTCGTCTCAAGCAGGTTGGATGAGAGCTATAAGGGCTAACTGGGGCTTCTCCTCATACTGCACCTTCTTTAATCAAGGGACACTGAGCAGTTTTCAGACAAAGACTACACAGGTTAAATAATTGTGCCTTTTTTAGATTTCTTCAGGTAAGTCATCACATAAATGGTTCTATGTTGGAGGGTCACAAGGCCTTTGAAAATAACCTATTGAAAGTTTTTATTAGTGCCTATAAAGCAGATTCTGGGCTTAAAGTAATTTCAAGACTATATAGGAGAAGAAGTCTGGACAAAATATTGTGAATCTTAATGGAGGATATCAAGCTCAGCCTCATGGAAAGTGTTTGGCTGGAAGATTCTTAGTAGATACTTCATCACACCTGTTCAGAGGTTTCACCACTCACGCTCTTCTAGCTGCTGGAGGAAAGCAAATCACTATCACTTGTTTTGAGTATGTCCAAAAGTAATTACTTTTTGGCATAAGATTTATACAGAATTAGTGACTAAATTCAGGACAAAAATTACTTTTCATTGGGACAAACTTTTTGGCTTCTACATTCAATATCTACAAATATTAAAACAAAATACCTATTTGGAATTCTGAGCATAGCTGCTAGAAAGGCAATTACAAAGAAATGGCTTAAACCAGACACTCCATTAATAGAGGACTGGTATGATATTATTTATGAAAGGTTTATAATGGAAAAAATCCCCTTCTCCATGAGGCTTCAGGAAATTAAACTTGAGGAAATTTTGGAGAAGTAGAAAATGTATATTTCATCAAAATGCCCTCCTTTTATTTAGATTTTTTTTCTCAAACAAGAAAACCTCATTTTCTATTTTTTGTGTTCTATAATTACACTTGAAACTGCTGAAAAGATGGATCACTCCGTAAAGATCTAACTAATGATGATTGTGTAAAAGCACAGTGGATGCTCATTAGCGGTATTGTAAAAAAACAAAACAAAAGCACAGATGTCAGACATTAAAGCATCAGACTAGTCAGTGGGGTCAGAAGTGCGGTGGAAGTCAAGCAGTGTTCTTACAGCCTCTTTTCCTGATCTTTCTAAGCCTGGTGTGTCAACAGTATTAGTAGCTCATTTGCTGAGGCTTAACGTCACAATTCATTTCCAAGTAAAGAGTGATGTAAAGACACTTGGGTGATTCCACTTGAAAATATTTACTTTCCTTTGCATGTATTTGTATTGTTGTCCTTTGCACAAGACAATGAAAAGTGATACATAAACTTCTATGAGTCACTTTTCACTGCATCTTTTGTCATTTTATTAAGCTAATTTCAAATGTTAACACGCAAAATTATATTATGCATGTTTGAAATGTAAGATTGTACAGTTCTTACAAATCTTGACATTAAAAGCACTATAGGCATTTCATCAAACGTTGGTGTCTAGATACTTGGGTAGTATTTAATATTGCACACTGTACATTTGTCTTCCTAATTGTACAAATCTCATATGTTTATTTGCTGTTTCTACAGGAGAGAGAATTAGCACAGGCTGAGTTAGATGGTAAGTCTCACTGCCACAGCTCAATGCTTATGTTAAAGGACATAAAATGAATGGCTAAATCTCTGCATCATGCTTTCAATACTGACATATTGTATTAAACAAGTAAATTACCATATGAAGTGATGGGTTATTGTTAATATGTCTGTCAAAACCACAAACTGTCAATATTTGGTGTTAATTTGTTTGGTTTTATCATTCCAGCATCTCTCTGATTATATAGTGTTCACAAAAGCAGTCTTTTTAAATAGATATTGAATAAATTATTACCTTAAACATCTTTGCAGTATCAGTGTAAAACAATTCGAACAGAAAAGTTGTCAAAGTTTGGTGTGTCAGCCCTCCTTTTAGATAGTTAACTTGACTAGTTGGTGTCTTTCCCCCCAATGTTTTTTTTTTTTAATCTGTATATGTGCCTTTTATATTTTGATATATTAGTTTTAGGATGTCACAGAAATTGCATAAACATCAACCATTTTACCCCAATAAACCACTCCTGGAATTGTTCTAATGTCTTTTTGACCCCTTGAACTTTCTTACAGAGTTACAGGAGGCCTTTAAGGAGTTTGACTACGACCAGGATGGCTACTTGAACTATAAGGATGTGGCTGAATGCATGAGGACCATGGGATACATGCCCACAGAAATGGAGCTGCTGGAGATAGTGCAACAGATCAAGATGAGAAGTGAGTTGATAAGAGCCTTACAGTGACTATAAAACATTATACATTGACTTAAAAAAATCTTCATCGAGCAAGTACGAAAATAAAAAGTGAAAGCATTAACACATTTGTTCACAAGAAAAGCTTTTCCATTTTCTGGCCCCTGACATCTCTGCTCTCCACAGTGGGTGGGTTAATGGACTTTGAAGACTTCACTGAACTGATGGGACCCAGAATGATGGGAGAGACTGCTGACATGCTGGGGCTCAAAGAGCTCCAATCAGCCTTTGTCCAGGTCAGTTAACTAATGATGAATAAATCCATGCAGTTACCTAATTACAGCTAATGGAAGGACTGGATCAGTGACATTTTAAGTTTATTCATGTGCGTTGATGTATTGGATCTCATATGACATATGGATCTCAATCAATATATGAAAAAATATGCTTATTTTATATTAGTTATAAAAATTATTGCAAGTTACATTGTAGTGTCTAACTTGCATTTCTAAAGTAGAACATTAACCTTCTATTACCATCCCATTTTCATAATTTTCTCTGTTTCCAAAGTTTGATGTAGACGGAGATGGAAAGATCAACCAGGAGGAGATGAAGGAGGCAGTCAAGAGTCTCTTGGGGGAGAAGCTGAAGAAAGGAGAGCTGGAGGAGATCCTAAAGGAGCTGGATGTTAACGCAGATGGAGACATCGACTTTGAGGGTGAGAATCAGAAATGTGAATCAGAAATGTGCTGTGCACTGAAACAAGATGCTCTAAACACCACTGGTCTGTTGCTCTTTAGTCAGATAAACTCAGTACTTGCTTGACCAGCTGTTGTCTTGTGCCCTCTCTCCTCCTTTTTAGAGTTTGTGATGATGCTCTCCATTCGTTAGCAGCTGGAAAGACCGACAACATGAACAGAACACACTACTGTGTCTGAATCATTCCAGAGATAGTTAATACATCTATGATCCAATATTCATAATTTGGTGAGCTATGATGGTAATGTAGGTGAAGACTTTGACAACATGTGTGCCTAACTCTGCAATAATTGTATGAATGATGAATGTTGAAGAAGCAGTAATGATGGTGTGTGACATCAAATATAGTGCATGCTGTCAACGGTGTTGGTAGATACATGAACTTTATGCTGTTATGTAACATGTAAATATGACTGAAATGGTTTGCTATTCAAATAAAGAAATCAAAGCTGTGTGTGTTTTTTTTCAAACATGTCTTTCACTGAAACAACATGCTAGTATTTTAAAATACTGAGAAATAATTGAAAGGACTTCACATCACATTTAAACCTCTCAAATGAACTTTATTCCAAAAACATTTCTCTTATTACATCCATATCTTTGTTAAACAAAAATGGAAATGGTAATGTAATTATCATCGTCTAAGGAAGATAAGTTAAATATAAATTAAATTATTGTCAGTTGTTAACAACGATGCAGCTTTGAGCTTTGTCATGTCTGCACGCTTCATAATTGGAGAAGCATTTGCACATCCAAAAAACACGGTGCAGGTGTGTCAGGAAAAAAAAAAAAAGTCACGTTTCAGAAACAAATCCCAAATCAGGCCAACATTTAATGGTGGCACTTGAACTAACCATAAGCAGAACTTATCTCATATTTGAAAAATCTACAAGCTTAACACTACTGGTAACTTAATCTGCTTATTATTATAACATCACTATATGTGCACACAATTGGGCAAGATCTGCAACATGCAGCACATGTAATCTGCTGAAATAAAGTCTTGTTGTCAGACAGGAAACGGTATAATAAGGAAGAGATACTAAACTCCCTAAAAAGCATAAAGTCACACTGGAATCAGTGTTTCATAGGTGGAGAAGAGATGGGTGAGGCACCGCCATCACAGGAGTCAGGGACCGGGCTTTAACACATGCACACTCAGCATTTTCTGTCCGAGGAACTGCCTGTGTGTGTTTTTTTCTGCACAAAAGAGATTTAATTCACATTTATCTTGTTCACAGTGCGTCACAATATAACTTTGTCACTTTTGGTCAGACTTCTTTCAATTAAATGGAAAACGCTAAGCACAGACTCTTCAACTGTACGTGCAGAGCCAAGAATTTAACCACAGTTAACTTCAGAAACTAAAAGATCATAGCTGACACCAAGTATATCACTCTTCACCAAACTCTGTTAACTTCTGTTAATGTAGCTTTGCCAGTAACCAGAACAGTTTCTGCATGAGTGTGCTAAAATAGGTCAAACTACGAAAATAAAACCTGTTTCTCACTAACGATTACCAAAAAGGTTAACGTTGAAGTCGGGATTTGAGATAACAAGAGTTCACTGCAATCATGCCTGGGTAAAATAAAGGAAGCCTTACCAGCATTTACGCAAAGATGAAAAGTGTATTTCCATTTAAATTGACTAAACTACTACAGGGCCTCTTATGTCTGTCTCCCATGGCTCACCAACTCCTCCATTTCTCCTCCACTTTGGGGAATGTTTGCTCTCGCTTTTGTAAACTTTATGACAATCAGAAATACCATCCAAAAAGCAGATTTTTGTAAACAAATGCATGTGAGTCTTCCAAGCATGTGAGACCTTGCTGAGTTAAATTGAACATTTTGTGCGCTGTGCATGTTGCTCACATTGGCAGGGTTGAGGGTATTCAGGCATCTGCTGGATGACACACTAAATGATAAAACTGGATGCACTCATGGTGCTTAAAGATGCTGCTTCTGATCAAAGCCCGTATTAAATTGTATCATTTCCACAGCTTGTGAAACTATGATGGATAGATCAGAAGTTTGGTATATTGTTGGACCAACATCATGCATGGGTGTACGATCACACTGCAGTCACTCAAAATCACATCACAACGTCCTTCGGTGTACAGCCCATAACACAACAAGCAAGTAGCTACAATGCCTATACTTCTTCACAGTC
The DNA here is from genome assembly GCF_914725855.1 of Thunnus albacares. Taxonomy (NCBI): domain Eukaryota; kingdom Metazoa; phylum Chordata; class Actinopteri; order Scombriformes; family Scombridae; genus Thunnus; species Thunnus albacares. Next base: position 19,829,185 of record NC_058127.1, on the reverse strand, counting down.
TTTCTTTCAATGCCTGTCTCTATTTTCTATCAAGCCTCTCAATTTCCATTCTGCTTGTGACCTCTCTAACTTTTCCTTCATTTTTTCATTCCTTCCTTCTTTCAGTCCCCCTAAATGATAGGTAGATAGATGGATAAGCGTCTTCTAATTCGTCTATCCACAACTCACAGCGTCTTGAGCAACAGGACAACTGCTTGGCTAGTAAGACTTAGTCGAAAAACCTTCTTTTGTCTACATTTCATTGGTCAGCTCATCAGCAAACTCAGCCATGATGTCATGCACCCAGATGTCCCTTTCTTCCTGTGAAGTGTCGACCAGGAAGACCGTCAACTTCCTGTCCCATGGGTTAGTGGCTTCCTGTATGGCCTCCAGCTGGGCAACAAGTGGTTTCTTCTCCACGTGGTTTCTGAAAACGATGGAAGCCTCCTCCGACCACTGCCTCGGCTTCACTCCTGCGGGTGGAGACAGTTATGAAGACGATGCTCTCTTTTATGTTAATGACATAATATTACATTTAATGTAAAAAAAACAAAACTCAAAACATTCCAAAATTGCTACTTGTAATGCTAAATCATCAAATGTTGTCCCTACATGTTTTCACCCAGAATTGGTATGAACCCGATGATATAAGAATATTGTATATTTGAATCTTGAATGAGGTTTTTTTATGTTACCCCAATTCTAGCCTTTCGTTAGATCAGACTTTAAGGTGCGTCTGATGACTTAAAAATGACTTAAAATCCTAAATGGGCATGGCCCGTCATACTTGTCAGGCTCTGTTTTTATAGAATAATCTCCCTGCTGACATCAGACAATCTGAGTCTGTTGAGTCCTTTAAATCTAAACTGCCTTAACCTTCAATTAGTTGCTTTTAATCGATTACTTCATGACCTTGTGCTGTATGGCAGGTCGGTCTAGGTATCAATTAATGTATCAAGCTCTACTAATCAAAAACCTTGTCTGTCCTGCTGATGAGATAATGGACTATTGCAACTGTTCTGATAACCATTGCATCTCTCTAACCTCTAACCACACTAATCAAAACATAGTTAGTGATTAGTGAGCTTTGTATTTTAGCCATGATAAACAAGGAAATAGGCCTTTCTCACAGCAGACATTTTGACTTGTCATAGTATAATGTTTGTCATGTTTGGAACGATGAGTTATCTGACCTTCCCTGTCTTGCACAGACAAACAGAGAATGGCAGGTATTGAAGTTAAGACACCGTAGAGTTTCGGCATGAAATCAATACAGCCATCAGTCTCTACATGCTCCGCTCTACTCACCAGCCAGCTGAGCAGTGATTCCCTGGAAAGGCAGCTGTCTGAACTCCTTGATAAGAGGTCTGAGCTGGGTGCAGCTGACCAATTCATGTTTACCGTAGTCCAACTCATACACAGACACCAACCCATTAGTCAGAACTCCTTTCACTAGCACACGATGCCAGCTGAGAGAGGAGATGAAGGAAGAAAATGGATATATTTAGGCAGAGCACAACTGCTTCCATTTGGCATGTCAGTGAATATCCATTACAGTCAGAAACAAGACAGAAGGCACAACACGTACTTACTGACTCACTTTGATCAAATATTTACTTGCGCTGTCTGTTTTCATAAAATTTTATGAAATTAAATCACTGCTTAACTCACTTGTTCTCCACTTTAGCAGCATATATCTGATTCTTCTCTATGTTTAGTGGTTTCTCATCAGTCTTGTTGTAGTAAAGAATCATCTCTCCCATCAGCACCACCAGTTTGTACATATCTCTCCAGGGCTGCAGCACAAAGTGGCCTGGATGGCACGCCACTGATACATAGACATCTATGTTGCTTCCTGAGAAGAAAAATACTTGATTTAAACATGATTTACTAGGCTACAGTAAAACCAAACACTAGACTAAAACTGCACTGAACTTGTTTTCAAAAACTAAGATTTCAGTTACCATGATTACCTGCTGGGGGCAGCTCTAGTAGTGGTGGCAGCTGGAGAGGGGATGAGGGGGATGATGGTGTCTCTGGTGGGCTGGTGGTGGTCGTGTTGCCTCCTCCGCCAACTCTGGGTCCGGATAGAGCCCTTCTGAGATGAGGCTTGGCTGGGACAGTCGTTGACGTTGGACTGCCATTGGTGGAGTCACTGGTGCTGGAGGTTTTGGTGAGTGTGGAGATCTTGACAGGGCTGTTTCAAGTGATTAATGAAGAAATTGAATAGATACATATTCTTTTTACTATTGAGAACACTTATATTATAAGAGGATTTATGACTGTTTAATTCAACATTGGCTAGACAGCAAAGGGAGAATACAGGTGAATATAAAAGCAGCAGAAACCTGTGGCTAGTCAGGAAGACATCTGGTTGCTGTTTGAACAGGTCTGACTGGGCCATCTGATGGTTGAGGCTGCGGGCCGGGTCGTGGAAGTTCTTGTCAGTGAACAGGTGGACGTAGACGCAGCGCTTGTTTTCATCCACTTTGGCAACCTTTAAGGTGAATGACAAGGTGAGTGTGGTGAGTATAAATGAAGAAAAAATAACAGAGATAATGAGGATGCAACAAAGAGTAAGAGAAGGAGAAAGGGATGTTAAGAAATTACTGTAAAAAAGTGATGAATAAAGAACAATGAAGGTATAACTTGAGTATTTTAAAGATCGTATGGACGGACAGACAATTACCTTCATGCTACAGTCGGTGGTATTGAGCACTTTCTCTCGAAGCCATTGGACAGTATCCGGAGTCCAGGATCCAACACTGACAGCCAGGTCTGCCAGACAGCACTTCACAGCCTAAACACAAGTTGTTGGATGTCATTTTCTCACATGATGTGCAGTATGAGGAAACCAGGAAGTACACAAAACTATAATATGACATGGCACAAATTGTCTTTGAATATTTAGCTACTCTTGACTGTCTTTCATTGTCTGCCCATCAAAGATGCTGACCTGTGGTGGGATGGCCATAAGGTCACGAAGGAACGGCGGTGGGATCTCTCTCAGCTCAAACACCTCTACAGATGCCTGGACACCGACATCGATGAACAGGATGTCTAACACTCTGCTGCCGTGCAGGTTGGTGATCTAAAAATAGAAATACAGACAGGTAAGCATGTATTTTTAATGGTTCAAAGTGGACAGAATATCCAACATTAATTTATTTTCTATGGAGTAGATATTATTTTTGTTAGATTGATGATAGTTTCATGTATCTCTCTGCTTTCACTGTTGCAATCTTTAAAATTTAAATCTTGACACAAAATCTAGTAGGCTTAGTATTGTAGAAATATGAGAAATAGCAATGAGCGACACAGACAATATTTTGGATGGTGATACACTTTCTTTAATTTTGATCTCTGCTCTGAAAAGTTACTGCACCTGTGTCTGTCGTGTAATTGTGATTTTATTCCTTGTGTCAGTTACAAGTTAACATCAATCACATGTGAATATGTTTAATAATTCACAGTCAAGCTGCGCTGCCGGGAACAGTGCCATCTTACCTCAACACGGGACCATTTGCCTTTGTATCGAGCCAGACATCCTTTCCCACAGAAAGGTCTGGACACCAGGAACTCTGATGTTACCTGGAACAGAAACACATTCAGGTGTCATCATAGAAACCATAGCTGTCATGACCGTTTAATTTGACTGTGCTTCCTTTGGATTAGTGAGGTTACTGTGTATGTGTAACTGCTGCTTTATGACTGCGATAAAATGATACTATAAAAGCTTGCACAAATAATTCACAGGTTCACCCAGTATGCTGAAGGTGTACACTGTAATGACATCAAAGATTAGGACTTTAGATCTATGATTACTCACAAAAGGAAAGGCTTGTTGATGTTTAAGAAAATGAAGATAACACTATCTTACAATTATTAATGGTTAATTTAATTTAGAGAGTCTTGTTACCATCTTCTACATTCATGTTACACCAGTTGATTGATGACACCAAAGTTACATACAACAGAGGGAGTTACTCGTTACCCAAACAGATAAGGAAAATATAATTTTTTTTCTCAACTGGATAATGAACTGTGAAAACTATTCTCAGAGCTTTTCTTCTTCTTCCCCCGTTTTTCTCAGGCTGTGGAACTACTTCAGTATGAAAATATTATTACCCCTGAGAATGCTAAATATTTCAAACACACTGTCTTTGAATTTAGAAAATGCAATGCAAGCTTGCAAAATGTTCCTGGCCTTGGTAAAAAAAAACACATTACCAGACTCAAAACTGTGTTTACTTAAACACTTACACAAAGTGTAATGACGAGCTTTAAAGGACAGCAGTGGCACATCTAGAAAAAGCATCAGCCGCACTGTGCTACTAACAGATTAAGTGGCTTGGCAATGTCTTAACTCCAGATTATCAACCTAATCTCAATCTGTCCACAACTCCGCCTGAGAGAAGCAACACAGCATGAATGCATTCACAAAAGGCTTTTGAGATAAATGTGTGAGTCCTCCTCTACTCCGTACTCACACGTACACACACCAAACTCTTGGCTGGATGATTCATTTTAACACTCATCAAGTAAAGACATATGCTTGAAGAAAAAGTACACATATGTAATATGTATACAGCTTTATGAAGGACTATAACATGTTCATAAAGGTTTATAAAGGTATTAAGTACTGTTAGTGTTCAAAAACATGGAAATGGAATTACTGAGAATGAACTTTAAATCTCAAGTAGTTTTAGACACATTGATAACGAAATCAATAATTTAAAGATACCTTTGGTATTTGTTACATATGTCACTGTAAGGGAGATAGACTCTCCAAACCTCCTCCTCCTCATAAGCCATGCCTCTTAGATATGAAAAGAATTGTATTTAATTACTACCTTTACTAGAATATGTCTGTTTGTCAACATGTGATGTCCTCTATTGTGTGCTATGTATCAGTATATGAATTAAAAATGACAAGACTGTCAGTCCTCCCAGTTATGATCCTGTTTGTTTACACAATTATACTAATATAACTAATATTATGATTTTTTGAATGTAAAAAAGCTACTAGTTTTCATACATTCATTCACTGCACACTTTAGTATCACCAACTAAATGATATTAAATGTTTTTATAGATCCAAAAAGGCACAGAGACTTCAAATGAAGCATTGTGTTAACCTGTGAATGGAAGTACGTCTCTATATTCTCCAGTATCTCATTCAGCTTGGCAAGGCCTCTGGAGGGCAGCTGACAGTAGATGGTCCCATCGGAGCAGACGCTGCTGACAGTCACGTTCATATAAGCGCTGTTCACCTGAGGAGAAACATTGATAGGAGTGTAGTGTTCTGTATTCTCTCACACACATAAACATGTATATAAATTTGGCTCATGTACCTGTAACGGACTGGCGAGCGTCTTGTCCTGCAGGGCTTTCATGCAGGCAGCATTGATGTTGACATCATCATCCTGCGACGTGTCGTACAGTACGACAAGAGGGGTCTGGCCTCTCTGTAGGATTTCAGCCAACAGGATTCTTCCACTTGCCATTGTCTCAAATTTCTTCAGAACAGCAGGTTCCTGGCAGAACGGCTCCAGGCCTGAACACACACACATAATAATCGTAGCACATGGGAAACATGAGGAGGAGACAGGAAGGATGAAGCAAGAAAGTGTTCCTTTTTCAATTCATGTCCTTTTCTTTTTAAGATCATTGACTTTTTCGGATTGACCTGATGTCCATGAGATTCAGACTCACCTGCCAGTTTACACTTGGTCGCCTGGAAAGGCAGTTTGAAAAACTTCTCGTGCAGCTCAAACACTTTGGTTTTGCTGATCACCTCTGCAAATCCATGATCCACATAGTACACCTACAGAGCCAAAAGCAAAGACCACAGGGGTGACTAATATTTTCTCTCACTGCAAAATCTCACAGTTCACCTTCTAACCATCCCCGTATCTCAAACAAATCATTCTTTTTCTTAAAGGTCACATTTGATCTTCTTTCTATTTGTTTATCCTGGCTCATTTGCACGGCCTTCCATGATAAGTGTCCACTGTTATTTCCTGTTTTTGACCTCTCACCTTGACCTTGTCAGTCATGACCTCGCAGACTTGTGCCCTCAGAATCTCCTCCTCCTCCTCAGCCCTGACAGCAACAAGTTGGCCTGAGGATGGAGAGGCCAAAGGAGTTGGACTGCTTTTGTCCAGGCCGTAAAACTCCCTCATTTCATCCTCCATAGACTCCTGGGCCTGGGAGTAACCCTCACCAATGTATCTGTAAGAGAGGAGGAGAAACAGGCAGTGAGAGATTTATGAACTGTTGAGTCTCAGCTCATTTAAACATACAGTTCTCTTTTACCTGAGTATGACTCCATTGGTGTTGGTGGCTTCCACCACCAGTATAGAGGGGTACTCTTCTTTGGGGATCTGCAAAGAAGGCACCGCCTGGTTACTGAGCCTCCTCCCGAGCTCCTGCCTCACCCTCATGTCCTCCTCACTGGCTGAAGAGTTCCTCCTATTACAGTTCTCATCCTCTCCTCCTCCGCCTCCAGCGCTGCTACTCCTGTACAGGATGGCTCTCTTGGGGTTGTCAGGCATCGGGTAGTCAATGGTGCAGAAATCGGAGAGGAGGTGAAGGTTCTCCAGGACATGTCCGGGCAGTTTGGTCTTGTGAAATAATAGAAATATAAAACTAATTACATTTAAGGCTATTTAAATATGCATTTTCTTAAGCATTATGTAAACCTTCATCAACATCAACATCATATATATATATATATATATATATATATATATATATATATATATATATATATATATATATATATATATAATTATATATATATATATATGTGAAAGTGTTTCAAAATGTTACTGACTTTGTATGTGTCTTGGAACAGCTTGGGCAGCGCGTGAGCCCACAGGCCATTGGAGTACTTCACCAGCAGCTCCTCTAGTTTCAGCTTGAGGTCGGGGCTGAGGGTTGCAGGGGAGGATGGAGGGCTGGGGGACGAGGAGGACGATCGCGGAGACTGAGGAGGGTTAGAATTGGAACGTGTCCGATGGGTGTTGGGGGGTCTCTGTTGGGCTGGGGACTGCAAGGGTTTGTCTGTAGGGGTGTTTGAAGTCGGGGAAGGGGCAGCGGTGGAATTTGGGTTAAGGATTAGCGAAGGGGAGGATGCAGTGGTCGGTTCCTTGGCAGGGTAGAGAAGCAGCTCTGATGGGTTGCTGCTGCAGGTTTTCTCTACCTAGAAGAATAAATGGAAAGGAGTGATTATATAGCAGTGTGACATATTTCCCCTCAAAAACGAAAATGTCACAATTTAGTAAATGAATTGTCTTGTTAATAATAATTCATTTTTCCCTTTAGCAGCCCTTGCTTGATGATTGATGCTATATGCAATACCTGGAATACTTGTACTGTGCATTATTTTCTCATGTCTCATATTCTTTGGTGGATCCTGTTTTAAGGATTTTGTGCATATTGTCTACCTGTGCATGTTGTGTGACTTAATTTATTGACTGGTCCTTTGGTCCTTTGCTTTCGTCACCCTGTGTGTATTCTGTACATCATAGATTGCTAATATACATAATTGCAGGTGCAATACAGTTGATAATATACAATGATATAACATTTGCAAAGTAAATTGGACAAGACTGGAAGAATATTCAAAATTAATTATTTTGATTTCCAAAGAAAAATGTGCAAATAAAATAATTATTTGTGATTATTATCTGGAAACAAATTTGCTTCTTATAATAGTAAAACATAACAAATAGCTACAGTGACATAAGGTGTATTTACAGTGCATATGTGTGTCCAGGTATCCAGGTCTTTGATGGCCTCAGTGGGCAGATCCTGCTTGTACAGCTCTCTGTAGATCTGAGGCAGCTTGGAGACCCAGAAGCCGTTACTGTACTTCCCCAGGATCTCCTTGATGCGACCCTGGACCTGCTGAGGGTTGTAGGGCTTTCCTTTCCCTGAACCAATGTTCTCATTTAGATTCGAGGGTGCTGGAAGAGTGCAGAAAAATGCAGGAGAAAAGAGAGGTTACACACACACACACACACACACATACACACACACACACGCAAGCAATTACTGCTTCCACAGCTTTGATCTTCCTGCCCCTGACACTACTGGATTACACAGCGTGATTTTCCCCAAAACAAAGGCACTTCAGTCTCTAGAGGGTGAATCAAAAAGAAAAATAGGTAGAGGAATGGTTATGATGCATTTTCAGAACCTAAGTTTTGCTTCTTTTTGCCCCTGAATCTGAACTGGAACTTCTATTAAGGTTCAAATGAGGCATATAAAAAGGGGAAGGAAAAAACAGAAAGACAGACCTTTAGGCTTCTTTTCCATTAATAAAACTTTAACCGCAAAAGTTGTCAGACTGTGGAGAATTCATGCTGACTGAGTTTTACTGACATCAGGTAATGAACCACATAAAAACATGAATACTGACAAGTGCCAAAGCTTTTTCTAATTTAGTTCGTCTTAAATAAATACACAAGCTTTGCGAGATAGCAGTCTAAATGGCAGCAATCTCTGCTAAATTACCCAATCTCTTTTGCAGCACACGCCTTGCTCATTTTGTCAACATGGATATCATATGAATATAATTTCCTTCTCACTCATGGATGTTTCTTCACACACAGGATGTACAGGCTTTTCAACCAGTATTGCAGCTTTAACAGTCTTCTCTGTGTGTAGGGGCCTCAAATACCCTTTAAAAATATGTGCCTCAAAGCTATGCAGTTTATTAGAGGCCAGTGTTTTTCCCCAGGCGGGGGAAAACACTGGCCGAGCGCTTCTCAAACAGAGTGCTTCTCAAATCAGGCTACATGACAACAAACATATCTTTAGTTTAAGTAAAGGTTTGCAGGAGAGAAGTTAAAGAGTAGGGAGGCCGACTACACAGACACCTGCAAGCTTATTTAACTTGAAACCTTTTAAAATACACTTCATGTCTACAGGAACATCATGTTTACAGAGATACTCAGTGGTGAGAACCAACTGAGATGGGGTTTATGTTATTTTCACAAAACTTAGAGACAGAGGGACATAATACTTAATAGATAAGACTGCACAGCGAGACACCAGATAGCTGCACTTTCTCTGGTTTAGTCTTAAATCTAAATCTCCTGGCCACCATTTGAATTGTCTGTTGTAATTTGATTCTTGCCAGTGTTTCTATTGGTTTAGAGGACAAAAAGCTACACAAAATGTATTTTTAGCGTAATAAAAAGGAGCCTGTCCTACTTACAACTAGTCTGTTGGGAGTTTCTGGAAAGGTGAGCGTGTACCTCCTTCTGAAACCGTGATGGGAGGGTCATCCTCTTGTCTGACCTGGACACAAAAGAACAGACCAAGGAGGAAGATTACTTTCTATGGGCTCAAGAAAAGAAGAAAATGTTGAATAGGACAGACTTTAAGACCTTCAAAACCTGTGACATATTCACATCTTTGAGTTGAGGGTTATTATGCAGTATCACTAAATTTAGTCTGAGGTGTTGCATGTCAGATCCTTAATCTCTTACTGTACGAGCCAGAGTGCACCCAGAGATTCTCAAAAAGGACTCATTACATCACATGGTGTGGTGAGATAACAGCCTGTCTGAGTTATGTACAAGATAAGTTGTTTTTGGATCGTCCTCAGTATCACAACTCATTAATCAAATTGAGACTGCATTGGTCTAGAACCATGGGTCATGAGAAACACAAGGTGCTGCACTGTATGTGACTGCAGATTATGTACTCCTACTCTGACCTAAAAAACAACAACCTGAGGACACATGGAAATATCTTTATATTGTATAAAATATCCACCTTTTTGTACAAATGACATGAGCAGATTTTCATTTCACTAGTCGTATCTTGTAGATAAGCACTGTTAAATGTTTGTACTGTTATCACTTATTCTTCCCATCCTTATCATGCCCCAATGATACAGTAGCTGCTTTGTTTAAAATGTTTACTGTTTCTCTTGTTTTGGCTCTTCTATGCCCTTCTTGTTCTACTGAAAATCCACAATGGATACTGGCTTCCCTACTGGTGCATAGTATATATGGGAAGATATAACTAAAAAGATAGAAATTTATTAAGATAGAAACATGTTGCATCAGGATCAATCACTAGTGATGAGCTTATGGTCTGAACACAAACTCAATATTGTGTTAGGAGATAATTGCGTTACTAGGCTTCAGTTTGTGGCAATTTGAACAACTACATTTCATTGACAACCGGGCAAACTCCATCTGCAAAGGAATGATGCAATCAGGAGCTCCAGAGCAGCTACTAGCTACTAGACTGTAGCAAAACTGTTTTCTGAAGTCTGTTAGACTGAAGACTACACCTCTTCTTTTGATTTTGAAAAAGTAACCTTTGACTTGGACGTGGACAGCTTTGTTTGATTACAGTCACAAAACCCCACCCTCATACTTTATCTCACCAGGCGGAGCCAGCATTTGCCTGAAGGACTACAATACTATCCTACCCAAACACAGACTACCTGCCTTTCACCTGTGTTGTTATTTTAGAACAAGTTTTTGTTATTGACATTTTATTAATGTTGTTTTGTGAATTTACCACTTGCACTGACAAGCATCCAATAGTCCACCTGCAGGCACACACACACACACACACACACACACACACACACACACACACACACACACACCCACAGAGTGATAACACAGGCCTGCGAGCATGCTGTCCAATGAAAGATCTAGAGGGATCCAGAGAGATGTGCTGATTCACTCTGTGTCGGTTTAGACGCGTTAATCTACAGGAGAATAGAGCGGGGATTAGAAAGGGCTCACATCCCCCCTGCTCTGGGCTCGTGTCCCCTGCCAACACACCAGGCTTCCCACCCTGCCGCCCCATTGTGCTGTGGAGGGCCACCGGCCCACAGGACACCCATGGTGACACAGACAGAGGACTGATGTCAGTTGTTTTCACAGTGGACAGACGAACAGAGCCGTGGATGGATGGAAGTGGGAGAACCAGTCAATGAGCTGAATTAATCTTGATTCATTGTTTGAGCAATGCAGATAGATGGATATCTAGCTATGTGAGATGGCTTCTTTAACAACAATGAATCAGGTTTTAACTCATTCTAGGTTGTGGTGGATGACAGTAGCAGTCTGAAGCCAAAATGTATTGGAATGGGTATTGTTTTTCAGAAAACGAAAAATATATTTGACAAGCAAAAACAAAGAGTTAGAAAGCAGAAGTGTGAGAGTGAAGGGAAGAGAGATACTGACAGAGACAGGCAGAGAGAGAACCAGAATAAACTAGTGCACACATCATCAGCCCAGTGCTGAATAAGCAGCAGCAGGGAGGCTGTTTGCACTCAGAAACCAACCAGAGTTCAACCAGGCTCCCATTCAGCAGCAGCCTATTCTGATTCAGCTCAGACCACACAGGTGGGAGGAGAGGAGGGGGCACAGAAAGAGACAGCACTGAGAGAGAGAGAGGGAGTAAGAAAGAAAGAAAGAAAGAAAGAAAGAAAGAAAGCTACATATGATGGACGAACTTATCCATTATTTCTGTCATTCTTATTATTTAATTATTTGAATGTTTTTGAAAAAATCTTGACTTGCTCTGATAACACCAGCAAGTGACATAAAAATGTAACTCACTGCTCTAAAATATCTTCAAATCATCCCCAAAGATAATTTTTAGACTTCTGTAGTTGTCTTAGACAGTTGGAGGCATTCTGAAAGCATGTTGCACTGGACAGGGAGCCTACAGGAAATTAAGTTATTCTGAGTATTTAGGTCTTTGGTTTCCTAAGAAGTGTGGCAACCTGGTTGGTGACTTGTACTTGTAATTGTGCTATAAAATCCCACAAATATGTAGAGACTGAGCTTTAGTATTGGGATGTGAGCTAAAGTTGGTCTTTTCATACAAAAGACAGTTATTTTTATCTTGCACAAAACACTGTAAATTGATCAATTAAAATAATCTAAATTCATACTGTTATCTCATTTGAAGTGAAAAGTTACATAAGCTCCTCTGTATCCCTCTGCTTATGCCTGTCTATTTCTAAACCATCTCCATCACTCACTTCTCTGTAGGTGGGTTTCCTTTCCTGTTGGATGTGTTCTGATTGGACATCTTGTTTGGATGTGACCCAGTCTTGCCCTCCGACTGGCCATCCCTCATGTCCCTCGCCTGTTTGAAGTCTCCATGTCCAGCCCCGCGGCCGCCACCTCCTCCTCTACCTCCACCTCGCCCGCGGTGGTTTGGCTGTCTCAGAGAGGTTTGAGGTTTGGCTGTAGAGAAAGAAAAAGCAAACAAGAGAAGTAAAACTATGGACATACAGTATAGACACACACACACACTGACTCAGCTAAACCTGATGCTGAGACAGGGCAGTGCGTCTGACAAGAGGGCACAGTGTCATAGATCGTTCAATATCTACAGACACAGTAAACCCAATGAATAACCTCATAGCTCCCTCAGTGAGCCAGCAAGCAGCAACAACACAACATCACAAATTATAGATCACATCACAATGAGCTGCATTTCTCCTTTTCGTATGCTAACTATGGCTGGACAAGGTCAAGGAAATACGATTTCTTGCAGAGAGTTAGATGAAACTTACATCACTCCCATGTTTGTGCATTAATACTGGAGCTAGAGCAGGGAGTTGACTAGCTGAACTTAGCATAAAGACTGGAAGCAGGGGGAAACAGCTAGCCTGGATGTCTCCATAGTAAGAAAATACACCCAACAACACCTGTGAAGATCACTGATTAGCACGTTAGGGAGGAGAGGGAACACTAGCACTGAAAGAAAAATAGTTAGCTATAGCACATAACTCCCTGTAAAACCACACTTGTGGTTTTTACATTACTGTTTGTGTGCGGATTAAGCAAATGAGGTATAACTACTGAGCTTTAGGAGTGCTGTTAGGCATATTTTTGAACTTTGGAGACAGCCAGGCTAGCTGTTTCCCCCTACTTCCAGTCTTTATGCTAAGTTAAGCTAATTGACTTCCAGCTCCAGCTCCATAGCTAATGCACAGACAGGAGAGTGGTATCGATCTTCAAATCTAACTCCCGGCAAGAAAGTGAATACATGTACTTCACAAAATGTCAAACTAGTCCTTTATAGACTTGTAAATTTTTTAACATTTTTCTAAATAGGCCTAACTTTATCTTCTGTTGCAGTGATTGCTGATATCAAATGGTATGTTCCCTATAACAACACAATTGAGGAGGCTGTGTTTGCAACAGGAACAAATTGGGTGAATCAAAGTATCTATGTGAATATAAAGTAGGGCACTGCTGGAAAAGAGCATACTACTGCACGACTACCAAACTGCAAATGCTATGTGCTTACCCTAGACAAAGTTTTTTTGTAGAAAACTCTACATATAGTACATTTAATACAAAGTAGCCAGATTATTCTAATATGTTTACAAAGCCTAGTAACTGTAGTTACTGTATGAACAGTGAAAAGAATAGAAATCAGAGTCTTAATGTCCTAATACAGCACTTACCAGTCGATCCCCTCGTCATTTTGATGTTACATCATCCACACACACATACTCAGCATGGCCAGCATGACATCACATTTCCCCTAAATGACATCACCATTATACCTTGTCATGCATAACCCTTAGTCATTTCCACTCCCACATTCTCTCTTCATTTTCACTTCCTCCTCCTACTGTCTCCTCTTTTCTCTTCACTCCTTTTCCTCTGTGAGATCTAGTATTTTCTCCCTAACACTCCTGTTTTTTTCATCCTTTCTCTTCTGGAAAAATCTCATTGAATGTTTCCAGTAACAAAACAACAACAAGCTGCTTCATCAGTCTGCCTCTTAAAAGCTGATCAATAAGATTTTCAATAAGAGATTTTCTGTTTCTAAATCTCATTAATTTCTCCCTTGTTCCATCTCTTCAGTTTGGATATGGTACTTATATTGTATCAGCTACTGGTATTCAATCAATTAATACATCAGCCAGTTACTTAATTAATCAATACATTTTCCACACTCACACACACACACACACACACACACACACACGTTTGAACAAACAGAGTCACACATGCAGGCAGGCACTAGCTTACATCCACATGCAAATATAGGCGAGAACAAGCACACACACACATACACACATGCTCAGAGCAGACGCCGCGTCACCTCACCGGCATGGACACACAGTCTGTGTTCTGTCTCTGCCTGAATATCAAAATCCCAGGTGGTGAAGGAGAAAATGAGATGGGGAGAGAGAGAGAGAGAGAGGGAGAGATAGAGATGGAGAGGCTGATTTGTGAATCAGCTGCTCCTCGCTTGCAGCTGAGTCTCAGCTGCTATAGGCTGCATTAGCCTCAAATCTCAACAGCCCACCCCACTCTCCCTCGTTCTCTCTTTCTGACTCCCTCCTTCCCTGTCATCTGTCCACCCCCTCTCTCTTTCACATATCACCATCTCTCTGCCTTTCTTTTCCTCCGACCCTCTCTCCTCTCCTCCTCCTCTCAACTCCTTGCACTACCACCTCCCACTTCCTCCTCTGACTCTCTGAGAATATTCTGCAACATCACATCACACACTCTAGCGGAGGTGAATGCGCTGCAAATAGGTCAAAGAAAAGAAAGTGCGTGTGTGCATGTGTGGAAAATGTTTGTGTGAATGCATATATTGTTGTTATTATGGGTGTGTGTGTTCAGACGGTAACTAAGGTCAGAAAAAGATGAAGAAAGATTGTGTGTGAAAGTCTAGTATGTGTTTTGTATATGTGTGTGTTTGTCTGAGGTGATTGAACTGAAACCATTGTATGCATATGAACCTGGTACACCTGCACAGTCCTGAACACTGTGTATCTGCCCATCTGCTTATGTGTGAGTGTGTGATATTCGTGGTGCAGGAACTGCAGGTCTCCACGGAGCAACAGTTAAAACAGGCCACTCGTTCATCCACAAACTCTCGGGATACATCAAAGACAGCAACTCTCTATTGTTGCACTGTCATAGTACTACATAGTACTGCTGCAGTACTGCTGCACTGTGGCATCAGTCTCAAGAGAAGGCTGGAAAAGGTTTCGAAAATTGAAGTTGTGCTAAGGTTGTTAAAGAGGCCAGGAAAAGCTATGGGGGAAGGAAGGCCATAGTTTACAAGATGTGATTAATTCAATCAGTCTCATATTGTGTTAAGTAAAAATGTGTTAGTTAGCATATTGTTACAGTAATTTCCAAGGAAATAATCAGCAAGATAGGTTATTTGTCCCATTTTATCAGCAGGGCTGTAAATACCATTGAGGACACTGAGGTTGTTTTTTTTTTTTTTCATTTTTCACAGGTTTTTTCAACAACCTGTGGGGAGTTTACATTCTACAATTAAAAACACTTGGTGAATATTTTTAGACCAAATCAATACATTTAAATTTGACTACTTTTAGGTCAGAACATAAAAAAATCATTATTTCTCCACCAGAAATGTGTTCCTGGCAGTGTGAAGAAGTGTGTAAAATTTCCAAAAAGCATGAGTGAACAGTTAACTCAGTTTTACATCATCTAAGTCATTTTAAAAAAAATCAGACATTTTGGTGTTTGGGGGAGGAAGGCATCTGACTCATGATCTCAGTACTTCAAAAATCCTACAAACTGTACCAAGCTCTTATATTCTCTCACTTTTTCTGTTTTTCTAGACAGCTACAGTAGCTTTCTAACCAGCACGAACTGGTTGGCAAAATGTGCCTACTTATAAATTCTAAAAGGAAAATATGAAATGATGATGAGACAGACAATTTAACAGTGACAGGACAGACAAGTATTTGTTTGTCACTATGTTTTACCATGCAATTAGATCATCATAATGAAGAAAAAAAAAAGATTTGACACCACCAAAGAGCCAAGCCTTATAATGCCTTTATTAATCTTTCTTTCTTAAGATAATGTCCTAATGTGTGATCTTAGATGCACCTATTTGAACATTATTTCATTAAAAATAATCCTATCTCTATACTCATATCAGCAGCACTTAGGTAATGTTGTTATTCACCCAAAAACATGTTTGTGCAAAGGTTTTTTGTTTGTCTTTGTTTTTTTATGGCCAAGTATTCCTTCATTCACATTTAAATGACACAAGCCCTTTACAAACACGTATTGTACTATTCCAGTGCTTGGATATATCCAATGGTTCAACACAAACATGAAAGCCAACACCAGTCTGTCTGGCTGTGCAGCTACTGTGCTAAAAACCGAGCTGCCAGACTGTTCATGATTCTATCTTTTCAATGTACATGTTTATTTTCACTTCTAACAGAGGAAACTGCCTGCTGAGGTTTTTTAAGAATAAAAAGTACAACTCCAGCTGATATTTTAAATTAGCTTTAGTAGATTTGTATGTATAATCCTTCCATTTAAACAGTAACTGTAATCACATTTAATCCAATACCTCACTGATTTGAAGCTACCTTGTGACTGTGTTAATGTCAGCCAGAAACATTTGTGTAATTTGATAAAGCTAAATGTGAGCTAAAATAGAACTAATTGTGTGTTCTCCATAAGAGTTTGATAAAAGGGAGAGTCTATAAAATTACAGGTGGTATGTGCAGCTTGTGAAATTGGATTAAAGTCTCCTACTGAATACCGTCACACCATCACCTTGCCGTTTTTTCACCTAAATTACTTAATGTATTAGCTCTCTGCTTGTTTTGCAGAAACTGTTAAATCCCACAAGCACAAAGGTCACATGTAAATTTTCAAACCCTCCATAACCTGATATTCCTTGGAATTTAGTTGTTTAGCCAAAACAAGCCTCCCTGTAACCAGAATAGTTGTGGAGTGTGGTGAAAACATATTAATTAACAACTATCTTAATGCTAACATGAAAAAAATTGCTGCGTATTTAGCTTGTGCTTGCTAAATGTCCCAAGTTATTATTGTCCCAATCAAATCTTACCATTGAGGACGAGTGGGGCGGCTGGTTTGACCCTCATCTGCGTGTTGACCAGGTGGGGTCGTCCTGTCTTCTTGGAGCTGCGCTGGCGAGCCACCACTTTGGCTACATGGGCCGTCTCATTGGACCCTGAGGCAAAATACACCATCTGGAGAGTAGACAGACTGATGTCAATAAGAGCAACCCCATCAGCAATAAAAGATTAATACTTTTGACCTGCTATGTTGACTTATTTTTTAATTTAGTTTATTTGACATCATGGGAGGGAAAACATTAAAGGTACCCTATGGAGTTTTTGACCACTAGCAGTGCTATGGAGCAATGCTCTACGAGTGGGTCCCTGTTTTGTGTGTATTGAGCATGAGCACAAGCACGCACATGCAAGCGCACGTAGCCAATGGAGTCACACTATTCCTCTCATCAATAGGTAGTGGTAATGTGCCAAGAAATACAGCAATGCGCCAACAAAAGGCAATGAAGAAGCAGAAAGTTAGCAAGTAAACATTAACGTAAAAATGCAGGTTTCAATATTGAAAAATTTGGCTTGACATATGTTTTACGATGTTTTTAACGTGCCTTCAAAAAATTTGTTAAATCTTGAAGATACATGCAGTGTGTTTTGGTGAGAAGCACTGAATGTAAACAGAAACTTTGTTTACAAGAAAACTCCACAGGGCATCTTTAACTTACACACAACTATGTTTAGGACAACATAATTAAGTCTAAGACTTATTTCCATTGTGGTTCTGATCATTATAGTTATAATCAGTTAATTACCTTTGTGTGTTTCACATGTATGAACTTGTTTTACAAGTTTTGGTTGTGACAGGTATCCAAACTATGCAAATAGTATTATGGCTACATTGTATTGCGGGGTTCTCCAATGCAAGCATATTTGAATTTAGCCACATAACACCAGCACTCAATAGAGACAAAATTATTATTATCAGCATATGGCAGGAAATTATAGTAAAAAAAAATCTGGTTCTAGTATCTTAATGTAGCAACTTACTGATAAACCTGCTGTCATCAGATCCTGAATTTATTTATTTAAAAAATTAATTAAAAGTTTCTTTGTTTTTTTCTGAAGCACTAGTCCAGTTTTTTTGTTAGTTTTTTTCAAATTCTCAGCTTCCAACAATCATGTCAACATGCCAGTGAGTATCACTGTTTAATGGACATTTTTAATTTTTTAGCTCTTTCTTCAGTTTCTTCTTCTTTGAGAAAGCAAAGCATTTATTTACTTCATTTTGTCCCGGCTTACTTACTTCAGGTTAGTTAGTTAACACACATCAGATGCTTGCACTTTGTTGTAAAACATTTTGCTGCATAGCATGTATAATGATGTGATGATCCTTGCTCCTACCAAGCTCTGTTATCATCAATGCTCACACAAGGCTTTGCATTTGAGAAGAAGAAAAAGGAAAAGTATTATGTAATCATGGCTGAATAAGTGTACACATTATCCATCCCTCAACCATCCTGCACCAGCCATACACACACCTCTCCAGAGCGGTTGCGCTCCATGCGGACTACAGAGGGCATGCTGGTTAGCAGTGCATCAAGGTGGTTGTGTCCCATCTGTTTATGTGGTATCTGTTCCCCGGTCAGCTCCTTGTACTCTGACTGCAGACGGGACAGTGACACTCCACCCTTGTTGGCCTGGAGGACAGCCCGAAGCATTTTCTTCACCAATTCAACGTCAGCCATCTAAAAAAAAAAAAAAAAAAAAAAAAAAGCATTTCTATAGATAAGCAAGTAAATAAACAAAATAAAACTGATGCAGAGATAGATTAGTTGGTGGAGATAGAGACTATCCAGTGGAACCAACCCATTGCACTTCATGTCAAACTCATTTTGATAAAAGCATTTTGTTTTTTCTTGAAAATGTGATGATGATTATGATCAAACCCATTAGGTTACACTTAACCTGAGTTCACCTTTAGTGCCAGTGTCGGACTGGTTAGGCAAGTTTGTATTAATTGCTGATCAGATTTCCATTTCCATTTCAGTCTAAATTTTGTAACAGGTTGCAACAACAATGAGAAATTTAGAGTTTTTAAAGGGGGGAAATATGTTTTTATGTATAGTTACTTTGCTATAATGTGTCCCAGATACAATAATATAACTCCATTTGAAATTTTTCCTTGTTTATTTTTCAGGACACGAAGGATTTTGTACCCATTACACATCTTTCAAGTCTAGGACAGACACTTAAGTGCTTT
This sequence comes from Thunnus albacares, assembly GCF_914725855.1. NCBI lineage: Eukaryota > Metazoa > Chordata > Actinopteri > Scombriformes > Scombridae > Thunnus > Thunnus albacares. The sequence goes on along the minus strand of NC_058127.1, from coordinate 19,810,103 downwards.
AAGTTCAAGATGTTACTGATTTCCCTCGTTGTACAGCCAGCACATTCCTTCCCCCTGCAGACAAACACTTTCAGTTTTCAGCTTGGCTGAAGCCAAACCGCCCCGCAGAGGAATTTACAATGTTACGTTTAAATATACAAACCTGAGCCATATATGTCCATGAAAAGGTGATATCACACGGCTATATCGATAAATATCAATTCTGGTGGACGTGGAGACACACCCTCAAAACCCAGATCCAACTCTGCACGCACTGCAGGAAAGTCCATCATCAATTTTGCATTAAGTGTTAATATTATGTTTGGAAAGAGACACTTGTTTGCTATCCAGTTTTAGCTCCTTTCGGTCTACAAAGCCTTGAATTAAAGAATTTAAATACATGTAGGCTATTAAAGAAGATATATATGGTCGTGGTATGAAGGAGAAAGTTTAAAAAAAAAAAGCTCCATAGAAAACAAATGAAATGAACGACAGATTTACCCTGATGGCTGCAAGACAAATATTTAGGTTTCGGTATTAGAGGAGTTCAGGCCACTTGTTGATATATGGCTACTTTTTGCAGCGCAGACAACAGACGGGACAGTGAAACTATGAATGACGTAACGTGTCACACTTCGACTCCACACCCTCCATCGGGACCAAACTGTTTGGATGATGTGTTCCAGTCTTGTTCATATGTATGAGCAAAAACTGCTTTTAGAAGCTCCCGATAAACTCAGTTAGAGCCACAGACTGTAAAGAAGCCGGTAAACAGCGCGCAATATCGAGTTAAATCCTCCTGCCACCTCCGGGACAGCGAGTCGTCAAGGTAACCAGGAAACGCGATCAAAATGCCGGAAGCAAATAAATCTAGCCTTCACAATAAAACGACAGCGATTTAGAGAAGAGTTTGTACTAAGCTTGTCTTTACACAAGATTTAATTTTGAAAGTCACAACCGGAAGACAACTTTTGTATCCTAGCTAGCTTGAAAGCTCTCGAGCCGGGAGTACAGAAAGCGACAAAATTAATAGCCGGCAAAACTTTAAAAGGGTTGAGAGTTGTAAAAGTTACTATAAATCAAAATAAAATATGCATATACATAATAAAAAAGATTCTACCTTGCTTTAAACAGACGGGGTGGTGAGGTTTGACAGGTCTGGTCCAGTCAGTGCTGTCAGCGCCACAGGGCTGAGCTGCGGCCGGAGCTCTGTCCCCGCCCGGTGTGTCTGCCAGCCGGTCCAGCACAGCCTCTCCTCCGCCGCCTGATTGGTCGGCTGTGCGTGGGCCTCTGGCTAATTACACGTCAATGCATCCAGGGGCCGCAGCACAAGACAGAGGACACATGAATTGTCACGATTTATTGCTGATCATTTCTAACCTCACTTTACATTATTTTCCTGATTACTTTGGAAAAAATGTATTGTTTAGATACACTGAATATGAAAGAAATGTCTGTTCTCGGTTCTATTTGATTAATTTTCTCACTCTTTTAGTTTTATATATATTTGTGATTGTAGACTCAAGTTGTATACACAAGGTGATGTAAACTTGTTGTATACTTGTTTCAAAAAAGCTGTTTACTGGACCTGTGTTATTCAGCTTTTAGTTAAGACCCACTTAGTTTTCTCCTCTGATAAAAGACAAAACCTATACTTCCAAAACAATCCTATATACCTCCTATAAAAATTATGCATTCATTGATATTCCCAGTATCAATTGATCTCTAGAATATTTTTATTAATCAATTAATCCTCTAGTCTATAAATAGTCAGAAAACAGTGAGAAATATCCAAAGTGGTGGCATCTTGATACTGTTTCTTTTGCCCAACCAATAATCAAAACTAAAAAAAAAATTGAATTTATAATGACATTAAACAGACAAAGCAGCAAATCCACACTAATATAAAGATCTCATTATTAATATTCCTAATAAAATAGGTTATGTTTATTAACTTCTCATGTTGGTATATTTACCCATATTTATTTCTACTTTTTTGCAAAAATATTTTTACTTATTTATTTATTGTGAATTTATTATGCACATTTAGTTAGTATCACAAAGAGAGAATTTTGCACTAAAAACGATTGTTACTTTGGAAGATACTCGCATGATTTGCCTAAATCATTAAATTGTTGTAAATTTGTGAAGCCTGCCAGATGTATAACTGATGTTATCATCTTATTGTGTAACTCTGACACTACACATCTGACACTTGTCTCTCTTGTAAACTGTTATATTTGAGACACTGTTTTGCCCAGTCATCCTCCTCATTCATATCTGAATTAAAATCTCAATAAACCAACAACTAATGAATTGCTTATGGTCTGGTCCTTTGCAGTGTGCTTTTTATTAGTAGATTTCTGTGTAAATTCTGTCAAATAGTAAAAACAAAAGCCCATGAATTCAAGGTAATACGTATCTCTCCCATAGTTTTTTTTCCTTTTTTTCCTGTACATTTTGCTTTACATGTCTAATTTATGACAAATATTGCCAAGTTGAGTGTTTTTGTAATTTAGAGCTCTTAGCACAGTTGCAGTAACAATACTGATATTATGAGACAACAAAAAATGGACATTATTCGTTATATTTTCAAAGAGAAGAAGATGGCAACCCCCCATGAAAACCTCATAAAGAATAAATAAATAAATAAATAAAATTTGCAGCCCAGATGGTCAGCTGGTGATAAGCGACTGAGCCACCAGGGGCGCTAATCTTTGTCCTGTCAGGCCACGGACGCCATTTTTTTTTTCCCTAGGAAAGCGAAGTCATGAACCTCCCTACTCTGCCTCTGATTGGCTAGTACTCACTGCCTTCGTTGGTTGGATTGGTTATGTTTATGTATGAGGAATTAGATTGGTTAGGATTAGGGTAATAATATCAGAATAAGCCAATCAGAGGTAGAGTAGGGCGGGTCATGACATCGCCATCCTAGAAAAAAAATTTCGGCCACCGGACGTGACCTGTCAAAAAACGGAAGAGACTACCGGATTTCCAAGCTAGGCAGCCAAAAGATAATAACAGAGGATTATTGTTTATCTGTAGGAACATCTCTAGGAGCTACACTTGAATAAACGAATTACTGTGTATGCCAGGTAAGTGACAAAATATAGCTATTCAACTGTAGCTTCTCATAAGTAGCTAGCTATGACCTTGCGTCTTGCTAACGTTATAACTTAAACCGGCCAATGTTAACGTTAGCTGTTACCACTAACCAGCTCGTTAATGTAGATTAATTTTAAATTATGACAGTCAGCTCACACAGCTTTATTATTTTAAAGTCGTTTTATGTAACCTGAAGCTGTCAGTAGTAGTTTGAAAGTAGTTCAAGCAGAGAATGCAGGCATATTAGCTTCATTGTATGTTATTGTTTCTATAGCTACATTTTGCTACGTGGCTAGTTTAACGTTACGCCCTAAACATAAATTGCTTTGGGTCTTATAATATTGTATATATTGTGTTTTATGTAAATATACTTCATCAGAATGTAAAGCTAAATCATTGAATTAATGCAGCAACGGCCTTCTAACGGTACCTGGTGGAAGAAAAATCTGAAGTCAGCTACTGTTTGACAGCTGGTTATTGTTTTGATTGAGAAAGCTTCATTGTTAACCTTTGTTAAGGATTGTGTTAGGATAATTTATGTTGTGTCAAAGGCAGGAATCATGACTAGTCTAGGCTAGTCACATCGCCACTGCGAGTCTCATATAAATATAGCGAGTCACGTACAGCAGTAAATTGATTACCTCATCACTATTTTCGCTGCGGTATGTCAAGTATCAAGCATCCGTCTGTAGCTCCTGTGGGAGACACAACAGCGAGATATTGCCCTCCCTTTCTCAGTTCAAATCGGCGTTGTGGTGACGTTTTGTGATGCACTACTTTGATCCCTCCCTGAAATTACAGCCGTGTATTGTCCTCTCCTCACCCTGGGAAAGAGGAAGGGATGTGAATGTAGAGAAAAATCAGCACTGGAATTGTATCTTTGTACTGGAGTTGTAAACATCTTAACTTGATATTATGGCTATGAATAGGAGACATTCGTATACCCCCCGGGTAAGTAACATGGACACTAAATATTTGATATACTATTTAGTGCATCAGTAGTAATTTGGATCAGTTCACTTCATCAGAAGAAGCTATTGCTATATATTTCCTATGGCAAAAATTATTTTAAAAAAAAGAAAGGATTTGTGGCACTTACCATACAATGGATGCAAGATTCACCTCGCTGCATGTTGTGTCTTCATTGGTAGGTAACTTCAAGGTAACTCTTGGTTAACCTGTAGAGAAGATGAAGTTACCGACTGTACGTTTGACCCATAATCAAGCTTTTGTTCCCATTAATCTTAAGTAATATTTATTCCACACAGAGGATTCTGCAAAACTGCACCTCACCTTCTCTGAAAATAATAAAATCCTGTGCTACAGCTTCTATCACAGGGCTGTGATCAACCTTTTCTATCTAGTTTTCTGCCCTGTGATTTATGAAAACTGTTAGGCCGCGTGAATTCACATGTCCTTACTGCCCCATAAAAGGATTACACTCTACCGCAGTCCTACTTTGTCCTGAATGAACGTCTTTGTGTGAGAAAGGCAGAGAAACAGCTTGTTTATTAGGAAGCCTATTGTGGTCGGGAACATATGACTGGGTGCATGAGTGTGTTGCTGTGCTCCGCGGCATTAAGAGTCTCTTGTCATTGAATATTTTTGATTCCTTAAACTTCTCTTGATAATTGCTGGAAAAGGGGGAATTATAGGGCACAGCGATGCCACTCTCTCCAGTAAAGAAATCAGTTGGTGATACATAACACAATTATGTTGTGACCCGGTGGACGGTATTAAAAATGATTTGCCCCTGCATTCCTACTAAATCATATCTACTTGACCAAGACTAAGATTTCACATATCAGATTCCTGAGGAATTATTACATTTAAACTACAGGTTTTCTGATATGTAATGACCTAATCATCCTTCTCCACTGGTCCTCTCCTTCTCCCCTTCTGTATTCCCCCAATCTTCCAGCTGACCAGCCAATTGATCAGCAAAATGAGCAGCGGAGGAACCATAGAGAGTGGTAAACCTCCAAAGGTAGGTCAATTTTCAATACAGAGATGAGAAATGAAGAAGAAGGAAGAACAGAACAAACAGAAATGAATTACTATCACCTTGTGTGTAATGACTTACAGAGTCTTATCCTCTTCTCTCTACTCCTCCTCTTCTAGATTGGCTCGGTAGTGGAGGTGACAGGAAAGGGTCAGCGTGGTACTGTTGCCTACATCGGTGCTACCCTCTTTGCCTCCGGGAAATGGGTGGGTGTCATACTGGATGAGGCCAAAGGCAAGAACGATGGCACCGTACAGGGGAAACGCTACTTCACCTGTGAGGAAAATCATGGGATATTTGTCAGACAGTCCCAGGTTAGTGAAAAGGACCAATGTATGATGTGCACATGAAGTTTGGATGATGGTGTATAGCTTCCTGTCATGTCAGTAGCTGATATTAATTTCAGTCATTGACATGCTGTTGTAAAGGTGGGAGGTGTCATGGTTTCAATGTGTTTAAAATGATCATGCATGACAACAGACAGATAGGAAATATAATTAATGCAAAACATGCATTATTATAACTATACCGCCCCCGTATGCATGTTATCCTGATCACACCCCTCATGGTTTAAGTGTCTCTGTCACTCTCTGCAGATCCAGGTGGTGGAAGACGGCTCCACTGCTACCTCACCAGATATTCCTGAGTCTGGCACTACCAAGACACTCAGACAAAAAGGTAAGCATGGACCACAGCTGTGTCTGAAATGTAATACCTAAAAGTAAATATTAATATCAATAAATAATAATAATAATTCTCTTTTTTTCCCTGCCAGACATTCCCGAGACTCCTAAAACAACCAAACAGGTAGGCAACCAACACTGAGAAAAGTGAGGTGTTTTGTTTACGTACTAATATCGTTTTCCTTTCTTCTCTCCGGTACAATGGATTATGAGTTTTTCTTTAGCCTCTTGACTTTTAGACTGAAATCTCATTTTTGTTTTTCTGAATACCTTTTGCAGATACCGTCGAGTGTTAAGAAGGTATAAATATTTAAATCCAGCTATTTGCCTTCTCCTCTTGATTAATCGCACTTGACTGGCAGCTCATCTTTTCTATGTCATGTTTTTACACTTGCACAGAAGATGTACAGATAGATGTCATCATTTCTTGCTTTTTTTTGACCACACTCCCATTTTGTACGGCAGATGTATTGTTGTTTGCTCACTTTATTTTATTCAAGTTATTATTTTTATTCTCGTGAAGGCATCCAGCATGCTCAAACATTTTGAGGCCACAATTCTGACACTTTCAAGGTTGTCGTGATGATGTCTTTGTCATTCCTCTTGGGCTCTTGTCCTCATAACTAAGTTTTAACATTTCTGCATGAGTTCACATTTATTATTCTGCTCCTATGGCTCAAGTCACCAAGAATAATTATTCTTTAGGATGGCAGTAAATGCTGCATGCAGCCCTCAAAGCTATGATCAGTGAATATAAACTAACAATGGGTTTGCTTCTTATGTGCTGCTAATCTCTTATCTTGCTACGCCACTGGACGCATGTGTGCGCGTATCCGTGTGCGTGTGTGTGTGTGTGTGCGCGTGTGTGTCCATCTCTTCTCTCTGCAATTCTCCTCCTCTTCTCCTCAAGTCCTCTACCCGCCGCTCTGCCAAGGTGAGCTCATGCACAGCAGACGGGGGAGGTCAAAGGGCATCAAAACAGTCTCATTTGAAACTGCAGTTCATTCTGCAAGTCAAGGGCACGACTTCAGATGTTTGCAATGTTTTCAAAGGCCATGCATTTTTGTGTAGTATGATAAGAAGCATATACTTATCCTTAAACTACAGTAGAGGAGACACATGTTAGAAATAGATTAAGCAGCGGGCTGCTGTCTGCAGTCTGGTTATTTCAACTTTTCTTAAAATAGACTGAATGGGATTGTGGTTTGGTGGTGACTCGGTGGAGGTGTATGTCAATTAACTGCTATTAAAGACACATTAATGATGCTATGAATGTTATAAGGTAATGGGACTACAGACATGATTAATCCCTTGAGAATCTTAAAGTAAAATGTTTGTCAAATATTGTGAATTCTTTCCAATTAGATGGAAACTTGCCTTAAAACTATAATCAAATTTAGGTTCAGGCTAACTTTGCAGCTGAGTTTTACAAATAACCCTTGAGAGTCCTAACACAGTCTCCATGATAACACTGTGGCAGTGGAGCACGCCAAGTCGCCTCACCCCCGCCACCTCCCTCCCCTCCCTCTTGGTACGTTCCGCCGGCCGCCCCAGCCTGTCGCTCAGGGTACGCTCTATTACATCCGGGAACCTCACAGGGAGCGGTGGTGAAACGTTTGGTCACTGAAAATGGGTGAATTTGTCCTTCGTGGCTCAGATGAGATGCAGAGCTTTACCAGTTAAACTAAATCAAAGTGGTGTCTTGTGGGGAAAAAAATCACTGGGGAGGTGAAATGTTTGGTCTATGAAGACACATGAAGTCAGGAAGTACATTGCATTGATGTTCACTCTTCTACTGGGTTAATCAAAGTTGAGCACTGTGGGAGAATAACTTTTTTTTGGACATTTGGATTTTACATTGAAATTTAAATACTTTGCACCATAGAAATGAAGCCTGTGTAAAGTTCTTCTAGTCTGTAAGATTGTTCACTTCTCACCACTCCTTTCTCCTGTCATCTCCCCAATACTTCCTCCTCTCTTCTACCCCTTCTCCCTCTCACCAATACCTTCTTCTGCCAGGCGTCTCGTGAGAGTCTGTCGTCCTCTCTGTCCGGTGATGTCAGTGAGGCGGGCCTGCCCTCCCACCAGGGTGCACTGGGGGCCCCTGTCGTGCCTCAGCCCAGCGGGTCGCCGGCAGCAGTGGCAACCCCGGGCCCTGCTGCTCAAAGCAAGGTGGGTCACCGGCAATTACAACAACAACCAATTTTAGTGTCAGCAGAACTAAAGAAATCTACCCACAAAAAACCTGTTACCAGAAGGTGTTTAGTCTGACATTTCATCTCCATCATTTTGTTTTTATTTTTCCATCATATTCATCGTTTTAATGAGCTTGTTCCATTTCATCCGTGTTGTCAATGTTTGACCAGGTGGAACCGTCCATGTCCAAGCAGGTAGAGTTTTCTAATGGATTCATGCATGCTGATGATATCCGGCATGATTTTACTAACAAACTCAGGACATCGGAGGGTAAAACCTCCCTCAGCACATCTTCTCAATACTTTAATATGATATTGTTAAGTCCTCACGTTGGATTTTATGGCATGGTTTAACTTTCTGTCACTGAATGCAATATAGAATTCCACCATTGTGTTTGGAGATAATGGATTAATCTTTCTACATTGCCATATAATGTTTTTGGCAGGAGTTGCTGTTAAAGCGCTCTGTATTCTTTAAAGGTTCAAGCCACTTAACTTAGGAAACTGTTGCAAATTAATTTGGTGCAGTGAAATTAACATTTCTCATCTTGGTCTGGGTTTTGGTGATGGGACTTGGTCAATGTTTTTTATAGGTTTCCTTACTGCTTGGAAAATAAAACCTTTGGTAATAAATGGAAGTCCGACTAATCATTTAAATTTCCTAAAGGCAGCGCATTTAAGCTGCAGGATCTGTTCAGTTTACTGACCTGTTTTGCTTGCTCTCCCATTTTCTCTCCTCTCCCTCCACCTTCTCAGGAAGAGGAGTCACTGCGAGCCCAGGTCAAGGACTTGGAGGAGAAGCTGGAGACGCTGAAGATGAAGCGGACTGAGGATAAAGCCAAACTAAAGGAACTCGAGAAACACAAGATCCAGCTGGAGCAACTTCAGGAGTGGAAGACCAAAATGCAGGAGCAGCAGACCGATCTGCAAAAACAACTCAAGGAGGCCAAGAAGGTGCATAATAAAATAAAGTAGTAATAATTAAATTAGAAATTATAAATAATTGAAAAAAGACCTGAATTTCAGGACTAAGGGTGATCACATATAAATACAAATTTGTAGGGTAAAGTGATACCGTAACTTGAACAAATAAACCAAGGAAACTGAACCATCATACATGACTTTTTTTCCTCCCAGGAAGCACGTGAGGCACAGGAGGCCAAGGACCGCTACATGGAAGAGATGTCAGACACTGCAGACGCCATCGAGATGGCCACACTGGACAAAGAGATGGCTGAAGAACGGGCCGAGTCACTGCAAGTGGAGGTGGACTCATTGAAGGAGAAAGTGGAGGAGCTCTCCATGGACCTGGAGATCCTTAGACATGAGATATCAGAGAAAGGTTTGTACTCTACTCCCAAATCCAAGGCCTCTTTTATATCTCTCTCCTTCTTGTCATGTCTCTCCTTTATTAATTCACTCTCTGTTTGTCCTGCAGGATCAGATGGAGCCGCCTCAAGTTACCATGTCAAACAGCTGGAGGAGCAGAATGGCAGACTTAAGGAGGCTTTGGTCAGGTCAGTAAAATGTCAAATCTGTAAGTATTTCGGGGCCAAATGTAGGAACTTTACAATTTAGAAACAAGTGAGGAGAGAAGACGCTCATGGATAAAGCAACCTCTTCTCAGCTGTTAATTTTTCAGTAGCTCCCAAAAGCTTTCAGTTTAGCTGCTGGTGCAAAATGGAACCTGTGGAAAAGAATGACTACACAGAAATCCTTGCAGCACTTTACAAATATAAATAAAACATAAATAACCTGCAAATAAGTCAAAAATCTTATTTTAACCTTCCCCTTTTCCTCCTCAGGATGCGTGACCTGTCTGCATCAGAGAAACAGGAGCATGTGAAGCTGCAGAAGCAGATGGAGAAGAAGAACACTGAGCTGGAGACTCTGAGGACCCAGAAGGAAAAACTGCAGGAGGAGGTTAAGCAAGGGGAGGCCACAATCGATGAACTGAAAGAGCAGGTAAAGTTTGGGGCACACAAGAAGAGATGTTTTCATGACTCTGATGCTGCTTTCATGAGGTTACACTGTACTGACTGACACTTAAAAAAACAAGTCAAATGCAGAAAGTAAAAGTTTTAGAAGTTTAGAGGAAACAAGGATTATTCATATTTTTGTCATCTCAGAATTTAATTGTACCTATACGTGTCTGTGTGTGCACATACCAGGTGGATGCAGCTCTGGGGTCAGAAGAGATGGTGGAGACCCTGACAGAGAGGAACCTCGACCTGGAGGAGAAAGTCAGAGAGCTGAGAGAAACTGTGACTGATTTGGTCAGTGCAGCTGCATTTCTGATTCCAGTCTTCAGCATTAATTGCAGTGAAAAGTCTGTTTTCTAACCAACACAAGCCAGACTTATGAAGTATTCACATGTAGATTCCCATTTTAATGTGAATTCCTGGGGGGAAAAAAATGAGTACAGTCACAACTGCAGAACCTTTACAATATTCTTGTGTTTTTTCTGCGCCAATAGGAGGCGATCAACGAGATGAATGATGAGCTCCAGGAGAACTGCAGGGAGACGGAAATGGAGCTGAGGGAGCAGTTGGACTTGAGTGCAGCGAAGGTCAGAGAGGCAGAAAAAAGAGTGGAGGCCGCACAGGAGACTGTAGCTGATTACCAGCAGACCATCAGCAAATACAGAGAGCTCACCAGCAGCCTACAGGTGGGTAGAGAGAGCAGATGATATTTGTAGGGATGTGGGAAGCATTGGGCCTACATTTTGTGCAAGTGGATGCCTTGATGCTATATTTGCTTTTTTTTGTGTGTGTATCAGGAGGCCAACAGAGAGCTGATCAGCCAGCAGAACGCCAACGCTGAACAGGTTCAGCAACCTCCTGCAGAGCTGTTTGACTTCAAGATCAAGTTTGCAGAGACCAAGGCTTATGCCAAGGTTGGTGACCTGCATTTGTTATCCTGCTAGGAATAATGACTCATGGTGGTTTTACACCTTTGAGACCAATGCACTTGTTGTCCTTCATTCTCTTATGTAAAACAAATAATCTGTTTCTCCAGGCCATTGAGATGGAGCTGAGGAAAATGGAAGTGGCTCAGTCGAACAGACAGGTATCCCTCCTCACCTCCTTCATGCCAGACTCCTTCCTCCGTCACGGCGGAGACCACGACTGCATACTGGTGCTCCTGCTCATCCCTAGGCTCATTTGCAAGGTATGAGGCTGTGTTGATGAGTGTGTTCGTAGGTGCATTTGTAAGAAACCGTTTTAAATCCTTTGACTGTGTCTAATCCTGATCTCTGTTAACTGTATGTGAGCTCCTGTTGGCTTTGTCTGTTTCTGTAACTTCTGTTTCTGTATGTTTTTTTTTGTGTCCTTGTGCCTGAAGGCTGAGCTGATTAGTAAACAGGCCCAGGAGAAGTTTAACTTAAACGGGAACCTGGCCCAGGGGACTGGGCTCAGGGGACCTCCAGGAGAACAACGCAGCTTTGCCTCAGGGCTGGTGTACTCCCTCAGCCTGCTGCAGGCCACCCTGCACAAATATGAACAGTAAGAACTGCAGCTTCAGCACTCATAATAAAAGAATTGTGTCAAGGCTGCCGGCAATAAAAGCAGATTTTTTTTTCTACAAATGAAAAAATATAAGTTCTCTTCAGATTTAGAGTAATTATAATCTGCTGCTGTGATATTATAACAAAATGGATCCGTCTGTTCTGGTTCTAGGGCTCTGAGTTCCTGCAGCGTAGAGGTTTTTAAGCGCATGGGCACACTCTACTCTGAAATGAGCTTCCATGAGCGCTCTCTGGACTATTTCATCGACCTGCTGCATAAAGACCAGCTGGATGAGACTGTTCAGGTGGAACCCCTGACTAAGGCCATCAAGTACTACCAGGTAACAAAAACATGTGGTTTTACACTGAAGAACTTACTCATAAAAGACTGAAATCATGAGTAAGTCTACCTTGTTAACACCATAATCTGCTTTACTATGTACAAGAACATTTGTGATTTTACATACCTACTGCATCACCACACTTCCTAAAACTATTCAGTCCACTCAGTGTTAATAGCAGTTACAACAAATAAAAATTGCATGTTTTTATGTTTTACTCATTCTTATTCTTTCTTCTAGCAACTGTACAGCATCCATCTGGCAGATCACACTGAAGATTGCACAGTGCAGCTGGGTGACCACATTAAGGTACTTCAAGCTTCTTCAATGATGTCATTTCCTGTAGATTTAAAGATTTTACAGCATCTCTCCTAGTATGTGGCTAATAAAAAAATTGTGTAAACTTAACCCACCTCACCCTCTCACCTCCAGTTTACCCAGAGTGCCCTGGACTGTATGGGAGTGGAGGTCGCTCGTCTGCGGGCGTTCCTGACTGCAGGTCAGGAGAGCTCTGGCCTCGCTGTGCTTCTGAAGGACCTTGACACTTCCTGCTCTGATATCAGGCAGTTCTGTAAGAAGATCCGCCGCCGCATGCCTGGAACAGATGTAGTTGGGGTACCAGCGGCTCTCAATTTCGCACCACAGGTATGAACAAACACACAGATGACACACACAACGGCTGTATGACACTAGAGCTCAAAGTGGGCTTAAAAACAGACATGGTTAAGCTGCAGTATATGTTTGCCTTACTTACATGACATGTCTCGTCTGGCAGGTGTCTGAGACTCTGACGGAGTGCAGACGGCAGCTGACCCGCGTGGTGGCAGTGCTGCAGGAGGTGGCTGCAGCTGGAGCTCAGATGGTGGCCCCGCTGGCTGAACAGGAGGGGCTCAATGCTCTCAAACTAGAGGATATTGCCTGCAAAGCTGTGGAGCAGGTAGTGTCACAGTGAATAATCACATACCATTTGCCTGATCCTCTTGATACATGAACAAGGAGCAATTTCAAGTCTTTTGCTGACAAGTATTTTGTGTTCAGGGCATTGTTGCAAGACTGTTAAATGTTAGTTTTGGAACACGTGGACAGGGATAATTTGGTTTAAGGTTGCTCCTTTTTTTTCTCCACCAAGGTGTACGGCTCTCATGGCCTGAACGGTCCAGAGTGTCTGCGTCAGTCCTGCTGCTCTGTCATCGCTACCATGAACAAGATGGCTACAGCTATGCAGGAAGGAGAGTATGATGCCGACAAACCTCAGGGCAAGGTATTTGCACGCCGTAACTTTTTCACATTGATGTATCAAGACATTGTATTCAGACACTGAAATATTTCTGCTCTTTGTCACCTCTTCCCCTCGTCCTCAGACTCCTCCTGTGGAAACTAGAGCAGCCACTGTCAGGGCCGAGATGACCGACGCTGAAGGTCTGGGAGTTAAACTGGAAGACAGAGAAACAGTCATCAAGGAGCTGAAGAAATCCCTCAAGATCAAGGTAACGCACTTAAGCAAACACCTACAAAAAATTCCCCCTCTCTCCATCTGAGAAGTCTGCTGTTGTACATAAATACCTCTCTCTCGCAGGGTGAGGAGCTGAGTGAAGCCAGTGTCCGTCTGAGCCTGCTGGAGAAGAAGCTGGACACCTCCACCAAAGACGCAGATGAACGGGTGGAGAAGATTCAGACCAAACTGGACGAGAACCTCGCGCTGCTGAAGAAGAAAGAAAAGTACGAATTTAAAAATCTTTCTCTCATCTGGCCTTTGTCTCTTACACCTTTTATTTTCCTCTCAGTTCTGTCGAAAACTACTTCTGTCACCTTCTTCTCACTCACCCGCCTTTATCCCACATCCTCAGGGAATTTGAGGAGACGATGGATGCTCTGCAGGCTGATATCGACCAGCTGGAGGCAGAGAAGGCAGAGCTGAAGCAACGCATTAATAACCAATCAAAGATGACCATCGAAGGCCTGAGAGGCTCGCCTGCTTCTGGAATTGCCTCAATTGTTCAGGGATCTGCAGGAGGTTAGTGATTTCTGATTTGCACTTTATGTAAGTTTTTAAATAATAGATTTCAACAGGTAATAATAATAATGACTGAATGTCTATTATTTCCGATAGGTTTGCCTCCATCCCTGGCAGGGCCGGTGCAGGTGGTGGACTCCCCTCTCCTCAGGCAGCAGGTTGAAGCTCAGAGACTGGGCATTAAACACCTCAAGAATGAAAACAACAGACTAAAGGTAACCTGCTGATTTTGGATTTGCTATTATTACACTACGGTGCTGTTCTGGTTGTCTGAACTCTGGTAATATTCAACTAGAGTATGTTTTCTTTCCAGGCAGAGAAGATGAGAGCCCAACTGGCCTCCCTACCTCCACTCTGCCCCCCCAAACTGCCACAGGTGTCCAAGGAAAGCTCCGTGCCACCAGAGGGACTAAACACAGGCATCTATCGCAGGACCGACCAACTGCTTGCAACCCTGCTCAAGCTGAGTTCAGAGGTCAAAGTGGTGGACATTACTGGGAAGACAACAGGTGTGTGTGCATAATAACCTGATATATAAGATGTATTTTGCACCTGTGTGTGTGTTTCCAGCTGTTCTCAAAAGTGGGATCTGGTTCATTTTCTTGTTTCCCTCTCATGTGTTTCCTCCAGTTAGTGCCAGCGCTCAGCTGCTGGAGCAGACCGCTCGACTGCAGAATCTCAGCGACGCTCTGGACAAACTCAAGGTAACAACTTCAGAATCAAATTATATTCCTCTTACCATGTCCATCAGATGAAAATGGTTTTTCAAACGTTCTGTTCTGTCTCAGGGAGAAGTAGCTGAACATGTGGTCTCATATCAGCCTGGAGCGAAGGCTTCTTCTGACTTTGCAACCTTCCCAGTCTCCTCCTTTGTTAAGGTACCACCATACAGTACACACACAAATCCCATCAGTTCCATGACTCTTAAAAAAAATGTCCTTAATCTTGTCTTGCACTGTCTCCTAGGCCAAGGAAGAGAAGCAGGGAGGAACAGTGTTTGTAGGTCGCGTTGCCATTCCCTGCACACACGGACAGGAACAAGTCCACCGCCTCGTCCTATCACAGCAGCAGCTGCACAAAGTGCACCGCCTCCTCATGGCCTGAAACAGCATACCATTGGCCCAAAGCCATGACTGATAACACATCAAGAAAAGCTTTTTTTTCTACTTTATTCTCATTCCAACTTCAGCGTTCTCTATTTTCCCTTTTGCTTGTCGCTATTCTCAGGTAATTGTATCCAATATTTGCAAAGTTAAGACTATAGCACTAATAATACTGACACTAGTGTGTTTTCATTTATATTGGCGTATAACTGATCTTGAAAAGTCAGAATGGATTTCACTCCTGAATGTCACATTATGTATGAAGGTGTCATGTTTCCACCACTGAAACTGTTTATTCGTATGTACCAGTTTTCCTCTCCTCTCTGGGGAAAACTTGCAACAAGCCATTTATACTGTACTTGCACCTATTACGTTTTTTTTTTTTCCTACTTTGTATCTTTTATATTTGTAATTCAGACAATAAAACAACTTCTCTTCATTGCAACAGTTTGAGTTAATGTGTAAATCCATGTCCAATTTTGTTCATCAGTAAACAGGCTTTGTATAGTAACATTAGGAATGAGGCCACAAGTTCCACAGCAAACACTTTTTTTTTTTTTATACCAGCTGGCTAAGTGAATACATTATGGAAATGTAGATGCCAATATTAGCTTCTGTCATCAGTTAGAGTAAATGAACCAAAGCTACTACTTTGATCACAAATGAGATAGTGGCTCACTGCACTTTGTCAGTGTGGAAATACCAAAATAAAGCGCCAAAAATAAAACCTCTACATGATGTTCATCCTGAGACGTCAGAAGGATCATGAACTTTCAACTGCAACAGCTGATTCACAAAATCAGTAACAGTCCTGTCTTGAAATCCAAGCATTAACTTTATTTAAACGCAGCACCTGATACATTTAAAGTGCAGAATAAAAAATGCTTTCAAATGGAAAAAAAATATTAAAAATCTACTTTTGGTAACAAAAGAACAAACTGAGAATTTAAAGAACTATAAGTACTAAGAGTACTTATAGTTCAGGGAGTTAATTTACAATATAAGAAAAGAACCACTATGTGTGGAGCATGTCTGAACACATTGACAAATAAAATCTAAAAGTTTAACTAGATTGATGGACTTGTGGTTACAAGCTGTATAGTTCTCACACAAAGGACTGTTGTAAAATAAAACAATATACCCATAGATGAGGCAAAAGATAAGAGCTGATAACACAAGTGGACACTGATCAGGTCAGAATCGTGTCAAACACCTCTGCCTTAGTAGTAGTGGCCATGACGGGCGTGTTGACTGGGTCTGTGATGGGTGTACGGAGTATAGTGGTGTCTGGTGTGTCGGCTCCTCATCACGTACTGATGGGGCACGTTGTAGGGCTCGAAGTGGCGGGAAGGCTTGTAGCTGAAACCTGAGAAACAAAGAGGACATGTTAATAGGATACAGAGAGGACATTAAAAGCACAAGGACATCACATAGTGAGAAAGACCTCAAATAACTGAATTTGCAGATCAGAAAACAAATATTGTGACCATGCAAAAGCCTATAACATAAAAAGCCCAAAGAAATAACTACACATCATCAACCTGTCTGGTCACTCTGCCACATTTAGGTCAGCACACTTACCATTTCTATTTCTATTTCCATGTTTATCTTGATGTCTCTGGGCTGGTAGATGAGGCTGTGTCTGGACTGAAGGTCTGCAAGCTCTTACGGTTTCATGCCGATGTGCCTGTGGCTGTGGGTTGTTCTCAAAGTCCAAGTAGCCAAAGGGGAGGGAATCACTACTGAACTCCTCCCTGTAGCCGCTGTAATGTCCCTTTGTTGGGTGCCACTCTGTGAAAGAGAGATGAGAGTGAAGGACAGGGGGGAAGAAGACGATAACAGAGATAGGGATGTGTTCCCGTCTTTTAAATGTACCTCTGACGTACACAGAAACCTGACATTTATTGTTGATTTTTCAGAGTGCTCAAAATTTTGTATTCACACTTCGCTAAAGACGAGACAGAATATTTCAATTTTACACCATTAGTTTGAATTTTTTTGGTAACTGTATTTTCCCTTTTAAACATAAAATCGAGGACACTGCCTTAAAAAACCCAACTGACTCTGTAGAGGTTTTAAGAATTACCTGTCATGGAAAAATAGTTGCTAGGAGGAGGGTAGTGATAGTTGGTGGCAGCCTGTACTTGAAACAGTCCTGATAAAGCAGAGAAACATCAGCGACTAGGCAATCTCTAAACTGCGGAAACAGTGTTGCTGTCATGTGTAAAAACAATTTTACCTTAGTCAAAAAAAAAAAAAAAAAAAAAAAAAATTAAACAGATGCATAGAGTGCGGCTTGGGTGTAGAAAGGTATCCTTCTGGTGCTCTTCAGTTTGGGGATCCTACTACTCTAGAGTTACTGAAAAGATGCGAGGCACTAGAGGATAATACATTTAAGTGTGTACTTGCCCTGTTGAAGGCCTTAATGGCTGAAACATGTTGGCATGTTTTTAACTAGGTAAGTAGCCATGAAGTATTAAAGGCTTTTTAAATTCATCACCCCCAAGTGCCTCAGATCTTTTCAATAACTAAACAATTTTATCTTTTCATAGTACATACTATTAAAATTCTAAACTAATATGAAGTCCAAAATAAACAAAAACAGAACAAAGCCAACATTCAATCTCAAATATCAATGCGACACTGGACAATGGACATTACATTGATATATAAAATTTACTGTCCATTATTGTAATTTATTTTCCCCACATTTGCTTGCCCTTTATTAATCAATCAATTGAAATAATCCTTATCAAAACATTGTCATCATCATCTAAGGTCTTACCTGTGTGTCTGGTAGAATTTCCACAGGCTGGCTGCTGATCAGTAACAGCATGCTCTAAAAACACAGAAAAACACCACCATCCCATTACAGTAGTATGCCAAAACCACAAGTCCTGCCTTACAGTGTGTGTGTGTGTGCATACGAAGTCTTCCTCCTCACCAACAGTAGCCAGAGGACAGGACACACCCCAGGCCTGCGCAGCATGTTGTGACAGCAGGGAGGTTATCCTGCGGTGGGCAAGGGCGTTCCAGTGGACTCCGTCCTGCGTGCGGTGCTGCAGGGAGAAGCGGAACTGGAAGTGGAGGTCCAACACGTCCATCCCATAACCATTAGCCAGAGCCCCGCTGTAGAAGTTGGCTTCAATCACATCATAACGCAGCTGAGGAGCCTTGTATTGAATCTGAAAGGGAGCAGTGAGAGATTACACAACTTTAAGAGTGGAAAAGCAGCAGTACTCTGGAGGAAAAAATGCCTCCATCACATAATGTGGAAAAAATATATATACACATAATGTATATGTGGCTCCTATTTATATCTTGTTGTCTTTTTTAGTTTTTTTTTTTTTTATTTAAAATTGTCCTGATATGAGAAAACGGCATCCCCTATTAAAGATTAATGATATATGGGTGCTTTGTAAGTAGACAAACTATGTTGCCGTGGTATTTAGCGATGTATGTTGCACACAGATGGTGTTACGTGTGTGCCTGCCAAGGTTTTTGTGTGTGATATGATGTGGCATTTAAAATGGGTATGCTTATCATTTGGCTGTTAGTGTTCAACTGTTTGGACACACCTGTAGTAAAATGTCTAAGAAGGTGAGACAGATTGTGCAACAGTTCTGAATCAGCAGTCCCACCTTTACTTAGGATTCAGTTGGTTGGTGATGACGTACCTCAGGGACCAGGAAACCACCTTTGATCCTCTCTCCCAGGGGCATGGTGAGGTTCCATATGAACAGGGATTCCTCCGGCAGAATCCCACTCAGCTCGTCAAAGAACCTATAAAGGTTCTCCTTGTAGTCATCGATCCAACAGGAAGTGTATCTACAAAACCCAACAGAGACATAGGCTGATAAAATAAACATACAGACAAAAATAATTTAACAACTACAAGCCTAAAATGTCTAGTTCTGGAAGTAAAAACATGACTCATATTCACCACAGGACATTTAAATTCATGCTTCATTGCTTTAGCTGCCTGATATGGACTTGCTACGAGACTGTGAAATGATAATGAGTGTCTGCTCCTGTGGAGGCATTAAATGTACTTTGATTTTTCATTCCCAAATTCCTAGTCAAGTACTACCCACATTGCTTATTAATAAAGAGATTCACCAACACACAAGGCTGAGTGAACAGCTTCAGGCCAACCCAAGTTATATTTTAGTTAAACAGTGCCGTGTCCTCTGTCTGTCTGTCTCTCTCACTCTCTCACACTCTCAATCTCACACACCATTATGAACCAAATCTAATTGCTCTAATGTACCATTACTAGTACCATGCACAGTTACTCCACCTGGAAATATCCCAAACACAGGAGTTGGCAATGACCACATCTGGTTTTAACCCGTGCCGGAAGTCATCTAGGATGCTCTGCATATAGCGTGAGTAGATGCGCGTCACAAAATAGAAACGGACCAAGTGGTGGGCGGACCGAAACTGCCGGACCTCCCGGTACTCCGTTCCATTGTGCATTTGGTTCAGACGACCCCCTTCTACCAGGCAGTCCTGTTCAAAGCTCATCTCACCCTGGAGGAGACATGATAAAGTGGAAAATGTTGCTATATTTCACTTTTGAGATTACAGTTTAAAAACAGACAAAAACACTCATGTCATGAATATGGAATTTCTTTAATACATTTCTTTTACCAGTATGTAAACCTGAATAAATTATCACTTGCCTTGGTCTTCAGTTGTTTTAAGGTGAGATATTTCTCCTTCTGCAACAGCAGAACAAGGTCTTTGTACACTGACCGCTGAACTAGTGGCATTAAGAAAGAGCATTAAAAGAGGCTGGCTAAAGAGCTGATACATGTTCACAAACCACAAATCCATTAGAGGGTGACAGAGATTCATCCATGACTGTTGGAAGTTGGCAAGGCCTGAACACTTATTTGTTAAATGGCACAAAAACATCTATTTATTCATACATACGACTAAGTCAGTGAGGTTTTGCTGTAAATTTTAGATGCATGCATGGTCCTTTTTAAAAGTATTTTTCTTTAGAGAAGACACGTACTTGAAGAAGAAAATGAATTTAAATTGATACTCACTGGAGTCTCCCAGCACCACAATGAACTTGTTGTGGAACAGCAGGCTGGCCTGCTGGTGGCTCACACACTTCATTATCTCCTTCTAGTTACCAACAAGCCAAACACTTCAGTTTCTTTCACAGTAGTTATTATAAACAGATTATGTGAGTTGAAATTCACCACGTATGGGGTAGGTGGGCTTTAAAAGTGCTTCCAAGAGGGGGAATCAATAGGCAACAACTTACTCCATTAACGTTACGAGTAATGGTATCTATGTAACTTAACTCACATTTCTGTTAATTAATTAGCATTAGCACTTAGCTAAATTAGCTGGCGTTAGCTTGAATTAACACTAGCGTTATGGATACTTACCATTGTAAGTGTCAGGAGTCAGGAGCTAAAGTCAGTGCTGCCCGTTTAAATATATCTTGCTGTTTTTGAATTTAACGTTAGCTTATTAACGGTAAATTAGCCAACTTTACTGGCAAGCGAAGTCATCAGTTTGGTCACACAAACCCGCTTTGGCCTCACCAGCTGGCCACTGGCTCCACTTTTAAAATAGTTTGACAACTCAAACAGGCCCGAGGTTATGGCAGCGCTTTCATTTTGTAGCTTTAACATAAAAGCTGTAACTTGACAGTCGTTAATCCGACAGTCAACACGTGAGTCCCATCAGGTTAGTTTGGTGTTTAATGGCTGTTGGATTTTCGGGCGCGCTTTGAACCACAGTCTCGCGAGGCTGCCTAAAAATAAATTACATTTAGATTTGCATTTCATACATGTTTTTACATTAGATAAATTAAAGGGTTTTTTTTAAGTTTAATTATAATCAAATATTACATGTATAACGTTTAAAAACCAATTATAAATTGTTAATATAAATAAATGCAATTCCCAATGTTTGCCAATAGGAGGTGATAGAGGTCATATCAATACTATCAGTGCCAAATTGGTGCTTTTAAAAACGTATTGCTAAATTTGCCAGTAACTCAACATGGTCGACACTCTTCAATCTTTGTAATTAACGTAATTATCCAGACTTTTTCAATTTTCTTGCAGGGCTTTCAGTTGGTTACCATGGGGCCAGTGTAGTCCTAAATGTGTGTTGGTGTTGGGTTTGTTAACCACAATATGTAACTGCAATTCTCAACATGAACAGTTTTCTTTTGCAATTATCAATGCAATATTTTAGGCAGTGTAGTACTTCACCATGAATTTGCAATAAAACTCTTTTGTTTTCTTAAATTATTTTTATGCCTTTATTATAGAGTTGCTGCTGAGGGATGACAGGAATTCAGGGGAAATATGGGACATACATGACATGCCACAAAGGAGATGTAGTGATTCATAGTTGGCGCTGTAATCCCAGAGGCTGTCAGGGCAGCCAAAGTTTCATGAGCAATGTAAATCAAGGAGCTAAACAATCATTTTAGATATGTTGAAGAATTCCATGTGTCGTCACACCATTCAAGTAATTTCTTCCTGTTTAACAGTTAACAGCTATAAAGATCATCAGTTTAATCAATCAAGCATACAGTACATCACCGGCAGGGGAAACCTTTCAAAGAGGAACAATGCCTTTACAAAAAGTCAGCTCATATCTCCAAACTCTAAAATAATTTAAACAAATGCTACTTTTGTCACCCTCAATATTAGAATAAAATCATGTGACACTTGTGTAAAGAGTTCTGTGCTCTGAGTTTGGTGGAGGAACATGTTGCACAAGTGTGCTGAGAAAGATATTGTCAGTCAGATACATGATAAAGATGTACTGGATGAACTGGGAGCTGGACAGAACTGGACATTACATTTATACAATCCATAAATAGACTTTGATGATCAGCCTCAAATGCCTTACACACAATGACTCTTTATTTGGAAACATTGGAGAAGAGGCTACTTCTTAGAATAATAAACCCAATTTCATACTTTTTGCTTTCAGTAGAAGTCACTGTCCTCATCATAATCTGTCCCTTGTATCTGCTTTTTCTCCCTCTCTTCCTCTTGTGCCTCTTTCTCCTCCTCCTCCTCCTCCTCCTTCTCCTCCTCCTCTTCTTCTTCTTCTTCTGTCTCATCTTCTTTCTTGGTCTCATGTTTCTGGTGAAACTCCCTGTATATACCACTGAAGGCTTTCTCTGCTTCCAGAGACACTTTGAGACTTCCTATCACCTCCTTCTCTTCATCCACGCTCACAACTGGAGGAAAAAGAAACAGAGAAAGACAGTAAGAAAACTACATGTTTCACACATTATCCAAGCAGGAATATAAAAAGCATCCTCCATCTGAATCTGAAGGAGGGCAGTGTATCAGACACAATCTTCAAATCACAAAAGTTTTATTATATTTCAGTGGCATTAATAGAAGAAATACACAGTTTGCACTTTTTTCTTTACACACACACAAAAAAAGAACACACACAGACACAGAAAGTGTGGCACAAACACTTACTGTCAATTTGTCGTTCGATAACATCCCTTCCTGTGAGCAACAGTTCCTGTAGGTCCAGAAAAGCATGTCCAACGTCCACACACTCCTCGTCATCATCCATCGGCTCACTGACAACTGTGAACTTTAACCTGCAACGACACATATATAAAATTTTGTGGTTTGGGTCTACAGACATCCATGAAGAGCAGAGACATACATTATTTACATACACTAAATGTGTAAAATGTGTGAACATATATTCAAATAAACAAATTACACTACCTGCCCTGGTTGGGGTCACTGCCCTCCAGCATGGTGTAAAGATACTGTCTGAGAGGAGCTGACTGTGAACCATCCACATAGATCACTGAGAGAGACGAAGAGAGCGATTTGGGGTTTAGAAATGAAAACTTTATAGCACAACTCACACACAAAACTCACCCACTCTCACCTCGTGTGAAGTTGTAGTGAATCTCCTCCCCCTCTGTGGGTTTGCGGAGGGACATTGGTGTTTCCGTCGTCTCCATCGGGACACCCAGCAGCCGATATTCCACATAAAGACGCTGCACTGACTCGTCCATTGCCACGTGAGAGGATGGTTCAAATACCAGAGACAGAATCTCGACTCTCAGCTTGTCTCCCTGAAACACAGTGAGAATCTGTTCAGTACATAAACTTTTACTGAAGCAGTAACCATCTAATAAAGTATGACCTGTAGGAGTAAAACATATACAAGATCCACACATGTATAAATAACAATAAAACATTATGTGATGCAGAGGTGTTATAGTTTTTGTTTGTCTCAGTCCCTCAGTTAAGTCGTACCTTTCTTATTTTTCGTCTTGGGGGAATGACGATGATGTCGCTTTGTGAGGAGCTTGTCTCTGAAGATTCTGTGGTTTCACTGTGACCTGCAGCAGCTGTGTAGTAAAGACATTAACATAAAATTTTCATTCATCAAATCTAATATTCTGACAAAGCTTACAAGATATTTTTATTAATAGAACTGGATATATTTTATTTTAAATTAAATTAAAATACATACACTAACATTTAATTTATATCAGTCACTGACAATATAGAGAAAATTACTGATAAAATAAGTTTAATTTTATTGATATTGATAAAAGACTCAGATTAGCAAGTTAGCCTTGCTAACATCAGCACATATTTGTTTGTTTATTGTCTCCATATGAATCAATCAATCATTAAGTTTAGTTCTGCTTCACAGTTTTCCACTTTGAGAATTGTTCATTTAGAAGACAGATGAATGAAGAATGAGAGAGGTACGCATATAAATAGTTACCACTCTCACTCTTCTCCTCTCCCTCCTCCTCTTCATCCATTGACACTTGATCCAGAGAGGGAAGGTCCTGAGAAAAAGAAGAAGTATATGATCCCAGTTCTCAATTTAAATCAATTACTTTCTAATTAGTTTCATTTTCTCTCATCATTGTGCTGACAGATAGTTGTTTCCTGTGAAAATGACTCCACAACTTTAAAGCCTTTTAATGAACCCCTACCTGAGTCCTGGCATCGCTGGCAGAGCTTCCCCTCGACAGTGTGGCTGATGATTGTCTGGAAGACGTTTTTGCTGAAGATCTCCTAATAAGATAATAATTTATAAAAGATAATGATTAAAAAAAGGTTTATCTCAATTGCTGTCTGCAATTTTATTGAAAACACTTTTAAGAGGAGGTGAAAAATATGACAAAGAGAAAGAACAGGTGGTATGACATATTTCATCATTTTATATATTTTAAATTTTTGACTTGATTTGAAGATTTTTATAATGAAAGAGTCTGTGAAGATCCTGTTACCTCTTCTGTCTGAGAGAATACATTCTGAAAAGACTTTAATATAAAACACAGACAAAAAACACAGTAACTTACTTGCTAGTTGGCAAATGAGAGGGTGTAATCAGTCGTGGCTCAGGCGTCACATGGGGTCTCCCCTGATAAATGTCAGGTGACCTCTTGGTGGATCTCTTCCTGTCTGTGGACTGGCGAACAGCCAGCGGTTTCACAGAGATGGTTGGCTCTGATCTTGTGTCCTTCTGTTTGACAGGTGGAGGCCGAGGCTGTAAACAGACAAATGTACTATTACACAGAATGGTCTTCTATACTTGTATTATCATGCAAACACACAGTTCAGCTGTGAATATGCAATGTCAGATGCAAAAGAATTACCCAGGCTTTTGTCTCTTTCTGCACTGCTTTGGTTTCTCCTGGTTCAAGTAACTGAGTCTGTGAGAAAGCCAAAGTAAAACAGGCATTTAGCTAGAGAATGGGAGGTGTGAACCTCTTATAGTAAGTAAAATAAACCTCTTACAGTAATTAGGAGGTACACACTGATTTTTTTTAGGACTTAATTTCCCAGGAGTCCCATGATGTGATATAAGTAAACTAAAGACACCTATTGTTCAATAGCATTAATTAACTTTAAAAAAAAAAAAAATCAATATCACCTTCACTCTGGGCTTGGCTATGGGCCTCTGTGGCACCTCAGCCTCCTCTCTCCTCCTCTCCTCCCTTTCCGTGCTTTCCACTGCTCTGTCCTGTCTGTCCACTCCCCTTCCCTGTCTCCCAAGCAGGGTGTCTGCGGGGGGTTGAAAGGGGTACTTCCATTTTAACATGACCCTGACCATGCCCCGCGGTCCACCGGCTGGATCCCGCAGAACATAGTCACCTGACGAGACAGAGACACACAGGGAGAAACATTTCTGAATACTGATGTTACAACACTGAGGGGGGGCAATGCCAGAAATTGGTATTATGGGGCTGATTTTGTGAAACAACTGTCATGTGATAAAACCATGTGAAAATGACATACTGGTTTTCACACTCATGTATGTTGGTGCTCCCTGTAGTGGGGGATGGACATGGATATTGTAACATGTTCACTGGAAATGTTTGTCTTACTATAATTTTCTCTCCTCCTCACCTCTGATCTCTCTGCCTGTAGCTAGAGTTCGCAGTGGAATGGGGGTCTTGGCCAGATAGGCTGGTGGTATCTGGTCATCGCTGTCATCAAACACATACACCCACAGACTGCTAGACCTGGGCAAAGGCGTAGTTGAATATTATCGGTATTTTTCAAAAACAAGGATTCTATGGTATTAATAATTGCTGGTAACCTCTTAAAAACTTAAAAAGAATTTTCTGATATTTTCTGATATTTACTATAACAAATATTTTTTCTGTTTCCAGACTAGCATACCTCAGGTAGTGCAACACATCAGTTGTTACTGCTAGTGGATAACTGGTGGTATCATTGAACACTGGGTCAGCAGAGCACTGGACTGTTTGAGAGACGTGAGGTGGCAGGTCATAGAGCCTGTAGGTGAGGTAGGCATCAGGAAGTAGTCCTGGCCAGCGTGGACTGAGGCCCACACAGCGTTCCAACACTAGCACCAACTCATTGGGTATCCCTCCACCGTAGTCATGTAATTCCTGTGATAAATAATAAATAATGTCAAAAACACAGATCCTGTACATGCTGAAAAGCGGAACATCTTTGCTTAAAGGGTAATTTTACCCAGATCAGATTCAGTATCTAACTATGCAAACATGTAGTTTTTGTAATTTGATCAGCTTTGAACCAATGGCATGAGATAACGTGGTGAAAAGGAACCTTCAGGCCTAAATGTTAACAGTAGAATTTGTTTCTCTCTCTCTTACCTCCTGACTGCTTTCTTGCCAGCCAAGAGAGATCTGCACAGGACTCCTCTGTGTCACTGTCCTCCTGTCACCTGCTGTCTCCACCGTGGTGTCCATGGGCTCTGCAGGAGGGAACAGGCGCACCCAGAAATCCACAACGCCAACAATAACACCCTCAGAGCCTTGGAGAGAGACACAAAAAGATACAAATGTTTGTAGACATGAGTTGATGCCTTTATTTTTTTACATCAATGGAGATCACCACACACTGCGCACTAGGCGATGAGGAAAAACACAATGTGTAAAAGATCAATTACAGCTAATTTATCTGTTAAGGTGAAAATGCTGCAGTGAAATCAAGTGTTTGTGGGGAAAGAAGCATCAAATCTAGTGCATGACTTTTTCTGTATAAAACATTACTCACCTGTGATAGTGACACGTCCACTGATGCGCTCTCCTCTCTTCTCCATGGCACCCATGAGGGGCATCTGCCCACTTCCATGTGTCACAAACTTAACCCCTCCCAATGCCTGGTGGAGCTCCACTCTGACCCTTGACCCCTGACCTCCCAGCCTGCCCAGGTCGCGGGCTGTGAGAGCATAGCGGGAGGTGAAGCCATAGTTGGGTTGGCTGCCTGACACCAGGGGAGTGGAGTGCACCTCAAAGTCCAAGAGGCTGTAGGTGCAGAAGGTCACAATGTCCTCACCTCTGTCCAATTCTGGATAAATGTTGCCCATATTCCGAAGTCCTCCTGGAGTGAAGGTGGCAGCCTGGAGGTGGAAAAAGAGCAGATATAAGCCTCATGGGAAAATTATTCTGAATATTCAGGTACAGTATCTGAGGTTTTTTTTTTTTACCTTAAGGTGAATTTCCAACAGCGACTCCCCGGCCCTCAGCTGAGAAAAAGACATGTCGTCTTCAATGGGCTGTACCACCTCCTGATCTCCAGCTGGCCAGGTGTACTGTATTGGTATAGTCCGATTGTAGTTCCTGGGGCTGTACGCCAACTCTTTCAACTGGGCTATAGAGTGCAAATAAGAGAAAAAAAATGTAGTGCAATCTAGTTGTGTATTTTCTCTTTCTGACATCAAGAGTAAGTCATTATAAACTATATTGTAAAGATTCTGTGTGCTCTTGCCATGTGGTTACTATAGTAATTAATATTTCTGAAGCATGTTTTCACCTTGTAAAGTGTTGATCTGAAGAGCTCTTTTTGATAAAAGTTTGTCTTTCTCCGTCATCCTCACCCTGATCTCCTCCCTCTCTCTCGCCATCTTTTGGTTGACTGTGTTCAACTCTTCCTTGGGGAGGAAACAAAGTTTGATTGAAGACAAGTTCAGTTATAATATGAATTTGAAAAAAAGAGACAGACATTTGAGAATGGAAATAACAGGAGTTTAAACACTGATTATGATTCACTGCTGGTACCTGCAGGTCTTTAGTGATACGGTGCTCCAGCAGTAGGAGGTTTCTGGTTTTCTGTAATTCCAGCACAGTCTCAGCATGCGATGCCTGGATGTTTGTCAGCTCATGGGATGAATCCCCCATGTTCCCATCAGCCCTAAGAAAGCGCAGACCCTCCCTGCTCTCCTGCTGCATCCTAAACGCCTGGAGTTGTAGAAAGAGCATAAGACAAGGATTAAAACCATTTAATTGATAGCAAAGAAATAGCAGACAGAAATGTCTTTTGCATATAAAATATTGTAATATGTTTAGCAGGCTCTATAAGGAACAAGAAAGTACAAACCTTGATCTGCAAAAGAATTTCACTGAGCTCCTCAACACTCATGTCAAACTCCTAAAAGAGAGGAGAAGGAGAGGATGAGAACTGTGTCAGGATATGTGCTAAATACAGAAAACAGGTAAGAGATTGATGTGTGAAATAGCTGTACAGAGATATAATATTCAGCTCTACATTTCTGACCTTAGTGACAGAGTCCAGTCTGTCCTGCAGAGCAGACACCTGCTCTCTGTACTGGAGAACCTCACGTTCCAGATTCTCTCGTTTGTCTCTCATCGTCCCAGAAACCTCTAAATGAGACAAACAGGACAACAACATATAATACAATTAATTTGCTGTTCTATTTTGCTTTATATCATACATCTAAATGAGTGAAAACCATGATAAAAATAACATTTATCTTCATTAATTAACCCCAAATCCATTTTTTTCTCACTGTCAACATGTTGCAACTCCTACCTGATTCTCGCTCCCTCTGCTCCTCCAATATCTGCTTCTCTTGTCTCAGTTTCTCCTTCTCCATTTCCAGCCTGCCTCTCTCTTCCCTCTCTGCCTGCAGCATTTCCTCCAGTCTGTGAACATCCCTCCTGAAAATGTTTTCTCCTGATTCCTCCCTTTTCTGGTCTGGTTCCTTGTGTTTGACCACTTGGCCATCATGGATGCTGTGAGTAGATAAAGTACTAGGAAAGAGAAAACATAGTGAAATTATGAAACGTTCAGGTTAATTTGCTCCATTAGATTTTACAGATTGTTTTGTAGGGCATAGAAGACTTGAACTCTCACCTCTCTAGTAGAGTATCATAGTTTTCTTTTATCAGATCCCTCTCTCCCTCCAGGTCTGATATCCTCTCCTGTAGCTGGAA
The DNA here is from genome assembly GCF_914725855.1 of Thunnus albacares. Lineage (NCBI taxonomy): Eukaryota > Metazoa > Chordata > Actinopteri > Scombriformes > Scombridae > Thunnus > Thunnus albacares. Next base: position 19,781,447 of record NC_058127.1, on the reverse strand, counting down.
GCGAAAGAATCAAATCAAAATACCTCCTGACATAAGAGCAAATAACAAACGTCTACCTCTTTCTGACCCAGTGGGTTGTGTATACGTGTATAGAGATGCAGTACCTTGTCCAGAGTCTGTAGAGACAGGGTGGAAGTGTTTAGTTGTCCCTCCAGTGCCAGTGCTCTCTGTCTCTCCTGCTTCAGCTGTTCAGTCAGCTCCTCCACTTTCTCCAGCAGAGCTCCCTGGCTTTCCTTCAGCGACCTCTGACTCTGGAGTGAAAACATGACTAAATTAATATGAGCAGTAATTAATCTCTAATTAGAGATGGGGTACTTGTTTGAGCTTTGTGTGTATGTGTGTGTTTCAGTGCTTTTACCTCCTCTAACTGATTTTCAAATGCCTGGAAGAAACAAAAAAAGCAAAAAAGAAATAAAGAAGGAAATGGCAAACAAAGAAAGCGATTAATCATTTAAGGACCAGTAAATGATTTATATACTGAAATAATATCTGTTCTGTAAGATAACAAAAAGAGTATATTAATCACTTAAGAGAACATATTTTCATAAACGGCCTCTCACCTCTTGCAGGTCATTGAACTTCTCCTGGGTGACTCTCAGGGCAGTGCTCTTGTCTGAAAGCTGCTTTTGTAGACGGATCAGATCCACGTTCTCTCTGATAGTTATTCTGACCAGGAAATATGATGTTACAACATAAGTTATTACTTTTATTCACCTTGTCAGTGTAGAAGCAGTTGTAGCAGTAGCAATAGTACAAGTGCTAGTGGTGAAAGAGCGCTACAGTGTGTAGAAAAGGTACTAATTTACTGAGATTTTATTTATTGTGTAAATGCAGGTTTAAAATCGACGTAAATAATAGAGCAACTGAATAAAAATGTACCCAGAGCAACTTAAATGTTAGAGTGTTGTTAGATTTGTTATTTATTTATGTTGTAGGACAGCTGTCAAACTAGATTGCTTTAGGAGTAAGAATTGGAAACTGCATTAACAAAGTAAAGACAGATTTGGCTTCCTCTTGGCTGACTGAGGATTTACAGTGAATTTCTATCATTTTTGCAACCAACTGCAGTGCTAGCTTTAATATTGGCATTGGTAATATTTCTGATGTTGCCACCTGTGTCTGTCGGCCTGCTGCTTCCTCATCTCTCTCATGGTTCCATCAAACTCTTTCTCCTTCTCTCTCAGTGTGTCTCTAAGAGCCTGGGTAGTCAGCTCCAGCTCTGACATCCTCACCTGCTCTGTCACACTGGACCTGCTGGGAGGGAGAGAGGTGGAGCGACAGAGGGAGGTCATGATGGAGGATCCTTCCAACAAGTATTTTTTTCTGTTTGTGTTCTAGCTAGTCAATTCATCATGCAGTAGACACTTACAATCTTTCCATCTCTGCTCTGGTGTCTTCCAGCGTGGGGCCATAGCGAGGCGGGGCTGTCTGGGCTGCCCTCCTGACTCCGCCCTCCACTTCCATACTTTTACCTTACGACAAGAAGAGGAAGAGACAGAGGAAGGTCAGAGAAGGAAGAGGAAGTGGCAGTCTTCCTGGCTTCCATTCATGTGATATTTATCCATTCATCCTCCTCTACACACCATATCCACACACCTTTGCTGAACCTGTATGGTGTGCGTCCCCCCAGGTCCATAATGTGCTGCTTGGCCAGGCTGAGTTTGTTCTGTAGCACTGCTTTCTGGCTTTCCAGCATGGCCACTCGGGCTTCCAGCTCCTGTAAGGTGTCCTCCATTTCCCTGTCCTTAACACCGCTAGATCCAGGCCGGGTCTGTCGAAGACGCATCAGTCTGTTGGACATTCTGGGGACATAGAAGGGGTTAAAGGGGTCATATTAGGGGATGTGTCGTCATCATGTTTCTGTTTAGATTTAATGTTGGGGCTGTCACATTGACATTAGTAACAGAATGACATGAATGTGCTGTATGTTTTCTCAAATGTCTGGTGTTATAGAAGGTATGTGTTCCTGTGTTTGTATGTTACCTGCGGAGCCTGTGCTCCTGTGTACGTGTGTGCTGTCTCAGCACACTGTTCTCTTCCTGAAGTCGGAGACACAGGTCCTCCAGGTGCTCCCTGGGAAACCGGAACAGGCGCTGAGGATCTGTGGAGAGAGAGAGGCCGCAACAAATATAAAAAAGCACTTTTTTTCTATGCATGGTTGATGCGCAGACAACTGAAGACAAAAAACTAAAATTATTTAAACAGTACCAGTCAAAAGTTTGGACAAACCTTCCCATTCACTTGAATGAGAAAGTGTGTCCAAACTTTTGACTGTATATTAGGAGGAAAGGAAAAGTAGGGTACTTTTGTATGTTTCCTACTGAAAGCCTGAAAACTTGAGATGAGATCAGAGAGGATGAGTTTTGTAAAGTGGTTTCACCTTTTATCTTCATGATATGATGCCTCTTCCATGACTTCATATCACGTAGACTATCTGAAGAAACAACAGGAAGGTGACATTTACAAATGTATTTACACACATGCACACACATGCACGCACACACACAGGCACTTGTATTGCACAATACACAAGTACCTATAAATCTCTTAATTTCCTAAACCCCCAACCCTTACCTTCAATTATTTGTTACAAAAATTCACAAACACACTAACACACACAAACCTGGGACAGTTGGCATAAGTCCTCCTTTCATCAGTCCCACATCTCGGACTGGGAGATCCCCCGCTGTCTCGTCCATAACTGGTGACATCACACCTCTCCACTCAGACTCAGCCAATCAGAAAGTCTTTGAGTTGTCAAAACAGCAAACTGGTGAAATTGACATCCAGTGCTGGTTCATCCATGGTCCATACAGGTGAAATTACAAACTGGAAATAAGACAAAACATATATGTTATATGACAGGTTTTAATAGAAAAACCAAAATAGTACACTGGTAATTCATTCCTTTAAACATGACTTGTATTTACATATTGTGTTTTGTGTAATTAAAAATTGATTGTATTCTACTTTTAATTACTTAATCACAAATAATGAAAAGTTTTATTGCACATATACAAAGACAACATCTTAAACACAATTGTAAAAGGTGGGAAATTTGGGGTAATTATATGGTCTCCGTTGAGGAGGTAATCTACTTACTGAGTGACAGGTAAAAACACTACATGAATACTTCATACACACTGTGTATAATCTGCTCAAGACTGGAAAAGCTGTCAACTCCCAACAGGTTCAGCTTTACTATCAGTTTTTATGAACATATCAGCCAACTTCAACAATCAGGGACAAAGTCACAAAAATGGTTTTGGCTGTTACAAGGTCTACATACACTACATTGCTCTGCAGCCAGAGATAAACAGTAGAAATCATACTGGTAAGACAACGATTTGCATTTTGATATCCTCTCTCACATATTAAGAACATATAGTTAATATAGTATATATTTGACTTACCCTTGTCTGCTGGCCATCCAAAGAGGTTTTACCTGCAGTAAAGAAATGTGTAGTGTTCTTGCTTTATCCTGTTGCCTAGTGTGACCTGTAGGCTCTCTTCATGTGTGTGTGTGTCTCCGCCCTGTGCTTGGATAATATCAGTTTTAATCCCTCTTCATCCCTTCCGCTTTTCTTCTTTCCAAACCCCTTTCAGCTCTCTCTTTACATGCATGTAATATTCCTATTTAAGATTCTTTCAGGAACAATGATAAATGATTACTTGCACTAACTGTGTAAATATGTGTTTGTATGCATTCATTCAGTTCAGTGACATACCTTTGTATATATGTCTATGTGTGTGTGTGTGTGTGTGTGTGTGTGTGTGTGTATAGCCTCCTCCCAAACCTGAAATCAGTCTGAGTGCTCCATCTGCCACCAGGCTAATCGTGTTAATCAGATTAACTGTCAGGATGTACAATCTAAGCCGTGCTCTGAAGTCAGTTTGGTAGTTTAGCCTGTAATGACTGAGAATAGCTATTGTTGGAGTGAGGCAGATCTAAGATCTGCGCTCAAGGTGTGACTTCTTCAAGGAGCACGAGTGAAGGGGGGTAGAAGGAGGAGGAGAGGAAAGCATGAGAGGTATGATATATGCAGCAGTTTGAAGTTAATTAAAGGAGCAGTGTGTAGAATTTAGTGGCATCTAGCAGAACAGACATGGTAGAAATGGAATATAATATTCGTAAGTATGTTTTCCTTAGTGTATAATCACCTGAAAATAAGAATTGTTGTGTTTTCGCTAGCTTAGAATGGGCCCTTTATATCTATATAGGGAGCGGGTCCTCTACCACAGAGGCCACCATGTTGCACAGCCATGTTTCTACAGTAGCCCAGAATGGACAAACCAAACACTGGCTCTAGAGAGGACCTTTCACGTTTTTTGCGACTTTCCAAGCCATGGTAGATTCTCCTACACAATTGGAAGAGGAAGGGGATAGGGAGGGGTATTCAGTTGGTTGCAATCTGCAACCTCACTGCTAGATGCCACTAAATCCTACACACTGGTCCTTTAAAGGAGGGAGGCCAATAATCAACTATCAAATAGTGATGAAGAATTTAATTTTTCAAAATACAGAATAACACCACTTGTATCTGTGCATTTCAGAGGACGGTGTTTGAAATTTGTGAAGCAAGAGCACAAGTGTTTGAAATGACAAAATTTGAGTATAACTTACACTATATACAGTTTCACTCCATAATTACGTATCTGTGATTCATACTTCTGTGATGATTGTTGGCAGAATAAACCAAACCAGTTCTTGCTACTGAAGTTCCAAATCATATTTAGATATTTTATTAGAAAAAAAGTTGTGCTTTTGATGATCATGTCTACTTTATAATCATAACTGATTCATTCAGTTTACAGACAGTGTACTGTTAAAAATGTTTTCATGTCAACACAGTAAACAGTTTCACGCAGTGTACCTGATAAAAAACAAAATACCATGAGATACAAATCTGACAATGACGAGACATTTCACATCATATTGTAATATCATCTAAATCACCTCCACTGACAGGGCGGATGATGAGTGGTGATGTGTTGCTGCCGCTGTCGCTCATTTCTGGGTTAAAAAAGGGAAACATGGCCTCAGTGAATTGGAACTGTGGGAAGGAATAGATGTGTGATTTGTCTTCTGCATTGTAGAAGGACACCGTCCTGTCTTCGTAATCCAAAAACACCCCAATAACTTGTGGCCCCTGAGAGAGACACAGCAGCTCTGCCTGTCCCACACATGCCCGGTACTCACTGCCTTTCCTCAAACAAATAGTCCAATAACCGTTCTCTGGGCTCAGTGTGACCAAACCCTTCCTGTTGACTGACTCTCTGGCCACACCCAGGTCCCACGCTGTCTTGTCTCCCACGTCCACCTCCCAGTAGTGCCTCCCTGTGGTGAAACCCTGTGTAGCAAGAGAGGTTAAGGTCACTGTTCATTGTTAAGACACTGAAAGAGAGACAGGATATCCTTACTAGGATAAATACAAATCTTTATTTACCCTGGTGGCCAGCACACATGGTGCCGTGTCAAAACGTTCAGGCAGGTCCACCACGTTCTGTTCAACATCTCCATCCCAGACTTTTCTGCCACCATCAGACAGGACTAGCCACGGGTTGGCTGTCCTGGGGTCCAGATGAACATCAACTAATAAATGGACACAGTTATTATGTTAGTTTAACTTCATTATAATGTTTCCCCCTCAGATTACTTACTATTAAATTTGTCTTGAAACTGGAAAACATGTTTGTGTACAGAAAAAATCAAACAAACAGCCGATTAAAAGTTAACTAAATGACAATTGCTAATGCTGTTACAGATGTGGGTCTGCAATTTGTGTATGAATGGTTTAGGATCTTTGGACTTTGGTCGGTTGTCTCATTTTGCTATGAAGAGTTGCTGATTGCCACACCTCTTTTATGGTTTCAGTTCATTTGTTGGACAAAGGACAATGCATGTTATTCAGCATTTATGTAAATGTGACAGTGTACACCAGCCAGCTAATTTTCAACTGCAGTAAGGTCAAGCAAATATTCAATAAATTAATCAGAAGAATCATAATTCTCTTCTTTTCCATGGGATGTTAACATCATTGTGTTATTTTGTTTACCTGCTAATGCAGCATGCAGTGGAGTCTATATAGGTATGTTTTGATTTTAATGAGAAATAACATCGATGTTGTTTTAAAGTCAAACTGTACCTGCATACTGCTGCATCTTTTCTTGCTCTGTAAGAACATATGATCCAAAATGAGCCAAAATAGAATCATGGATTAATTCAGTGATTGAATGTGATATAGTTGTTTTATCATATAATATGGTGATGTTGATAAACAATAATTTTAGAAGTTGACCTTGCATGGAAAGCTTTTTCAATGCTGATTGCAGCTGCTGCTCAATGTTGGCCAGTGCTCTCCTTGCAGTTCCCAAACACGTGTCTGAATGGACGATGATGTCAGAGCAGGCCTTAGTGGTTGAAGCAGAACTCAGAGCTGGAAACCTCTGACATAAATAGTTGAATAAGAGAAAAATGACTTTAAATAAGAGAAGAGAACAGACACGATGAGATGAGATGAGACAGGAAGAATACGAGTGAATAAGAAGCAGGAGAAAAAAAGAACAATAGATGGCAAGAAAACAAGAATGGAAATGTAGGTTTTCAGAATTAAATCACTGATTTCTTCCTCTATGACTGAAAATTTACATGAGGTTGAGTGTAGTACTTTCAAGTATTTTTTTTTCATGCTAAGGATGACAATTTCTCTGACTGTTCCTCTGTCCATATTGCTGTGACACAACTCCTGACCTGCAGAAGATGGAGGTGGTCGTCAGTGTGAGAAAGCTGCTCCATCTCACTTCTTCTCCTCTCCAGCTCAGTGATTTCCAGCTGCAGCTCTGTGATGAGCCTCTCCGCTCTCTGCTCTGCTGCTGCCTGCTTCCTCTGGATCGTCTCCTCAAGTTCAGCCTGAGTTCTCTCCAGGGAACGAAACAGAGCGGAGAAGATCTTCATGCTTTCCATTATGTCTCTCTTTGAGTTCTCCTGAAGACATTGAATAAAGAACAAAATGTTGATAATTCAAATCCCTCCATCACTCATAAATGTGTTTTGTTTACTGTTACTTCAGTTGAATGTTTGAGCTTCACTATATGTGAAATGAATGATGTACGTGCAGAGTTTGACACTTGAAAATGCAATATGAGTTAATATAGTAAATACTTATAGATTCAAAACAGAATAATGGCATATTAATATATATATTTATATATTTTTGGTCAATTACTGTAGTAGTACCAATACATTTTCTACTACTTTATGCATACTAACAATTCATTTTATTCATTTTTTTTTTTCAGTTTTTCCTGTGTGGAAAGTGTTCAGCCTCTTTTCTTACATTCTCATACATAGGCTGTGTAAAATGCTGCTACAATGGCACAATTTTCCTGCAGTAACCATCCAATTCTTATGTCAACTCACTTTGCTGAGCTCCACAGAATGTTCAATTTCCTCCACTTTCTGCAGTCTTTCCTGGATCATCTGCTGAACGTGAGCCTCGGTCCTTTTCATCTGAGCCTGAAGATAAGAACAGGAATGAAAACCCAAACTGGAATCAAAAGTCAAAATCTTAATTTAGAGGTTAGGTTTACATGATGGCATCAAGGCTGCCAGAGCATGCCTTGATGCCGGGGATGGGGTGATGGTACAATGATGATGAAAAGGAGTTCAGGACATCACCTTCCTCTGTTGACTCTCTCGCTCTACTGGGACGATGTCGTGACAGCGGTGGTCGGTCTCGGTGCACAGGACACACACATACCTCTGGTCACTCCTGCAGAACAGCTCCAGGAGCCGTTGGTGCTTTTTACACATCCGGTTCTCCAGCAAGGCCACAGGTTCTATCAGTTTGTGAATCTTCAAGGTTGCAACTCTCAGGTGAGGCTCCAGGTGACTCTCACAGTATGAAGTCAGACACACAAGGCAGGACTTCAGGGCTTTTGTTTGCTTCCCAACACACACATCACAATGTATAGATTTTACTGGCACTGATGTCGTGCCGTTTTGCTTTCTTGCTCGGATCTGCTCAGACATCTCCTTGGCAAAAGAGTTTTCACAAAGCTCTGGGCGGCCCTCGAAGACCGTCTGACATTTTGGACAGCTGATGGAAAGGCTGTGGTCCCAGTATGATGTGATGCAGGTGAAGCAGAAGCTGTGACCACAGGGGATTGAGACCGGCTCAGAAAAAACATCCTGACAGATGCAACACTGAAACTGCATCTCTGACAAGAGAGTGCTGGAAGAAGCCATGACCTGATAATTAAAGAAAGAAAATCAATGTTAACTGAATAGGAATTAGAAAATAGTGAATCTGAATTCTCAGTCACAGAATAAATGTGTTTTGATTCACAAACTCTGTCTCCATTATCGTGATTGCATTCACTGTTTATGTACATTTATAAAGAAAGACACATTTGAACTTCCTTATAATTTTTCAACAATTCAAGCTGCCCAGTGATCAAAGTCCAGCTGCATGGTCACGTGACTCAGACTCTGTAATGTGAAACTCGCCCTGTAAATTCAGCTTAAAACATGAACTGAATGCACTCCTTAAAATCCGAAGCAGAAACATCACAGAAATTATTCTATTTGTTTAATCAAGGTGCTGAAACACCATTGTTTTTGTCTCGGTCTTACCTTGTTGCTCAATGGGAAACTTGACCTTTGAAGTAGGAAAAGCAAACACTGGCAGTGTGGTTGTGAAGACAAACTCCTTCACATTTCATTATTAACCCTCCCTCTGGGACTTTTTTTTCCCAACCACCATGTGGTTCCAGAGTGGGAGGAGTAAAGTCTAGATCAAGTGCATTACTGGGTGTGTATTGTGTGGTGTATCTTTGTATTTCATTATATAATCATATTGTCTTTGTATTGCATTGAGCAACTGAAAGGAAGCACTTGAATAAAACACAGTCACATTCATCACTTCACCATGTATTTGCCAAGATTCAAAGGCTCTTTATTTATTTATTTTATATTATTACTGTTTATATTTACACACACATTATCACAATACTGTATCAATAATATCTTTACACTGACAAACAAAATTTCACACAGCTATAAGTTTTTTTTGCTTTTTGGTTTTGGAAGAACTTTCCACAACTTCACTTTATGCACTTGATACAGCTTTAACAGTAGCAGGGCTCACACATATACTTACAATTGATCTGAATTGTAAGTGGAAGTGCTGTAAGTTTTTAAAGTTTCTTTTCCAAAATTTCACATTGAAACAAAATAACAAAATAAAAACTCATAGACCTTTTTGAACTTGTCTTGACTGCCAACCATCATGGCATGTTCCAAATCCATACAACACACACTAAGCAGGTTTTGAGTATGTTGTGTGTGACAACATGAAGGATACTCAAACCAGACAGTATGCATGCTAAATACACTTGATTTTTTTTGAGTGTGTTGCTGGTGTACACTATTGTCCTACAATCCAAAGTGATACTCACGGCTGGTTAATTTTGAAAAAAAGTGAATGGTGCTCCAAAATGTGGAAAACAAAACAAAAAGTATAAAATTGTAAGGAACACAGTTTTATCAGCAGTGACATTCCAAAGTTGCAGTTTGATGCACATATTGTATATTTTTTTGTCTGTAAAGTATGTTGATTTTTGTTGCAGCAGCTAGAATAGTACACCATAAGGATTAGTATATATGTAGCTTATAGTGTATAGAATTAGATGGATTTGGGAAACGCCATGTCTTACATTTAAAAAAGTCTCCAAATAGGTGACTACAATTCAACTACATTTCACTGGAAGATGAAAAAATCATCAGGTATTTTTTTCATTTGCTTCAAGGAAAACAATTCAAAATGTGACAAAAAGATTAAATGACTTGTTAAAACAGATCCATCCTCCCTTCCTACTTCAACCTGTCTGTCCACATCTCATGTCTTGACAGATTGAATCTTCAGGGACTGTGGCGACAATCCGTATCGTCGGAAGAACTTGATTAAAAAAAAGATACACACACACACGCATACACACGCAACAAACAAAAAACAAATGTTAATACTGAACGCAATAATTTGTAGATTATTTGAATTAAAAGTGAGAAGAAACTTGTCATGATGTCGACAGAGACTGAATTGAAACAGCAGTTAATTCTCACCTCCTCCAACACACTCTGCATGTCTGAGTCTGAGAGCTGAACATATGAGTTCAATCTGATCTTCAATCCAACAACATACCCTGTTGACATAAATGTAAAATATGTTACATGAAATAATACACATTATAATATAAATGGATAATCTATTACATTAATGAGTATTCAACACCAGTTAAAATATGTTGACCAAAAATATTGTGCCTGTATCACAATAATTAAATACTACACATAATCGTATACTATTAGTTATTATCACCGATGAGTATAATTTGTATTATAGCACTTTTTAAAAAAACTACATTTAAGTGTCATAACATACATTAAAACAACAATTATGATTTCAACATTTATGAAACTTACTGTTGTTGTTTTATATTTTATAAATCATGTTGAAATTTTATCCATTTAAATAAATGTATATTAAGTATGAATTCATGGCTTTATAAACACAAGTAGCTTAGTTTATTTTTTTAGCTGCAATTAAAAGGAGATTCACACAATGAATGGTTAACAAGAAGTACAATTATAAATATAAATATAAATATAAAGGATAAAAACAATACAGTTGTGATTGGGAAATCAATCATAATATAAATCTGATGAAAATACAATTATCAATTGGGCACTAAAAACAAAAGCTCAGGCCCATGTAATGAATGTAACAAATGCGTATACTTACGAGGCCCTTCTGTTGTAGTCAAAGTCATTTTTGGCAAGACAGTGGTTGTTCACATGGAAAGAAAATTAGATACACAGGAATTAATATTTTGTTACAATAATGTCAAATATATTATATTAAATAAATGTGATGTATACATTTTTCTAGAATTTCATTTAAATGTAAGCTAAATTACATATGTTTTTTACTTAACACAAAAAGAGAGGAAAAAATAATGACGAGAAAAGGTGAGGTGATGTTCAGTGTGTCATTTAAATTGTCCTTGAACGGTGCAAAGATAAAACAAAACAAAACAAAACAAGAAACATGGAAGGGAAAAATGCAACGTGAAACTGAAGGGCAGTTCTTAAGTGTATGAATGAGGATTCTTAAATCTAACAAAGAAACAGCTACTACTGCTGCTGGTAATGTTAACTGACTGATAGCTGCCCATATTGTGATAGAATGCGTCAGCTTTCACCCACAATTTGTTCAGTTTGGCTACTGCTGATGCTAATTGGGTTTCCGGGTGCTTACTTGCACTCACTAGGTAGTGGCTACCACTACATTGCAACTAAGCTCATATACCATTAGTTATTAACTATTTTGGTGATCCGGTACTAATTTAAACATGTATTTCATCACCTAGTCCTGTATATTGTCCTGTGTACACTGCTAAGAGAGAGAAACAGTGTTGTGCCTGGTTAAACACACATCAGTGAAGTGAAATATCTCACCAGTGACTGCAGTAATGTTTACTCCACTGCTTCTGACGTTCTCAAACACAGAGAAGAGAGTGAATGTGTATTTAGTTCCAGCAGTGAGAGATGAGACTGTGTGAGTTACTGCTCCATCTCCATCTGGTGCAGTGATGTTTATCTCTGTACCATTAAACTGGAGAATAAAGCTGACATTGTTGTTCACTTTATTCCACTGCAGAGTGATGCTGGTCTCATTTTGACCTGTTGATCTGAAGCTTTTTGTGTTTGGAGGAGCTACAAGTGAAAAGAAGCAGGGATTGATTTCACTAAGAAAGAACTGACTGGTACATGAAGTTCATTTCATGATATTGTTGCTGCTAAATGCCTGTTGTTCATATTTGCTGTTTACAGTTGCTAACAGTTATGGCTGCTACTAAGTGGCATTGACTAGGTTGTCGCTGCCACCACAATTCAAGCTAATCCATGAACAGTTAGGTAACCATTCATACATCTGAATACATATTTTATTATCTATCAGGTTGTAATATAGTATGTAAATTAATTAAACAGAACAACTGTGTTATGCCTGGTTCAAAACAGATAAATTAAAATAATATATTATATAGTTAATTTGATATTTCTCACCAGTGACTGCAGTAATGTTTACTCCACTGCTTCTGATGTTCTCAAACACAGAGAAGAGAGTGAATGTGTATTTAGTTCCAGCAGTGAGAGATGAGACTGTGTGAGTTACTGCTCCATCTCCATCTGGTGCAGTGATGTTTATCTCTGTACCATTAAACTGGAGAATAAAGCTGACATTGTTGTTCACTTTATTCCACTGCAGAGTGATGCTGGTCTCATCTTGTCCTTTTGATATCAAACTGTTTGTGTTTGGAGGAGCTGAGACAGAAAAAGAGAAGAAAGAAAATGTATTAACAAAGGACTGTCTGTAAAAAGTGTAAATGTTTCCTCTGGTTGTAAAAGATGCTCCATTTTGCATCCCTATATGAATAAAAATTTATGCTGTTTAAAGAAAACTAACAAGTGAATGCATTGTTTGCATTATTAACAATTATGTGTCTGTATCCAGGATTCACACTTTATAGTCTAATCCATTCAATTATATTTGACAACAGAGATGTAATCAACAATAAATAAAAAATCACAGGTCAGAGGAATTTCACATTGAGTAGATATGTCTTAGTTTCACACTGGTGGACTGAAAAGCAGACGGTGACTTGTTAAGGTGATATAGTATATAGAAATAAAGTGAAATATCTCACCAGTGACTGCAGTAATGTTTACTCCACTGCTTCTGATGTTCTCAAACACAGAGAAGAGAGTGAATGTGTATTTAGTTCCAGCAGTGAGAGATGAGACTGTGTGAGTTACTGCTCCATCTCCATCTGGTGCAGTGATGTTTATCTCTGTACCATTAAACTGGAGAATAAAGCTGACATTGTTGTTCACTTTATTCCACTGCAGAGTGATGCTGGTCTCATCTTGTCCTGTTGATCTGAAGCTTCCTGTGTTTGGAGGAGCTGAGACAGAAAAAGACAAGTAAGAAAATGTATTAACAAAGGACTGTCTATAAAAAATGTAAATGTTCACTCTGGCTGTTAAAGACGGCCCATTTTGCATCCCTACATGAATAAAAACTTATGCTGTATACAAGAAAACTAACAAGTGAATGCATTGTTTGCATTCTTAACAATTATGTCTCTTTATTCAGGATTCACATATTATAGTCAAATCCATTCAATTATATTTGACAACAGAGATGTAATCAACAATAAATAAAAAATCACAGGTCGGAGGAATTTCACACTGAGTAGATATGTCTTAGTTTCACATTGGTGGACTGAAAAGCAGATGGTGACTTGTTAAGGTGATATAGTATATAGAAATAAAGTGAAATATCTCACCAGTGACTGCAGTGATGTTTACTCCACTGCTTCTGACGTTCTCAAACACAGAGAAGAGAGTGAATGTGTATTTAGTTCCAGCAGTGAGAGATGAGACTGTGTGAGTTACTGCTCCATCTCCATCTGGTGCAGTGATATTTATCTCTGTACCATTAAACTGGAGAATAAAGCTGACATTGTTGTTCACTTTATTCCACTGCAGAGTGATGCTGGTCTCATCTTGTCCTTTTGATATCAAACTGTTTGTGTTTGGAGGAGCTGAGACAGAAAAAGAGAAGAAAGAAAATGTATTAACAAAGGACTGTCTGTAAAAAGTGTAAATGTTTCCTCTGGTTGTAAAAGATGCTCCATTTTGCATCCCTATATGAATAAAAATTTATGCTGTTTAAAGAAAACTAACAAGTGAATGCATTGTTTGCATTATTAACAATTATGTGTCTGTATCCAGGATTCACACTTTATAGTCTAATCCATTCAATTATATTTGACAACAGAGATGTAATCAACAATAAATAAAAAATCACAGGTCAGAGGAATTTCACATTGAGTAGATATGTCTTAGTTTCACACTGGTGGACTGAAAAGCAGACGGTGACTTGTTAAGGTGATATAGTATATAGAAATAAAGTGAAATATCTCACCAGTGACTGCAGTGATGTTTACTCCACTGCTTCTGATGTTCTCAAACACAGAGAAGAGAGTGAATGTGTATTTAGTTCCAGCAGTGAGAGATGAGACTGTGTGAGTTACTGCTCCATCTCCATCTGGTGCAGTGATGTTTATCTCTGTACCATTAAACTGGAGAATAAAGCTGACATTGTTGTTCACTTTATTCCACTGCAGAGTGATGCTGGTCTCATCTTGTCCTGTTGATCTGAAGCTTCCTGTGTTTGGAGGAGCTGAGACAGAAAAAGACAAGTAAGAAAATGTATTAACAAAGGACTGTCTATAAAAAATGTAAATGTTCACTCTGGCTGTTAAAGACGGCCCATTTTGCATCCCTACATGAATAAAAACTTATGCTGTATACAAGAAAACTAACAAGTGAATGCATTGTTTGCATTCTTAACAATTATGTCTCTTTATTCAGGATTCACACTTTATAGTCTAATCCATTCAATTATATTTGACAACAGAGATGTAATCAACAATAAATAAAAAATCACAGGTCGGAGGAATTTCACACTGAGTAGATATGTCTTAGTTTCACACTGGTGGACTGAAAAGCAGATGGTGACTTGTTAAGGTGATATAGTATATAGAAATAAAGTGAAATATCTCACCAGTGACTGCAGTGATGTTTACTCCACTGCTTCTGACGTTCTCAAACACAGAGAAGAGAGTGAATGTGTATTTAGTTCCAGCAGTGAGAGATGAGACTGTGTGAGTTACTGCTCCATCTCCATCTGGTGCAGTGATATTTATCTCTGTACCATTAAACTGGAGAATAAAGCTGACATTGTTGTTCACTTTATTCCACTGCAGAGTGATGCTGGTCTCATCTTGTCCTGTTGATATCAAACTGTTTGTGTTTGGAGGAGCTGCAACAGAAAAGGAGTAGAAATGTATTTCATTGAGAAAGAACTGCCTGCAAACAAGTGTTTCATTCCATTCAAAAGAGCTGTAAATATAAATGTCACTCTATTAATGTGTTGCTTCCTTTTAGTATTACTGCTGATAAATACTACTAACCGTCCTATCACACCAGGTTCTACATGTGGTTCATTACATGATATTGTTGCTGCTAAGTGTTTGTTGTTCATACTTGCTGTTTACAGTTGCTAACAGTTATGGCTGCTACTAAGTGGCATTGACTAGGTTGTCGCTGCCACCACAATTCAAGCTAATCCATGAACAGTTAGGTAACCATTCATACATCTGAATACATCTTTTATTATGTGTCAGGTTGTCATATAGTACGTAAATTAATTGACACAGAACAATTGCGTTATGCTTGATTCAAAATAGATAAATCATAATCATATATTATAATCAAAATCAAAATCATATATTCTATTATAAATATGTGAAATATCTTACCAGTGACTGCAGTAATGTTTACTCCACTGCTTCTGATGTTCTCAAACACAGAGAAGAGAGTGAATGTGTATTTAGTTCCAGCAGTGAGAGATGAGACTGTGTGAGTTACTGCTCCATCTCCATCTGGTGCAGTGATGTTTATCTCTGTATCATTAAACTGGAGAATAAAGCTGACATTGTTGTTCACTTTATTCCACTGCAGAGTGATGCTGGTCTCATCTTGTCCTGTTGATGTCAAACTGTTTGTGTTTGGAGGAGCTGCAAAAGAAAAGGAGTAGAAATGTATTTCATTGAGAAAGAACTGCCTGCAAACAAGTGTTTCATTCCATTCAAAAGAGCTGTAAATATAAATGTCACTCTATTAATGTGTTGCTTCCTTTTACTATTACTGCTGATCAATACTACTAACCGTCCTATCACACCAGGTTCTACATGTGGTTCATTACATAATGTTGTTGCTGCTAAGTGTTTGCTGTTCATATTTGCATTTACAGTTGCTAACAGTTATGGCTGCTACTAAGTGGCATTGACTAGCTTGTTGCTGCCACCACAATTCAAGCTAATCCATGAACAGTTAGGTAACCATTAATACATCTGAATACATCTTTTATTATGTGTCAGGTTGTCATATAGTATGTAAAGTAATTGACACAGAACAACTGTGTTATGCCTGATTCAAAACAGATAAATTAAAATAATATATTATATTGTAAATACGTGAAATATCTCACCAGTGACTGCAGTAATGTTTACTCCACTGCTTCTGATGTTCTCAAACACAGAGAAGAGAGTGAATGTGTATTTAGTTCCAGCAGTGAGAGATGAGACTGTGTGAGTTACTGCTCCATCTCCATCTGGTGCAGTGATGTTTATCTCTGTACCATCAAACAGTAGAATAAAGCTGACATTGTTGTTCACTTTATTCCACTGCAGAGTGATGCTGGTCTCATCTTGTCCTGTTGATATCAAACTGTTTGTGTTTGGAGGAGCTGAGACAGAAAAAGAGAAGAAAGAAAATGTATTAACAAAGGACTGTCTGTAAAAAGTGTAAATGTTTCCTCTGGCTGTTAAAGATGCTCCATTTTGCATCCCTATATGAATAAAAACTTATTGTGTTTAAAGAAAACTAACAAGTGAATGCATTGTTTGCATTATTAACAATTATGTGTCTGTATCCAGGATTCACACTTCATAGTCTAATCCATTCAATTATATTTGACAACAGAGATGTAATCAACAATAAATAAAAATCACAATGTCAGAGTAGTTTTATACTGAATAGGTATGTCTTAGCTTCACAATGGTGGACTGAAAAGCAGATGATGACTTGTTAAGGTGATACAGTGTATAGAAATGAAGTGAAATATCTCACCAGTGACTGCAGTGATGTTTACTCCACTGCTTCTGATGTTCTCAAACACAGAGAAGAGAGTGAATGTGTATTTAGTTCCAGCAGTGAGAGATGAGACTGTGTGAGTTACTGCTCCATCTCCATCTGGTGCAGTGATGTTTATCTCTGTACCATTAAACTGGAGAATAAAGCTGACATTGTTGTTCACTTTATTCCACTGCAGAGTGATGCTGGTCTCATCTTGTCCTGTTGATATCAAACTGTTTGTGTTTGGAGGAGCTGAGACAGAAAAAGAGAAGAAAGAAAATGTATTAACAAAGGACTGTCTGTAAAAAGTGTAAATGTTTCCTCTGGCTGTTAAAGATGCTCCATTTTGCATCCCTATATGAATAAAAACTTATTGTGTTTAAAGAAACCTAACAAGTGAATGCATTGTTTGCATTATTAACAATTATGTCTCTATATTCAGGATTCACATATTATAGTCAAATCCATTCAATTATATTTGACAACAGAGATGTAATCAACAATAAATAAAAAATCACAGGTCGGAGGAATTTCACACTGAGTAGATATGTCTTAGTTTCACACTGGTGGACTGAAAAGCAGATGGTGACTTGTTAAGGTGATATAGTATATAGAAATAAAGTGAAATATCTCACCAGTGACTGCAGTGATGTTTACTCCACTGCTTCTGATGTTCTCAAACACAGAGAAGAGAGTGAATGTGTATTTAGTTCCAGCAGTGAGAGATGAGACTGTGTGAGTTACTGCTCCATCTCCATCTGGTGCAGTGATGTTTATCTCTGTACCATTAAACTGGAGAATAAAACTGACATTGTTGTTCACTTTATTCCACTGCAGAGTGATGCTGGTTTCATCTTGACCTGTTGATGTCAAACTGTTTGTGTTTGGAGGAGCTGCAAAAGAAAAGGAGTAGAAATTTATTTCATTGAGAAAGAACTGCCTGCAAACAAGTGTTTCATTCCATTCAAAAGAGCTGTAAATATAAATGTCACTCTATTAATGTGTTGCTTCCTTTTACTATTACTGCTGATAAATACTACTAACCGTCCTATCACACCAGGTTCTACATGTGGTTCATTACATGATATTGTTGCTGCTAAGTGTTTGCTGTTCATATTTGCTGTTTACAGTTGCTAACAGTTATGGCTGCTACTAAGTGGCATTGACTAGGTTGTCGCTGCCACCACAATTCAAGCTAATCCATGAACAGTTAGGTAACCATTCATACATCTGAATACATCTTTTATTATGTGTCAGGTTGTCATATAGTACGTAAATTAATTGACACAGAACAATTGTGTTATGCTTGATTCAAAATAGATAAATCATAATCATATATTATAATCAAAATCAAAATCATATATTCTATTATAAATATGTGAAATATCTTACCAGTGACTGCAGTAATGTTTACTCCACTGCTTCTGATGTTCTCAAACACAGAGAAGAGAGTGAATGTGTATTTAGTTCCAGCAGTTAGAGATGAGACTGTGTGAGTTACTGCTCCATCTCCATCTGGTGCAGTGATGTTTATCTCTGTACCATTAAACTGGAGAATAAAGCTGACATTGTTGTTCACTTTATTCCACTGCAGAGTGATGCTGGTCTCATCTTGTCCTGTTGATCTGAAGCTTCCTGTGTTTGGAGGAGCTGAGACAGAAAAAGACAAGTAAGAAAATGTATTAACAAAGGACTGTTTATAAAAAATGTAAATGTTCACTCTGGCTGTTAAAGACGGCCCATTTTGCATCCCTACATGAATAAAAATGATTGCTGTCTATGAAAAAAGTAACAGGTGAAAAAACTGTTTGCATTACTAATAATGAAGTTTTTTTCATCCAGTTTTCACATTTTAGGGTCTAATCCATTCCACTATATCTGACAACAGAGGTGTAATCAACAATAAATAAAAATCACAATGTCAGAGTAGTTTTATACTGAGTAGATATGTCTTAGTTTCACACTGGTGGACTGAAAAGCAGACGATGACTTGTTAAGGTGATACAGTATATAGAAATGAAGTGAAATATCTCACCAGTGACTGCAGTGATGTTTACTCCACTGCTTCTGATGTTCTCAAACACAGAGAAGAGAGTGAATGTGTATTTAGTTCCAGCAGTGAGTGATGAGACTGTGTGAGTTACTGCTCCATCTCCATCTGGTGCAGTGATGTTTATCTCTGTACCATTAAACTGGAGAATAAAGCTGACATTGTTGTTCACTTTATTCCACTGCAGAGTGATGCTGGTCTCATCTTGTCCTGTTGATCTGAAGCTTCCTGTGTTTGGAGGAGCTGAGACAGAAGAAGAGAAGAAAGAAAATGTATTAACAAAGGACTGTTTGTAAAAAGTGTAAATGTTTCCTCTGGCTGTTAAAGATGCTCCATTTTGCATCCCTACATGAATAAAAACTTATGCTGTATACAAGAAAACTAACAAGTGAATGCATTGTTTGCATTCTTAACAATTATGTTTCTTTATTCAGGATTCACATATTATAGTCAAATCCATTCAATTATATTTGACAACAGAGATGTAATCAACAATAAATAAAAAATCACAGAGTCGGAGGAATTTTACACTGAGTAGATATGTCTTAGTTTCACATTGGTGGACTGAAAAGCAGATGATGACTTGTTAAGGTGATATAGTATATAGAAATAAAGTGAAATATCTCACCAGTGACTGCAGTAATGTTTACTCCACTGCTTCTGACGTTCTCAAACACAGAGAAGAGAGTGAATGTGTATTTAGTTCCAGCAGTTAGAGATGAGACTGTGTGAGTTACTGCTCCATCTCCATCTGGTGCAGTGATGTTTATCTTTGTACCATTAAACTGGAGAATAAAGCTGACATTGTTGTTCACTTTATTCCACTGCAGAGTGATGCTGGTCTCATCTTGTCCTGTTGATCTGAAGCTTCCTGTGTTTGGAGGAGCTGAGACAGAAAAAGACAAGTAAGAAAATGTATTAACAAAGGACTGTTTATAAAAAATGTAAATGTTCACTCTGGCTGTTAAAGACGGCCCATTTTGCATCCCTACATGAATAAAAACGATTGCTGTCTATGAAAAAAGTAACAGGTGAAAAAACTGTTTGCATTACTAATAATGAAGTTTTTTTTTTTATCCAGTTTTCACATTTTAGGGTCTAATCCACTATATTTGACAACAGAGGTGTAATCAAGAAATCACAACCTCAGAGTAGTTTTATACTGAATAGGTATGTCTTAGTTTCACACTGGTGGACTGAAAAGCAGATGATGACTTGTTAAAGTGATACAGTGTATAGAAATGAAGTGAAATATCTCACCAGTGACTGCAGTGATGTTTACTCCACTGCTTCTGATGTTCTCAAACACAGAGAAGAGAGTGAATGTGTATTTAGTTCCAGCAGTGAGAGATGAGACTGTGTGAGTTACTGCTCCATCTCCATCGGGTGCAGTGATGTTTATCTCTGTACCATTAAACAGTAGAATAAAGCTGACATTGTTGTTCACTTTATTCCACTGCAGAGTGATGCTGGTCTCATCTTGTCCTGTTGATGTCAAACTGTTTGTGTTTGGAGGAGCTGCAAAAGAAAAGGAGTAGAAATTTATTTCATTGAGAAAGAACTGCCTGCAAACAAGTGTTTCATTCCATTCAAAAGAGCTATAAATATAAATGTCACTCTATTAATGTGTTGCTTCCTTTTACTATTACTGCTGATAAATACTACTAACCGTCCTATCACACCAGGTTCTACATGTGGTTCATTACATGATATTGTTGCTGCTAAGTGTTTGCTGTTCATACTTGCTGTTTACAGTTGCTAACACTTATGGCTGCTACTAAGTGGCATTGACTAGGTTGTCGCTGCCACCAAAATTCAAGCTAATCCATGAACAGTTAGGTAACCATTCATACATCTGAATACATCTTTTATTATGTGTCAGGTTGTCATATAGTACGTAAATTAATTGACACAGAACAATTGCGTTATGCTTGATTCAAAATAGATAAATCATAATCATATATTATAATCAAAATCAAAATCATATATTCTATTATAAATATGTGAAATATCTTACCAGTGACTGCAGTAATGTTTACTCCACTGCTTCTGATGTTCTCAAACACAGAGAAGAGAGTGAATGTGTATTTAGTTCCAGCAGTTAGAGATGACACTGTGTGAGTTACTGCTCCATCTCCATCTGGTGCAGTGATGTTTATCTCTGTACCATTAAACTGGAGAATAAAGCTGACATTGTTGTTCACTTTATTCCACTGCAGAGTGATGCTGGTCTCATCTTGTCCTGTTGATCTGAAGGCTTGTGCATTTGTAGGAGCTGAGACAGAAGAAGAGAAGAAAGAAAATTTATTAACAAAGGACTGTTTGTAAAAAGTGTAAATGTTTCCTCTGGCTGTTAAAGATGCTCCATTTTGCATCCCTACATGAACAAAAACTTATGCTGTATACAAGAAAACTAACAAGTGAATGCATTGTTTGCATTATTAACAATTATGTCTCTTTATTCAGGATTCACATATTATAGTCTAATCCATTCCATTATATTTGACAACAGAGATGTAATCAACAATAAATAAAAAATCACAGGTCGGAGGAATTTCACACTGAGTAGATATGTCTTAGTTTCACACTGGTGGACTGAAAAGCAGATGGTGACTTGTTAAGGTGATATAGTATATAGAAATAAAGTGAAATATCTCACCAGTGACTGCAGTGATGTTTACTCCACTGCTTCTGATGTTCTCAAACACAGAGAAGAGAGTGAATGTGTATTTAGTTCCAGCAGTTAGAGATGAGACTGTGTGAGTTACTGCTCCATCTCTGTCTGGTGCACTGATGTTTATCTCTGTACCATTAAACTGGAGAATAAAACTGACATTGTTGTTCACTTTATTCCACTGCAGAGTGATGCTGGTCTCATCTTGTCCTGTTGATGTCAAACTGTTTGTGTTTGGAGGAGCTGCAAAAGAAAAGGAGTAGAAATTTATTTCATTGAGAAAGAACTGCCTGCAAACAAGTGTTTCATTCCATTCAAAAGAGCTATAAATATAAATGTCACTCTATTAATGTGTTGCTTCCTTTTACTATTACTGCTGATAAATACTACTAACCGTCCTATCACACCAGGTTCTACATGTGGTTCATTACATGATATTGTTGCTGCTAAGTGTTTGCTGTTCATATTTGCTGTTTACAGTTGCTAACAGTTATGGCTGCTACTAAGTGGCATTGACTAGGTTGTCGCTGCCACCACAATTCAAGCTAATCCATGAACAGTTAGGTAACCATTCATACATCTGAATACATCTTTTATTATGTGTCAGGTTGTCATATATTATGTAAATGAATTGACACAGAACAACTGCGTTATGCTTGGTTCAAAATAGATAAATCATAATCATATATTATATTGTAAATATGTGAAATATCTCACCAGTGACTGCAGTAATGTTTACTCCACTGCTTCTGATGTTCTCAAACACAGAGAAGAGAGTGAATGTGTATTTAGTTCCAGCAGTGAGAGATGAGACTGTGTGAGTTACTGCTCCATCTCCATCTGGTGCAGTGATGTTTATCTCTGTACCATTAAACTGGAGAATAAAGCTGACATTGTTGTTCACTTTATTCCACTGCAGAGTGATGCTGGTCTCATCTTGTCCTGTTGGTGTCAAACTGTTTGTGTTTGGAGGAGCTGCAAAAGAAAAGGAGTAGAAATTTATTTCATCGAGGAAGAACTGCCTTTCAAACAAGTGTTTCATTCCATTCAAAAGAGCTGTAAATATAAATGTCACTCTATTAATGTGTTGCTTCCTTTTAGTATTACTGCTGATAAATACTACTAACCGTCCTATCACACCAGGTTCTACATGTGGTTCATTACATGATGTTGTTGCTGCTAAGTGTTTGTTGTTCATACTTGCTGTTTACAGTTGCTAACAGTTATGGCTGCTACTAAGTGGCATTGACTAGGTTGTCGCTGCCACCACAATTCAAGCTAATCCATGAACAGTTAGGTAACCATTCATACATCTGAATACATCTTTTATTATGTGTCAGGTTGTCATATAGTACGTAAATTAATTGACACAGAACAATTGCGTTATGCTTGGTTCAAAATAGATAAATCATAATCATATATTATAATCAAAATCATAATCATATATTATATTGTAAATATTTGAAATATCTCACCAGTGACTGCAGTGATGTTTACTCCACTGCTTCTGACGTTCTCAAACACAGAGAAGAGAGTGAATGTGTATTTAGTTCCAGCAGTGAGAGATGAGACTGTGTGAGTTACTGCTCCATCTCCATCTGGTGCAGTGATGTTTATCTCTGTACCATTAAACTGGAGAATAAAGCTGACATTGTTGTTCACTTTATTCCACTGCAGAGTGATGCTGGTCTCATCTTGTCCTGTTGATCTGAAGCTTTTTGTGTTCGCAGGAGCTGAGAAAAAGATCATTCAACACATTTTTAACATTGGTTGGTTTGCAAAAATTTTTTAATATATTTTCCCCTTAGAGACTTGATACTCTATATATTGTGGATTATGCAGAAGCCCTGATAGGAAAGTGAGAAAAAAAAATCTGGTGATCCATTTTCAAAATATGATCTAAATTTGTGTCTCTCCTTTGTTTATGATGGAAGAACAGGTGAAAAAAACTTTTCTGTTTAGTTACAAGAGGTTGAAGTGCACCACTACCCAATGTTCAAAATTGGACTAAAAGCATTCATGTTTTCTTCTGAATGAGTTTTAATTTCTCAACACTCTCTGAACAGAAGTTAACTACAGTATATTGTGTGTTAACAAGTTATGCAACATTACTGTCATGTCTTTCTTTTGTCACCTGGAAGAAAACATGAATGCCTTTAGTCCCACTTAGAACATGGGGTAGTGGTGCAATTCAGCCTCTTGTGGCTGAAATGAGTATTACAACAAGAAACACTTAGAAAAATGATCCTAAAAAGAAAAAAAAATCACCAGGCAAAACTCTTTTTTTCACCTGTTCTTAAGTCATAAACATAGGAGAGAAAACTATTTAGATTAGACTTAGAAAATGGATCACCAGAATTGTTTTTCTCACTTGCCTCTCAGGGCTTCAATAGATTATGTTATTTAGAAAAAAAAAGTATATACAGCATAATACTGTGCATCTTATTTTGAGGGCGTGAAGACCTGCTCAATTGCTTAATTGAACATTCATGAAATTATATATCTCACCAGTGACTGCAGTAATGTTTACTCCACTGCTTCTGATGTTCTCAAACACAGAGAAGAGAGTGAATGTGTATTTAGTTCCAGCAGTGAGAGATGAGACTGTGTAAGTTACTGCTCCATCTCCATCGGGTGCAGTGATGTTTATCTCTGTACCATTAAACAGTAGAATAAAGCTGACATTGTTGTTCACTTTATTCCACTGCAGAGTGATGCTGGTCTCATCTTGTCCTGTTGATGTCAAACTGTTTGTGTTTGGAGGAGCTGCAAAAGAAAAGGAGTAGAAATTTATTTCATTGAGAAAGAACTGCCTGCAAACAAGTGTTTCATTCCATTCAAAAGAGCTGTAAATATAAATGTCACTCTATTAATGTGTTGCTTCCTTTTACTATTACTGCTGATAAATACTACTAACCGTCCTATCACACCAGGTTCTACATGTGGTTCATTACATGATGTTGTTGCTGCTAAGTGTTTGCTGTTCATACTTGCTGTTTACAGTTGCTAACAGTTATGGCTGCTACTAACTGGCATTGACTAGGTTGTCGCTGCCACCACAATTCAAGCTAATCCATGAACAGTTAGGTAACCATTCATACATCTGAATACATCTTTTATTATCTATCAGGTTGTCATATAGTATGTCAAGTAATTGACAGAACAACTGTGTTATGCCTGATTCAAAATAGATAAATTAAAATAATATATTATACAGTAAATGTGTGAAATATCTCACCAGTGACTGCAGTAATGGTCACTCCACTGCTTCTGATGTTCTCAAACACAGAGAAGAGAGTGAAAGTGTATTTAGTTCCAGCAGTGAGAGATGAGACTGTGTGAGTTACTGCTCCATCTCCATCTGGTGCAGTGATGTTTATCTCTGTACCATCAACCTGGAAAATCACGTCGTCGGTGATGTTCGCATTATTCCATTCCAGAGTAATGCTGGTTTCATTTTGTGTTATCAATCTGAAGATTTCTGCATTGGGTGGAATTGAGACAAAGAGGACAACATACAAGACAGAGATGACATGAAATGGTATAAATGTTTTTTTTTTCATATTTGCTAATCCATCAGCTTTTTAATATATGTATTGTAACACATATATTGACCTATAGTACATCATGATCTGTTATATCAATGTCATAATCACTATTCTCAATGACAATCAATCGCCACTTATAAATCAGTTGATGAATTTACTTTTGTTACTGTAGGTAATCTACAGCATGCCTTCTTACATCAAACAGTATAATACTGTTGAGACACATTTAAGTAAGCCATGCTAACATTATGTACTAATATTTGTTATTAATGTTAACAATAATACAGTTTCTATTTGAAATTACTGTATGTGTAGACAGTGGACAGTCAATCTCTTCTACAGTAACTTTTCGTGTTTTCTTTTGTTCAGAAAAATGTATTCTGAAATGAGAGTATTCATTTTATATGACTTGATTAAGGTTTTGTGCCTGTTAACAACATTTTATTGATGGCAAGCATTCGTCTCATAGACAACAAAGTCCTTTCATTATCTTCTTAAATATTGTGCTATCAATATAACAAGGTGGAGATTTCCACAGGCTTATGTGTATTGTATTATTGCCTGATGAATTAGCCTCATTTATGCTGTACATCAGAACTGTAAAAATACAGAACCTTCCCGTTTCTATTTTTCTTCCCTTTTTTTAGACAGACTTGTCCATGTACACAAATTCACAAATCTAAGTTAAACTGTCTTCTTTACATGTAAATTTGATTAGACAAACAGATTTGCAGTGTTAGTTTAGGAATGATTGTTTGACAATATATCGTAAGCTGCCTTATTACAACAATGAAACTAAATGTGGGAGCAGGATTCAAGATGCATTACTTGTTTTGTAACAGATGAATGGAAAACTGGAGGCACACTCATCATCTGACCACTGTCCTGAGTCGCTAAACGATGTGGTGATACACTCGTGTGCGCGAGAGTTGGGCTGCGAGCTGGCCCAATGTCGAAACAGAGAGGTGCTCCCATCAGACCACAATTTTTCCCGGTAAAGACCAATCCACACAGTGTTCCCACCCGTCAGGTTTGTGATGATGTCATTTTCTGTCTGGTTTCTTATACTGTAAGAGAAACAGTAGCATATGCATATCAAAATTGAGCATAACTGAAGAGGTAAAACATGACAGACATACATACAAAAAAAGAGTCCACTGCACACTGCAACAGATTGTCAGTAATTGTTTGAGAATATATCATAGAGCCTTATGTAGTTATTTTAAATATTTGCTAATCTGTTCAACCAAATGGACAATATAATTGACTGATTAAAAGTAGAAAACTTTAAGGACTTGTGGTCACCTTGGCAGTGTTTGGTGATGTAATTGAATTTTTATGAGATAAGCCTGATTTCATTAACAAAAGAGATCAAAAATTAAGTAGTTGGGTCAGCAGTGCACTTTGTCTCAGAGTCTTCATTAGGACATACTGTACCTGGCTAGATCCACATAATTCTCCCTGCAGAATCTCTGAGCTTCGGTCCAATTTAAACTTGTGGTGACCATAACAAAGGATGGAGTGCCATTTACTATACCTGGTTATATACAGATGGAGATAAATTGTAAAAAAAAAAGTCAGGATGAACTTGTAGGAAATACTCATATTGCTGCAATGTATGCATGAAGTGTCAGTGAAAGAAAAAGTAGCAAGATCTGATGATCTGGATTAAGGGGGATAAAATATTGCTCATGTCTACTCCATGCCAAATGCCATATAGAAGATCTATTTGGACCTTTGTTAATTCTAACTTGATTAGAAAACCCACCGTTGTAGCACACAAAGAATTTTGTCTCGCTGCATAGCCTGTCTTGCCATTTGCCAGAGGATTCAAAAGATTCCACACAGTGTTCTTTCCCATCACGACCGTTGGGTTGATTAGTATACCAGCTTCTAAACTCTGTCTCTCCTTCACCGTAGAAGCTGCTGTTACTCAGGGACCATCTCCAGCTGTTCACCAAGTCATCATAGAGACCGATCCAAGCCTTGCCTGTTCAAAAAGATTTTCATTCTATGAAACAACTGCAATATACAGTATAGTGAGAAATAACTTAAAACATAAATTATTTTACTGAATAGACTTTGATCAGTTGATATGTTCTGAATGTTGTGTCTCCTCTATTTATCATTTTTTTAACATTACAAATAATATTTTATAATTGCCTTTATTTGTGGCAAGTTTACCAAGATGATTGCATGGTTAATGTACAGTACAGTACTTGATTCCAGTATTGAGAACTTGCCTGTGTAGTTTGATGTGATGCTGTTAACAGCACTGACGTCAGCTGTGTTTTCTATGGTGGCCAGGTCAGTGTAGACCTGTCTGCAGAAGCTCTGTGCTTCAGTCCAGTTCAGTGATGTGTTCACAAAGTAGTACTGACGAGACTGACCAGAGGCAACACTGACTAGTGCTCCTAAAACAAAGCATATTCATTTATTTTATCACTTACCAGGGTGAAGCTTTATTTGTTCTTTGATAGTGAATATGGGGAGGAACTATGCATCATGCAGGTTCAAGAAAATCACTGAGAGTTTTAAGCTTCCTTCTCACTGATGATATTACACTCACTCATCTGTTTGAAGAACAGTAAACAGCACTTTGTAAAGAGTTGAAATGTTTTTGTATATTGTTCATAGTGAGGCACAGTGATTGATTTACATCTAAGTTTCTCATTTATTTGTAATTATAATGAAACCCTCTTACCCCACAATGTCTGCCATGTAATTAACTACGGTGAGCTGTATCATCACTGTAGTGAATGAAAACATTGAATGCTCTGCTGTACATGAACAAAACAGCCCCACAAGACTGTATGTCTAATGCCGTAACAATTTGTCTTGAGCCAGATCAAGTTTCCAGCTAAATCAGTGTTCAGTGTTCACTACTGACTATAATAACAAAAGAACCAGTTCAGCTACCAGCTGAAATAGAGCAGAATGCACGAACTGTTAAAGCATTGGACTACAGTGAGATAAAAAAGTGTTTTATTTATCCTCATAGCCCCTTTTTAAATAAAACAAGAGTGAGTTAAATGTTTAGGCTGAGACATGTACATATTCTCTCCCTAACATATTGCCTATTGGTTGACTTTCTTTGTAAATAAAAATCATTGTATCATAATCTTCATTTAAAACTATGATTTTAAAAATTGACCCTACTTAACAACTTTTCTGTACTGAGAATTCCTCCCCCAAAACCCTGCGTGTAGGCTACAACACTGAGAAAGATTGATTAAAAAAGTCAAACAGTCAGAATAATCAAACAAAAGGCACCAACCTGTGAGCACACTGATGATCAGTCCATAATCCATGTGTTAAACCTTTGAAAACCTTTGAAACTATGCCTTTGAAAAGATAATATCCTTCTTCTCAAGAACTTTTGATTTAATGGATATGCATGTGTACCAGTATTTAAAAGCCATTTACCTAAAAACTATGGCACAGTTATTGATTCTACTTACTATTAGCTCTTTAACGGCCTCCTGCTTAAAAATGCACGACATCAAATGCCCTTGACTGTCAGTTACTCTGTGCTGCTTGATAAATACTTGTTTGATGGTTATCAGTGCTCAGCTGCTGAGTGTTCAAAGTCCTTAGCACATTTGTGAAGGAATCAGGAAGTTAAAGCTAAACCTAACTATCCTCTTTTTTCCTCTTTCAAATGCGGTGATTGAAAAGGAATGCAAGTTTGTTCAAACCCAACCTGTTCAACTCTGTGAGCTTGTCTTCATCTGTCTCACGCAACATCGCTCAGAGCAAAATCTTTTGTTCTCTGGTTGTCAAAAGTATTGATTCACATTAATGTTATTGGTTGACTGTTATGCACACTTGTACTGTACATATGGTACTTTCATTGAATAAGAATGCTGCTTCACCACATTTTAAATCACACCCATTACAAATAATATGAGCACTAAATCAAACTGCACCAGCATCACATTGTCAATACTGGGTTGATAAATTCTGCACATAATTAATGTACTTTAATTTCTTTTTTTAAAGGAAAAAAATAAAAATGATCATTTAGTGTATCACCTTTGCATTTAAGTGTGATTCTCTGTGGTTTACAGTTTTGTGGAAAGCAGGACTGGCTCCCTTTCTGCTGAACCTCTGAATGAACTGTCTTTCTTAATACAATGCCTGATCTGTGTACCACATTTATGTGTTTAATAACGTAAGGTTGAAATATAGCCCAGCTTGCACATTAACCCTTTCATGTTAATCTGAGACAAGAGTGTGCCTTCATTAGGGAAATGCCTGTGTTTAATCATCAATGTGTTTCCTTTTATTGAATGTAACTAACATGTCATCTGTCACTAACATCTTTGTTCTTATGCATATGCACACAGCATCGATTCCTCAGTGGTCGCTGACTATCACTTTATAGGTTTCGGTCCTTTTGTGTAAAAGCTTAATAAATATACAAAGACAAATTTCTCTTTGTTGGTCTCCTTTATTGGGTCAACTTCCACCACAGTTTTGTTGTTTGTCTTTTTTGTGAAATAATTATATTAATAATAAAGTTACTAATCAAATAAACTACTACTAAATTTTATTTTATTCTATTGTTACATAATTGAATTATTTAAAGCAAATTGTGTTTGCACCAGCAATTCCACCAAAAAGGCATAAAATTAATATTTTAGTACAATATTTTCCTTTTTACAAACCTGATGAAAGCTTAATAGTTATTCAGCTTAGTACAGTTTCCCACTAAACCCAAGCTCATATTGTTTTTTATAATTCATATTGTTGAAATGACCCTTCAGGTGAAGTAAAACCATGCTGAAATCACTCCTGCAACACATAAATGAGTCAGAGTCTAAAAATCTGAGTCTGTTTGAGGTAATGATTAAAGAGCTATTTACCTCCTTTATAATGTTTTGAATGCTATGCTTAGAGGAAGACAATGCCTACAAGTACTGAGGGATTTCCCCTGCAAATCTCTTGCAAGTAGAAAACATGAGACCTCTGATAATAATCATCATCATCACTCTTCTCTTTAGCTAAAAAATGTTCCTTGTTCACAAGGTTTATTTAAGCATATTAGGTTGATATTTTTCACTAAAAAGCTAACATCAAATGTTATGTCCCTGATTCCTCTTTCCTTACAAATATTCAACAATGCCCTCTGCCAAACATTGACTAGAGAGCAGAGGAGATCTCAGCATGATCATAAATTAAATCAAAGCCACATTTTCTGATGTGCTAATCTCGCTCCCTGGTTTCTTCAAGTACAGTTAAAGAGCCAACCATAAAAATACCTTACAGATTCTTACAAATTTAGTACCGGTTCCTATTCAGAATCACGTTTCTGAACAATAATCCCTAATTGTTGGGAACTTTGAACATACTGTATCTTTATAGTACACCCTCTCCAGGCCAACTGCATGAACATTAAAAAAAAACAGAATAAAAGTTATGATTTCAGTTTCCTTACTGTAAATTAAAGTGAGGAAGAAGAAATGCAGCACAGTGTTAGTTCAGGCAGAGCCCTGAAGTCACTCGTTTTGGCTTCAGCTGTTTTCAGTATGCTTAAGAACCATTAGCTTATTGATGGCTGTGTGGCCAGTAACATCGACTCATATTCATCCAGGTGTACAGCATGGACATCATAACTTGACACTATTACTGCTAATCATGCTCATGCCAAAGCCATCTGCTGCCCCCTACCTCCTCCCTATGTGGTATTTCATATTGTTGATTTAACTGTTTATTGGGGGAATAACTCTCTCAGGAGAATGCTTGTCGCTCAAAGCACCTGACACAGTATCGACCCCCGGTATCGACCTTTCAAAGCAGAAGTATCTTGAGTTTTTGACACCTCGCTTCACCAAGCCACCACCAAGCCCTCCCGTGACGAGGCCTCGTTACACTCATATCAGAGAGTCAGGGTCAGCCATAGGATTCCCCTGAAGCTTGAGGGGTTTCTCTCTCTTGCTTAAGGATGCTAAGGAGTTTGAATCAACTGATCGAGCAATAGTCTCTGAGGGCAACAAACTACCCTGTGTCCTAATGTCTCAATGTGTTTTCCACTTCCCCGTCTGTCCTGTACTCACCTTGCTGGTGTTGTTGGCCTGGTTGCTTTGTCACTTCCCCTCGGAGAACAGTCTGACCTGGACAGCCAGTACGGTCCAATCATAACTCATGTAGGTCAACTCCTTCTGTAGCTTCAATATACTGGATAGGTACTGATACACACACACAGACACACACAAACTG
The DNA here is from genome assembly GCF_914725855.1 of Thunnus albacares. Taxonomy (NCBI): domain Eukaryota; kingdom Metazoa; phylum Chordata; class Actinopteri; order Scombriformes; family Scombridae; genus Thunnus; species Thunnus albacares. The sequence goes on along the minus strand of NC_058127.1, from coordinate 19,750,125 downwards.
AGATAGATGAACACTTAAAATATGAAATGGTACATATACAGAAGGACTAGCAGAGCAGAATACACGAGTCAAACAAATCCTGTAGCAGAGGAATGAATGGCAGCACCTGACACAAATAAGGGGATACATTTTTTTGGTTGAGCTCTCTTCATAAAACACTTGCAGTGATTTTGCATAGATTTTAGAAACATGACAACTCATTTAAAACAAGCAATTCATTCAAATGTTCATACATTACATGTTAATACCTCTTCAGGAACTTTTTAATACTACTATTACGACTATCTGTTGGTCAGGGACAGTTTTTGCCAATTGCCAATACAGATACAGCACTTTCAAAACCAGTATACTATAAAAAATGAAACAAATTAAATTATTTGTTTTGGTTTGTGTTTGTATTCAGAAAATGTTTTTTTGTCAGCACATCCTGCTTCTTCTTTTTCAGGGAAACAATTCACACCTGGGAAAACCCCAGGTACACCACATCCTACTTGCCCAGGGGCATCTAGTTGTCAAGACTATTCGGAGTGTAATTTAGTGCATGATACTTTTGTATCTTTAGGAATGTTAACATTACACTTCCTGGTATACATACAGTACATTACATGACCTGCTATTAAGTCATTACTTGAGATGTGGTATGTAGCCAAGAGGAAATTGTTTAGCTGGTGAATTCAGTCATTACATGTCTGGTATGAGCGCTAAACTACTGTATATAGCATGAACACAAAATGCACACATGTTTCTCAAACTTCCAAACTGAGAGCTAGACAGGGTGGTACATGCTAACTGTACAGTAAATAACTGCTGGCTCCCTGCAGATCCACAGCGCATTTTACTGTCAGACTTTCTGGTCCACCTGCTAGTAGCTCCAGCAGCAGCAATCCCATATCAACCTGACATCAAATAATGAATTATTTATGAGAAAACATAATTCTATTTAATAAATCTACATTATAAATATCCATGCATTATATTTTTAATGTGTATTTTATGTGTGATAATTTTGTTGAAGGTATCTGGATGTCAACACATAAATTATAGGTAGTGTCTAATACAATATTTGTGTCATCTAGTATTTTTACATACTTTTTCAAGTTAATGTTATGTATTCATGAAAACTTGCACATATTTTTGATCTGACCAGGTGTCCACCATGAGAAATTAACATGACCTGCTATCAGGTCACCATATGATTAAATGTGGCACTGGTGTAATTATATTTAATTCCAGCGAGGGGTGCTCAGAGTCAGAGAAAAGAAAGCAGTAGCTTATTTATTCACAATGATTGTAATACATGTATAATTCTGAAAGATATTATACATATATCTAGTTATAAATGTATTTGATGTATGTATTACAATACTATGAGGTGTACAATGGTGTGTAAAAATACAGCAGTGTGTAACAGATAAAGAGCAACTATCCCCCATCATCTCCAAGGTTTGTTGATTGATCCAAATATGGGAAAATGAATAATGAGACTGTCAAGATACTCACTCACTCACTCATTCACTCACTTTCTCACTTACTCTTTCTCTCACTTTAACAAACACACCTTACTCGTTTTGCTTGCAGGTGGCCAGTGCGCCTGTGCATAACGGGGACTGGGAGCAGAGGCAGATGCTGCCTTCACTAACACCAGAAAAATCTGATTATGAAATTGCACAGAAAAAACAAATAGAAAAGGTGAATAAGTGAGTAAATTGGCAGTAGGCTGGAGTGGCTATAAAGAAGTATATTTATAATACACTTTTGTCACAAAAACTGTGTGGAACTAATTTATTTAAAGAAAATTGTTGAATTGTTTTATAAATTGAAAAGAGACATTGACGAGCTGCATGACAAGCAGCTGCGGGTCAATATTTTGTCCATTTCATTTCATTTCACTCAAATAAAAGGAAAGCAGCCATTATTAATGTTATTTATTAAACCTGTGATTTTCCTGCTATGATATGTAGAAATTTAAACCATAAAAATGTCTATTGCCCCACATATCTTCCCTTATGACTGTACTGTGCTCCCTGCTACAAAGTGTGTTATCTATCTATGCATATTAAACATATATATGTGTGTGTGTGTGTGTGTGTGTGTGTCAAGCCCGAAATTATTCATACCCCTGGCAAATTTTGACTTAAAGTTTCTTTTATTCAACAAGCAAGTTTTTTTGACCGGAAATGACACAGGCTTCTCCCAAAAGATAATAAGACCATGTACAAGAGGCATCATTGGGGAAAAAATTATTTCTCAGCTTTTATTTATTTTTGAACAAAAAGTGGCATGTCAAAGATTATTCATACCCTTTGTTCCACGGACGTAGACCAAGGAGGACGCCACTTCTCTAGATAAGGTACACAAAAGCTCCGCTTGGCCTTTGCAAATGCTCATCTGGACAAAGAAGAAGACTTCTGGTCTTCTGTTTTATGGTCAGCTGAAACAAAAATTGAATTGTTTGGCCACAATGATGTATCCTTCATTTGGCGTAAAAAAGGAGAAGCCTTCAACCCTAAGAACACCATCCCCACTCTCAAACATGGTGGTGGGAACCTAATGCTTTGGGGGTATTTTTCAGCCAATGGACCAGGGAACCTAATCACAGTAAACGGCACCATGAAAAAAGAGCAATACATCAAGATTCTCAACAACTACATCAGGCAGTCTGCAGAGAAACTTGGCCTTGGGCACCAGTGGACATTTCAGCACCACAACGACCCAAAACACTCAGCAAAAGTCGTGAAGAAATGGTTAGCGGACAAAAACATTAACGTTTTGCAGTGGCCCAGTCAGAGTCCTGACTTGAATCCAATTGAGAATCTGTGGAGGAAGCTAAAGATCAGGGTGATGGCAAAGAGACCTTCCAATCTGAAAGAGTTGGAGCTCATTGCTAAAGATGAATGGGCAAAAATACCAGTGGAGACATGCAAAAAGCTGGTCAGCAATTATAGGAAGCTTTGATTGCTGTAATAGCCAATAAAGGCTATTGATTATTGAGAAGGGTATGAATAATTTTGGACATGCCACTTTTTGTTCAAATGTAAATAAAAGCTGAGAAATATTTATTTCCACAATGATGCCTCTTGTACATTGTCTTATTATCTTCTGGTAGATGCCTGTGTCATTTCCAATCAAGAAAAAACTTGCTGGTTGAATAAAAGTAACTTTAAGTCAAAATTTGCCAGGGGTATGAATAGGGGTATGACTGTATATACAGTTTTGTGGTTTTACTCTGTTATTTTTCTGTTGTTTTATTGTAAAGGACCTTGTAACTAAACTTCTAGAAATATAAAATTATTGCATAACAGCATAACAGCATGAAGTAACGTAGGCCTATATCTCGTATAAAACTGCAGACGTAACTCAGCCCCCCAAAAACTCTTTTACTGGGTTATTTGGCTCTTGTTCTCTCATGAGCGAGTGGGTGCTCAGGAGGACGAGCCTCCGTTGAGCACCTGAAGGCAGCACGAAAGCTCCAGCGATGTAGAGCGCAGGAGAGGTGGAGAAGGAGGTGGAGGCTGATCGGGGAGAAGCATGAAGAATAGACCCGGTGTCTAAGCTGACAGACGGGGAGAGCATCTCGTCTTCCCTCGCTCTTTAGGGGCCGACTGGAAGCGGTGGGAGGCAGCGGGGCTGAGGACATGATGGAGGAGAAGAAGCAGTTTCTTTGCGGGGTGGTGGAAGGTAAGAGCGGCCGACTTCATAACTGACCTGTCAGATCATGTGATTTTTCTTGTCTTGGGGAGATGATTATGAATAGACCTCCGTTTGACCTATATTTGTATTAGCGCCGTTTTCTCACCTTCTGTCGGGGAGGAGGGGTGGGGAGTGGTAATATGTGTCTGAACACCAACGTAGGTATGATATACAATAAATATCTCTATGAGATGATGTGGTGGTGATCAGTCAGGCTTGAAGTGGAGATCAAAGAGCAGAGGCTGAAAAGCATGCAGTAATGTCTGGTTCAAAGGCTGCAGGCTAAGAAAAGGAAATACACTGATGATGATGATGATGGAGATGATGATGATAATAACCATGGTCATGATGATTAAGGTGGTTATGGTGATAAAGATGGTGATGGTGATTTAAGATTGGGATGATGTTGGGATTAGATGAAAGTGATGATGATGCTGGAAATGCTTTTACAGGATGGGAGGAGGAAGACTGTTGTTATGATGATGCTGATGAAGAAGATGATGATAATGGTGGTCATGATCATGATGATGTGAAAATCTTGACAATGATATTATTGGGAAAGATAATGATGTGGATGATGGTCGCGGTCATGATGATGATGATAATGTTTGTGGGGATGAAGATGACAATGAAAGGAAATAATAAGAGGGCTTTATTGTAAAGATGCTGATGAAGAGTAGTAATAATAGGAGATGATGAAGAGGATAATGGTGATTATAGTTGTAATGATGAGGATAATGATGATGAAGAGGAGAGGAGAACCACAACAGAATCAGTGGTGAAAATGCTGTTAATGAGGTTATTACTGCAGTTTCTCAAATCTGTCTCTAATTTTTTGATGAAAATATAGACCCTGAAAATAAACCAAAAATATCGTTCATGTGACCAGACAACAATAATAACAATCCATATGCATTAAATAATGTTCTGTCATCTGACAGATAGTGAGAACAGGTGTTCACCCATATCTGTCATTCATTATTTTACGTATCTGTAAAGCTAATCACACAAATATTGTCTTTGGCATACAGTATGTGTCATCATATGACTGCAAGAGGATAATAAATTGATTTAAAAAGTAACATTTGTTTTTCTAGTTGTTTGTTATTGTTGTGCAGTTGTGATACCTCATTACATTGTGATCAGTATAATCATCAAAGAGGTTATATGACCTCATGTGATCACAAAGACTCAAAGATTACAGAAAGAGTCTTCTCAACACTGCTGGTAAGAACTAGGGCTGCAACTAATGATCATTTTCATTATTGATTAATTGTTTTGTCCACAAAAATATCAGAAAATAGTGAAAAATGCTTATTATAATTTCCCACAGTCCATGGTGGCGCCTTCAAAAGTCCAAAATCCAAAGATATTTGGATATAAGTTTACTATCATGTATGCCGAAGAAAAGCATCACATTCTCACATTTGAGAAGCTGGGACCAGCAAATGTTTGGCATTTACAGTGACTAAAATGATTTATCAATTATTAAAATAGTCTAAACGATCTAACTGACTAATCAAGTAATCGACTAATTGTTACAGCTCTAGTAAGAACTTATACCATATACTGCTGAGATGATGTGAAAACATGTTTGTCATCTCTGTCTGTTTCTCTGGTGTCTCAACTTTCCGCCTCTATGAATATTGCCTGTTCTAGTATTGCAGCACGTTGCAATGTGTTTATTGTGGATTTTCATTTTGCTGTAATAATAAAAATGTGACACATCATGCAGCTTCAGCTCCATCTCACACTTGATTACTAATTCTTAGACCTGTGTTTTTCTCTGCCCCATGTGGTGGCATCCAGCAGAGTAGATAATTGGTTCAGGCTTTGTGGGGAGCACTCTGCAGGATGGACATGCACATTCACAGGTAGACATGCACATGCACACATGTGCACAAAAACACACACTCCCTATGGGCATGCAGGAGAAAACAGTCCGGATTGTAAGTCGATCCGATTTCTTCTATGACCCACTTACTGTACACACATACATGTGCACGCACACACACACACACACACACACACACATTACAGACTTATTCAGAAAACACAAAGGAGGGAGAGGGACACTGGAGATGCTCCCGTTTCTAAAAATAGCAAATGTGATGGAGAGTGTATAGCTGGAGATGAATTATGCCTCTGCCAAACACAGAGGGGATGGGACTAAGTAAGCACTGGAAGAGCTGGTAACTGTCCAGTTTATGATTAATCACTGCATAGCTGGTAACTGAAAAACAGTACAGAGAACCATATGAAATGATATACGCTATATGCCATGGCGCATTTTCATTGACCATGAATATGTCTGGAAAAACATTGTTAAATCCAGTTTCAGAGCTTACACAGTGTACTTGCTTTCAGTTACTGCTCGCTGCTCAATATAAAAAGAAATGTCAGAAAGGATTTTCACAAACTGTCACAGTTTATGATAGTAAACAGAGCTGAAATTATTATAGAAGTGTGTCCCCTGCATGGCCTTGTAGAACTGATCACTACTATGAGAGGTGTTTCATTATGCCAGTGGTTATCTATACGTGAAGGTGTAGATTTATAGCTTTTACTTGCTGCTAATATGAAATATATTCAGTATGCTTATTTCATTTTTCTTTTCCTTTTACAGGTTTCTATGGGAGGCCTTGGTCTATGGATCAGAGGAAAGTTCTCTTTCAATGGTAAGTCTGTCACCACTCTTCCAAGAAACTAATTAACCTGGTGTGTGCAAGCCTGCATGCACTCCACACTTAATGTGTGAGCATATGTGTGTAAACCCGGTTAGAGGGGATGTTTTTTTGTTGTTGTTGTTCTTCTTCCCATAAATAACATGAGCTCAGGAATCACTGACCTGACGCCTCTGGGCTAAACCCAGTTGCACGCCTGTATTTCAGTGCTAGCCAGACCTGAGAGAAATCACTGAGGCAGAATGACTTTATAGCAGAGGGCAGGCTCGTTCTCAGTCCAGAGGCTCAGCCATGGATGACAGGAGGGGGAGAAAGAGGGGAGGGCAGATACTGCATTTTGTGTTAGAGGGAGACAGAGAAAGAGGATCAGAGATAGTCTTGGGAGCATTTGGTTCCAATGGTATGGTTTTTAGGGATGGCTCTGTCAGTTGGTCCGCCACTTTGGTCCAGATTGAAATGTCCTTCTCCAGAGAAATATATATCAGCATCTACCAGATGGATTGGCACAATTGTTTGTACAGGCATTCATAGTTGCCAGCTGATGTATCCTAACGACTTTAGTGATCCTCTGACATTTAGGTTTAAGGTGAAAGGCAGCAACAACTATTTGATGGATTGCCTTGACATTTGGTACAGACATTCATGTCCCCCTCAGGATGAATTGTAGTCACTTTGGTGATCCCTTAACCTTTCATCTAGCTAGCACCATCATCAGCTCAAATTTCTAACTAATCCAATACTTACTGTTTTACTTTTTACTTAAGTTTATGACTGAATACCTTTGAAACTAATTACAACTGCATCAGCCTCAGATGAACTTTGTGTTTAGTATTAAGTGGCAAATGTTAGCGTGCTAACAAGCTAAACTAAGATGGTGAACCTGAACGTGTCCATTATACGCGCTAAGCATCATTGTGAGCATGTCAACATGCTGATGTTAGCACCACTATGCCTAAGTACAGCATCAGAGTCGCTAGCATGGCTGTAGACTTTTGTTTTGAGGCTTATACCAATATTTTTAGTATTATTTATCTATTAACAATGTTCAATGTTAGCATGTCAGCAATATGACAGAGAATTTCAATGTGACTTTTTGATGTCCATCTTAAAGTTTATAGATTTAAATGCACAAAAACAAAAGCATTAATTTCTTTTCATTTTATAAAACATTTGTGAGGGTTGAAAGGCTTCCTTGTACAGTTTAGATGATCATGGGTCATGGAAACTCTACAATAACATTAAAATTTAGCACCATGGTACTAAATGATAGTACAATTCAGTTTTCTTTGAACTGAAGTCAGTATATTTATAGATATTTTATGTGTCCTTTTCACCTTTAGAGAGGGAAGATTTTATTGAGCCCATGTATGCTCTTTATTTAGCAAAATGTTTTTTTCCATGCAGCGACCTTCACTAGGACACCAGAGAGCTGCTCAGCACAACCACACTGTTAAGTTGGCCACAGAGTGTCGATACAGCGCCAGCTAAGTGCAGTAATAGACTCTCATTTTTGAATGAGACCTGGAAGCATCAGGACAACATAAAAAGTGTGCCATTTAAAACCAGATGGAATCAACATTCAAGATAATCAAATGTACTGTACATTATGAATTTTCTATTCCAGTTTCAAGGCAGTAGGCCAAGTCTATTAGAATCTTGACTAAACAAGGCAAAGAAGGCAGCTCCATATTGAGTCTGCCACAGCAACTCTCATTAACAGTTTCATCAGCTCACAAAGAGAGACAAGCTCTTTCAGCATGAATTAGCTTGCTTAGTGATTTCAATGACAGTGAACTACAGTAGAATACTAAAAGGTCATTTCTCCACTTAAAGCATCATAGTCCATGCATGAACATCAAAACACGAACATACCAGTAGTCAAACATTAATTTTTGCACAAATAAGAGACATGGCATTCCCTTTTTCATATGCATTCATATTATCCCATGTGTATACCTTGTACTTCGAAAGGACCCAATTAATTCTTGATAACATACAGTACAGTACATGTCTTACATATGAGTGGAACGACACAAGTCCCTGTTGGGAGCTGTGACACAGTTTTGTAGTTGGGCAGCCAATAGTAGCAGTCATCAGCATCCCCGGAGATTAAGTTGTTCCCTCTGCTGTCTGCTTTCCACAGCTCTTAAATATGCTTGCAGTTTGAGGTTGAGCTACACCAGATCATATCACATTGTTTTAATTCACATTTATGGTTTAATGGGTGTATAATATTTGTGATAAAAACTATAATGTGTCCCTGAATGTGTGCCCAAATGTTGCATTTCAGGAAAAGCTGTGCATTTAAATTGATAAACCTTAAGATATTGAACAACAAAAGGTCACATTGACTTGACATTAATTCATTGATATTGCTGGCATGCTAACGTTGGATACTGAAGGTTGTTCTAGATAAGTATTACTAAAAATACTGGTAGCGTTAAAGCAAAAACAATGTTAGCAGCTCTGTGAAGCTCTAGTGAAGCACAGTGATGCTTTGAGCTAAATGCTAACATCTGCAGGCTAACATGGTCACAATGACAATGCTAACATGCAGATGTTTAGCAAGTATAATGTTATTGTGTTCACCATCTTAGTTTAGTTTCTTAGCACGCTAACATTAATTAGCAGTAAAATTTTGGACAAGTTTAGAATTTGACCTTATGGCAGTAGATGAAAAGTTAAGAAATCACCAAAGTTATTACAATTCTTCTTCAGTGGGACATGAACATGTGTACCAGATTTCATGGTAATCCATAGTTGTTGAGACATTTCACTCAAAACAACAAATAGGGGGGTTAAGATTCATCCTCTGTGGACCATGAATGTCTGCACCAAATGATAGTTGAGATATTTCAGCCTGGCCCATAGCAGATGACCGATCAACCCACCAACAGATTGATATTTCCATCCCTAGAGCCATGCTGCTAGTGTGGCGAAAAACTTAGATGTGCCCCTAAGCATATGCCTAAATATTGAGTTTTCAGGTGAAAACAGCTGTGTAACAACTGGTCTTCCATGTGTAGTTTTGCAACTTTTTGTTTAACATCTACTTTTTGTATGATCGCTTGAATGTCTGCAGGGGACTATTTGGAAAGAAAAGTACCTCAGAAAGTATTTTGGTGGGTTCAACTGGAGGACATCAAAGCTTTGTGAGGAGATTATGAGGATGAATTTGACTTCCAAAACTTTGTCAGCGTAGCAGCAGCTGAGTGTGTAGGCTCCAGGTTTATTTATAGATCGGCTTTTTTTGGCTCAAGTGTGGGGTACGGGACAAATTCATAGCATTGCATAAGTTTGGCACAGTAGAGCTTTGGATGTGTGTGTGTGTGTTTGAGGGAGGTAGGTTGCAGCTTTGTGGAGGCGACTTACATACCATCTGTCCAGGAAATGAGGCAGAGAGAGAGTGAGAACACAGTCCACCCACAAATGACAAGAAAGACAAGAGCTGGTCCATTTCCAGCGAGAGCGAGAGAACAATATTCATGTGTTTATGTGCGTTTGTGTGAATGCATAGTCATGCAGATATTGTTTCACTCCTAGTACTATGCACTATTTATAATTCAAGAGGTCATTTCCTGTAACTTAGCCGGCCATGGAGCCCCACGATCGATACAGTGGATCTATTTTGTTGCTGCTTGTTGTTTTTTTTCCTCCTGCTGTCCTCACTTCACTCTCAGCTCTTAATCCCTGTCCCTCCTGGATTCCTACCTGACAAAGCTCAAGTTTTATTTGACATTTTGATCCTTAGACCATCATCTTGTGAAAGTCATGAATTTTACCTGAATTTAAACAGAATGTCAAGAATAAAACCAAATGTAAATCCAATTAAAATGTGAGTTACAGGGATATAGAGGAGTAAAATAACAGCTAAGGGACAAAAAGTCTAATAATTACAGAAGAAGAAAAACAGATTTTGAAAATAATGATCTACTGTAAACTTGCACTTCAGTAACATCTCATCATGCTTTCTCTGTGTATCTATGTCTGTTTGTGCCAGGATGCAACGCTGGGGTTTGAACACCTACCTGTACGGTCCAAAAGATGACCTGAAACACAGATTGTTGTGGAGAGAAGTCTACTCTCCTGAAGAGGAGGGTAAGAACATCACTTCTATCCATCTATCCATCTGACTGACTGACTGCAGCCTAACTTGTTTCACTTTCCTACTCCAGAACATTGTGTCTTCCATCAATGTGAAAAGTAATTGTCCCAAATGTGAAATTGCCTTTTCGACATTATAGGTAGATTTATTTCTCGTTACCGTCCAGAAGGCATCAACAGTTTTCATGATGTTCATTATTAATTTTATTGTGCTCTGGAAGACGCCATGCCATTAGTCTGGAGGCCTGGTTGTTTACAGTCAAGCTGAATTTCCAAAGACAGACATAAAATGGAGATTAGAGAGAAACTTTAAAATGTTATGTGAAGAGTTTAGTAATGTTTATCACTCTCAGATATGATTGAGTAATTCAGCAAGTTCTGTTTCAAAATTTATTTCTCTCTCCTCTCCTCTTAGGTCAGTTGCGCACTCTCATAGCGGAGGCCCAGTCAAGGGGCCTGAGGTTTGTTTACGCCCTCTCTCCTGGTCAGGACATCGTCTTCTCCTCTTCCTGTGACCTGACACTACTCAAACGCAAGCTGAGACAGGTACAGTATATAATAAAACTGGGTACACCTCTGGTCAATATCACTAAAATGTTGAGTAATTACAAATCCTGTCCATTTAATACAGTTTTATTTGTTTTTAGACAAAACCTAAGAAGAATTAAGCCAATTCACTTAACAAACAGAATGTATGATGAAAGGTCAATATTTGAGATCAAACTGCAATAAAAGTCAGCACACTCTTTTATTTTTTAATATTTTGTGTGCCAGCCTTCATTTTTGATGACAGATTGGATCCTCCTGGGCAGAGATACCAGTCTTGCACAAATCTGTGGAGAGATGTTCTGCTGTCCTTCACTGATGATTCTTTTGAGCTGCTCTTTGCTGGAGGGGATTTGTTGCTCTACCTTCTGTTTTAAAGGTGTTCTATTGGTTTCAGGTCAAGGGACATACTTGGCAAGGTCACGTTTTTTATTCTTTAAAAACTCTTATTTGATTTTTGCTGTGTGTTTGGGATCATTGTCATGTTGGAAAATTCCTCTCCTGCCAACCTTCTTCAGACTGGAAGTCATCTTTTCATTCAGTATTTGGGTATATAAACTTGCATTCATAGTGCCATCTATAAATCTCCCCTTCACCTTTTGCCCTCATGTAGCCCCATATCAGCACACTCCCGCCTCCATGTTTCACGGTTGGCACTGTGATAGTCCTGGCCAGGTCCACGCCAAACATGCTGGACCCCATCTGACCCAAACAAATTTATTTTGCTTTCATCTGACCAAAGAATGTGCTGCCAGTATTCATCAGGCTTCCTTTCACGTTCTGGCAAAGTTTAATCTTGCAGTTTTGTGCCGTTTTGTGAGAAATGGTTTTCTTCTTGGACGTCATCCGTAGAGGTTGACTTCATGCCATGTCCTTCACTCTGTCTGAGCAGTCACTGAAACACCAATTTCCAAAGATAATCCTTGTGCCAAGTCAGAAGAACCTGCCCGTCTGTTTCTCAATGCAAGGTTGCGTAAAAGTGAATTGCGCATACTTTCTGAATTGTACCTTCTGTTATTGGCAGTATGGGTCCTCCTGTACCTCCTAACCACTGCTGCAACTGTGTTTTGGCTTCTGTTCAGTAGACTACTGATGATCTTGTACCCTCTCCCATCTTTATGAAGTCTCCCAATCTGGATTCTTACTTGTGGTGAAAGTTGCGGTGTTCAAAGGTTATTTTATAACCTTGTTCAGGCAATTAGTCTTAATTTTAAGTCACAGGTGTAATCCTTTTTTGTATCAGTGATCACAGGTGTACTCACTTTCAGTACATTGAGGCTGTACTTTGAGGCCTGTATATTTTCAATTTAGTCTATCTAACATGTTTGTTTTTAATTACAAATAAGATCAAATGCCCTACACTTCACCCTAAAAATACTACAATTATTGTAAGATGATACAATTTTGAACCATTTAACATTTGAATGATATTACACAGGGGTTTACTCAGTTTTGTTAGTGTATATACTGTATATAACACACAAATACTAACTGTAATGTGGCTTTTTATAGTTTGACCCTGTTTCTTTTTCTCTCTCATGTGTAACCTCACATCTCCCTCTCTCCAGGTATCAGACCTAGGTTGCCAGGCTTTTGCCATTCTGTTTGATGATATTGATCACTCCATGTGTCAGGCCGACAGCGAGGCCTTCTCTTCATTTGCTCATGCTCAGGTCACTGTAACAAATGAGATCTATCGGTTCTTGGGAGAACCGCCTGTCTTCCTCTTCTGTCCAACAGGTAAGAGTGCTAAACTGTGAAATGTACACATTGTGGCAGTGTTTAATGTCCGCCTGAAACTTGATGAAGCATCTCTTTTTCTCTCTTTGTAGAGTACTGTGGTTCTCTGTGTTCTCCCAGTGTATCTAAGTCTCCCTACCTGCAGACTGTTGGAGAGGATCTGCTGCCCAACATAACAGTAATATGGACAGGTGAGACACATGCCCAAATCTATAATTGATTAATTAACTGATTAAACTAATTGTAATTTATAAAAAATAAAATCACAAACGTCTTCCTCACTACTCTGTATAGCGTGGCAGAATCTTCAAGTACAGTTTCTTGTTTTCTGTTTTTTACTAAATCGCCTGCTTCATTAGTTGACCTGAAATTTCTCAGTTAATAACAGCACACATACTGGCAAACACACAGCTCGGCATGCACACATGCAAATACATTCAGGCACAAATCCACAGAAAACCTCCTCCACAGACTAAAAAGCGATTTAGGTGCACAGCCACCTACACACATATGGAAGTACAGTAGAAACACACACGCATTATCGCCCACTCTCTTTTGGCTCATTTCTTGAAATATATTGCTTTAGCTCAAAAGATGTTCTATGGTAGTCTCTTTAAACATGTACCATGATAGTTACATTTTTTATTGGTAATGTCACATTGTGGGATACAGCTTTTATTGTTTGATTTATTTATTGAATAGGACAGTGTGCAGTTTGAAACATTAAAGATGCACTGCACCAGAGTTAGCTTGAAGCTATGCTATGCTTGTTAACATTACAGAGTAGCAAAGAAAAGCTCCCTGAACACACTAGTGTAAGAGTTTTCTTTGTTGCATTCTCATATGTTTCTTTATCTGCAAACTTTTTTGCTTCCCATTTTAACTCTGGTATTTCACAACAGGAAACATGCAGAGACAGCACCATAGTTGTTGTCGTTTGTTGATTTCATGTGTGCTAGAGTGTGGGAAACACCTGCCCTGGTTTGAATCAGGAAAACAGGAGTACTTTCAAACAGCTGAACAGAGGGAGGTCACCGACGACTGCATGCAAAATGTGCAAGAAAGCTGTTCAAGAAGTTATGTGTCATGAACATGTGGGCATCTTGTGACTCCTGACTGTCTGTTTAGTCAGAGAAAACATTTTTCTCCTGCATCACTCACAGTTTACGTAGTTATGTTGTGCTCTCAAAGCATGAGTACTTCATGATTATCAGACATCCATCTACATATTTACAGCAACAAAACTTAATATTTTGAGGGATTCAATGCAGTGGTCTGGAGGAGACAAACATACACCCATTTTTATAAAGTCTCAGTGAATCTTAGTATATGAACCAAAAGAGGTAAACACTCCAAAGTTCATATACTCCTACTGCTCCAACATGCCTAATTTGAATGTGCCCTACATTGCCAGACAGGGAGACTTGTACACTTCATTTTTCTGCTGTCTCCCTCTTATTTGGATGTGCTTCCCTCTGGTAAAGCTTGTTTCTCAAACCTTTATGCTGCCACTTGTCGACTTTTCCCTTCACTCTGGGCTCCACAGGCAGTAAGGTCATCTCCAGGAAGCTGTCTGTGGACTGCCTAGCTGAGGTGGAGTCTGTCCTCCAAAGGCCTCCAATCATCTGGGACAACTTGCACGCCAATGACTACGACTCCAGGCGTCTCTTCCTGGGTCCTTTCAAAGGCCGAGAGCCTCAGCTGAAGAGCCACCTGAGGGGCCTGCTGCTCAACCCCAACTGCGAGTTTGAAGCCAACTACATCCCACTGCATACACTGGGAAGCTGGAACAGAGCTGGAAAAGAGGAGAAGAAAGGTAAGAGGATCAGTGGGGGGAAGGCAAATGGAAGGAGGAAGTAGCAGTAATGAGCCAGGAGATGCCCCGAGTTAATAAACTAAAATTGGCTCTGCCAGAGTTGAGCCTTGTATAGTTAGTCCCAGTGCTTCTGGGAGAAATGTTAAATAAGCTTGTGTTGCTTGGCAACTTGCACGATTTCAACCACCAGGCACAATTTTAGTCTAATATTACTTAACTAATTAATTATCTTGTTGGAATTAAAGTGGCATCTCTTGTCCTAGGCAAAGTTGTATGTGTATGTATGTGTAATAGCCCTTTCTTTACCTTAATTTACTGTTTGGTTAGTATTCATTGCATTTCATTTACTGTGACAGTAAAATACACAAGAATCCAGCCAGAGAGAGTGATAGGAAAAAAGGGAAGTAAGATGGGAAAATGTAGGAAGAGAAAACCACTGTAGTGTGTGACGTTGTTCTGAAGAGCGAGCAGGGAGGAGAGGTGGCGGTGGAGGAATAATTGTGTGGTGTGATGATGGAAGAAATGAGAAGAAGAGGAAGGACCTCTGAGGAGGAGAAACAAGGCTGGAGGAGAAATGGGCATTGAGGGAGGGGATGAGAAAAGAGATGAAGGGCAGGCCTGTGATGTGGATGGAAACGCAAGAGGAATTTTAATGATTACATGAGAAGGAGGGGGATGGGGTGTTTGTAGTCTGTGAGGCAATTACTGGATTCACTCTTTTTGTGTGAGAGGGGTCTAACTTTTTGATTTCTATTGCAGTCCAGATTGAAATAATCTAAAAAAAACTTTGTCTTCCTCTGGATGTGAATGAGGTGTAAGACTGTTATTATGTTTAACATTTAAGCATAGAGATAACGTTGATCATTTTTAACATTTGACACTTCAGAACAGCCTTTGTTGATGTATAGTAACTTATATACAGTATCTGGGCTCATTTTGTTGTTTGGTGCTGTATTTCTTTATTCCCACAGATCACTTTCCAAACAGAGACATGACATAATATTCCAGTACAGCAGCAAAAAATGTAATGTAAAACAGCAATTGTAGATGTAAAGTTTTCGTTTTAGCCCTGTAGGAACAAGGAATAATATATACTCTTTCAGTTGCTTCAAAAGACAAGAAAACACATGTTGTTGTTTGTGCTCTAGATGAGGAGTGTGAGTACTGTCCTGATAGAGCTCTGTCTGTTGCACTACACGACTGGATGGAAGAACTCAACCAACCACTACAAGCAGGTAAATAAATAATAACAGTATGATTTGGTGCTGTGCTTGTGCTTATATGTGTGTTTCAGTGCTAACCTGCTTTGTTATATTAATGAGCTGTGATTGGATCATTGAAATTGATTCAAACCTGAACTGCCTTTTTTTCAGTGCACTGTTGAGTCCAAACTGAAAATGTGAAGGTTGCTTGTCAATAAAAAAAAACAATGCTATTTCCTCATCACAGGTCGACAGAGTGCACGAGCAGATCAGCGCACTTCTGCCCCAACATCACGCTGCAAAACCCCTGACAGATCTGACTGCCCTTCCACCTTTAGAGGGAACTCTACTGTGGCCAAACTCCCTGTCTTCCCCCTCAACTCCAGCTCACCCCCTCCCTCACCCACTAAGGTCAAAGGGGAGAGGGAGGGACGAGAGGGGGAGAAGAAGAGGCCAAACCAGCCCTCTCAACCCAACCACTCAGCTCCGGGATCCAGACCTGGAGCACCCTCAGGTGTAGGCCGGGGACAGAAGGCCCAGGGTCGGGGGCAAAGTGGTGGTAAGGGCCAACTAAGCGAGTCCCAGGTGCGGCTGCTGGTTGGTCTTCATTATCTGCCTCACGAGCATGGCCCGTCAGCCCAGAAACTGCTGCAGGATCTGACCTGGTTGAAAACAAACTGCCACGTGGTCAGCGCTAATAGCAAGAAGGCCCTGCCTCAGAAGGTCAGAGAGTGTTTGATGTGGCTTTCTTTTTGATGAAATTTGAATTTGACCTTTTCGTTACCAATAGAAAGTAAAAAACTGAACTGTCACTGATGATTACATCAACCTCTACAGCCTAGAGAGTGGTGTATGTGAGAGCTTTGTACACACCATAGCAGCTATGACCTTGTTGTGTACATGTATCTATATCCCCAGGTTGATGAGTGGCGTGGCCGTGCCTCCAGGTTCCTGTCCCTCTGTGAAGACATAGCGCAGCTCCACTGCAGCGTGGTGGGTGGTGCCAACAGGGCAGTGCTCTATGACCTTTACCCTTATGTGTGGGACCTGAGGAACACGGCGCTAGTGGCAAAGGCTTTCATATGCTGGCTCGGTGAGGACAGAGAGATGGAAGCAGGAAATACAGGAATACACTTTGTCAAAATGTGTTGTTCTGTATTGTTCTGTATTCTGTATTGTGTAGAAATACCATAGACTGTAAAAAATATATAAAAAATTTTTTTGCTTAGGAAGGTTCCTAACTGAGTGAAATGACTCGGAAGTATCTAAGTGGCAGCCATGATAAGAGCTGGTCGAAATTCTCTAACTGCCAAGGAAAGGTGAATTCTCCTTCACATTTTGCCTTGACCTCGTGACGTTTTCCATCGAGGTTAAGGAAAAGTGGTTAGGAGAAGACAATAGGAGGGACTTTTCAACCGCAGCCCTCGGGTGCATCGATGTATAAAGAGTATATAAAGTGTATAAAGAGTTCTCTTTATACATCCATGCTCGAGTATAGCGATTTGGCCGTCGCCATGTTTGATTTTTGGAGCCAGAAGTGACCATATTTGGACGAGAGGGTGGCGCTGACCATAGCGCAAGCTGCTAGCTTGGTTAGCACGATGCATTTACAAGCCATGGTTAACAGAGATAATGCTAATGCTAATCTTTGGTAGGGAAAAACAGGCCTAAAACCGTTAAAACAAAATGTACTCACCGGAAAAACTGATCATCCGACTCATTGATGGGTCTTTTATAACAACCAAACGCTGAGCAAGACTTTTTTTAGGCGACAACAATGTTGCAATTAACTTAAGTGAATTGAAAACACACTGTGACATAGCAGCAGCTACGCCCATACGCAATGGTTACGTTACGTAAGCACGTCGCCACCACGGCGATAACGACGCCACGGCGGCGACTTGTCAATCACAACGTAGCCACGCCCTAAAGCATACCCCGCTTTATCGTGTATTTTACTCTAAATGGGACCATAATTTTCAAAATGAACACTATGCTGCATTGAAGAAGACTTGAAACTAGCAATTGAGACCATAAAGTCATCAGGAAACAGTTTACTGAGGTAATAAATTAAGTGAGAAGTTGGGTCATTTTCACATAGACTTCCATACAATCGGACTTCTTTTTGCAGCCAGTGGAGTCGCCCTCTGCTGGCCATTAGAAAGAATGCAGGTTTTTGGCACTTCCGCATTGGCTTCATTTTTCAGCCCCGGAGGTTGCCGCTTGAGAAATACTTAGTATAGTATAGTGTAGTATAGTATAGTGTAGTGTAGGATAGTATAGTGTAGTATAGTATAATATAGTACAGGATAATTTAGTATTGCAATTTTTAGTATAGTATATTATCGTATAGTATAGTATAGTAGTCTGTGGTATAGTAGTGTATAGTAGTGTATAGTAAAGAATTGTAAAGAATAGTATAGTATAATACAGTGTAGTATAGTATTGTTTATTGTTTTGTTTATTGTTTATTGTTTTATTAGGATCCCTATTAGCTGCCAATTTAGTATATATAGTATAGTTTAGTATAGTATAGTATAGTATAATTTAGTATTGTAATTTATTGTAGTGTTGTATAGTTTAGTATAGTATATTGTAGTATATTGTAGTATAGTATAGTATATTAAAGATATTCTTGCGTCAGAAAGAGGACAAAGGATATTTAAAAAGGTTCTGTAGATTATTATGGAGTTACTGTCTCATTTTAATGACGCTGTCTCTTTCCTTACTCTCCACACCACCCACTCATCATCAGAGGGACGTGTGTTGAGTGACAGCTCCACACTGGGCTCTTGGAAGAATTGCTTTCATTGTGAGTAGGCATGACCTTTTGACTCTTTGTCTTCCTGTCTATGAAATAACTAACTACAAGCAGCCACTGCTGTGCAAATTGTTTCTATCAAAAGTAAATTCAGTCTGAAAAATTGCCACCTAACATTCAGTCATTTTTCTCAGTCCTAGCTCAATAAAGCACAGCTGAGAATGGTGCAATGAGGACTGAAACACCAGTTATGCTTCAAATATTTATGGCACCAGCATAACGACTGAAAAGTAAATTAATTTCTGCCAACATCTCTTGAGAAGCTGAAATGCTGTAAAACACTGAACTTTTTTGCTGGCATTAATATTTAACGCTGGTTAAAATGTGCTGGACCATTTCCATCTGCACTGACAACTTTCCTGGAATTTCATTGGCCCTAACTTCATGATGTCACCAGACTCACATATGATTCTTGTTTGTGGTAGGGTGTGGGAAGACCACAGGGGCAGACCTACTGGGAGTGGAGTCAGAGCCATGGGTGTTCAAGGGGGGCGTGTCTGGGGAGGTGCAGGTAGGGTGTGCTTCATTATATTATGTGACTTTATGTGTAATCTTTTCATAACCGACACTTATGTGCATGTATGTGTTTTGTGCGTGTGTTGTGCATGTGTTGTATGTAGATGCTTCTCCCAATAGGCAGCAGCAGTGAACTCTTCACTCACCCTCCTCCTCTCTTCCCTACCTCGCGTCTCTACAACATCAGGCCCTATCACAGCAAGGACAAGGTAGGAGAAGTCACACCCACGCACATTGTGTTTCTAACATTATGCAAGCGTTCCCACTAGTCACAGAATTCTGGAAATGTGAACAGTTACCTAGTGAAGTCTGGAATATGTGTGTATTTTATAAAGAAGTCACTTTAAGTTTTTACTTGCACATCATATACAATCACTCCATCAACTGCAAATCTGTGGTTTAGCTGCCGTGCAAACCACAATGTAAAGAAAAATGTAGAAAAACGAGCTGGAAGCAAAGCAGGAGGGAAGAGAGTTTTACAGTAAGGTCATGGAGATGCTCTGACTTAGAGATGGAAAGTCATGTAAAATTTATAGAATTTTCAATGAGTGCTACAGAACGAAACATACATTGAGATATGTTGCGAAACTAAGGAAAGAGGTTTTTTTTTTTTTTTTTTTTTTGGAGGATCTTGGTTGTTAAGTCACCAGTTTATTTTTAGTTAATCACTGGGAAAAATCACGTGTGTGGAGGGAAACACATGGCCTAGTAGAGTGGGACACGAAATCACAGCTACCTCTCAACATGGTAAGAATTTTTGAATTATTTTTTGCATCTTTTGTGTTTGTGAAGGTGGAATTGTATCGGATGGTGCGCCAACTTCACCTGAGGACTCAGGGTGGCCAAGAGTCCACTGCTGCTCATCCAGATGTCATAGGAGACAGGTGTGTGTGTGTTTGAGAGTGAGAAAAGCAAAGAGGCGATAGAGTAACCTTCTGGACCTCAAGAGATTCCACAATGAACTTCTATCATGTTCAAATGTATGTATATTTCTCTTTTTACATGTATCTTTTCATTCTGCTAGATGTCTCGGACCATGCCTGGCATTGTGCCCTGAGTACAGCTTCATCCTGGAGGATGAGCTGGGTGTGTGTGGCTGTGTATTGGGCATCTTGGATGTTCGATCTTTTGCTAAGCGTTGTCAGGCCAGCTGGCTGCCTGCCATGAGGGATAAATACCCACCCAAAGGGGGCAACGCACACTCCAACACACAAGTAAGTAAACATGTGCATGTTATGGAGTAGAAGAAGTCAGTTAAACAAACATTCTGTCATGCTGAAGAGAACAGAAATGTAACCTTGTTACACACAGACAGACGCAACCTTGAGACACGAAAGTTTGTGGACACACAACACACAGACTCATACACACAAATGTAGCAGATCAGTACCTGCAGTCACACCATCTGGATCACTCTGGGATGGATAAATACCCACTGGGAAGTGGTAGGCACACACAGGTAAACAAAGCAAAAAGCAAATCACACACACACACACACACACACACACACACACACACACACACACACATACACACACACACACACACACACACACACACACACACACACACACATACACACACACACACACACACACACACACACACACATACACACACACACAGACAGACACAGGCAGGGACAGTCAGCCTGTGACATCTGTGGAGGATTTAGCTTCCTCTTCACTGCCCACTCTGTGCGTCACGGCACGCATCAACAGTCCCTCTCTGGATGACTAGCATTGACACCACAGTCACAGGTGTATGATGGTAGAAAAATCCAATTTACTGTTAATCTACTTCAAATTGGCCAAATAAAAAGTTGGAAAGGGTTTGATTATCTATTCCTGCTTTATTGCACATAATAACATAACACTAGTACCACCCTGCATTAGATAGATGACTCTGCCTTAATATGTATTTTATAACCTGAAAGCTCACTAGCTAGAGAAAAACATCACTTTTATGATGATGAAGTCAGCTATTTCCTTGCCAGAAAAATAAATGCTTGCTAACAGCTGCCCAGACAGGAAGCTCATTAGAAGAAACATGGAGGTCTATCTATAAAATAAAAGCTGCTGATACAGTGGAGACACTGCTCATATTACAAGGCAATAAATGTTTACTCAAAAAGCATTTGAGAAAAAATATGAATTCACCCCGCCACAAAAATACACTGTCTGTTTCTTTGTCATAGCTGGGTAACTTGAAGGTACACTGGTCTACAGTCAGTCAAATTCGGCTTATTAGGGACATCTAGTGGTAGCTGTAGGCAACTGCAACAACTTACTGTAGGAGTCACAACCATTTAAGATACATATGACACAGTTAACTTTCAGGATCTGTGCCTCATCAGCAAAACATTGTGAGAATGTCCTCGTTTCTCTGCTTCCCTTCTGTGTAGGACCTGATCCAGTTGATGGAGGAGGACCAGGGAGAGTACCCAGACTCGCTGCTCTATCACTTCCCCTCCCAGCTGCGACTGGATGCCCTGCCTGAGCTGGTGGACATCAGCGTCAGCCGCACCCTGCTCACCGCCCTCCTCACTGCACTCAAGGCCAACGGTAAGGGCGGAGTGTTGAGTGTGTCAGAAAAATGAAAATATTTATTTGCCTGTCTGTGCAGGAGTTGATATTAATCCTGAATGTTGAAATCTACATTTGTTCAACTTTTAATGGCTGTGTGTATGACTGTGTATGTGTGTGTGTGTGTGTGTGTGTGTGTAGGTTCTCAGGGTGTGTTCTGCGAGGTGCAGCCCACAGACCGTCAGAGGCTGGAGTTCTTGACGAAACTGGGCTTCCTTGAGATCCTCAGAGGGGAAGCCAGGAGCAGAGAGGGCGTGGTGCTCGGGAGGCTGCTCTGAACACGAACACATACACATGCTCATATGCACACACACAGTCACACACAGACACCCAAATACTCACACACATATACACACCATCAGAAACATGTCAGGACACTTGCATCCCTACAGTAGATACACAGAGGCACTTACACAACAACACTACGTACACTAAAAGATGTTAAAAACACAGTATGTAGAGTACAGCGTAGCGACAGCTAAGCTTTGCAAAGAGGCGGGATCTGTATTTTCTTCGTCAAGAGAGAAACCTTTAAGGGACAATCCTGGATTCCTTTGAGTCTGTGTGGCAGTAATGAGGATGAACCCAGAGATTTCTGGAGGATTTACAAAATATAAAATAAGCTTTGAGTTGAAACCTTCAGCAGAGCTGTGCTAATCTTTTCCGGATTCCCGCCCTGGTTGAGGATTACAAGGGTTAGTCAAATTTCAAGGAAGTCAACAACAGCGTAGATTGAGATGGGAGCAGAGTGCTTGATGACAGCAGCTAGAGAGTTTTTGACATTCACACACATGTGCTTTAGCTATAAACAGCTATAAACAGAATAGCTATACACATGTGCAAAAGGTGTGTAATAACTTAGACCATCTTCATCATCATTAAATGATCAGTTGAAAAATTGAAAATGTATTAGACTACTTATGGGTGTAGAATTAAAAAAGAGGGCCTTGAAAACCTATTTTCTCAATCAGCTTCTTATTACAAGTGATGGGATCTTACATCAATACAACATTTTCTGCCAAAGTTACAACAGCTTTGGTCATTTTTCATGGGCTTTTGCTGTATTATTGTTCTTGTTTGTGCTCTGTTCACTGGTTAGAAGTGAGCAGGACCCTGTTGGAAAAGGTAACATCACACATTGCTGTGCAATCAATCAGGATTTAGCAATATTTCAATCAATATCTGGCAGTTGTTGGATGTTTTGGCCACCGTCAATCAAATATGATCAAACTACATGCTCTACAGCAGTCCTAATGAGGCAAATAAGCTCAGTGAGTGTTAAACTCTAATCTTTACATTAAGTGTAATAGCGAAATACTTTCAATTTGAAACCATGTTTTCAGGAGCTTTAAAGCTGCTTATGAGAATTAACAGTCCAGGACATGAGGCTTGTTTATGTGTATTACAGGAAGCAGCAGAGTCGCTGATATTGAAATGACCATGTGGAGTTTCTGACCATTAGTAATGTTTTTACAAGTGGGTCCATGTTTTGTTTGTATCGCTCACGCAGGCGGTGTGATTTATATCCTGCCAATGGTTTCACACTATTCTTTTGATTGACAAGTGGTGGCGGTAATGTGCCAACAAACATGGCAATACTCCAACAAAGGCAGTGAAGAAGACTGCTAGCTAGCAAACTTGGGTGTAAAGAATGCATGATTTAAAGTACTGTATTAAAAAAAATATTTTGCAAATTTAGAAATATTTTCTAAGTAGGGAAATGCATTCAATATGTTTGTTAGACCAAGATCAAGGATACATACATACTTCAACCATCTGCCCTGCTGAAGTGTCCTTAAATAGGGCACTAAACCCTAAACGATCCTCAGAGCTGATGCTCCTAGTTGACCTTTACTCCTGACCTACCTGGACGGAGTAAGATCTTAACTTTTCTGTTTGGGTTGACATAAAACAATCCCCTGCTCACCAACGCCACAACTAAACTGCTGTTAAACTGTTGATCTTGTGCTCTGCTCCCACAGCTTTATTCATGAACAGTGATTTTTGCTTTCTTAAAAAGATAGGATGTTATTTTCTAGCTCCTGTCCTGTTGATTCAGTAGAGTCTGCTAACAGTAGGCCAGACCCAGGCACGGCGTCACTGTTTACACTTGCTTAGTTTAGATGAATGTTTACATGCATGAAGAAAAATACATTGTGTGGCTGTTCACAAAGTAGGATTACATGTATACTGACATTGACATAAACATATAATTATAATTTCAATGAAATGCTCCAACATGGCAACATTAACAAAGATATTTTTATTGGAATTTTTTCCAGCCATTATAGCTGTTAAGTCTTAGGAGAAAACATAAAAACAAAATGCAAGTGCATGCATGCTAAAATTCATTAGAAACAGCAAAAATCATCAAGTTGTTCAGATTTCTGTGAATAAAAAACAATCATGCTGACACATATGTTGCATAAAACACACATACACACATACAGACACACTTACACACACTTATCTGAAGTTTACACTGGGTTTAATTGGATATAATAAATACCTCTCCCTCATTTCACATCATTTACAGCTTACAGTTGTTAGATACTGTAAACATCACCAGTGTGTGTGTGTGTGTCAGTATGTGTGTGTATACTTTGTACTTGGTGTATGTGTGTGTGTCTGTGCGTGTCTGTCCAAAATACCATTTAAGACAGCTTTGTCAGTCTGCCTTCATTCTGAAACATATTGAACACATACATACAAGTAAGCATTCACATATAAACACATGCGCACACACCTAGAAACATACAACACACACACATACACACACACACAGTCATGCTAAAAGAAGCACAACAGCACTCACAATCAAATCTTCAACTGAAAGTACGTAGAACTACGAATGTTCATTTTTTTGTAATGCAGCTTAAAAAAAAAGACACAACTACTGTTTGTGCAACTATCTATATTTATACTTTTGTTCTTTTTTTATAATTATGCTCTATCAATCACAGACTGAAAGGCACTTTTGTATGTTTCATCTTATTACTAACCTCATCACCATTGTCTGTGAGGAAGTTCATGATAAGATGATAATCTCGTCCCAGAACTGAAAATCTTGTAGGCAAAAAATCCTAAAAGCAATGAGATAGAAATGCATGATGTAAAGAAATGTTTTAGAAAAGATGTCATTGTTTGTGGCAGAATGTCTTGTATTGGAAAAAAAAATCCTTTTTAAATTTTTTTAATCTCATACTACAGTTTACGGTGTGCACATTTAAAAATGTGTGTGTGAATGTTGGCATGTGTGTGTTTGGGAATAGAGATGGTAAATATACATAAAAATAATCTACACAGGCAACGTGAAGCACTGTGAAAAAAAGTCTGATTAAAGAACCACATCTAAATACTTCACTTTTTCCATATAAGATCATTTAAAAATAACAATAACAATAATTCAAACAGTTGCCTTTAACCTCCTGGCCTAAGCAGCTGACCACTCCGTCCATTTCAGAAACACATTACCTGTCGTCTGTGTGTTCTCATTGTCTCACTGTCTGCCTGCACTGAGGTATATGTACAGTATGTTTTTACAGTGGAGTGCTTTATGTAGTAAGTCCATACAGGGTATCGGAGGGGTGAAAAAATAATTACTGTAGAATTCAGTCTGTGTTTTTATTGACAATAACAGTAAAACTGTCATTTTAACAAGTGATTTTATTGAACTGACTTGATTTCATGCCTATTAAAAGAAGTTTTCTTTCCCTTTAACTTGGCTACTTCCTTGTTTTTTTATGTGTCAGGGTAAGAAATGGTGAGTGCCAGTGATTAATTAAAAGCTTGGAAACTGGTGAAAGGGACAGAAACACAATCACGCAGATGGTAAAAACTTTCTTGAAACATGTACACATTTAATAGAAAAGTTTGGGTTACAATAATAAAGAGGTGCAGATCACAACTTTGTGATACTCCATAAACATTTTATTGCTCAATATACATACATAGTAGATACAATAAGAAACAAAGGCTTCCTCAAAGTGTTGAATCTCCTTTTTAGAGTCACTGGTAGAGCTATAGTGAAATGGCAGTGTAACGTATATTATAATAATGTGTATATGTATATATTCCCATTCAACTCAGCACTTTGAAGTACTGATACAGTACTGTGTGTGTGTGTGTGTGTGTGTGTGTGTGTGTCCTGGCGCTACACATCAGTGCTCTCTCTTTCTGTGGTGCTCCCAGCTTCCCATTGGCTGCGTGAGCGCAGGTTGTGTTCCGGGGCCATGACTTGACCAATAGGGATGCGGTACGCCGCTAAACTGCCAGTCAGCAGCAACATCAGTGTGGCTATCAGTGTAGCTGCCCAACTGCATGCTGGGAGACCCACCTAGGGAGTGAGAAAGAGAGAGTGTGTGTGTTTAATTATGTACAAGATTGGGTGGAGTGAGTAAAAAGGTTTGTTAAGTGTTAAATAGCTGTATGTCTACCATCAGTCAAAATTCAAATAAATCATACACAAGTAAATGCAAACAGTATTGGGGAAATAAACCTATGATAGCACCTGTTTATCTAACAGTGCTTTCTTTTTGGCGCTAGTCAATTAGGTCAAGAATCAACAAAAAGAAAAAAAAATGGACTAGATCTCTTCACTGAGGAGTGCCAGCTCTATGATACAACAGCTTTTCATGTAAAATTGCTGCTTCATTGAACTGAATATTGTGTTAAAAAAACTGGTTGAAAATCCAGCTTCAAAATCTCTACATTCCAAAATTAATGTCACTACCAGCAGTTCAACTTGACATTGCTGTTAGGTGTGAAAGAAAATCTGAAACACACATAAAATCACCCCATAGGCTTAAAAATCTCTGTGTTGCAGCTTCATACATGGCTTGGGGTGTGTGTACTTACAGTTCCCAGCAGATTGCTCAGAGCAATGTCACCATATGCGGAGAGGAAGGCTGTGGTGGAGAAGAGAAGAGATTTGGAGCTAAATATATCCTCACACACACTCTGTATCTTTCTACAGGTTGCTGACATATATACAGTGGCAGGAGCAGAGGTTGACTGCAGTTGCTCCTGATAGTAGACAAGCTGGAATCTCTAATTAAGGCCAATTTACCAAATGGGAACAGATTATCTCTCTGCCAAACCGGTCAGTACTAATGGCCAGCTGGGTGCTCCAGCTGCAATTTCAGATTTAATTGTGTGCATGATTTTGTCAGTTTGTCTGTATTCGTGAAAGTGAGACAGGGCAGCTGGATCTAAATGGATTAATTAAATTAAGCTTTGATCTGACAAAATGATTCTTAACCTTTCAATGCAATTAAGGCCATTCAGCAAAGAGAAATGTAGAGACACTGTAAAAGGATGTAAAGGAGATGGTTTAGATAAAGACAGAGGGAAGGAGATGAAATCAATTTAAATAAGTTAAGAAAGATAAAGGAGGGAGTGGAGTGAAAGCTATTGGGAGTGAACTGGGTGCAGTGAAGGGGAAATATGTATGGAAACAAAGTGCCTGCACAGTATAAAAGCAGACTGAATAAGCTATATAGTATGATGTATTTACCTACTCATCATTTTTAGAAGCACAGCTGAGTTTAACCAAAGCATATCTGCTGACTGTTTTTGGTCATAGTGCCCACATGCCTCCACATTTCTGCATTATGGAGCATGTAATTGATTCAGCAGGAGGATGAGTTCATGATTTACTGAGAGGAGCAGTGATGCGGTAAGTGACCAAGTGATGTCTCACAACTTGATACCTTTCAAACACAAGCAGGTGGAATTTATGACAATGTCATTGTCCCATAGAAACAGTTTTAGTTCTACTATCTAGTTCATGTCTGATAAAGGCTCCTAGGACAGAGAGTCTTATAAAATGGTTCAGTTAGAACTGACACTGGAGAGCACTGGAGACTGACAGTTAGTGATTCTCCAGTCTTTTTATGTGTCTCTGAGAAATAAGTGTTTATAGATCAAAGAGTATGTAGCTGAACAGTTTGATATAAGTTTCTTTGGTTTCAAAATTGACAACAGACATTGCAGCCAGTGTAGTCCCAAGATGAGGTCAGGAAAAGTGTGAAAAATACATAAAATGTAAAAGAACTCAGGGTATTTAGATTTTAAAAAATATAACAAGTTAAAAATCACATGGTAAAAATTTCAGTGTAAGTGCTAAAGCTAAATGCTCCGGTTGAAGCACTTTAAAGAGATGTGGATTTGAGTATTCCTTGAAAAACTTGTCACTGTCACTGAGAATTGAATTGAAACAATTCAGCACTATGGACAGAGACAATGAGAAAGACAGCATATGAATGTTTCAGCACCATGGACAGAGCATGCTGAAGCAGCTTGTTTGTTTCTGTCGCCCTCCAGTGGCTGAGGTCAGTAATGAAAAGAATAATGACAATATCAATATCTTAATATTCCTGCAAAATACAAGTAAGGTTAACCAGTCTACAGCTGAATGTTTCGCAAAATCATATTAATTTGGTTCTTGTTCTTGCCAAAAACTATAAAAGGTATTAAAAGTTGAGTTAAAGCAAGACAGTTGCACAGATTTAGCTTGTAGTTGCAGGGCTTCAAAAAGGAGTGGGTTGAACCATGGATCTTCATTATTCTCTTTAAAAAAAATCTGATTTGTGAAAACTGTATGATTTATCATTAAGTAATAACACAAATTCTCAGTGAGTCACAGGAATGATGTATGATACATGTAGTGCAAACATTTTGGGAAAGGGATGTGTGTTTGTGTCTCACCACTGGCGATGGCAAAGAGGTGAGTCCTCCAGCTGAAGGTGAAGAAGAGTCCTCCAACAGCCATGCAGCCCAGAGCTCCATTAAACCCTGACAGACCTGAGTACAGAGAGGCATGACGCACTGCCATGGATAAACCTACACACACACACACACACACACACACAAACACAGATCATACTTATGTCTTATTGAATCTGCAGTACTAAAAGAATCCATGTGATGGTGCTAGACACATACTGTTGTTGCCTTCAGTTCATTTAATTTGTGGGTTACCTAATAAGGAAATGTTGTCTTGTATTTCTGATTTGTCCAAGTCGGAAAAGATCATCTGTGTTCAGCTGTCAGTCAGTCATGTGATGATGGGATGATGGTGAGTAAGGGGAAGTGCTGACAAAGAACTGCTCTGTCTCCAGTGAGCTGGAGTTACACTACGACAAATGGTTTTACCTTCTCAAGTCTTTTACTGTAAATAGACTGTACGTGCAATGAGACGAGGAGACAAGAGAGAGAGTGAAAGCTCTGGAAGAAATCCATCCCAGATGACTATTAACCTCTGAGGATACTTTTGACTCACTTCATTGTCACATTATCCCCTCTTCATTTGCATTTGTATCACTTAATATTCATTTTCACATTATATGAAACATGTAAATTGACATTTTAACACAGCCTTGTGATTTCACAACACCAATATCAACATACTTTTTTGAGACAGATTTTTATCCCTGATTCAACCTCTGAGGTACTGCTGCAGAGTATTGATGTGGTAGGTGGATGAACACCAGGTCAATGTCTCACCACTGACTCACATCCATATTAAGCAGGCACCTCACTCTGACGCTGAAGCCATACACAGACTGCACAGGGGGCATATTGACAAAGGTAAATCTCAGCGAGGCCAAAGGCATTGCCAGCTTCAGCAGCAGCTGCACCATGTCTTTCTACCCACACGTGAGTGAGAATAACAATAGAATCACAGTGACATCAGAAAGAGTAGGGTCACTGATTTCAGCTGCAAAGGCCAGCAAGCTCCATGCAGAATAAGGAAACAAAATGCTTTTAATGACGTTAAAATATTTAAAATCATCAAATAGGTTTAGTTTTTGTATATACAGTATAAGAAATTGCAAAAATCAAATGAACTATGTCTTATTCTGGGTTTTTAAACCCCAAAAGTCACTCATGGATATTCCTATTTTGAAGGACTAACATTGTGAGAGAAGTTAGTAAAAAGTATCTCCTTCATCCTCACCTCCAGAGAGACTGAAGAGACAATTCAAGGATGTAGCTGAGCTGAAATGATGGAGCTCTTGACTTTCTGTTTATTTCAGATTTATTTCTGCTACATTATGTCTCATTGTGATGCTGGTAATATATTTATTTTTACTGGCCACACTAGTGATATGGCTCTTGGGGTGATGATGTCAGTCTGTCTGTCTTTCAGTTGGTTGGTCCACCACATTGGTCCAGACTGAGATATCTCAACAACTACTGGATAAACAGCTATGAAATTAGATACACATGGTGCCCAGAGGGTGAATGCTACTGACTCTGATTTCCTATAGCGCCACCAACAGGTTAAAGTTGTCACTTATTCAGTGAAATATCTCAACATCTGCTGGATGGATTGGCACAAAATGTAACATAAACTGTTGCCAGAGGATGAATCCTCTGACTTTTCCTCTTGCCCCACCATGAAATTCATAACTAATTGCTGGATTGCCATGAAATTAGGCACAATATTCATGTTGCTCTTAGGAGGAATTGTAATAACTTCAGCAACAGTTTTAACTTTTAATTTAGCACCATCATAAGGTCAAAAATATAATTTGATTGATTGATTGATTGACTGATTGATTGATTTTGATTGATTGAACAAATAGATGCAACACTAATGACATTCTCATCAGCCTCTGTTGTAATTTGAGTTTAATGCTAATTAGCAAATGTTAGCATGGTAACACACTAAGACGCTGAACATTATACCTGCTAAACTGCTGCCACATCAAAATGTCATTGTGAGCTTGTTAGCATGAAAATGTTAGCATTAATCCATTAGCATTAATTGGTCAAATACAACACCACCACCGCCTACAGCCTTATAAATTATGCTGCACACCAAGCCAGAAGGGACAATGCTGCATCTCTCTCTCTCTCTCTCTCTCACTCTGTGTGTGTGTGTGTGTCTGTGTGTGTGTGTGTAAGCAGAGGCCATCAGTCCTGTTGCCCCACCCAGTTAATATTCTGCTGCTACTGTTCAGCTCTGAAAGGAAAGAGCTTTAAAATACTTACTGTCTGTTTCTTTGATATATACAGGACTTATATTTGTGGGAGCATAAACCCTGCAGCAGAAATGTTGTATTTTTTACCTTCCTCAGTCACAGTAATATCATAAAAAATTACTGAATGCTGTCTGACTGTGCAGAAGAGTGACCCTCAAACCATCCATTTGCTTTAGGCCATATATTATTTACACACACATGCACAAGGCTGAATGTGCCCCCGTTTGCATTGTCATACGACAACTTTGGTAATTGTCACATTTTAGTCAGAAGAAGCCTTTTCAAACCTAATTAAAACTCTAAAATGAATAATAGCCAAGCTGAACAAATGACTAAAATAACATATAAATATTCATACAAATACTATTGTTTGCTGTGTTAATTTTTAACCTTAGCCGTTGCTGCAGCTGCTAAACCCTGCATCATTCCTGTATTAATACTGCAGGATTTTCCAAAGAATTCATCTGCAGTAACTGTAAATTTTGGAAGCTCTTCTGCAGATAAATGACCCTCAGGCTGTGCTGTGATTGATTTCCTTATTATCAGCCTCTGTGAGCTGCAGTTTAGCAGTCTGGTCCTGAAGCAGACTGACCACACCCCAGTGCTGCCTCCTCACTCTGCGTGTGTTTTCTGGGCTACTCTGCCATCCGCTCCCTCTTCACCACTATCTGTGTTTGTTTTTTCTCTTTCACAGCTACCCTCTTCGCTCTTCTGTAGTTGGTCTTTAAACTCTCCGACTCCCTCCCTAATCATCTTGTCTTTTCCTAATTCCTCACTTCATTATCTATCTCTCCATCCTCCATGTTCCTGCTGTTTCATTCCCACCATTTCCCTTTTGTTTCTCTCACGCAGTGCTTCCCCTCCTTCCTTCCTTGCTTCCTTCATCACACCCCTCTGCTCCACTCGATCCCTCCCCATATAAGGGTGTCATTAAAGTCTAATGGCAATGTGGAAGGGAGGCCCCAGAGGATACTCAAATTTTTACTCTTTTTCTACAATGTGTGTGTGTGTGTGCGTGTAACTCTCAGTGTGATGTTGCCTATGCTAATAGAATGAGTCAGAGAGTTCTTATCATATCAAACCCAGTATCTCCTCTCCTCTCCTCTCCTCTCCTCTCCTCTCCTCTCCTCTCCTCTCCTCTCCTCTCCTCTCCTCTCCTCTCCTCTCCTCCGGTCGTTGCCTGCATCAAATCACAGTGACTGGTTGCAGACTAAATGGAGGACAGTGTAATAGGTTGGAATGAACAACTGAAATGAACTGTGCATAATGCCTTGTTTTGCAGTGTTAGAGGATAATGGCTAACTTTTCTTTGAGGGCTTTGCTCTTCATTCAGCGGATGGATCCATCATTCTGTCCTTTGATGCCTTCAGGGTGATAAGTGATGCTTCTCTGTATTTGGGCTCATTTGTCAACACTGTCCAGATATCAGCAGCATGAGCTGTAGAGGGAAGTATTTGTTGCTGTCTGTGTTGCATTTAAGTATTGTTCTACTTTGTATGTGTGTGATTACTCTCTACTTCTACCAAGATTTTTCTTACTAGGAGACTTATTTCAGATGTCGTTTAGGCCTGTTTCATTGTGAGTTCTTCTAATGCTTGTAATGGTGTGTGTTAAGCATTTTAAGTTTGTGTTTTATCCACCAAGGATTACCCTCAAGTTAATTAATTTATTTGCTCTTTTTAGAAGTAAATCCTCGCTGTATAAAACCTCTATTTGACCTTCATTACATTAATGAGGTCGTTCAGTAGCACTGAACACAAAGGCCAATATGAATGCAATTTGTTTTTAAGGATATTTGGTCAAAAACCAAAGTATTTGCAGTCCAACCAATGAATCAACATTGTCATCCCTAGAGCCACGCTGCTAGCATGGCTAACTTCATTCCTTTCAGTCACTGACGTTGAATTCTTCAATCATTACCCAGACTGTATAGAGACAGTTGCTCTTCTTAAGGACTGTTATACAACACCCAGAG